>NW_026055958.1:4481227-5169267 GCF_023758025.1 Alternaria triticimaculans
GGGCAGGACGAAAGGACTGGGTATTGTCAAAAGAGTCGGTTATGACTCCAAGTATCCACTAAACCCGGAGTTGCACAAAGACGACAAGAAGAAGGATGGCCAACCGGACGGGAAGAAGGTGGAAGCATCATGACGGGTTAGAACGTAGAATTTAGCAGAGATCTCATGACCTGCTTGAGCAATCGCATTAGAAGATTGGATGATGTCACATAATCAACGCTATAGAGACTAGCTGTCATGATTGATACAATGATTCAAATTTGCCTAAGAAAATCGCAGCTCGAACGTAACTTTGCTGTGTCAATTGTGATGGCACGGTCGGCAGTTCACATGATAGCGGTTATTCGCGTTTAAACATGGTTTTTGATACGCTAGGTTCGAGGTGCCGCGACGTGTTGAAGATCGTAGTGCTGACAGCCGCGTATCGATAACGGGGTCGCAACGCCGCAGCTTCTGAGCGATACAGCTGCGCCTGTCTTGACTCACAAACCTCTTCATCACATTTTTCATCTCATGTGTGGACTTTCAAGAAACACCTTCATGTCAGCACCAATCAACCACGATCAGGAGAATCGCAGCGCAACGCAGGCGGATCGCCGCACAGTAAGACGGCACTTGATGTCATCGCGGCGTTTTCAGCCATCCCAGGAGGCTGTCGAACCAGTGTGAAATCTTCCGCAGAAGCAGATTTACCCATCATGGCCAACACAGACCCCGCCCAGTCCACTCTGTACCCCAAGATTACGACACACATTCCCGAGATCATCGAGCAGCTGCGGCGCATGAACCGCGACCCTGCCCATCCACAAGCGAACATTACTGTGGACCCAGTACCTTTCGTGGGTACTGTCAAGCTTCATGGCACGCACGCAGATATCCTAGTATACCCGAACAATCGCATCGTTTTCCAGTCGCGAAATTTAGTTGGTCTGTCCGTTGAGAAAGACAACCAAGGGTTTGCGGCAACTATGTCAGAGAAGAACAAGGTCATAATGGGATTACGCGACATGTATCTGGAAAGATGGAAAGAGCTAAACCCTAGCAAGACAGTGAAAGAAGACTTGCCCGTCGTGGTAGCTGGGGAATGGATAGGCGAGAAGATCCAGAAAGACGTCGCCATCGCACAACTATCACGTCGCTTCGTCATCGTCTCGGTCAACATCAATGGTACATGGCAGAAGGACGAAGAATACTCTGATATCTCTTTGCCGGCTCATGGCATCTACAACGCATCAAGAGCCGGCATCTTTCACGCAAAACTCTATCCGGACGACTACGAGCGTACAGTATCAGAAATCGAACGCATGACCGAAGAAGTCGCCGCTCACTGTCCTTTTGCATCATCCTTCGGTATATATGGCTTGGGCGAGGGCATTGTCTGGAAACCCGTCGCTCCCCAGTACAACGCCGACACCTCTCTCTGGTTCAAAAGTAAAGGAGGAAAATTCAAACCCACTTTCTTCCGCGTTCCAAAGCCACATGAAGGCTCCGATATCGTCAAAGAGCGAAGAAAAGCAGCCGCAACGGTAGCAGTTGCGTGGTGTTCACAGCAGCGGTTAGACCAAGGCTGGGATGTGCTGCGCGAGAAAGGTGTACAGCGGGGTGTGAGAGCACTCGGCGATTTTTTGAAGTGGATACAACATGATATTTTGGAGGAAGAGAAGGGACATATCAAAGAGCATGGGGTGGATGAGGCGGCGTTGAAGATTGAGATTGCTAAGATTGCTAAGCCGTGGTATAGGGCAAAGCTTAGGGAGTGCGACGCCAGATGATGCCAGACAAATGAGACGAAGACCATGAAGAAGAGGCTTGCTGGACGTTGATTGCGAATGATGCGCACGCACGACGATGGTTTGTGCTATTGTGACGAAAGTCACAAACTTCTGGCACGCTTTATTAAGGCATCATCGCTCCTTCGGTGTTCATCACATCCACAAAATTCGACCCTACTCACAGCGGTCCACACTAGAATGTCTGAAGCACTCAACGACGCTTCGGGCGACAGGCCCCCACAGATGCCCGAAAAATACACCTGGCTTCGTGACGCTGCTTCGTCTACGTACTGTTTTGTCAGTCTGTGTGTTCCCACCTCCGACATCGATGATGCGCGTTCCAAACTGGCTGCGAACGCCCAAGAGGACTCAGTCGTCGATGCACTCCTTAGGCGCGTCGTTGCAGTAAAGATTCCCGGAGAAGGCTCTACCCAGCCTACGATGCATTCCGAATTACGCATTCTCCAAGAGATACGCCGCCAAGCGTATCCTCGCAGCGGTGGTGAGCACTGCATCGAGGTATTAGACCACTACGACATGGAAGCCATGGCCCAGGGGGAACCGGGTTGGCTGGTCATGGCAAGCTCACCAGTATCTAGTGATCTTGAAGGACTCTTCGTGTTCGATACTAGGGATAAGCTTCCAAAATGCCTACTCTGGCTTGTCATTACGCAGCTCTACGAGACAATCTACTTCCTACACCGCGAATGTAAACCGACTATCACACATGGCAGTGTTTTAGCGGAGGACATTCTTATCAGCTTTCCCTACGAAGAAGAGAAGAATGGCGAGGCTACCATTGCTAAACGACCTAAAATCAGTCTCGTAGGATTTGCGAAGAGCTGCATCCATGATCCTACGGACTCTCCAGATGGGCTTGAACGCAAGGCTCGGGCAGAGGAAGAAGATGTCGAAGCTCTGGCCTCTTTGATTCGAAAGCTCATCGATAGGTGCTACGAGCATGAAAATGTATACGATGGCAAGCCAGGAGGGAAGATGACAAGGCTCGTGCGAACGTATCTCAAAGATGGTGCGCCAGAAGAGGTGAGGAAGTTTATGCAGCGGGATGCGCGAGACTTGGAGGGCGTATGGGCTGCTATCGGGGTATTCGCTAAGGAGAAATTGGGGAAAGTCAGGAATGAGGAGTGGGAAGAGGTGCGGGACTCGGTTGATGAGGTTGCTGAAGGGAAAGTAAAGTTGAGCGACATCGTCAAGGACGTTCTGAAGGGTCAGCCTGCGAATAATTAGGTGGCTAGCCCAATATCATTTCTATGTTAAGAGATGCTTAGATCTCAACATTAAGCGTTTTCTTATCTGCGACAGATCTTGTTCCTGTGTGCTTAGAATCCTACAAGTTGTCCTATTTGAGTCCCTCGAAATGTATAAACTACACTGTGTATGTTCTGCTCGAAAACTTGCACGTGTTCTCCTCACCATCTACTAAGCTCAATGGTTTGACTTTTGTTTCTCGAACGTCCAAACCCACTCCAGACAACGGTCACCATCGTTCTTGGTAAACTCCTTCATGTATCCAGTGCGCTTACTCTTGGGAATTATGAGCTCAGCCGCACGAGAGAGCTCTTTCTTCCAAGCATCTAAGTAATGATCTTCCAGACGCCTAGCTTTGTTTGCGCTGTCGGTCTCCCCCCGCAAACTCCAATACCACACAAGCATTTTAGTGTCATCAACGACGCCAACGAGGTGAACCTGGAGACGACGAAGCTCGGCATGACTAGATAAGATTTCGAGGCCATAGAGGTTAAAGCTAAAGTCTGCCGCGCTGTTGGCAGCTAGTCGTTCATTGGTTGGGCGGACGAGTTTGATGCAAACAGTGTCTAGCGGAGTCGATACATTAGCCGTCGCAGCGCTTCTATTGATCTCAGCCCGTGCTACTTCGCTGAGCCGATAGACTCGGTTCACGTCATCGAAGATCATCGGCCAGTCGCACTGGATGAAGATCTCGTGCGTGTGGCACTCTGATGGAGCGATGGCGTCTAAGATATAGCTTTGGGGATATGTATCTGACAGTCGATTATCCAGGTGCCACGTTGACTTCTGGTGTAGCTGCCGGATGCCTTCGCGCATCATTTGCTTGCTGGTAAGAAGCCATGGGATTTTGTCAACAGCAGATGGTGCTTCAACCGAGTCGTGCCTTCGGTCATAGGTTACCTTGTAGTCTTTGGTATCATACCGCTGGACAAAGGTCTTTGTATCGCTCCAGAGGTAGTCATAGATGATATCGCGGACTTCGGTTGGCAAGGTCGTGAAAAATGGAGAATTCGACATTGGAGCGGTCGATGATTTTGATTTTCGATATGCTGCGGAAGACCCTAGTTAACTTTCGCTACGCTTCTTGACGGAGTTGAGAAATTGGTGCGGAGACTTAGGCGAACTATGATCGTGAGATCCAATGGGGTTAGGCATTGTATGTATCGGTAAAGGGAGCACCATGAATGCACTGTCCAACGGTGTGGACCAGCAACACAGCGTGAATTGCGCATTGATGGCCGTGCACACAAAGGTAGCGCAGATATCGGTCGTATGAATTATAGGTACCGGGTAGTCGAATGGTCAGGGTGGCGGCTTCAATGCCGTACCCATGGCGAATCTGACGTTTGGCGATGATTGAAGCCATTGAATGGATGCAGCTCACTCCAATTGCAGAACAGACGGATGGCGCAGCCTAGGGAGTAGTTGCCTACATATGTAAGTGATACCCTCACTGATAGTTGTGTAGCAAAGAATGTGTTAACACAAGTAGTGGACTATCAGCCCTTGCTTCGCGTTAGGGTCTGCATTTCAGTGTCTTCGAAGCCGCCAGGCAGGAACGATCAACTCCAGTCTCGGAACATTGCGGAGAACCCTCAAGGCCAGGCGTTGACAAGATGCAATCTGCATGGAAATCCGAATCTGCGTGCTTCTTTTCGAAGGCCGCTGGTCGCTGTCATACTCTTTTTTGACTCCAAAGTCAAACGCAGATGTATACCAAGCGAGAGGGATGAAAGCGTAGATGAGAATGTAGCCGTAAGTGACCGAAGTTGAGTGAGAAAGCGCACGAGTTCGATGTGCCAGCGTCGCCCTCTATCACGGAGATGATGGCAGGAAGAAGAAACGGAAGTCGCGACTTGGAGCTGGCAATGCTTGGTGCCGCAATGACGTTTCCCACGCGCACCGACCAGCCCCGCCAAACGCGAACCTGTCGCGTCCTCACGTCGCGTCAGCTACGCCACTCAGCAAGATATGGGTAACACTGTTCGCGACTTCACGAACAAGGACCGTTGTTGAGAATGAGCATGCCCATCCCAAACAGCGCGAGTCACTGGAAGACACGAAGACAGGATTGTAATCTTTTTCACTTAATACTAGACCTCCACGACAGAGTATACAGGGAACTATCTACTCCAACACCTCCAGGACACCAGTTCACGCAACGCTATGATACAAAGACAAAACTAAGAAAGAGCTCTGCCTGCTACAACACCGTCTAAAACCAAGTATTTACAAATGAAACAAAAAAACGCCAAATAATGCTAGTGATGATGATGCAGAACAAAAAAGGAAAAGAGTGATGTTAGGGAAGCTTCTAGTTCCCCCTACCAAGCAACTTCTTGCCTAGAGCCTTCGCTTTCTTCGTTTTCGGACCATCGGTGTCTTCTTCCATCACGCTGCCTTCCCGTCCGCTCATACCACTGACGCCACTAATACCAGTGGCCACGCTGGCTGCTCTCATGCTGGCTGCGCCGCTACCCGCTCTGCCTCGCATGTGTCCGGCAAAGGGTGCGCTAACTCCAGCGATGTGTTTACTCAAGCTATGAATGAGGTTTGCGTGGACTGGCTCTGTGTTGTCTACTCTGGACAGCTCATCAGCAAAGGCGCGACCGTCATCCACGTCTTCGGGGCCTAGTCCGTTGCTGTGATGATTCAAGCCACCCATGATGGAACCGTGTGTCGAGCGCGCTTGGTTGGAGGTTGAAGGTGGTTTTGATGACTGGAGAGACGAGCCTTCTTCCGAGACGGTGCTGATGAGACTACCTTGGCGGCCGGATGCGAAAGAACGGCGGGGCATGCGGTCTTCGGCTGAGAGGTCGGAGCCACCGGGTGAGTGGTCGCGCATGGAATTTGAGTCGGTGCCTGAGAGATCGGGAGAAGTGTTGAGCATCGTGCTGCTGTTGGCGAGTTGTCGAAGGCGCGACTGTGCTTTGGCTGAGGGTCGGTGGTGCGAGATTTTGTTGCCAACGATTGTACCGGCGTGGGAGAGGAGCGCCCTCAGGACGTCTTTCTTGAGTTGCGTCACGAGATCCAGGTTAGACCATGTCTTGTTGCGGTACTCTATCGTAGGCATCCGGAAGACCAGATCGTGGACATCTTCAAAGTTGCGTGTGCTCTTGCCCTTGTAAGAAAGACACAGTACCATGGACGGGATCTTGAAGTAAGCAACTGTCATGTACTCGCTTGCACGACTCATCATCTCAGTCAGATCATCACTTATGGCTTCCTTCTTGTTCGTTTTCTTCTCCGTCAGATTGGTGCCGGTGCGGTAGAGCGCAAAGCGTTTCGCGGTTCGATCAGACTCGTTCAGGGTCTGACTTGAGTTGGTGGTACTTGAACG
This sequence comes from Alternaria triticimaculans, assembly GCF_023758025.1. NCBI lineage: Eukaryota > Fungi > Ascomycota > Dothideomycetes > Pleosporales > Pleosporaceae > Alternaria > Alternaria triticimaculans. Next base: position 4,487,609 of record NW_026055958.1, read on the forward strand.
GACGGAGCTTGGTCTTGTAGAGGTATTGGAGCTGTTACCCAATGTGGGAACCACCAAAGCGGAGCTCGGGTGAAGAGTGCGGCGAAGCTCTGTTCCACTACGGGAAGGATTGCTGTCTTTGAAGAAACGGAAATAGTGAGCGCTTGGGCGCTTAACCAAACTCTTCCTCTTTGCGTCAGACTTCTGTACTGGATCAGGCAGCTGGAGTGTGGGTGTAAGCCGTTGTTTGAGCGCCTCCACAGCGCCGTCATCAGCTGCAAGCGAGGCGCTCATACTTGTCGCTCCAGAAATGATGCTATCGGTTTCTTCGTCTTCCTCATCCTGAGTCGGCAGAGTATGCTTGAGTAAGAAGGGCGACGAGTTTGCTGTCTTGCTGTCGCCGTACGTAGGGAAGACATATTGCAACAGCTTCTTGCCGATCTGGTACTCCAACTGCACTTTCAGTGGGTACAACTCAACTTCAAAGTGCTCCACGACAGGGATACCAGCGATCGATTCAAGCGCCACAAAGTACACCTTGAGGCATTTGGCGTTTTCCGGAAGAGTCTGATCTTGCTCCAGGAAAGGTGAAATCATCTCTGGGTATAGGGCGTTAGGTAGCAAGTTCAGACCTCGCACTTGCTCAATCTCCAAAGAGTTCGAGTTGGATCCATCGTTGTTGTCTGTGCGGTCGAATGCGACGTTCTTCAGTTGGAATTCTGCTAGTGACTCTGCGCCTTCGCGAAGCAGATGCCAAACGATGTCTGATGCAGAGACATACATCCGCAAAAGGCCAGTTGAATCTCTTGCTTGAGCACGATCGTCTTGCTTGCGTTGTGCGGTCGTGATCGCCTTCATGACGAAGAAGAGCTCGTCCTCGTAGACAGCCAAGTCTTTCTCAACTTCAATCCGGTCTTCCCAACCTTGCTTGTCCAGGTATTTCTCATTGATCTGGAAGACATTTTTGATCTCTTCTAATTGCTGGATACGCTCTTGAAGACCCATGACTAGCTTTGGAGCTCCTGCGAGATCGGTGAAGTCGGAAGCAAGCATGATCTTCTCAAGTCGCTCATTACGCGTCTTTTCCAAAGGCTCGTGGTACAGCAAAAGATCTAACACGATGACGTACATCGCATAGTACTGCCTGGAATCGCACAGGGCCCGCACGTGTGGGAAGTCCACCCATAGATGGTCAATACGGCTCTCCATGTTGTCAGCAGATGTGGCCGAGTCGGCAGCCGAGACATCGTCGTTGTACTTCAGGCGCAGCGCGTTGTGCTTGTCGTAGCGCATACTGGCTGAAGTTCGCTGTACCACCCGCTGGAAGCCGAATGGATTGCTATGGAACTCGAACATGACCTCGAAAGGTACCCATGGTGGCCACGCTGAGCCAGCTGGCGTTCCGTACATGCTTCCGGAGTACATGTGGATATCCTCCGGACTGCTAAAGGTCTTTGAGTTGGTGACGAAGATTTGCAAGCTGTCCATAGCTGCGATGAACCTTCGTTGAACGAGACCCGAGACCTCGTCCATGACACGGTCCTTGTCCATGATTTGTAGAACCTTGAGCTGCATGCCTTTGGCCGTGACAAGTACCGCAGACTTGGTGTCTTTCTCGCTCTGCAATTGGATCTGCGGTGCAATCAAACGTACGAGATACGAGTTCTGAGAGACGTAATCGTCCGCGACATCTTCATCCGCTTTTGTCGGATTCGCATGTGAAGAGTCACCAGCACCGTTGGTGCTCTTGCTTTTAGCGTCTTCCTCATCAGCGTCGACAAAATTCCTGCCGTCGCGAAGCAACTGCTCGATTGTTTCATCAATATTCAGTCCGGCCTCGTTGTCGCCAGCCATGGGTGTTTCGTCAGGTCCAGATGTAGATGGTCCACGAGACTTATTCTGCTCTTCAACAACATCGAGTATGAACTTTACTGCCCTTCGTGACATGTAGTAGACGAATCCTCGACGTTGACTGACTTGGTGTATGTAGCGGAGTATGATGTTCCGTAGGGAGTTGCCCCACTTCAGGTGGATGTTGTGAATGATGAATCGGTTGTTGAAGTCATTGGTGAAGTCCGTGATAGGGTTAGGAGGCGCATCGGCGTGCTTGTGTTCAGGGTCGATAGCATTTTGAGCTTCGTCTGCTTCAAAATACTCATCTTCTGTGTCGGTATCAGCCTCTACGACAGTGTTGTCTGGTGAAGACGCGGCAGTTTCTAGCCGCTCCAGCAGACTAGCATGCATGGTAGAGAGGAATTCTAGTTTCCGTTGAAGGAACTGGGAATGATTACGCAGAGCCTCAAGACGGCGTTGCGACTCTTGTTGCATGTCTGACGTCTCACGAACGACTTTTAATTCTTGGTCATTGATTGCGTGCTGATTAAGAGCAACCTGCTCTTTCACACGTTCAATCCGTTGCTCAATCAATTGACATTGTACCCGACGTGGGTCATTCCTTGCCGAAATGACACAATGATGAGTCGGCTCGTTACCGAATGCGCTCTTGCGGTGTTTGTCGCCCGAAATGTTGTTGGCATGATCGGTTTGACGGAAGTACGTAAATCGTGGCGCGAATGCTAGCGGGAGAATCTGTGTTTCCGGATGCCGGCGTGACGGCAAGATCCAGCCAAGTTCAATGAAGTCGTCCATATCGACCCAGCCTAGATCGTTGTCGGGAATCGTAAACTTCGACAAGTCGGCTGTTAGATACTCCTGGTTGTAGCTAGCGAGATCATCCGCGGTGGCGTTATCAACATCTTCAGAGCCTGTTCCTGCAATGCTTGCAGACACCGCTCGGATGTCTGTCCGGATGAGGTCAAGCTGTACTTGATTGATGCGCATACCAGTCGTCTTGTTTTGCCTGCTGTTTTGTTGGCCTTCAGGCGCTTGAACCAAAGTTCGGAATTCTTCGCGGCGCTGATGGAGATCGAACATGAAACTGTCGAGACGGGCCTTCAGTCCAGTGGCGGCCACAACGCCTGCACCATAGTCTTCCGCATCTTTGTGCTTGTAGATATGGCTCATGTACAGAGGCGATAGCAAGAGGTTGTACTTGATGGTTGCAAGGTGCCGCCCGAATTTCTTGCTAGACTTCTCTACTCCTGGCCACAGCTTGCCCTGGCGTACGGGCAATGACATGGCACCGGAGAACATCGACCACCAGCTGTAGAAGTGTGTGAAGAAGCGTGGTGAGAGATGCACACTGTTGTAGGTCTTTGATGGTTCTAAGTTGGCGACAGACCATTCTCGATCGTATGGAGCAGCGATAGCGATAGACATGTGGATGTGGTGACTGCGGAAGCCTCGGAAGGCGTCATACTCCTGCACGATGTCAGCAAGAGCTTCAAATTCAAGGGACGGGTTGATTACCTTTCCATTGGATGCTTTCGCATACTTTGGATTCTTGAGGGTGACATTGTAGTGGGGTATGAAGTTGAAGGAACGGCCGCCGTCGTCCAGGTTGCGCTCAAATACCAGTCCGGCAACCCAGCGCACATTGCCGTTCAATTTCATTACTGTTTTCTTGAAGACGGCTCTCTGCCTACGACTAGACATGCTCGATGCAGTATCTGGACGGGCCACAGCTTCAGTCTCCGCGTCGTGACGAGCAAAGTGATTGAGATCCGGGATGGCGAGCACGTAGCTTCCGCTCTTGACGATCATGAAGTTTTTAGGATCTTCGTCCTCAGCAATGCTGAGTTGCACGTCGTTTTGCCAGCACATGACAAAGCCCGCACCGTGACCTGTGACCATGTACGGATCGCGTGAACCTGCATTCCGTTAGTAGAGTGATTATACAGGATGTGTTGTGTCTTACCTTTGAGAATCAGATGGACGTCGCCATCGCCCTTCCACGACACGTTGATGCGCGAGTGGAAGGTCAACCTAATCTTGTCCCAGAATCCAACCCTCTCTGAGGGGTCTACCGCTGGCTTTGTGAAATTCTCAATGATTTGCATCATATCCTGGATTGCTGGCTGGTACGACGTGCCCCAAGTGATCCTTGTCGGGTATGCTGAGTTGATATCGATCGCCATGTCAGAGTATGTCTTCACGGGCGCCACAGTCCGACGAACGTCTACCGCATATCCACGCGTGAGTTCGCCTGCAGAATTCCGCTCCTGAGGCACGACAACAACTCGGCTGACGCGGGAAGATTCGACGTCCCTAAACTCTTCTGCTATCACGAAATCTGTCTTCATCAGGACGCTCGGTAGCCGGGACGACTGTATATTGCCGATAGCTGGGAAGTGCAATAGTGGCAGCGGATAATCGCGAAGGTGGATCTTGGCTTCTCCCATCTGTATTTGAACGTGCATGGGGATCAAAAGAGCGTACTGGGTATCGAATGGCATACCTTTGCCGACACGGTGCAGGAAGCGTGGGTACTCCGAAATGGGGAATGAGGGCTTATCAATGACAATCTCCAGGTCACTGACAGCCAGCGCCATCAGGGCTGGGCGTTGCGAGACAGCAAGAATGGTTTCCTTCTGCTCAATGTCATCCGGCAGTTCATCTAAGCCCCAGAATGTTGAGCGGATGTCGTTCATGGATCGATTCTGAGTTGCCATTGCGAAATCGATGCGCTTTTTCCACGTCTGAGCGTTCAGGCGATTGAGCTTCACGCGCGCGTCCTGTACCGATGTTTCATATGACCCACTAAGACCGCTAAAACCATCCTTGTTATACCGCATAGGATGATCTGAACGTCCCCGTTCCGGTGAGCTATGTCCGCTCGAGTCCGCGCTCTTCGTGCGCCGGTGGAACCTGAGCTCTTTGTCCCTTTTCTTGATCTTGTTTCGGCCCCGGGGATCATGTGCTGATCTTGCGCGGTAGCGTGTACCGCCACGTTGTTCGTCTTGCTGTTGTAGTTTCCGCACTTTGAGATCAAAGGCATGTTCACGAGCAAGCCTCTGCTTCTGCTCCATGAGTCCAATGCGGTAGATAGTTCCAAGCTTCCATTCGAAGGCGTTGTCTTCCAGCTCAAAGAGGACAGCGCGGCTTCGAAGCGATATCTTTGGTACGATCTTGGGACCTTCGGCTTCTTTGTCCAGTACGTACTCATTAGTTCCGGTCTTGAAGCGATGATGCACTTGCTTGGCAGTCTTCGCAACGTTTGCGACGTTGTCGAAGATCTTGTGCATGACGAGTTGATGAGGCACGGCGATTCTTATCGCGTCCGTCGCGATATCGAATGACTTTTCGTTCGTTACTGTATGACCGTACCTGAGCTTGGACTGGCGATAATCCAACCGTAAAGATTTGACACTGACGATTCGACTCCAAGCGCGTTTGATGGCAGGGTTCTCGGCGAACAGTCGCACGAGACGTGCGCGAAGGAAGGGGCTGGCCCAGCGATGCTTTCCTGCCTCAAGTCCATAGATCTGGAGCATGAGAGGTGGATCTCCAGGCATGTCTGCTTTGATCTGTAAAAAGTGAGATTTGACATCGATCGTCACGATCTCGTTGCCGGCTGTACTGGGTGGGTCAACGACATCCTCACCCAACGACGGTACGGAGAGATGCCGTGGCGAGCTGGACAAGCTTGGCTCTGGAGCCTTGGTCTTGCCCGCACCCCAATCAAAAGACCTCTGCAGGACCTGCATTGCCATGCACAAGGCAAAGTGACGATAGAGCGAATAACGCAAAAAGAGGTTTTGGCTGTAAGAGTGCACGTGAAATATCGGGCCCTGTTTATCGGAGAGCGTGTGTAGAGCAATCTCCATACGGGGCAGCGACAACGTTGGTTCTTGTTCCGATTGCTCGTCGCCCTCGATGACCAAGCCTTCCAACCCGTAGAAATGTAACGCAAGACGTCTACCATCGGTTGGGCCGTTCAATGTTCCTTTCGGTGACTTCGGCGAAGATGGAGGTGGTGATCTAAGCAGATGCTCCTCGCGATTGATGCTTCTACTTGGTGCGCGCCGTCTTGCAGGTCTTAGATCTATGTCTTCTTCCCGGCCAGTTTTGTATTCGGCAGTCCAAGATTCCAAATGCAGAGCAACTCCTCGACTTTGTTTAGATACATCAGGATCTATTCCAGCGACGTCCACGTTGAAGTCCGATCCTTGGAGATGTACGTATGTCATCCAGGCCGGTAGTCTCCGGAGTACGTTGACGCCCTTCTTTCTGGGAGGGCTACGCCGACGGCCCATGTCATTGGACATCTGTGTGACGATCTGCCGCAGTCCTTCACTGATCTCAGGCCGAACCATGTAGAGAGAGAAAGTTTGTGCGGTGCCCCAGACCTCCACAACTGGGTCGGGAGCCGCACTCATCTGGACCTTGACTTCGAGATAGTCGGTCAGGAGCAAGTTGTGCTTCTCGATGGCTGCAGTCTGGTAGTAGAGTTGCTGTGCGTTCATACGGAACGTCGAGCTCAGTGCATAATGTAACTCGCCATCTGCAGAGTGCGATGATTCCATATCCAAGGAAATTGAGGAAGATGCAGAGATGAGCAGATCGAACTCGTCGGCCTCATGCTTGTCGGGGTCCATCGGTGGAAGAGTGACCCTAATAACAGGCTCATGGATAGAAATTTTGATGTTTGCTTTGGGCAAGAGCCGGCGAAACAGATATCGCTTACGTTGTCTGGTTTCAGGCGGTTTGCGGTGCAGCTCGTAGTTGTGGAAAATGGCGAGGAGTAGTGGTAGATGCTTGGGGTCAAGATCCAGAGATGGGGATGTGACGACCAGGTTGGCGAATAGTATGTTGGTGTTGCGCTCGGCGCTATCTTTGTCATTAGAGAAATGAATAGTTTTAGAAGGAAGGGTCGTGTTCAGGGTCATGGTCGCCATAGGAATGTAGAGGAGGCGCTCGGGATGGCCATCGCTGTTGTCAATTCCGACAGATATGGATATGGCGGCAAGGAGAGCCTGGTGGGCAATGTCGTCAGGCGAGAAGTACATGAGATGCGCGGGACTGCGAGGATCGAGGCGGAGGAGGTCCATACCGACTTCCTTCATGGAGAGATTAAGGTAGACTGGAGGCTCGGAGCTGTGGCCCATTTCGATCTGCTTGGTGAGGCCGAGGAAGCCAATCGCGAACTGAAATTCATGGATACCGCGGAGGATGGAGCTGGCGAACTCACGCGAGTCGGATACGGTACGAACAAGGTTTTCTTCGCGGCTGTTGGGGTCGTCGAGCTCTTCCATCACATCGCTAAGCGATACATGTGTCCGACTGCCCCGAGAACGCTTTCGAGGGCTAGGCGCGCGACACTTTTGGGCCCTCTCCATGCACAGCTTGACATCATCGAGTGGAATGAGGAGGCGACCCAGCTTGAGTGCGATGGACGCATCGCGCAGACCCTCGAGGCCTTTCTTGAGGAAGCCGTGGACGTTGAGGGTGCAGTGATCCAGGAGTTCTGTCGATTCTCTGCCCTCCGGCGTGAACAGGATGCTGCGGGCGGAGAAGAGCCATTCGGCTGGCCACTGCTCCTCGTCGGACTTGGGCTTGTGATGGTTGAAGAGGCGACTGCGATCGACCGTCTTGCGCCGTGTGTCGACTGCCAGGTTGAGGCCGCCGACCTGGATGGAGCCCACATCGACTACGACCAGGGTGGTCGCGTGCGCCACGACATCGACCTGCCTGAGCCAGTTGATGTTCCGGTGCAGGCGCTTGATCTTCTCTTTGGCATCTGTCAGCCGCTTCCACGTCAGGCTTCGCGGTGTCTCGTCATCGCCCAGGTCGTCATCCTCCGCCACGGGCTCGGGCGTGTTCTGGCCGCTCTTGCCCTTTTGTGTAGTGCCGTTTGCCCAATGGGCCCATCCCGTCTTCTTCCGCGGCTTCTCTCCCAGCGCTTTGAGGTCGACCGTGACTTTGAGCTCGTGCAGGACGATGCTGACTACCGTGGGTTGTGCGAATGTGGGTCGGTGAAGGGTGAAACCGAGTCCGCGGATCTCGATGCGCAGGCCATCCTTGGGCGTGAAGGCGATGCGTCGCAGGCCCCGTAAGCCCAGGCGCTGTATGGAGACCCCGGTAGCTATGCGTATAAAGGCGAATAGGACAAAGGAGAGCAGGTATATGAGGAGCACGAGCCCCGCGAGGAACTGGAGGGTTGGCAGAGCCATTATGCTGCTTCAACCGTATGCCATTGACCGAGTCGAGGATTATCGAACGAGGTGGTCGCGAGTGCACGCGACGTGCCTGAGTGATGGGAGCGTCGACTGGCGGAACATAATCGAAGGGAGCGCGGGCGCAGGGCTACGAGGGTTGCTGCATCGAGGGCGAGGGTGTACGTAGGTGAAAGCGCGGACTTAACGGTCGGGGCAGATGAAAGCGGCCAAAGCGGCAGGCCCGGATCGCGTCGCTGCGTCGTAGCGGCTGTGGCTAGTGAAAAATTCAGGGCGAACAGGAGGATCTCGATCTAGCAAACTCGATGTAGGCCCTCTCCAGACACTCTGCGGGGCTCCGTATTTGCTTCGCTTGGTGTCTTGTGCTGATGCCGTCAGATTTCCAGGTTCCCACGCTTCGTCGGCACAACATCCCTGCATCGCCAAGACCCACCCGCGTACCGGGAAGGAGCTTAAACGCTCCTGCCACGCGACTGTCACCCAACGACACATATACGTGCTTGCTGAGTCACGCTCACGTGCCACAAGGCTTGCACTGGCATGACTATCTGTTTCCGTGGTGTTAGGCCAGACGGCTTTCCGACCAAATCAATCCGACTATCCATCTAGCCAGTCGTTCCTGCCAAGCACGGCCGGTCGCGGCTGTCTGCATACGTGGGACGACAGATCATGGAACCTCATCCCGCATTACGGCCGAACAGCAACGGCGTCGGGAACAAAGAGACGCCATCCTTGCGGTGGATCATTACCTTCGAACCCTTCAAACTTCTCCAGATTATCTCAGACCCATTTGTACACGCGCTGGTCCCAGTGCTGTCGGTGAACTTGTCTGGGTGATTGTCCATCCATGTCACCTTCCTCTGCGCGTTCAATGCGGCTTCCTCGAGGCCTCGCGCCTTCGCAACAACTACTCATACCCCAGTATCCGGCAGGAAGCGCGTGCAAGTAGCAAGAAGCGAACGATGTACATCAGACTTGGACACGTCACATCTCGTTCACCATAGCACATCACCCAGAACATGGATAGCGACAATCCTCATGCGAATATACATAATGCAGCTCCGGTCGGGACCTCAAGGCGCACGCTATCATTGATTCTGCCGCCACCCCGTCCGATAGAATTCTCCCGCTATACGGATCCCGATGGCTTCACCTATATATATGCATTCACGCTGCACGACGCGCAAACCCTCATCGCCAACAGACTCTCCAACCACGTACCCAAGTCGCCCATTGCAGTCTTTATGGCACGAACAGCAGATGTCACCGACAAGCCCACAGCACCATGGCACCTTTTCTACCCAGCTCTACCCGTCGCTGCTGCCAAGCTTATTTGGATACAAAATAATTGTCACCCACCACGCATGCTTATTTGTCGGGAAGACTTTCGTGCGGCATCGGGGAAGATGATCCAAAGGGAATACCAATTTCGAGACTGGCAACACAATCAAGAGGCTAGGTGCATTGTGTTGGATTCGCCAAGCACGTCGAGCACAACGAGTGTCAGATACGATAAAGAGCCAATATGGGCTCACGGGGATAGGTCTACACTCGCAAGGTTGGGAGCACCCAACGAAGAAGCAGGAGCACCGCGGGTTCTGAGGCGTGTGGTTGGCTCATTCTTCCTTCCCTATATCTGATCGATTAAGAGGGCATTCTTGGACTTCTTGCTACGCTGGTGTGTAATTGAGGGTTCATTGCCGGGTGTTTGTCAGTTTGGACTTTGCGGATGCATGTATTCATCCACTGATCAAATTCATCTCTGCCGCTTACAGACGTGCATGCTGTCTTTTTCATCGTTCCACTAAGTGATTGTCTAATATTACTTATCCAAGCAACACGTTCTTCCATATGTTCTTTAGTCAACAGCAAACCCACCTACCGGCCCAATTTTTGCGATGCACTCATTCCACTACACGACTTGGCAATCATCACCAGCATCCTGGTGATGATATCGCGAGGCCTTTGATATTCATCATATCATATCGAATTTGAAAGTGATGAAAGGTCGTGGATGTCTCAACTTGCGTTCTCAGTGGTGCAAAGACGCGGAAGGTGGTGACGTCATAGCAGGGCGCGCTCAGGTTGAATCACGAACCACCACTCTTACTCCGTCATTCCCATCACCACAACGCGATGCACTGGCATCACTACGACTCTGACGCGTCTTATATATTTTCACAGGACAATATGGAATTTAACGCGCATTTGACACGCGAGCAGTGGCATCGTGTTCGCGTTCTACGGGTTATTGACTACGAAACAGCCGCTAAGAGAACGCAGGTCGATGCATCACGTCCTAGCGAGCGCGCCTGCCACTCAATCCTGAGCCAAACTTTTCGCTAGCATGCACATTACGGAAGTGCTACCGCACAGCAATCACGACGCATGACATCGGGACCGCCTTCGCTGCTGTAAGGACATTGTCAGCTTCAAAGGAGCTCTGACCGTCTGCCATGATGTTCGGAAAGAATGAATGGCTAGACTGCAGCAAGAGTTGCTACGTCGAATCTCAGCCTCATGACCCTGCCTTTTGTCAAATCTCCCGTGCGAAAACCCCTTGTTTGTCAGTCAGTCATCACTTCGGAATACTTACACTCAACATATACGCCGTTGCATCCCAATCTACATTAGTGGTCTTGGATACTCCAGGACGATCATCCGCAATATGCGTACCCGACCCGACGTCTGCGAGCGGGCCCGGGGCTGCCCGAACCCGGCTCTCATATACTACGCCTTCTCAGATAAGTGGCTGTGCAGCTACTGCATCGGGAATGCGCGCATGAGACTCCCGTCATGTACGGAAGACGGCTGGAGACGTGGCAGTTGCGTTGACACCGAAAGTCAGCAATGGTTTTGCGACTTACATGCAGATCGTTGCGAAGCCATCGTTGGGAGACCACAAGGTCAACCTATCGGGAATTCACATCGATGTATGCGTATTGGAGCTCTCTACGAAAGCATGGTACTTGACCGGTACTATTGCACCGAGCATATGCCAGACAATCAAGGACTACACGACACCGAGCCAGTTGCGGACGTAGCGATTAGCCCTCCGACGATCTCGCAGACTCCCCTCTCCACGCCACATCTCGCAGGTGTAGTCTCAGTGCTACGAGACCATCCAGCAACAGCAGTAGCTACACCACACTTGGCAAGTCATTACAATTTGGACATCTTTTCGACTGTAGTGGATACGGAATGTTGCATTTGTCTCGAGCCACAGCGGAGCATGCGTCGACTTATCGCCTGCAACCACATGTTCTGTGAAGATTGTCTGTCCAAGCAGGTCAATGGGCCATATGCGAGGGCTCATGACTGTCCGCTTTGTCGGAAAGATATCTTTGATCTGAGAGGTGCGGACGGCGGAACGTATTGATCCTCGCGAGATCATAGTGATCGAACTCATCACACCATGGCAGAGCAAAGGAACCCAAATGTAGTTGAACCATGCTTGTCCTTCCCTGTTTCGTCAATGTGTACGTTCTCACTACTAGCGCACTCGCACTCGGCTAAGATTGCAGCGTTTCTTTCCCTCCTACTCTGTCACACTCACCACTCATCTGCCCCGGCGCTAGCCGCTAGAATTTTCAACGATTCCTTTGCTACCAAGAATACCTCTTCTGATGTTCAGCACCCTATGGTCTTGTCTGGCGCCGTTGCACCTCGATCGAAGTAAGAGCTGTATACTGAAACACGGTATGGGGTCGCCCTCGCCAACTACAGAAGTCTCGTATGTATCACAACTGTGCATTGCAAGAATATGACGCTGACATGTCGTAACACACAGGCTCTTCAATGACTCGACCCTTTCCAATACACGTCACACACGCTCTAAACGCTTTATCTACAATATAAATATTTATATATTCTATTATTTATTATTTATTTAATATTCTATATCTTCTTTAGTATTATTATTTAAGTAGCTTATACGTCTATTTATAGTAGTACCTCTACGTTATATAAAGTAAGTATAGTATTTATTTTATTAAAAGGTTCTTTATTACTACTAAAGTAATTCTAATATATAAGTAGCTACTTTTTATAAGTAAGCTAGTATACTAAGTATTTTATTTAAGTTAATAGCTTATATACTATTACTTACTTATTTTAGATAAAAGTTTAAGCTATTAGTATAAAGTCTAAGTAAATATTAGTATAACTTATAAAGAATATAGTAGTATTACTTACTTAATAAAGTATCTAAGTAGTAGCTATATATTTTTAAGCTATATAACTCTTTAGTATATATACTTATATAAAAAAAATACTAAAAAGCTTATAAAATTACTAAAAGCTTAAAAGCTTATTTTTTAGTTAAAGAAGCTATAGTAATAATATTAAAAAGAATAAAAGTAGTAATTATTAGGCTCTAGCCTATAAGAGTCTAGGCTAACTTAGCTATAGGTATAAATACCTTAGAATCGCTATTATAGCTTAGTAGTAATTTATCTCTAGTCTTTTTAGAATAATATACCTAATTATAGTCTAATATTATATATCTAGTATTTAACTAACTTTATTATTTAATATTTAAATTACTTTACTTTATAATACTTTTATATATACTATTTAAACATAATAAGCTCTAAAGTAGGTCTCTTTAGTATAATATAATATAGTAGTAAGTAAGCTATACTATTCTTACGCGTAATAAATAATAACTAAAAGAAATTAGCTTCTATATCTCTAGAGGTAGTAATACTACTTACTAAGAAACTTATAGACTTATTAAAAGCCTCTTTAGGTATTACTAATCTAGCCTTAATTATTAGAGATAGTAATATGCTATTAGAGCCTATTTTAGAGCTAACTAGGCTTTTATAAACTACTACTACTAAAGGTAAAAATAAATAAGCTATCTTAACTTATAAACTTAAGAAGTTATATAAGTAGAAATAATTAAAGTATACTTATTAAAATATAGTCTATCTTAGAGAATTAAAGTATAAAGTACTTATAGGCAACTACTTAGCTCTTAAAAAGAATATTACTTACTACGTTTTAGCTTTAAGAAGTAAGCTTTAGTTAAACTTAGAAGCTCTATACTTTAAGAATCTAAAGATATTTACTATACGTAACTACTTATAGTATAACTACTAAGTATATAATTATAAAGCTATTTTTAAAGAAGTACTTTCTATCTTCTTTATAAGTACTTAGAAAGTAGACTTTACTATAAAGTTTCTAGATAAAACTACTTACTTTACTTAGAACGCTTACTTCTAGAACTATATAAGACTTAAGGCGTCTTAGACACCTACTTAAAAGAAACTTAAAATAGTTATACTTAATATACTTAGTTCTAAGTTATTATAACGCTTTATAGCTTATAATAAGCTTAAATAGACTAAATAGAGGCTAGATTAAAATTCTAACTTTTTTTTAGCCTACCTTAATACGCTTTAGAGTAAACTAAATAACTATACTAAAAAGTAGCACTATATAGACTTTATAAGCGCTTTTCTTTTTAATATTTAAAAAAAACTCTTACTTTAAGATTTAGAAGACTATAATTTAGTCTCTAAGCTTAATACTTTAGCTTACTACTATTAGAGTAAAATAAAGCGTACTACTATACTTTCTAAGTATCTAGCTTATAAAAATAAATTCTATAGCTACTAGATTTAAAACTTTTTTTTAAAGCCTTTTTAGACTTAGAAAAAAGCTAAGAAAGCTAGTTTAGTAAAATCTAACTTATAACTAGCTAAATTAGACTAAAATAGTCTAAAAAACTCTAATATAACTTATTAGAGGTATAATAAAACTAGACACTTCTAAAGAGACTATCTAAAGTCTAAAAAAGACTTTAAAAGCTTATCTAGTTAGAGATTAAGAAAAGGTAGTAAGTAGAAAAGCTAAAGTTTTTCTTAGCTACCTATATTACTTTAGACTTAGTATTTTAGAACTTAGAACTTTTTTATAACGCGCTTTACTTTAAGCTAGTAAAGCTACTAATAGTAAAAGTATTACTTAGCTAATTAGAGCTTATTAAGGCTTTAGTAGATAGAAGCTTTTAGTTAAACTTTATTTTAGCGTTACTTACTATAAAGTAAAGCTTACTAGTTTACTTTTTACCTAAGCTATTAGTAGATAGAGTAAATAGTAAAGAATTAAAAATTTATAGCACTACTATAGTAACTATAAAAGTAGTAGATTTTTATAGAAAATAAGAAATTTAGAATATTTTATATATTATTATAAAAGTCTATAAGTATTAGATATACTTAGGTCTACTTTAGATAAATATATATTATTTAAAGATTAGCTACTCTATATAGAAGCTACTTTTTTAAAGTACTAAGTCTAAGAATAAAACTATTTATAAAAAGATTACGCTAAAAAAGACTAAGAAGTTTAAAAAAACTATACGTAATCTTATAGTAGATATATATAGCTATCTTATTATTTTAATACTTTAGTCTAGCTTAAAAAAAGCTAAAGAAAGTAGTTTACCTTTATAATACGCTAAGTTTACTTACTTTAAGTTAGAAGATAACTTAAAAGTTCTTACTAACTATAGTTTATAAGACTTAGCTATTAACCTACTACTTAGAACTATAGCGCTCTATTAGCTATTATATAACTTCTCTAAAATAGAGTTAAAGCTTTTATATAAGTATTTAGATAAGTACTTAGCGTAAGAGTAAATTAGGTATAGTAAGTTTCTAGTAAAGACGCTTATACTCTTTACTAAGAAGAAAAATAGTAGTATATGTCTATATATTAACTATAGAGGCCTTAATAAAGTTACTATTAAGAATTAGTACTCTTTACTACTTATTATAAAGTTTTTAGAAAAATTAGCTAGCGCTAAATTTTATACTAAACTTAATATAAAAGAGGCTTACTATAGAGTATATATTAAGAAGAGTAATAAGTAGAAGACTACTTTCTATATAAGATATAGTAGTTTTAAGTATACTATAATATCTTTTAGCCTTATAAATACTTCTACGTAGTTTTAGACTTATATCTATTAAGTTTTTATAGAATTAATTAATATAACCTATATTATATACTTAGATAATATTCTTATCTTCTCTAATACTAAAGAGAAGTATAAAAGCTATATTAAGAAAGTCTTACGTAAATTACGTAATGTAAAGCTATTTTTAAAGCTTCTAAAGTATAAGTAGTATACTTAGCGCACTAAGTACTTTAGGTATATAGTTTTCTTTAAGAAAATATAAATTAATAAGAATAAAATTAAGATAATCTAAGAATAGCCTAAACTATATATAGTGCGTAAGATTTAGATATTTATTAGCTTTATAAACTACTATAAGTAGTTTATTACTAAATTCTTCTAACTTACTCTACTATTAACTAAACTAACTTAGAAGAAGCTAGAAGTAGCTAAAAGTAGCTACGCCTAGTAAAGAGAGAAAAGTTAGATTCTTAATTTTAATAAAAAAGCTAAAGAGGCCTTTTAGAAGCTAAAAAACTCTTTTCTAAGTATTTTTATCTTAACTTACTTTAAGTAAAATAGAAAGACTAAGACTAAGGTAGATACTTTAAGTAGTATAATTATAAGTATATTAAGCTAATATATGCTAAATAGAGCTAAAAAGTACTAATAGTGTCTAGTTAACTTCTTTTTATATAAGCTTATTATAGTAGAGTATAATTATAATATATATAACTAAAAGCTACTTATAATAGTTAAGAGTTTAGAGTATTAGCGCTAATACCTAGAGAGCGTATACTTTAACCTCTAGACTAACTATTATAACTTAAAATAGTTTATAGAAACTAAAACTCTTAACTATTAATAGATTAGATTTTATATTATACTATCTAAGTTTAATTTTAATATTTACTATAAAATAAAGTCTACTAACTCTATAGATAGGCTTTTTTACTACTTTAACTATATAGTAAAAGCCTAGAAACCTACTTAGAAGTATAATAAAGCTTTTATTTAGTCTATAAGAAATCTTATAACTAATAGTAATAGAACCTCTTTTTTAGTAGCTATAGTATAAATATACTTTACTAAGCGTACTAAGAAATAATAAGATCTTACTAAAAGTCTAGAGAGCTTTAACTAGGCTAGTAGATATACTATACTAGAGCTCTAGACTCTAGAAAAGTATAATAAAATAAATTACGCCTTTTTAGATACTTTAGACAAGTCTAAGTCTAAAGCTAACTAGTCTAGTCTAGATAGAGCTAAAACGCGCTATTACGTAGTAAGAACGCTAGTAACTACTAAAGAGAAGTTATAAGCCTTTTAAAAATATTATAATAACTCTCTAGTAGACTACTTTAGAGTAAAATATACTTTAAAAAAGCTATAAAGGTACTACTTTTAGAAGAGTATATATAAAAATGTAGAGTAATACTATAAAAATTACTTTATATATAAAAAGTCTACTTTTATAAAGTATAGACTTTATAGTCTACTATAGCCTTTTTTAATATCTAACTACTTTTAAAAAAAAGTAATAATAGACTTTATTATAGAACTACTACTTAGTATAGTTTCTAGTATAAAGTATAACGCTATACTAGTTATTATAAATAAATTAACTAAAATAGCCTATTACGTACTAGTATAAGCTAATTAGAATAGTACTAATCTAGTATAGGCCTAGATATATAAAGTTATCTAACTTTATAGTATACTAAAGTATATTATCTTAGATTAAGACTCTTTAATAAACTCTAAGTATTAGAATTTTTTTCTTTACTATCTTAATACTAAAAAAGTTCTTACTTCTACTTTCTATTCTTAGACTAATAGCTAGACTAAAAGGTAAAACTAGACTTTAAAGTAGTATCTTTACTACTATTACTCTTTAGAATAGAATAATTAGACGCGCTAGATATTTATTAAAGAGTTTACGTATAATAATAGTATCTACTCTACTACTAGAGTTACTTTTTTCTAGATTTACTATAAAAGGTACTTTTATAAAGTAGATTAGCCTAATTTAGCTCTTAGTAAAAAAGAAAGCTTTATAAAAGCTAGCTTTACTAAATAAGTAATTAAACTATAGTAGAAGTACTATAGAAAGATTAAGGTAGTAAATACTTACTAAAAAAAGTACGCTAATAAGTACTATACGCTAATACTTTTTAAGGTAGAAGACTAAGTTCTAGTCTCTAACTAATATATTAGAAGTACTTACTTAAAGAAAAAGCTAAATTAGAAGTTCTTTAGACTTAAAAAGATTATAAACTAAATTAGTCTTTTAGTCTTCTAGGTTAATCTTCTAAAACTTAATAGTGTTTATTTAGTATTTTATATATTACTTTTAGAGTCTTTTAACTTAAAAGGCACTATTCTATACTCTAAAGCGCCTAAGTAGAATACTTTAAGAAAATTTAGTAATAATATATATAAAGTAGAACGTATTATTAAAAGATAGCGTAATAAGAATAACTAATAGAAGTATCTAATTAAATAGATTAAGTACCTAAAGAAAGAAAACTTATAGAAACTAGACCTAAATATCTTAGCTAATATACTATAGAAGTTCTAGAATAAAAAGAAAATATAATAGTATAGAAAATCTTTAAAGGCCTAGCCTAAGAAGTAATACTATAGATAGCTTTATAAAGAAAAGAGATAAGTTAAGTTAAGCTATAATAGGCAATTCTAGTATAAACTAAAGTATACCTTTACTTTTTTTCTTTATATAGAGTTTTTTAGAGTATTTAATAGTATCTTAAGCTAAAATAGCTTTTAATAGTTTAAAAGAGCCTAGCAGAAGCTATTTTACTCTAACTCTTTCTAGCGTAGAGTTATTAGTTCTTTAGGCCTTATAATTAGTATTAAAGAATAAGATATTATACTTTAGATAAATTTATATAAATAAATAATCTTAACTACTATAAAAGACTTTTATATTTATAAAGAAATTCTAATCTAAGTATTACTTAAGAGCTTCTAACTATACTATAATAGCTTATAATAGTCTAAAGTAGACTAGTACTACTTAGTTTAAACTAATTCTATGTAAACTCTATTAAACTTTACCTAAATATACTAGAAGAACTTATATTACTCTAGAATAGGCTAAAATAGGCTATAAGAGACTATTAAGAGTTATCTAAGAGTAACTTAGAAAATACTAGCTCTAAAGCGCTTAATTTTATCTTTTTTACTCTTAATCTACTTTTTAAGCTAGCTCTTTTTAGTAGTAGCTTTATTACTTTTTAGCTAAAAAGTAAGCTCTACCTAAAGTTCTTAAATAGTATTTTATAAATCTTTAACTATAAAAATAATAGTCTACTTAGTAAACTTTAAAGTAAAATACTATAAAAAAAGTTAGTATAAGCTAAAATAGACTATAAAAGGCTAAAAAAGAGTAAATAAAAATAAAGTAGCTACTAGTAACCTATAAAAAGCTAATTAGAGCTATAAAAGCCTAGAAGAAGGTATTTTAAAACTTACTAATTACTTAAATAGTAATCTAGCGTTAAGCGCACTAGTAACTTTATTAGCTCTTTTCTTAGATATATAGAAAGTACTATTAGTAAAGCTAGTAACTATAGCCTTAGTCTTAGTTTTATTATTAGAGCACGCGCTAGACTTAGTAGTAGTATAGCTATAAAGTGCGCTAGAATAAAATTACAAGTACTTCTAATTAGAGAAGTAGTTACTACTAAAGTTAGTTAAAATAGTCTAGAATAAACTATTATAAACTAACCTAGCTCTTTTAGGCTTTATAAAGGCTTTACTAACTCTAGAGAAAATAGAAAGGCCTATAAAATACTAGATTAGGCTAAAATAAGCTAATATAGATTAAAACTTACTTAATAATATTATTATAAATACTCTTATACTCTTCTACTAAGTCTATCTTTAGATAGTGTAAGTTACTACGCTTAAAGTCTTTTATAGCTAGTAGAGTAAGTGTTAAAGTATTATTAGAGGCTTAAAAACGTAGAATAATAGGCCTCTTACTAATAAGCTTTTAGTTAACTAATAATTAGTAGATAATCTTATATATAGTTTCTAAGTTAATAAGATTCTCTAGAAGCTATATTAGTTAGTATTAGCGTAAAAAGGCCTAAAATAGGCTAAAATAGACTAAAAGTACTTATTCTAAAGCTATTTACTATATATTAGCCTTATAAAGGCTAATAGAAGGTAATAGTAGCTAGAAAAGAGTAAAATAAGTACTTATAGCAAAGTACTACTTATTTATAGCTTAATACTAGCTATATAAAATAGTTTAGGTAATAGTATCTCTAGATAGTACGCTAGTAACCTTTCTAATTATACTAGTAAAAATAGCATATTCTTTCTTAGTTTTAAGAACTAGAAAAGTATAGCTATAGTAGTTAAACGTATAAAGCTTATTAAGCTTTTATAACTATAGATAACTAGTATATAGCGTATAACTAATCTTAAGAAGTCTAGGTACGTAAAAGTAGCTTATAGTAATTTAATTATTACTAACTATAGTTAAGTTAAAGTAAAAAAAGCTATTAAGACTTAAAATAAAGTAATATAGAGTATAAAAAGTAAATATAAATAAAAAAAGAGTAAATTAGTGTAAAGTATATATTAATAGTCTTAGTTAGAGTACTAAAGGCTAGTTAGTAGTAATTTAGTATAATTTATACTAGAAACCTCTAATTTAAGCTAAACTACTCTATTATACTCTAAAATAGGCTATAATAAGTTACTTTAAACTTTTTTAGAATTCTAGAAATAATAAGTAAAAAGAGCTAATACTTACTATTATAAAGTAATTAGAAAGTAAAGAATAGAAAAAAGAAATCTAACTAGCTAGAAATACCTAGAGCGTATAGGCCTACGCTAGCGCTGCTAGCGCAGAAAAACGCGTCTATACGTAATTTTGTAATCTTCTAGATTACTAGATTTTTCTACTAAGATTTCTATCTTCTATAGGTGTATTATATCTATAAATGCCTAGTATAAGCTATTATAGACTAAAATAGTCTATTCTAGGCCTTAGTTACTCTCTTCTATCTATTATATATACTTAGAGTTAGATTAAGAGTAATCTACTCTAAGAGAGAAAATAATATTAGACTCTAGCCTATAAGAGCCTAGGTTAACTTAGCTATAGGCATAAATACCTTAGAATTACTATTATAGCTTAGTAGTAATTTATCTTTAGTCTTTTTAGAATAATATACCTAATTATAGTCTAATATTATATATCTAGTATTTAACTAACTCTATTATTTAATAGTAATAGTAATAATAAAGTTATTACGTCTAGAAGTATAGAAATAAATAGAAAATAAATTATTATTTTATAAGCTTACTTAGAAAGCTTTCTTAAGTAGTAAAGCTTTTAAAAGCTTATCTTAATCTATACTAGTATAATTACGTACTATACTCTTAAGAAGTATCTAAAGGTATATTCTATAATATACTTTCTAAGTAGTCTATAAAAGTAGACTACGTAGTTATAATAAGCTTTTCTTATTATAGTATAAAACACTAATTATATACTTATTAGAGCGTATATAGCGCTAAGAGCTTACTTAGTATATACGCGCTAATTATAATATTACTAAAAATTATTTAATTAGCTAAACGCTCTTTACTCTTTACTTAAAATAAAAGTAAGTATTTCTAATTTTTATTAGTACACTTACTAACTCTAGTAGTATACTTTATTATACTAATTAAACTAAGTATATCTCTCTATATTTATCTTTAAGCTCTTTAGTATTATATTAAAAAGAAATAAGTATAAGTATAAGAATAGCTACTCTTCTAAAAATAAGTAGTCTAGTTCTAGCTCTATAAGCGCCTTTAAGATAACTTCTTTAAGTTCTAGTTATATAAGCGCGTTAAAGGCTAAGCTATTAAGCTCTAATACTTCTAACTTCTCTAAGTACTTAGCTACTTTCTCTAAGATAAAGAATTATAAGTGCTTAAATAAGCTTTATAATATTTCTAAAAACTTTTCTAAGTATAGTTTTTCTAGTAAGAAGTAGAGCTCTAGTTCTATAAGTACTTCTACTTTTACTTATAACTTATTTACTACTTTAACTTATACTTCTAAGAAGTTTAATCTATTTTCTAAGTATAGTAATATAGTTACTTAAGAGTAGACTAATAATATTTTATATTATAATAAACGCGCTACCTAGAAGTACGCTAATAAGTAGTATACTTATAATCTTAAAGCTAAGAATAAGGTAAAGTAAAAGTATTATAATAAAATTACTTATAAGTATTATACTACTAGTTAAGCTATAGAATAGAAGTAGTATCTATATTATAAGTATAATAAGTAAGTTAAGTATAACTTAGAGTATAGTAATAAGAATTCTAAAGCTAAGGTAATTACTAAAACTAAGTATATTAAGTTTAAGAATAAGCGCTTTATTAATAAGTAGCGTACTAAGTAAGAATACTTTAAAATTCTACTTCTAAAGGCTATTAAGCTCTATTAAGAGATAGTTCTAAAGAAAGTAATTTACTAAGCGTAGTAGTCTACTAATTCTATTAGCGTAATAGAAAAGTATAATAATAAGTAGGCTAGTAAGACTACTTAGAAAGAGTATACTAACTATAATTTTAATATTACTACGCTCTTTTAGAAGCTTTCTAGTAATTTCTA
Organism: Alternaria triticimaculans; assembly: GCF_023758025.1. Classification (NCBI taxonomy): domain Eukaryota; kingdom Fungi; phylum Ascomycota; class Dothideomycetes; order Pleosporales; family Pleosporaceae; genus Alternaria; species Alternaria triticimaculans. Next base: position 4,509,231 of record NW_026055958.1, read on the forward strand.
TAAGTATTCTACTAAAGTTACTATTATAGTTTCTAGTTCTTTAGCTACTAGTAATACTTATTTTAATATTCTATTCTTAGATCTTTCTAGTTCTAAGAGCTCTACTCTTAAAAATTCTACTACTATTTTTTTTAATACTTCTAAGCTTTCTACTAAAGTCTTAGATAAGCTTTCTATTTCTTAAGAAAGTAGTATAGTTTATAATACTTTACTTTTTTCTAGCTCTACTTCTAAGAAGAAGTAGTATTTTTTTATTATTATAAGTAGTATAGAAAGCTTTTTCTTTAATTTAGAGCTTTCTATCTAGTTTAATAGTTTAGATATTACTAATTTTTCTAATAAGTATAATAATAAGAAGTATAATAGTAAGAAGTATATACTTAATAATAATTCTAATAATAAAAATAATAAAGCTTTAGTAACTAAGTCTATACGTAAGTGTTTTTTTAAAAAGCCTACTTTTATTACTACTAGTAAGCTTTATAAAATAGTATACCTCTAATACTTCTAGTTTATAAGTACTAGAAAGGCTACTAACTCTTTCTATAAAAACTATATAAGTATTAATAAAAGTAAGAAGTCTATATACTATCTTACTAGTGCTATTAGTAATTATAAATATAATAATATATATATATACTTTTTTTTAAGCTTAAGAAGCTTTACTAACTTTTTTTTAGACTTAAGTATATAGAGAAAGTTACTAAGCGTATAGTTAATTAGTTTTATAATATAGAGTAGAATCTAAAAACTAGTTATTTACTTAATATTAAGAACTTTTACTTTTGTAAGCTTATTTATAACTATAATACTACTTTTAAGTAGTGTCTTAAGTATAGCTATATAATCTAAAGACGTAGTAAAAAGTAAAGCTTTAATACTTTAAAAGTAGAGCGTAACACTAATAAGTCTAAAAATACTTCTAGTATTAAGTAGTTTTAATCTAACTTTAATAATAAGGCTAATAACGCTTTTACTTCTAAGTAGTACTTTTTTAGTAAGTTTTATTCTAGTACTCTAACTTCTTAGTACTAATAAGCTTTATAAAACTTTATTTAGTAGTTAAGTAAATTAACTATAATAAGACTATAAATAATAGTATAGCGCTTTCTAATAATAATAATAAAAGTATATCTTCTAAAACTATTACTAATAATACTATTATAGTTACTTATAAAAGTATTACTACTAAGCTTAGTTACGTATTTACGTCTATAGAGAAAGTTATACTTTCTTAGTTCTTTGCCTTAGAGTTTAAGTATCTCTAAGCTTATAAGAATACTACTAATAACTAGTAGTACTTCTTTAACTTTACGCTTAAATAACTAAAAAAGCGTTACTCTAATTATAGTTCTAAGTATATACTTTTTTATTTTACTATACTCTTTAGAGCGTATACTTTAATAAAAGTTTTTTCTAATAAGTAGTTTTCTATAAGTCTATAAGAGAGGCTATACTTAAAATATACTTTTTACTACTCTCTAAGAAAAGTAGCTAAAAACTCTTTTATACTTTATAAGCTTTATAATACTACTAATAATTTAATATTCTTTATATTTAACTACTTCTTAAAGTAGATAAATTACTAAACTAATAAATTTTTAGTAAGCCTATTAGCTAGTATACTCTTAGTTTCTAGATACTTAACTCTAAAAGACTCTTTAGTATACTCTTACCTTAGCTATATATTTTAGATATTAATATGTCTAAGGTATATTATTATATACTTATTAGCGCTAACTACTAAGTATATAGTTTACTAGTTATTATAGAAAATTATTTATACTACTTTTAAAGTAAAAGTAAGCTTCTAAAATAGCCTCTTAAAAGCTATTACTTTTTTACTAATATACTTAAAAGTAAGAAGCTTTACTTTTATAGTTAAAGTTATTATAGTTACTTATTATACTACTTTCTAAATAATAGTACCTCTAAAAAGTATAATAAAGTAGCTTTATAAGAAGCGCCTAGTCTCTAGATTATCTATAAAAGAAGCGTTACTATAAATTATAAGTTTTACTCTAGAGTACGCTTTATAGTAGATAGTCTAATAGTAAGTCTTATATAAGTATATAATTACTTAGTTAACTACTTTAATATACTCTTTACTTAAATTTATAAAAAAGTATAAAAGCTTTAAAGTAGTATATACTATATTAGACTATAGTATAATAGCTATATAGAGTAGTAATCTAATACGCTCTTAGTAGTCTTTAACTACCTTTTTATTTACTTTACTTATTAACTTTATAAGCTTTTAGCTTAGAAGTAGTATAGTAAAGCTTAAAGAAGTACTTTCTAAGTTAAACTTCTTAGTAAGCTTATCTAAATACTTATTATATATAAGCGTTATAGTATAAGTAGCGTAATTACGTAATACTCTTACTTTTAGAAACTATTTAACTAGGCCTTTCTCTTCTAAATTATATACTACTTTTATTATATTAGTAACTTATAAAGCTCTTTAATAAGTAGTGTAGTAATATATAAGTAGTATATTATTAATATAGAAGAGTAAAAGAATTTTTTTTTATTTATTAAAGAAGAGATAAAGCTTTTCTTTAGAAGTAATAAGACCTACTTTCTTTACTATATATAAAAGCTCTTTATACTAGAGTAGTAGAGAGTTTTTTAGTTTATAAAGAGTACGCTTAAGCTTTATATACTTACTAGACTTCTTAAAGCTATCTAGTATATTATATACTATAACTAGCTAGTGCTTTTAGTATATATAAAAAAATACTTCTATAATATTAAACTAGAGAATCTTTAGATTAAACTTAGCTACTATTACTATTACTATTCTAAAAGAGTATAAAGTAAGCGTTACTATATATATAAAGTATATAGAATTAATTACTTATAAATTTTCTTTTACTACTATATAAGCTTTATACTTAATAAAGTAGCTATTCTAATTAACCTTATATATAAATACTTACTTTAGTAGAAGTAGACACTCTTATACTAAGAAGCGCTTAATTTTCTTTTAAGTACCTACTTTATAAAGTATATTAATTTCTTTCTTATAGGCTTTATAAAAGAGCTTACTATATAGATAATTACTAAGATTTTTATACTTCTTTAGAAGCTATAGTAGTTAATTATAGTATATGTATTTAGATAGCTTATACTTTTATAGAAGTATATTACCTAAAATTATAGCTACTATAATTAAGTAAACTATTATAAGCTTTTTCTAGTCTTCTTTTACTCTATATAAGTATTAGAGAAGACTATTTAGAAGGTTATTATATTATATACTATTTTATAGATTATATAGTATATAAACTTCTAGTTCTTTTACTTTTAAATCTTTATATTACTCTCTAATTCTAGAGCTTAATTATATTAGTTCTCTATAATTATATCTCTAGCGTATTAGTCTAGAAGTAAATAGTAGTTTTATTTTACTTTATTTTAGAGAAGTTCTAAACGTAGAGTATACGTAGAAATATAGTATACTTAAAGATACTCTATTCTAATAAGTACTATATATCTTATTCTAATAAAAGCTTTTTATATTAGAAAGCTATTTATTACTTAGTACTAGTAGGCACTTTTCTCTAGTTTAGTATACTTTCTAAATATTACTATTATACTTCTAACTAGACTTTATAGTCTAGTATACTCTAGGCTTTAGTATTTACTCTAAAGTAAATAGGCTAGTATACTTTTAAAAGTTTATATAAATTTCTAGTAGTTAGCTAGCTAAGCTTTCTACTTATATAGATAATATATTATATACTACTTATTAATTAGGCTAGCTAGCCTATTTAATAGTAAGCTATAATATACTACTTTCTAGCTTCTAGATAAAGTTTTTAGAAGTATACTAGTCTTATATTTTATCTACTATAGTATAGAGCTAGTTAAAAATATCTTTATACACTTCTTCTACATTATATAGCTTATTCTTATATAAAAGATTAATAATATACGTAAGCTCTTCTACTAAGTACTTCTAGCTACCTTTAGCGCTACTTTTATAGAAAAGCTCTTTATTAAAGCTTATATTTCTTATTATAATTATTTAATTAAGCTTTAGAACTTATATTCTATAAATATTAGACGCCTTATATTCTACTAAGTATCTAATATAGCCTTTTAGTATAACTTTAAAGTTACGCTTATCTTATCTAGCTACTTACTTTCTATTAAGTAAGTAAGCTTTATAGCTATAGACGTAAATAGTACTCTAATTTAAGTAAAGATTAGCTATAATAGTATAAACCTTCTTATTATACTTTATATACTATACGTTAAGTATAGTATTAGGTGCTAAAAGATTATAAGTATATAATAGACTTATATTATATAGCTAGATTACTACTTCTATAATATCTAGCTAGAGCTTTTTAGAAAGATTTGCACTAACTCTTATCTTAATAAACTTAGTAATTATCTTTTAACCTACTTTCTTTACTTCTTTATTTAGTTTATAAATATAAATAAAAGTACGCTTTATAATAATACTCTACTCTTTAGCTTATATCTTAAAGCGTAACTTACTTTTCTAAAGTAGTATTATAATATTATTATTTTATATAATAATATAGATATTAAGCTTATACTAAGCTATAAGAAAGCTTATAAAATTATAAAAAACTTTTATAATCTTTATAAGCATTTTAGCTTAGAAAGTATATTAATAGATCTTACTACTATAATTATCTTTAAGTACTATAATTTAGAGCTTTCTATTATAACTAGTAGAAAAGTTAAAGAGATTTTATAATATTCTCTAATAAGATTTTAGAGCTTTCTTACATAGTTACCTAGAAATACGCTACCTTATATAAGTAATAGCGCAATACTTATACTTACTTTAGCTTATCTTTTTAATATATATATTACGCGTATTCTTAATAAGAGCTTAGAGTACTTCTAAACTTAAGTAGCTTACTTTTATATACTAAAGCTTTTCTAAGTTAGACTAAGAAAGGCTTTTCTAAAATTATTATAAGCGCTAGTTATTAGTTATACTTATTATAGTTAGATAAAACTTTAAAAAATTATATTTAATAAATATAAGCTTATACTTTCTTTTAAGCTTTACTAGTATAAAGTTATTAGTAAGCGTTTCTATATAAAGTGTTAAGTCTAACTCTAGATACTATAGTCTAGCTTTATTAAGAGCTACTTCTAAGATAATATTAATATAGAAACTTTTTATAAGCGCTATACTTATTAAAATAAAGTTTTCTATATATAGTTCTCTTTTTCTAGTTAAAGTATTTCTAATTCTTTATATACTATATCTAAGTATCTAGAAGAAAGAGCTTTCTACTTCTATAGTATAGAATTTATATACTCTTATAAAAGTTTTTAGCTTAAGTAGAAATATATTATTAATAAAATATACTATTACTTTATTATCTAAGATAGTACTTATAAAAAGTAGATAAATATTAAAATTTATAGTAAAGTATATACTACTAATACTTAGCTAACTTATAATAAGAGTAAAGTTAATAAATATTACCTAAATTAACTTTAGATAGATAGAGTTTAGGCTCTTAATCTATACTTACTATAAAGTAGTTTATCTTTTCTTATTAAGAGCTCTTTATAGGCTATTATACTTTAAGTTTTTAAGCTTAGTAGTAATCTTAGCTTTAGCTTTATTAGAAAGCTTTAGAAGTTTATCTATAAGCGCTATTTCTAAATGCTTATATATAGTAGTAAACTACTTATAGTACTATTTATATAAGTAATTCTTCTTAGACTTTTAGAATAAGTTATTATTATTAGAAGCTTATTATAGTACTTCTATAATAGTAAATATATTACTTTTACTACTAAAGTAAGTAGTATACTCTTAGATTAGCGTAGTAAAAATCTTTAATACTTATTTAAGAGTAATCTAAGTTTTACTAATAGTAAAAGCTTTAATAAGGTTCTACTATATAAAGCGCCTTTATTTTAGAGTAAGTCTAACGCTAATTACTTCTAAATAGTTCTAAATAGTAAGTGTATTATTAACTTTAGTAAGTTTATATACTTTAGCTTAAGCTAAAATATAGAGGTATTTCTATTACTAGCGCTTAATATTAATATATCTTTATTACGCTTTTTAGAGGTATACTCTATACTATAAGTATATAAGATTTTTAGTATAGTTTTCTTCTAAAAAAACTATAAACTTAAGGTATTTAATAAGTACTTATAATATAGCCTTTTTTTTTATAAAAATAAAAAGTATAGTAGAAGCTAGAAGCTTTAAGCTAATAGTTTAATTAATCTAGTTCTAAAGATACTTAATATAAGTACTCTTTAACTACTATTTTATTACTTATACTTTATACTTTATAATAAATAGGTTATACTTATTAGTATAAAGCTTATTAACTAAAGTATTTTATATAATTACTACTAGCTCTAAAGTAGTTAGAACGCTTATTTAAATAAAAGTAGCTATTTTAGTATTAGAGTTAATATTAGTTTAAATTTTTTTACTTAAAGTATAAAATTTAAACTAAGTAAACTACTTAAGCTAATACGCTAAGTTAGTAAGTATAAAAGCTTTTATAAAGATTATTATAAAGTTACTTATTATAAGTAATAAAGTAGTGCTTTTATAAAAGCGCAAAAATTAGTAATAAAATTAGTATTACTATACTTTATTAAACGCTTTACGTTTTAAGTATATAAATATAAAACTATATTATTTTTTTTAAAGCGCTAGGCTTATAACTATTATATTTAGAAGTATAAAAATAAATAGAAGATAAATTATTATTTTATAAGCTTACTTAAAAAGCTCTTTTAAGTAGTAAAGCTTCTAAGAGCTTATTTTAATTTATACTAGTATAATTATATGCTGTACTCTTAAGAAGTATCTAGAGATGCGTTCTATAACAAAAGTTATTTAAGTTTTATATAAAAGTAATAATAAACTAGAGTAAAAAGTATACTATTATATTATATATAAAAAAGAAAGAAGTATTATAAAAATAAAGCTTCTATACTCTTTTTTAACTTATATATATATAAAAATCTTAAACTTTAGTTCTATTTTATTTTATTCTATAGTACTATAATAACTTATTAATAATAAGCTACTTATAACTTCTATAATATATATAAGATATATAATAACTAAATCTGCCTATTAAATATAGAAGAGATGCGAAAGAGGTCGACCCTTTCTAACGTTAAGATTCGCCAAATCTACAAAGGCAACGCCAAGGAGTACTTTGCGCACAAAGCCATCTTGTGTGCACAATCCAAGTGGTTCATGCGGGCCTTCACTGGTCAATTCAAGGTAGATGCTGTGCTAGTTTACAACTAGGGCGCGTAAACTGACGGTTAGATATAGGAGGCCACTGCTGATGTTATCGAAATGAACGACGACGACCCCGACAGCTTCGAGCTCATGTTGCGGTTCTTTTACACCCCAGGAGACAAGCTGGGACCGATATGCGAGCTCAGCGGAGGCACCAAAGACGCACCCTCAGCGGTAGACATCCAAGAGTACCTTCTAGACCCGCTCGAACTTTACGCCCTCGCCGATAAGTACGATGCTCCAGCGCTGTGCGCGAATGTCACCAGAACCTTGAGCAGAAATCTCCTGAAGGCGTGGTTGAGCGGCCCACAGTTAAGCAGTATCATCCGCAAACATTACGAAACGTGTATCACGGTTGGTAATCCGATGAGCGGCTGCATCACCGGGCATATCATTAATCGTTATATGTCATGGTTGGCGACAGATGAGGAAGCGTCTCTCTTGCTTAGAGAGTATCCGACATTCTCTGTCGACATGCTCTTATCACTTCGGCACAACAACAAGATCGTGTTGCCTGTTCCTGCGTAAGGGATGCCACCAACATACTCATTGAGCAAGATCTCAAGACGAAGTGGAACTCTCCAACATCAGGGCACCTCTTAAGACGCCGATTGTTTACATCGTTAATGGAATCCAACTGGGAGCCATATCATGTAGTAGTATTCGTCTCGACGGTTTCTCATAGCTATCCTTGAGACCACGAGCGTTCAATATACAAGTTCTCGTCCATGTCCCACTTCACCTGAAAAGCTATCTCTGGGCAACGTCTAGCACGCTACTACCCTCCCACTGACCCCACAACTTCCGCATAACACCCTGTCTCTCAATCGTATCCTGTAGATCCTTCAGCGCAGCAAGCCTTCCACTCCCATCCTTCATCTTCCAATTCCAACCCTCTGAGCGACCAGCCATGACGAGCTCCCACTTCGCCTTGTTATCAACCGGCTGCATATGCACACCAGGCTCGCTGTAAACCGTGACCACATCGCGGGCCTGCAGAAAGGCGAAGTTGGATGTACCCTGCATGCATTCGCGGATCTCGAGGACCTTGAGGGCGAGATGCGGGTTGTAGACGCGCGCGGTATCTGGTTATGTTAGTATGATATCAATGAAGTGACAACATGACAACGTACTGAGGATACCAATCTTCATCTCATCAGCCACATCCGCAACAGCGACTTCCTTCTCCTCGTGCCCCGTCTTCTCAACCATCCTCACGTTGATCTGGCGGCCGCCAACCTTGCTCCAACACAGCTCTTGTACCGCGCGCTCGGCCTCCCCCTCTCCGGTGATCTTGATATATGTGCGTAGCGGATAAGCGAGGTTCTTGACGTTGGGTAGCGCAAAGTCAGGCGAGATCGTGAAGTCCTGAAAGAGTAAGATCACGTCTCGGTGGGTGAGCTTTGGTGGGTAATTGGAGAGCTCGATGGTGGTCCAGGACATGTTGGAGAGTGAGGGTGTGGGAGAGGGGGTTGGTGTGGGCGGTGTAAGTGTGATGGTGATTGGGTGAGGGAGAGGGAATCGGGGTGGGGCGAGGCGGTCTAGGTGTAGTGAGCGAACGGTCTTGGTGAAGATTTGGTGAGCGAGATTGGTTGGCTCGTCCGTTTGCGCTTGTGGTGGGGACATTGTATACTAATTTTGATGGTTATTAGCGTAAAGAGAAATGCTATTCGATCGCAAAGAGGTTCTGGTATTGCGGTTGTGTGAGAGATTTGGATTCTGGGTTCAGAACCGCTCGAAGTTTACTATCTACCAGATGATGATATCCTCAGTCACTTTCACAACGAACTCGCATTCACCACTTGAACTGAGAAAGGTAGCAAGGAGAAAGGAGCTCAGATTCAGGAATTATCTAGGTGACTACGTGGTCTTTCCACAGGTACATCTCAGTGATGATCAAGTAGCGTGGCGATAGTCAGACTACCAACACCTTGCTATAATCCACAACAAAAGCCTGTGAAGCTACCACGCACCCGTATCATTGAGACTTTCGCTTTCGATCGACCTCATGTAGTCTGTAACTCGACTTGATCCGTTTGGTGAAGGGGAGGAGTGAGGAGAAGGCGCGTGTCCACGTGGTGAAGTGGGGCCATGATCTGACGCGTAGCAATCCATTCGTCGCACAACCTTTCGACTCGCTCGCAACCGCGAACAGCAACGACAATATGGAGAGCGTCTACATACCGCCACACCTTCGGAAGAAGGTAGAGCCCACAGCGGTATCAGACGTGCCCACGACACCCGTCGCAATACCATCAGCGGTGCCCAGCTGGAAGTCCCAAGAACAGTCCGATGACGACTTGTACACCGTCCAGGAAATCCACAACTACTTCTGGGGAGAGGGTGCCGTCACCGAAGATGCACATAACGCTACCCTCCATTCTTCCGCGACAAACCCGAATGGTCTATCGTGGGTGCTGTTGTTCAATGGCGCGAACCCGAAGTGGGACGAGGACGGGATTATATTCGTCAAGAGCAACCTGAACCTTCTCACGGTAGCCACACCTCCTTCCGAGCCTAAAACAGTAATAGCCGTCGCAGTACCCGCCCAACGATTAGACGAGCCTGGCGAGGACGGAGGTGTCATGCTACCAACGAGCAGCGAAGTCGCAGAGGAGGACTACGAGGAGGGTTCATCGAGTGGAACACCGGAGCCCACCGCCACTGAGCCGCTATCGGACCACCCCAACGAGAGAGTTCTCATCGACTACTCTCCAATTGCCGTCTTCTCTCAGCCTGTCCGGCGTGGTAGCCGATCATTCAAGTTCATCGGATGGTACGAGATTGAACACCTACAAATCCTCGAGCCTGGTTCCCAAGGGCTGCTTCATATGTTGTGGGACAAGTGGAAGACGAAGGATAAATACGGCAGCTATGTACCAAGGCAGCGAGGCTCCGTCAATTGGATGAAGAGCATGTCTTACTCTTGGGCTGTGGTCCAGATGAAGAAAGATGAAGAAGCTATGAGCAGCAAGGGTGAACCAAAGATTGAGCGAAGGGAAGATGACGAGGATATGCCAGGAAAGAACGGAGGACAGAGCGTCAACGAGATGCTTGCCAAGATGAGGCTCGAAGGAGGAGGCAAAGAGGTGGCGCCCGAGGAAGAGGAGACTTGAGAACTCTTACTGCGGACTGATCTGTGTATGATCGGATAATAGGAACGACATCGCACAGCAGCGATAGGATGCAGGTGCAATGATGGGCGAAATAGTGTCAACTTCAGATAGTAATTGAAGTAATGACACCGAGCTTGTAGTCATCTGATCAATATCAGAAGCACCTCATGTACCGTCTCATCCTCTCAAAGATCCCCGCCATTTGACCAACAGCCTCTCCCATCGACATCTATGTGTTGGATATCTGTCGTCGAGAAAACCGAAGAAGATAGAAAAGTGGCACGAATGATGTTTAGCCGGATGAGGCAGCCGTGTCCAAGATGCGGAGGTCGACGCGCTCCGATTGGTAATGTCGGAGAAGGCCGATGGTGGGGCTGCCGCGGGGTATCGTCACCACTTGGGACACTATTGCCGTCCGGCTCATTGCTTATCGGTATTTTCTCTCAATTGTAATTCCTTTTCCTTGTTGCGTACGCTTCTGCTCGCATTCTGAGCCCTCCCCTCGTTGTCTTCATACAGTACTACAGTCGTCTCCTTTTCCCGAAATAACAGCGTCGATCGCAAAGCAGCACCCCACCTCAATCCCCACCTTCCCCTGAACGCGACGAAATGACCGAGTCAATCCCCAAAACGCAAACCGCAGGCTGGATCCAAGACCCCGGTCCGGATTGCGTCCTCCAAATTCGAAATGACGTCCAAGTCCAATTCCCTTCGGCCGGCGAACTCCTCGTAAAGCTCGAATACAGCGGCATATGCCACAGCGACTGCCACAACCTCGTTTCGCCCGGCAAATACACCGAAGTGCCCGGGCATGAGGGTGTTGGCACTGTCGTATCGCTCGGTCAGGGAGTGTCGGAAGACTTGCTGGGAAAGCGAGTGGGCATAAAGTGGCTGTGGAACGCGTGCAAGACGTGCAGTAGCTGCAAGCAAGGCAAGGAGAACCATTGCGCCAAGCAGAAGAACACGGGAAGAAGCGTATGGGGTACGCTACAGCAGTACGTGGTCGCGGATGCGGAATTTGTCACTATGATCCCGGAAGGAGTTAAGAGCGAGATCGCAGCGCCACTCCTTTGCGCAGGTCTCAGTCTTGCGGGCGCCGTGTCAAAACTTACACCTGAAGTCAACCCCGGTGACTTCGTCGCTATCATCGGTGCTGGAGGCGGTCTTGGACATATCGGTGTGCAGATTGCTACGATCAAGGGATACAAGGTCATTGCAATTGACAGCGGTGCCGAGAAAGAGAAGCTGACGAAAGAGATGGGCGCCGTGGCTTTCGTGGACTACGCCAAGCAGGATGTGTTGCAAGCCGTGCGAGATCTGACGGATGGGGAAGGCGCGCATGGTGTCATTTGTGTTGCTGGCAGCGAAAGAGCGTATCTTCAAGCTCCGGCTTTGGCGAGGAATAGTGGCGTATTTGTTTGCGTGGGGCTTCCACCGGATACGTTTATGTTCCCTATGAGCCCTATTCATATCGCCAATAGAGGTATATCTTTACATGGCTATTGATCAGAAAAGCGCTAACGAGTCTAGGGCTTGTCATCAGAGGATCCTCAACCGGTAGCGCCAAGCAGATGGATGAGCTCCTACAGATGGCTTTGCAGGGCAAGATCACACCGAAAGTCGAAGTTTACGACTTTGCCGACTCCCCGAAGATTCTCCAAGAGTTGCAGCGTTATGAGGTTACGGGTAGGAAGGTGGTACGCGCACCGTAAAAGTGTGGTGAAGATGTTCGGAATGTAGTAGTTGAGCGCACACATTGGGGTGGTGTTTCGCATGTGCGCGGTGTGGCGTTGGGGCGGCTCAAAGTACGGAGTTTAGCATGGAAGAGCGTTGAAGCGATGCATGAACAGGAGTTGAGGGCTTGTCGTGGAGTAGGGGGTAGGTCATAGGGTGTATTGAAGGCGCAATGTGATACCCTTGTAAAAGATTAGGGTTGTAGGGGAGCGCGGTTATGACGAATGCACTATCCTGAGCTCGCGAAGGCGCTATGCGGGTCGTCCGGACATTCCCATGCTATCGCGTACATTAATCATTACATGAATGTCGACTAATACCAGTCTCCGCTCTCTTCGTTCGCCTTCACGTCCATAGGATTCATACTCATGATCCGCTGCCCGGGTATCGTGTCCGTGAACGCACTCTCAAACACACCACTAACAGCTCTTCGTCCGATCTCCTTGAAACTATCGTATTCCTGATTGTCACCAGTGATAGCACTCCATTCAGGATCCTCGGGGCTGCGCGCAGGGCCTAGATCACTCCATCGCGTTACGATGAGAGCCTGCTTGAAGCGCTCAGGGCCGTTGCCGCGCACGCTCTTGTCTTCAACAAGTTTGAGTTCGAACAGGTACTCGGTCGGGCATCTGGGGCAGCGGCGCATTGGTCGGCATATGGAACAGAGGTTGACCATGCCAACAGCCTTTTTCCCTATGCTACGTTCGCGGAACTTGTCGAGGGCTGTCGTTTCGGATTCGTGGACATGAGGAATATGCGACAATGCGCATTTAGGTATCGATGTTAGCAGCCCGTGCTTCCAATGTGCGCAAACGCTGAAGTAGGGCGTGAAGTCTCCACGACTGAACAAAAGCATACGCTTTGCTGCATCTGTCATACCCCCTTCCACGTACTGTTGTGATCGGATGCGCATCAATAGGTGACCTTTGTCGGTAATGTGATAGGTAGAATCATGCCTCCAGGTTGAATAGGTGTCTTTCCAACGGCGGCCTAGCGACTGGTGAGGAATGCCGTAATCTGCACCGTAGGCCCAATGGCGTCGGGCTAATTGAGCGAATGCGAACGGTAATGTGCGACCATCGCTGATACGGAGCCTTGGTGGAGGAATGTGAACGTTGGTTCGATTGGGGCACTCAAAGAGTGGATTGAGAACATTGGGAGGTTTCATTGTCTCCATACCAGGCTGAATGCGCAAATGCCACTGTGCGCATGGGAAACAGAAAAGATGGCGTGGCATCTTGTGGTCCATGGAGAGTAGAAAGTCGAGCCGTTGCGGCCGATGGAGCGGATCCATGAGCAGTTTGTATGGGTGTCTACCTAGTCGAGCGTACATGGTCCGGCATGTAGAGGATAGATTGGCAACGTCGAGTGGTGATAGGAAGTCTGCGACTTGAAGCCATACTTCAGGCGATGCGCTGCCGAGTAACGCTGTTCCATCGGGCTTCGTAGGATCATAGAGTAAAGATACATCATCCCGTTCTTCCTCAATCGTATCGACACCATCAATGTACGTGAAAGCATGCATCATGTCTGTCAGATCCTTTCTTTCTCCGGTATCTTTGTCAAGAATGTCATCGGCCTTGACATGCTTTGAAGGTGCTCGATGAGACTTGGTCAGCTTTGAAGGCTGCGATCTCGATGGCGCGTATGGTAGAGTCTGCTCATTGCCCGACTGTGGTATTGATGCAGATCTCGAGCTGTGTGATTGATACAAAGGTGCGGCATATTGTGGTTGTCCTTCTGAGTTGCGGCGGTAATCGGCTGCTTGTTGCCCAGGTTGTAGGTAGGCGTTGCTGGTATCCATGAGAGCATTGACGGCAGCATATGGATGATCACGCAACGCATGTGGCGCGAGGCCAGTGATGTCTTCATTGGTAGGTAAGCCAAAACTGTTGTCTGAGAGATCGGTTCTCTCGTTCGTAAAGCTACCAGAGTCTTGGCGGTTGGGGTTCGCTACGTTGGTGGTTGAGTCAAGCTTTCCGAGCATATCGCTTCGTGATCCCTTCTTGGAAAGTTTCTTCCGCGTAGCCGGCTCTTTTGGTTGTTTCCCTGATCGCATGCCAAACATGGCGCGCAAGCCGCCTTTCTTGGTCTCTGGTTCCGCCATTGTGGAGACAGCTGCAGCTAGTCGTGCAGGTGATTAGGGAATCTCGCAGCGCTCAAGACGAAGATGAGGGTCGGTCGATATGGATGATGGACAATATGGTATGCGCAGGTGTTACTGATACGGTTCTCTAGAGAGATGGCTTGTCAAACGATGTTTATCGAAATTGCAGTAGGGTGGATGATCATCGTCATAGCGTGGCGGCTCGTTTCGGCAGAGGATCCGTACTCATCCGCTCAATTCGTCCACTAGTGAGCTCAGTCTGTGGGTACACATGTCGTCATGAGTGAAGTGTGCATGCGATAAGGTGCAGTCCAGACCGCTTAAAGATCACGATGTTGGAGCTGGCAATGCGCGATGGGATTGTGGGCACGCGTAAGGTGCGCGACATGCATTGACCATCTGACGTAATCCGCTAGAAGTTTGCCGATCCCTTTTAGTCCCCACCAGACCCAACCTCGCCAACGAAGAACAGCATGCGCCTTTGACCCGACTACACCCACGTCTGCCACCTCTTTCTTGCCGACCCTTTATATGTCGAACGGACTGGCCAAGACAATCCGAAACCACGTTTTCGTACGAAGAAATCAATCGATCTCGAGCTTGGAGATAGCACCTAGGAGGTCATCCTCTTCGAGCATATCGCCTATGGGCTGTGTTGCTGCACTGTGCACGCCTCTACCCAACTTTCGGCGGATATCTTCGATGGTGTCATGATCCTGGACGGTCTGTACACCGTTGTGGGTGCTGAGCGCATCGAACAGTGTCGTCAATCGCTCACAATGATGATTGTCAGCCATAGCGTCAAGCGCCGGTGCAACAGGAAAGATGAAGCCGACCAGTATCTGCATGTTCTTGTGCAAGAAGAGATAGTTCGACTTGACCATGATCTCTATCATGTCGAGCGTAATGGTCTGTACCCAGGTTGGTGCGCCAATCTTCATGGCTTCGGAGATGCTCTTGAGCAGCCGTTCGATAGCTGGCAATTCCCAATCCTGTGTTGTGGTAAATAGCTTCGAGCTAGTTTCAACTGCCTGGTCAAGTCCCTCAGGCGGAATGACGCTGAATCGACCCCTGCCGTATACATACTCGACCTTGGCAGGGACTGTGTCCTCGGCCGCATCAGAGTCGGTATCTTCCCAGGTACAGTTGTACTCTGACTCTGTGTGTTGCTGATACAGGTCAGACCTGTCGAGTATGTCGCACATGTGCTTGATCAAGGTCTTCTCTTCATCCGTCCTCTCATAGTTTTCCTTCTTCAAAGCCATCAGAATATCGGTAACACGGCTAGACTTCATGTTCTCATCGGCCGTGTCGAGCAGTGGAATAGCTTTGTACCCGAACGGAAAGAACGTGTCGTAATTGTTGTGGAAGGGCAGGTAAAGAGAGGTGGCCATCTTCTCCAACAGGCCGCAACCTACGTTCACCGCTACTGTCGATCCGCGTTGTCCGACAGAAAAGGCTCTGAGGAGGCCGAGCGAGAAATCCAGTACGTTGACGGATCCAGGTTCCCAGATGGGTCGAGCGATGAACTCCCCGGCAGCCTCGAGGATGTACTTGCCCGCGATGTCGGCACCCACGATACTTTTGCCGTTGACGACTTCGAGCTCCAGATCCGGATCGATTGTGGCGAACAGAGACCTAGTGCCACCTAATTAGCCGCGAAGTTCGTAAATCATGGGTGATACCTTACCTGTAGAGCTTTACGCCTACTGTAGCCCAGCTCGATTGACTCACAATCTTAGCGTTGACGACATTGACGAGCGCGTGAAGTTTCAGCAGATCTCTACCGACAAGTGCGAGGAGCAACTCGACCTGGCCTTGTACCGTGCTGTCTGGGGTCTGACTATCGATAGAGTCAACGACATCGCGGATGAGCTCAGTGAAGTCGAACTGCTCTTGGTATACGTCTGTTGGAAGCTGTGCTGATACGTCGGCAAGTACCACTGGAGCTGCAGCCATCTTGTTGTTGTGTGTGAATGTGCGTGAGATCGGTGTTGTGCGAGAGACAGCCCTTCGCGTCGAGGTGGTGGGACATGACACAATGGACAGGAGCAAACACTGAAGGCTTGGCGTTGGGCGCAGGGTCAGGGTCTGGCACACTGGCGGCGAAGGTGCGGCTACAATAGTGACAGATGGTAGTAGTACATTGGCTGCTGAGAAGAACGGCAGCAGCAGACTATCTGATATGTCGTATGATACAAGACATCACCTAGGTGTTTCGTACGCCGACCGTATGTGCCAGACAAGCCTTCCACACTTCGCGTTATGCCAGATCCTTGCTTTCACAAAACCCAGGCGTTCTTCCTCAGGGAAATTAGTCCTGCGACCTTGATCTTGGACATCAAATCCTCGTCCGCGTTCACTGTGCGCTCGCGTACTTTCTCCAAAACCCTCGTGAGCTCCGCTTCAGTAATCGGATTCTCATCCAGACCACGCGCAACGAATTCCACGTACTCGACAAATAGGTCGATGTTGTGGTTGCTGAACAGATGCTGTGCACTTACCATCATATCCAAGATCCAAACATTCGTCTTGAGCGACATAAGGAGAGGCGATGATGTTGCGTCGGCTACAGAGGTAGAGGTACGAAGTCACTATATGTCTCACATGCACTTCGTAGAGGCAAGACTTACCTAGTTCGGCGAGGAGCCACATGCGCGGCTGACACCAGACGGCCTTCTGCATATCGGCTTCGAAGTCGGCTAGCGAACGCCTGTAGATGTAGTGCTGGACGAGGCGCGGGCCAGAGCGTAGCTGGTTGTTGCCATCGGGGAGTACGTTTGGGTCGGCTAGTGTCGCTGGGATGAGATGGCAGAGATAGTTCAGCAGCCTGACTGCGACGTATACCCAATTCTTGTCTTCCATAGCGCTCGCGTAGATGATGTCGACCGTGTGTCTCAACTTGACTGGGTCCGCGTCGATATTCTCCGTCACCTCGCGCATGACGGCTTCGGCAGTCTCGTCTAACACGTTCACTGGGATGCTGAAGATCAGGTGGACGACCGCCATGCGGAACATGTCTGAAAACACGAGCGAAGGAGCGATAAACGGGCCGTTCATGTTGAAATGAGACGAGTGCAGGTGGCGTGGTATTGTGGTGTTGTGGATGTAGAAAGGTTGGTGTGAGCAAGTTTTAGGCAGGCAGCAAGCTTTGCACTGAAGACTCTTCGAGGTCGCACAAATCGTCTCGACAGGGTCTTTTGACTAACGCGAATTCAATATGACTTTGTTGCTCTCGGAAGAGATTTTCCTCAGCTTCTCGACCTCCACGTGGAGTTACGCGCGATCATATAGTCTTTGCTTTGGATGGCCTTCCAGATTCCCCAAAACCCGCCTAATGGCCATATGCCTCTCAGCTTCAACCCCATATCCTTGTTTGCCATACTCGTATACTTTTCGATATCGACATGCACTTTGTCATACACCTCAGGCAGCATCTCCGCGTTGTACTTCTTCCTCAACCCTTGATGCCATTTGCGATCGAATTGCGCCCAAAAGTCATCTTTACTGTAGTATGTCTGCGCATACAGCCACTTCATACCGCCCATCTCGCCGAGCGTCTTCTCGAGCGCACGGTTCTTCTGCAAGTAGGTGACGGGGTCTTTAGGACCGAACCCCCAAAGACCAATATTGAGCATTTGGTCTGACTTCAGGGCGCCTTTGGTGTGAGGATGCATAGTCGGTTGGGGGCTTTGCTTCAACGGGCAGAGCCAAAGAGGCCAGATTCCAAATTCCTTGTCGGTATAGTTGATGAACTTTTCGGCGTTGGGGTAGGGTAAAGCCATGTCTTGAACGATATAGCGTGTCGCAATCCCGGACGCATGGAGAGCTCGGTAAAGCATGCGCGTATGGAGGAAGTCGTCCAGGAACCAGCGAGTGTACTTGTTGAAAGGAAAGCGCATGTAGCTGAAAGCGGACCGACCGACCCAAAAGCCACCGCGGTCGTAGCGGAACATGTACTCAGCTAAGGGGATGTACTCCACCACTGGCTTGGTGGAGTTTCGTGTAGCGGCTTCAACATGCAGATAGAACCACGGATCCCACGGGTTACTGAAAGTCTGCGGCTTGGTGTTGGGTGGCAGATCATCTGTCATTTCGCCTGTGACGATCGCACCGTGTTCCTTGCTGAACAAGACACCATCAACATAATCATTCCTCTCGCCTTTCTCACCACGTGTATGGTCTTCGACGTCCTTGACAGCTTGAGCAACGCTACGTGTAGGATAGTATGTTGTCTTGACATATTTTTTCGCCTCGATGAGCTTCAAATCGACAAGCGTAGTGACCCCCAAGGTGCCGACAGCACCGGCAGCCCCTTTAAACAGGTCCTCGTTCTTGTTCTCGCTAGCTTTGACGACCTCGCCGTTAGCCATAACCATCTCCACCTCATTGATAGTGCGATCGAAGAACCCAAACTTGAAGCTACTACTCTCGCCAGCTGTGCCCGCATACCCGCCACCAACGGTTATACCAGGAAACTCCATCACGACGGGTGGCACAAGGCCATGCGGTAGGGTAGCTTCTACAAGCCGATCCATAGGTACGTTTGGCTCGACAAGAGCTGTCTTGCTTTCCGTATCAACGCGTATGACATTCCGAAGAGCACTGATATCTACGACATGCTTCTTAAGATTCGGACGCGTGCTGTTTGTTGAGCCGTGAGATATCCGGAAGGGTTCTTTGCGTGTAAAATAGTCTTTGACTTTGGACGCGACTTGCGCAACGACGCGCTGATGGCGATCCATCTTTGGGGAAGAGAAAAGAAACGAGAACGCCTGGAAATGCCAATGCTATTGAAACATGATGTGTACTTTCGATGTGTGGTTGAGGGTGCGCGACTGCCGGTCGAAGTCGGGACAGACGCAGATTTTCTCCGATGCGCTAAGCTTCACTCATCTGGCTAGCGCTCCCTGAACACCTTCCACCCGATCACATCACTTCTGTCGCTCACGTCTTGTCACTGGTACGATATCGTCTGCATTCTATACTCATCGCAATTCCGCCAGCTGTAGTCAAGCGTCGCTCGCCATCACGATCTGATGAATTCACAGCATTATCTAGAGCGCCTCGACATACGGCCGGTCTATGACCTCATGATATTCTGCGAGAGGAGGCGAGAAGTGTCCTACGTGAAGGAGCAAACGAACGGGCGTGGAGCTGATACTGTGAAAACCCTCTCTGCGATACGGTATAGCCTGTCATCGCTGTATGCATCGTCGCGGTTCCAAAGACTTGGGACACATTCTTCCCCAAACGGGCTAGACCGTTCCCAGGCGAACTTATCGCATACGTCCTTAAAGCTAACAACAAGTCATATCTTGCGACAACGCGTCCCTTCGTATCCATCACCGCCGTTCCGCTTGATTGCCAAGATGACTCCTCTTTTCGGCTTTCACTTCTTATCATTTGCCGCCATTTGTGCTCCCTGCGGAGGTTACATCGGCCTTGCAGAAGCGGGGCGAGTAACAAACAGCCAAGACATGGTATCTTCATGCTGTGATATGTTCACGACAGCGAACTGAGTGCGCGATCACTTCTATCGTCTCATACCGACAATGTTGATTTTGGTGTTGTCGCAGTTGATCGGCCTCGTTACCGCGCTGCAGCCTCTTCCGCCTGTCTCACGACCCTACAGCAACGGCCATGACTTCCGCTTCTCTATCGGCCCAGATGCAAGAAAGATATATATCGACAGAAGTTTCGCCACAAAGAGAGACTCCGAAAGTCTAACGCTCATACCGCCAACTGCCTATGAGTTCGCTGAAACATTCCGCACCGACATCTCATCACTATTTGGTGGTTCCTGGACTCTGGAGCAAGTAGACGACTTCCCGCTCACTGGTATCCATATCGGCCCGATTAGAAACAGCAGTATCTCATTGACATGCGAGAATGGTCAGCCTACAGAAGAAGGATACGAGCTTGAGGTCACCAATGGCACTGTATACATAGGCGGAGCAGGTGCGAGAGGCATGTTCTGGGGAACGCGCACCCTATTGCAGAAGCTCCTGATCGACAACGGCTCTCTCATGGCGGGTCGGATAGTTGATGCGCCTGCATACAGCACACGAGGGTTCATGCTCGACGCGGGTCGTAAGTGGTACGATAAGGGCTTTCTCAAAGAGCTCTGCACATATGCCTCTTTCTTCAAGATGTCAGAGTTCCACTATCACTCTAGCGACAATTATCCCTTGAACCGCGGTCGCAATGAGACGTGGCAAGACGTATTCTCGCACTTTTCGCTATTTCCGGAAGAAAATCTAGAGCTGCAGGCTATCATCCAGCGCCCAAATGAGACACTTTCACGTGTCGACTTCGAAGACTTCCAACATCATTGCGCACAACGTGGCGTCACCGTCATTCCCGAGATCGAAGCCCCAGGCCATGCTCTAGCGATTACGAAATGGAAGCCTGAGTTAGCGCTAGCAAAGAAGGACCTGCTCAACCTGAGCCATCCAGACGCAATCCCGACAGTCAAAGCCATCTGGTCCGAGTTCCTTCCATGGTTTCAAACGAAGGAGGTACATATCGGCGCTGATGAGTACGATTCCGAGCTAGCGGACGACTACATCAACTTCGTCAACGAGATGGCCGACTTCATCAACAGTACCTCTGGGAAGCGCGTACGTATCTGGGGTACTTACGAGCCATCCGAGAATCTCACCATCTCGAAAGACATCATAATACAGCATTGGCAGTACGGTCAATCGGACCCTCTTGAACTCCAGAACTCCGGATACGATATGATCAACTCGGAGGATTGGTGGGCATACATGAGTCTCAAGAACGACCACATGCCCATTCTCCCGGCGCCTTACCCACAGTTCTACAACGTCACGCGCACGATGAACTTTGCCAATGTACCAGGATGGCAGTGGGATCCATCTCTCTACAATCCAGTCAATACCACAGAGCAAGTAGAGCCGGGCGCTCGCGGTAACAAAGGCGCTCTTCTTGCAGCTTGGAATGATAATGGTGCGGATGCGACTACGCAACTAGAAGCCTACTATGCGATGCGTGAGGGTATACCAGTCGTGGCGGCGCGTGCGTGGGCTGGTGCGCGAGGTGCGAAGATCGATCCGACTGAGTTGGCGGATAGTATTGCGCTCTTGGTATGTTCAAGCGAAGCAAGTAGTTCATTCATCTTGACGCGTTGGCTAACAAGAGGTCGTTCTAGGCAACTAAAGCTCCAGGGCAAAATCTGGATCGCCGTTTCGCGACCACGAACATAGATACGAAAGGCTCAGCGCTGGTGTCATGGACGCGCAATTCCTCCAGTGACAGTAACGAGATGCTGGGCATGGGCTCATACGGACCACCGTACACCCTGACCCTGAACGTATCCTCATCCTTCACGATGATCGGTCCTGATACCTCGCTCTCTATCGCTACTCTTCCAAACAACTCCAGTGGTAGCACTGCAATACTCATGTTCATCACGGCCGATGGCTTCGAGTATCCTCTACGTTCCGTATCTCCGTTTGATGGCCACGATACAGGACATCCGGGCCGCATATGGACCAACCAGACTACATCTTCCCATGAGCCAGTGCCGGTTATACTCCCAGCAAGCTTGCGCATTGAGACCGACATCATCAGCGGCAGTCGGGTCTGGGTGAATGATACATTCGCGGGCCGATTCGAGGTGTTCGTGTTTGGGGGACGGAATACGCTGTTTAGCTGGAGTCAGATGGCGCTTGTTGCGCCGGTAGACGTAGTAGAGGGTGGTGTTGATAGTCTGATGCTTCAGACTGGTGTTGCGCTGGGAGCGTCATAGGAGGATGCAATGCAGTTGACGCGATATAGAAGGTGCGGACACTATAACAATGTAACGGGGATTGAATAGATAGGCGTAATGAGCTTGAATGCTTGAATCAACACAATTCATCAACGGTAGCCCAAGCATGATTTCTGGATGCATATAGTCATACCAGGTCCATCAACTTGTTTTCATCTCTCAATATGTCGCTGTTAATCGCCCAATGATATAATCCCCACTCATAACATCCTCGTAGTTCCTGCCCTTCTCGTATGTTCCTGGTATAGCCTCGATCTTGCGGTCGTAATTCGGATTGCAGAAGTAGGCTATCGAGTATCGTGGCGGGTATTCGTCCTTGTCAGCGTCCTCCGGCTTTGGCGGTGGCTCCATGACGCGATGCTTCGTTGACTTGATGGTGTCGTTCGACCAGCGTGCTAGCAGATCGCCGGCGTTGACGACAATGGTGTCTGCGATGGGGGTAGCGTTGACGAATGTGCCTTTGGGGGAGCGGACTTGAAGGCCACCGCGGGCGTCTTGGAAGAGGAGGGTTATAGAGCCTGTCGTTGCGTCAGTCAGATCCTATCACCGGATTGTGACGACTGCCATACCGTAGTCGCTGTGCTCTCCTGCGCGCACCTGCTCCTGCCCATCATTCCTCTTGAAGATGCTCTTCGACACACCCGGGTAGTGCAGCAGCCTTAGTGTGTTGTCGCCCGCATCGGTGAAGCCGTCGAACCACTTCTCATCAATGCCCATGCCCAGCGCAATAGCGCGCATGACCTGCATGTGAAGGTCCTTGCATGTCTCAAAGAAGCCCATCATCTGCTCCTTGAACTGCGTCGCCTCGTCGTCCCCACTCGGCCACATGTTCGGCATTTCAGGCTGGTCGTCGCGTCCAATCTCCATGCTCTCCTTGAGATCCGGCACCAAGGCGCGCATCTCCGCTTCTGTGCCTGTCTCTTCCAGCACTACCAGCTTCTCCCGCCCTTGTGTGACATAGCCGCGGTTGGCGGCAGCCGAGTACCATGCCAACTTGTCTTTTTGCTCTTTTGGCCGCGCGAAGAACTTGGCGGAGTGCGAGAATACGGTGGATACGGTCGAGGGGGATATGCCGTGGTTCTTTAGGTAGATGAAGCCGGCGTTTTGGAAGCCTTTGAGGACGGCGTCGGCGGTTTGCTTCTTCGCATCGGCGTCGCCTGAGAGGAATACCGAGAAGTCGATGAGCTAAGCATTGTTAGGTGCTGGCCGAGATGTCTGAATGAATATAAAGTACCGGAATCTCCAGATCGTCCTGCGAGACGGCTGATGTGATGTTCGCCATGTCGTCACTCCTTGTCGCGTCGTTTCGGTCCGAGTTTGGAAGGGGGTGCAGAAGAACAGCTGCTATAAAGACACACTCACGCGATGGAAAGAGAGACTTGGATATCAGGCGATTTGCGCGTCAGCGGCCATCTCCGCCGTAGTTCAGCCATGATGGGACAGCTAGATGTTGTAGGCGGGGTTGTTGCCGAACACAGAAGGTGTACACGAGCGCGATAAGGCTAATGGTGGGGTCGCTTGGCTGGAACCTCAACACCACGCTTGCATCGTGATATCCATCTCCGCCTATCATACAGCCGTCTCAACGACATCGAGCTCAACACGTCTCAGCATGTCTCATTCATGCTCGAGCCTCACTGCTCTCCACTCAGCTGGTGGGCCTGAGATGATCGCTTTGTCGCTGGTCTCACCGCCACTTTGAACCCGTCATCATCAGTTTAGACATCGGTTGGCTACGATGTCAGGGAATCTTAGTTGACTGATCAGAGGAGAACACTTGAAACATGGCTCTCGTTACAATATCGACAAGGCGACGGAAGCGATCCTCGTTTGCGTAGTTCGAAGCAAGATATCCAAACGACTATAGGCATGTTTTAGGCTACGGAAGGAGCACGACAGCTCAGCTTGACGTCTACTACAAAACCTCAATGGACACACGAATATATCAAAAGGCACAATGATGAGTGCGCGGCAGGATACGGTTTCAATTCGCTCAGTGAAAAGTATGCGAGTTCATCAACGTCTTGCGGTGGTATCTGCCTTTCCTATGTCTACTCTCTCGTCTTCTGCAGTCAATGAACATCGTCAACAGCTCATAAAGAAAGATAAGCTCACTTCTCTGCTTACCAATGGTCCCTAAAGTACGCGCATATTGTATCTCTTCCTCAACTCCGCGCATAAAGCGCGGATATCAATGAAAAGGAAAGGTGGGCCGTAAGTGAACCCGGGATTGCCAGTTCCTCGCTTCCTATCTTCCATTCAATATCTTGTCTCATTGGTAAGAGGGTGATAAAAAATGGTAAGCAGTCCACGATGGTCCGAACGCTCACGTCATCTACTAGAGATGTCAACCCAAACACCCAACATCTCCAACGTTAATTTTTACCAGAACGCCGGATTTGCTGAATGCTTGGTAAGTATTTCGTCCAGGGTCGAGCATGTCATCAAGATGACGTAGCTCGAGGCAACGAGAGGAGCGGACTACTGCGCCTGATGGTCGCGATCATGACCAGCTCGTCGTTCTCGTACTGTGCGCGGATCCATACAAGTAGCGACGAGTCGCACCAGGTGCTCTGGCAGTGCTCGAATGCGCTTGAGTTGGTCGGGGTACCTGTCGAGTGAAGTCTTGTCGAAATCCGCAATTTCGGCCGAAGCGAACTATGCCGGAGACTGTCTCTCCTGAAGAAGAAGAAAAGAAGCAAGAAGAGGAGGGGCGGGCGAGATGATATACTTCTAGCTACACGCTAGCGATCACTCACGTGATCTTCGTAGTGCGTGCGCTGGAGCCTAGAGTATCCAGGGACCGCGTGTGAGCAGTGAAGGAGAGTAGGGTTATTTCCTCAATAGGTTAGCTCCGCCTTTTCGACGCTGCGAGCAAACAGATCAATCCCACAGTTGTAAATTTCCACCAACTTCGCTCATTCCTCGCCGTCCCAACCCAATCAATCATGGTCGCATCACGAGCCGACGCCCTCGAGAAGGAGCTCTACGAAGAGAAGGTTGCACACACTGCGACCAAACAAGAAGTCATCGATCTCCGGAAGCATCTGACGGATTCGGAGCAGAAGCGGAGGGTTCTTGAAGGCGACAACCAGCTCTTGGTCCTCAAGTGCAAGTTCCTGGAGGGAGATGGTGAAGACAAGGATGTTGGAAGCAGCGATGGCGACATGGGAGCAGTCGTTACCGAAGACGAAGCGCTCAAAGCTGCCCTACCCGACGCGCCAATCCATCATCCAGAGATCTACAAAGCACGTTCGACTTCGCATTCGGAAGGTCAGAACAGCATGTCTTCCGCAAACTACTTGAACCACATCACTAACGGTCTATCAGAGGACGACGTCGCCGCCTCGACCCATGGTACCAAGCGGACTTTTGATGAAACGAAGTAAGTAGGCGTCACGCTACCATCAGTAT
Organism: Alternaria triticimaculans; assembly: GCF_023758025.1. Taxonomy (NCBI): domain Eukaryota; kingdom Fungi; phylum Ascomycota; class Dothideomycetes; order Pleosporales; family Pleosporaceae; genus Alternaria; species Alternaria triticimaculans. The sequence goes on from NW_026055958.1 coordinate 4,534,688, forward strand.
CTCCGCTAATCGATGTACAGCTTGGACGATCAGCGCGTGATAGTATGCATCGACTGCTATCAACACAAGCTCCGATGCGACCCCGGAGAGCCTTGCAACAACTGCTTCAACTCCAACCGCGTCTGCAAAAGGGCCAAATGCAGGGACTACGAGACTGGACAATGCAAGCGAGTCAGTTGTCTGAGAGCACATCGCCAGGATGAGGAGGTGTACGAGAACATCGTTCGCGCAGGACATGTCCCCAGGACCGACCCTTCCAAGCCCATCATGCCTAGGAAGAGGCCGCGGAGCTTCCGGTACCGAAAGGACGACGATGACAAGAAGGGGGGTTCAGGAGGCTCTGGGGGTGGTGGTGGGGGTACTGGCTTAGCTCTGCGTTACTAGTCGTCCAGAGAGCGCCACGAGGATGTCAGGAGTGAGAGTTGGAAGCTACCCATGAGTTTGATAGAGCACAGATGAAAACATACATGATGTAGCAAGTTTCATTAACAGTCGTTCTCGCTTTCTTCGAGACTATCAGCCCATTTTCACTTCTCGACGCCACCCATTTCCCTCCTACTTTGAATCAACGCTGCTGTATTCGTGAACTCTCAAGTAGGCCTGTCATGCTACAGGAGACTTCCGGGCCGCAGTATCGTTAGCGGCGCGCCCATGTATCTCATAGGTAGGTTGTCAGCCAGCTATGCATTGGGCAATTTGCATGATGTTTACCTCAAGTACCACTAGCTTCTTGCTCTTGTCGTAGCGCTAAAGACATGTCGCCGGGAACGCAGATGACTATTCATGCGCCTTAATGACCTGCATAGGGTAAATTACGATGTAGGTATCCGGATAGAACCGTAATGCGTTCCAACTATGCCAGCTGTCTAAAATGGACACTAGGGGTGGCTTCAACTTGTGTCTCATTCTACAAAGACAAAGTTGCGGTAGGAGTATACATAACCCTCAAGACAGTCTGGTTGGTAGTATTTAATAGTATGTATGCGACACGAACTATAATCACCCTTGGTGCGGATGGACTCAATCAATTGCTGCTTGCACCGTGATCCGCTGATCAAGACTGTCCAGCTTTACTAGTATCTTGTCCAAATCGATACGCGCCTGCAGACTGGGCCCTTGAGACACAGTCTGAAGTTCATCAAGAAGCGCGCCGCCAATGTCTCTGATCTTCGGCAGAATACTATATCCGTTAGCTTCAAATACCTCTTCTGGTATGTCATACAGGACGTCAGATACGAGCTGGATTGGACCACATTAGCGCTTTTCAACTTTCCTCGTATGACACGCATCACGGGCTGCCCAGCTTTGCTGCCGAGCGCGTTCCTCAGTTCCCAATTGTGGCTCCATGTTGTAGAAGATAGTTGAAGCGCAGAGAACCTGGGCGCCGCAAAACCCGACGGACAAGTGATGCATTAGCGCCGCGTCAACGCTAGCCTCAAGCTTCAAGCAATACTGATAACTATCGTGTGTCTTCTCCGATCGCACCTGGCAAGTCCTCGACGTCTTACTTTACTTCACCAGGGCAGGCTGGACGCAGACGTCACAACACACTGAACAAGCATCGGCTGACGACGGCCTTATAGGTTGATACTGGCTTATCTCACTTCGGTTCATTTGTCTATTCGTTGAGTTGGGTGAGATGTCATTGAATGGTCTTTTCGGTCCTCAGTCCTTTCTATACGTATGGCTACAATAACTTGTGAAGAAGCGTTCATCGCCAACTCTTTCCCTACCAGGCAACGTTCAGACAAGCGAATTGCCTAGTCAAGGTCTGCAATCCACCTGTACAAGTAGATTTCCAAGAGCTCATTCTTGTACATCCTTGTTTCCGCCTTGATCTCAGCGTTCCTAGCTTTTAGAACCTCGTGCTCGATCTTCCGGGCCTCCACCTCAACCCTCGCGACAGCATTCTCCCTTATGAGCACTGCGCGTTTCTTCTTCGTCTCTCTTATCACCCTCGCTGTCTGCGCCTCAAGCATCGCTATCTTCTCGCGCGATGCTTTCTTCCATTCCTCCTTGGCTCTCGCCTTCTCCTCCTTGACCCTCGCCTTCTCCCTGAGTCTCGCTCTCTTCTCCTCCATCTTCTTCATTGTTTCTTTTCTTGCCATCAACTCCTTCTTTAAAGCCTCCTTCTCCTCCTCCACACGAGCTTTCGCCTCTATGTTCATGTCGCGACTTTGTTGCACAAGCTCGATCCACTCTCTGAGGAATTGCTCGTGAAGGCCTTGGTGCGCTTGCTTAAGTTCCTCATGATGACGGAGAATGGAGGGTTCGGCGTTGATCGCGAGCGCAGCTTGGTAATCTTGTTCGATCTTGGCGGAATCGGCAACGAAGACGAGATGGTCCTTTTCTTTTGCAGAGAGCTGTACATTGAGCTGATCGAGAATCTCTTCGGCTGTGAGCGGACCAAAGGATGGAAGGGCTGTGGTATCCGTACCGTCGCCGCTGTCGGTATGGGTGTTGTCAGGCTCGGTAGAAGACATCGTGGATATCAGAAGACGGCGTGTCGCGCTTGTGAAGCAGTGTGTAGCCTTAGGTGAGAAGATGGATAGCGATGGCTGTAGTGGTGACAGAGTATGAAGCGCAGAGTTGTAGAGTTTGTGTGCTCCTTGGCAGATCTAGCTCGTTACGGATACGTCAGTGAAAGATACGGACGGCGGTTGCTGGATATGCGACGACTCACTCAAGTCTAAATCGAGCTTATCGTCGCTGAGCAAATAGAAATGGATCATTTGTCGAGCGGCGCGTGTAGAGATACTGCCTGTTTCGGTGTCGGGAGCGCCAATAGAGCCCTGGAGGTGTAGGCAGCAAAGCGTACGGTCAGGTGTCGGTGTATTTGAGCGTTTGATTGGCTTCTCCTTTGAACCTCGTTGTATCATTCGCTGATAAGGCCGTTTGATTTACCTGAGTGACGTCGCAAATTGTCGCGAAAATACGCACTGACTATATTCTACGCACTCACCTTTTCAAAGTCATATTTGTTTCAAACAAATCTACTTCTTTCCTACTATCCTCATCTTCAAAGCCTACGTATCCCACCCAACGCACATCAGCAACTTTCCTGCAGCCACCCGCCCGCCCGCAACGAGCCCATATCAAGATGTCTTCCGTCGCAGATCTCGTCCAGCAGCTCGCCGATATGAAACTGATCATGGCCGCCAAAGATCGAACAATTGTCGCTCAGAAACAGAAGATGGCCGACAAGGATCTGGCAATCGCGCATCACCACAACAAGTCCAAGTCCCGCAAGTTTCGGATCGAAGAGTTGGAGGCAGATCTTAAGGAAGCGAAAGAGAAAATCGCAGAGATCGACTCCGGCGACTCGGACGCCACGAACGTCCAATATATCGAAGAAAAGCCGAAAGCTGCCCCTGTGTACTACGAGGACTACTACGAAGAACTTGTCGAGGAGAAGGCTGAGAACAAGGTTATAAGAGCAGAAAATGCCAAACTCAAGCACAAGACCTTCAGTCTTGAGTGCCAGGTCGAGCGTCTTGGGGGCGAGGTCGAGTCTAGCGATGAAGTCCCCGGTACTCCTGCAGCCGAGACTATTTTCCCCAGCGACGAGCCCTTGGATGGAACCACTATTACGTCTGAAGCTGATCTCGCTGTCTCCAATGACGAGCCATCGGATGAGAATATCGTCACGCCTGAAGCTGATCCTGCTCCCACCGACGACGAGCCGAGAGGCCACAAGCGTACTCTTTCGCAGTCCGAGGTCGCATCAACTGAGAAGGTCGAGAGCAAGAAGGCCCGCCCTGCATTCTGGCGTGGAAACATGACGAGCCGACCTAAGAAGAACAAGGCCGCCGCACCGAAGAGACGTGAACAGCAGAACCAGGTTTGAGGTAGATATATCCCCAGACACATGTTGTACAAATTACCAACTTACCGTTTAGCAGCTACATGGGCTCCCGTTGGTATCTTCAGTCACCCGGAAGCTCACTGAAGCTTGCCGGGCCTCATCGTTGGTCCTGATGTATGTGATAGCGTTGGGGATCGGTTGCAGCATACTGGGTGGGATTGCAAGGCCGGACAAAATCGCCGAGTTGATGATAAGGAATTCGAAACACTAAACTATTGAGATTGACAACGTGATTGTGATCTAACAGCCTCCCTGGTGATGTATGAGTTGCACTTGCATCCGCTGTCGATGCGATGTTGTCGTGAAAGAGACATAGGAATCTCAGACTTGCGAGGCTGGAAGGCGCGTACCTCGGCGTTAAAGTGGATACCTCGATGCTTAACTCCGAGCTTGTGAGGCGCAGCTTCCTCATACCGCCATCTCGTCTCAGAAACAACAGAGTGCACCTTTGACTCAGACTGCGGCCTGGTCCTGGTTCAGACCCATCCAGCACTACCAACAACTCAACATGTCGTTCCCGCATTGCGCATCTCCGCTGTTCGAGCTTCCACAGGAGCTTCTCGAAATCGTACTCAGCTATCTTCCTCCGTCCCAAGACGCCTCGAACCTTTCTCGTACCTGCAAAGCTCTGCACGAAAAGACCGTAGCGCATCTATACAGCAACATCAGCATGCAATGGCAGGCCGGTCATGCAACTCGCCCGCTGAGTATTCATGATTACCATCCGTGGCAACGCCGAGCTTTCCGGCCCAACATTCTCCTGCAAACAATCCTGGCGAAACCCGCCTACGCGCAATCGATCACTAGTCTCAGACTGCAGACTACCGGACTTGGGGGTTGTTGGGACGAGTGGTTTCGTAATCCACGCAGACGGGAGCCTTTGGAGAAGCGGAAACCGGAAGCTGCCCCGATTTGGACAAACGCGAACGAGCGACTGGCCCTGGACGCCGTACGGAATGCAGGGCTGGAGTGGCACCATAAAGGACGCGGAGATGCTTTTGCAGTCAGCGGTCGTTCTTGGTATGAAGCTATCCTGAAGTACGATTTGGATGCTACCATAGCGCTGCTCGTGTGGATGTGTCCCAATCTTGTCTCACTCGATCTGGGGTTTCACATCGGCAGCGACGTAGTGTACATCCCTGAAATCTTGTGGAAGCTGCGCTCTTGTGGTGCGGAGTCACAAGCTCTCGGTTGTCGCAAGCTTCGAAACATTCATCTCGGCCGTGGGTATAGCGGTTATGTTAAGGAGGATCATCGGTGGTATAGTTGGAGTCGGATCAAGTATCTACACCAACATTTGGATTGGAGGGGATATTGGGCTTTCTTTTGGTGTCCAAACATCCAGAAGATTGAAATGAGCTTGATGGATGAGATTGCCCAGGCAGGTTTCCAGAAAGCAACACCTCTACCTGTCTGCTCAACGTTGACGACATTGAGACTCAGCGAGTCTTCAGTGGAACCAGACACACTCGCGAAACTGCTGTCTTGCACACCAGCTCTGAGGAAATTGGACTACGAATACTGGGTTCGCGATCAGGCGTTCTTCACCGTGGATTGCGCATCGCTCAGCGCCGCCCTCAACAGTGTCAAGAGCACCTTGGAACATTTGAGATTCTTTTGTCAACTGCATTCGCCGGGGTCCGTTGACGTTTACGGAAACTGCGATTTTCGGGAATATCCCATTCTCTCCTCCCTTCACGTCCCGCCTGCCGTAATACTAGGCGGTGAGGCTTCCCTTTGGCCCCGAATCGAGGAAGTCATACCATCGAGCCTGGAGGAGCTGTGCTTTGTCCATGATGGTCTTCTCAAGTTCTGGAGCCCGAAGGACTTGATACCGTTGCTAGACGACTTTTTCCAGGGTGGTTGGAGAGTTAAAACACCAAAGCTGCAACGCGTGTACGCGACGCACAACAAGCCGTGGAAAAAGGCGTGTAGGGGAAACTATCTGCGGCTTTTGAGCGAACGAAATGGATTAGAATGGGTAAACACTAGCTGAGCAAGAGAATGAAGATTTTGTGTTTACAACACAAGGATTGTCGGAGATTCTGACAGAGGAACTCCGAAGCCGAGACAATACGAAATGTCCAAGCGGCTGCAGTCGGTGCGAAACGTTCCGGCGTGTACCGACATCACGATGATGGCGATGATGTTCGTGCTGCATCGGGAGCTGGACCCTGAGATCGCGTATTATGGGATGACGTCTTCGATTGACGACACACGCGACGCGCGATGGTACAAAGACAATGGCATACCACGACTTCTTGCTGAATCTCATCCTACATCTACAATCCCATCTCGCTGCATCGCATTCGTACACGTGACCCTACGTGCATTCCCTCTACAGCCTCGAACTCCATCACAGCCTCCAGTATGGGCAACACACAATCTACCGTGCGCTACCTTGCGCCGGCATCCTTCATCTACGACTTTGCTCTGCAACAATATGGCATCTTTTCGTCGCCCAACATGATGGATATCCACAACCGGAATCTTGCCGCTTTCAGCCCGTACCCATACTTCATCGGCGCATTCTTCTTTCCACAGCAAATCTTCCAGCTGGTCTGGTTGTGGAAGCTGTGGAAACAGGATGGTAATGCGCAAGAGTGTGCGATGATGAACAAGTTTGCTTGGGTTTACAGTCTGGGCAACTTTTGCATTGGAAGTACGTATTATTGAAGTACCACACAATGATGATGTAGAATGAATTCTGACGTGTGCGATAGCTTGGATGTTCTTCTGGAACTCCAACAACCTGGAGACATCGAACATCTTCGTCATTATCAACACACTGGCACAGGTCGGTTACATCGCGACGGCGCTTGAGCCGCTCGACACACGCTCAACACCCAACCTCCTCACCCACATTGTCTCGAAGACGTTCGCGGGTATCGGTGTACTGGATCTCCTTCACAACACATCCGCAGCCTACTTTGTAGGTGTAGAGCCCAGTTCGCTGGTGCAGGTGGCTACCGGTGTTGGCTTCGCCGCGGCGGCAAGCATGAGCGACTGGATCTTCGGCGGCTGCTTGGTGTACGACCTCGTTGCGTTGACCGTCGGACAGGAAGGCAACTGGTCCAGGCTGCTAGGAGGATATGCGGCCATGACAGCGGGTATCGTGGCCTTCAGGAACTTCTTCTAGTAGGTTCACTCGGCCGTCGCATGCTGAGTCGTGCTGACGGATCGCAGTCCAAGGTGGAAGGCGCAGAAGGAGGGAAGGTACGCCAGGGTCGAGAATGGCGGTGACGTGGTTTAGATATTGGGGGTCGCAGGTCGCGATACTTACCCTGATGCGGACATGTCAGTGATGTGCACGTTGATTACTTCCTATAATGATAATTAAACTTCGTATCACTCTACGGTCTCGGTAGCACACCCAGTCTGCTTCGCTGTCTGTAATATGCAGGTTCCAGAAGCTCGACACAGGACGATGCCTCAAGTCCAGCCTCACTCATGGTGGGTTTCTGTTACGTTTCGAGGCAGATCTTAGTGCAGTGTATTAGTTGACGCTTGGAGGCCGAAGCGACGGACCCATCCGATGGCGGAGAGGAGGGGCAGATAGGCATGCATCGTCATTACAGCTGACGCGCTATAGGCCGACCCCATATTGAAGTTGCTCGATCTGTGATGTGCGTAGATCTGGCGATGGCAGATTGGTGCTGCGAGATCCAGCCGGTGCTCTTCCGCGTGACGTGCCAGCCTGATGGACGACGCCAAGGCCCGCGAACGGCGGCAAGCAGCTCGGAGACATGTGCGCTAGCATGATGCGCGTGCGCGCCCTTGCCCTCGAGATAAGCAACTCTTATCAATCACTCATAGCATCCCACCCGCCCAAGTCACACTGCTCCCGTCATGGCAGGCCTAGCCGCAACGGATACCGCTTGGCCTAGCATCGGTCATGCGAGCCCGCCGGGGGATCCTCTAGCATGTGGAGATGCTTCCTTTTGGGAGCCTGCGGTTGGCTGGCGTGGATGACTGTTGACGGCCGTGAGCTGCTCTATGTCTTCTGTCACACTGCTCTGACGTCTCGTGTCTTTTCTTCTACTCTTCCTCTTCCATTGCCTGCATCCCGCGCTTCTCGTGGCTGTCATAACCTCCGTTTCTGCACCCGAGTCTTATCAGCAAGTGACCGGTTCAACGACGTCACAGCGCCGAGCTTTGGAACAGCGACTCTCACGCGACAACTTATACATATCTCTTGAAGGGCGGTCGCTCGGCCTGTACTTCAATTCTGACACCGACGTTACGCGTGCGTCGTATACGAGGTTGCATCCACGCCTCTGTGGCTATACCAAGTGCCCGAATCAGCGCCTGACCACCCAGCCTGCGCTACCGAGACGTGAGAAAGAAGCAAGAAGCATCCGGGACCACGCGCGTTGGAGTTCCGGTTGAATCTCTACGGCAGTCACAGTCCAGAAAGCTGCGTCGTTCCTTCCCATCGAACCCTCGAATTCGACCTATGGCACCATGCCTCCATACCTATCCCCTCTACACATAGCCAAACCCACGTTACCACCGACTTGCGAACCTGCGAACGAGTTCCTCTATCATCTCTCGGCGGCATTCCACACCTGCGTACCTACGAACCTCGCGCTCGTCTCGACATTGCTCGGCACGTGCAGCATCATATCATGGCTGTTCGCACAGCTACCACAAATATACAAGAACAATAAGCTGAAGTCAACATCTGGACTGAGCGCGTTCTTCTTGACGGAATGGCTCCTGGGTGATGTGACGAACCTGCTGGGCTGCCTGTTCACCGGGCAGGCGTCATGGCAAGTCATAATCGCAGGCTACTACGTCTTCGTTGACTGCTGCTTGTGTGGTCAGTGGGTGTGGTACGAGCTGTTGCACCATGGAAGGCCACTGAGGCCGATCTGGGGCCGATGGAGCAGCTCAGCTGGCAGCGGTTCTGGCGCCGGAGGCTCTGCCATGCATCAGGTTCTGGATGGGATGAGCATAGGCGGTACGAACAACGCGTCTAGCCCGCCAAAGTCACCGCAAGATTCAAGCGACACGAAGAACGTTAAACAGGATAGCGCGGCCAAAGACGTACCGCGCTCGAATGCGAAGGAAACCTTTAGGATTCCCAACTTTGCGCGCTCGCCCATGCCTACGAAGGAATCATGGCAAAGTACATCTCCGTCAGGCGCATCACCCAACCCCAAGGTGCGGATAGCAGCCTCGAGCTCGCCTATGCCCTCTCCCAAGACCGTTCTATACATCACTCTCATGATCGCAGTACTCGCCAACCCTACTACCGCAACGCCGATAAGTCCCTTCGCGCCAGGCCTCGCCCGCGCTCGCAGCCTTTCCGCGTACACAACTACCACGACCAGCTCGCCCAGTGCCTCGGAAACCGCCGGCAAAGTCTTCTCATGGATGAGCACGTTTCTATACCTCGGGTCGCGCCTCCCCCAACTCTACATGAACCAAGTCCGCAAATCGACAGCCGGTCTGTCTCCCACCCTCTTCGCAGCAGCCTTCTTCGGTAACCTCTTCTACTCGACTTCGCTCCTTACAAACCCCTGCGCATGGTACGACTACGCGCCCGGTGAAGGCTCCGGCTGGGTCGACCCCCAAGGCAGCGTAAGAGCAGACTGGGTCCTACGCGCCGCACCCTTCTTCCTCGGCGCAGCAGGCGTGCTCCTCATGGACGCAGCAGTCGGTCTACAATTCTGGCATTTCGGCGACGCCACACCACGAGGCCGATCGCCAACGCCCCGCGACGACGAAGTCATCATCACCGTCGACGACCACGGTAAGCTGGTGCGCAGGAGTATGCATTGGCGCCGTGTGAGCGGGTGGATGAGGGGCTGGGCTCCGGCTGTCAGTGTAGCTGCTACACCGAATGTGAGCCGTGCGAATACGCCGATGGATTCTCCGAGGGATACGAGTCCGGCGAGTACAGCGGGAAGTAGTTCGAGCAAGAGCATTCCTATCAAGGGGAGGGGTAGCGCGTTGGATGAGGCGAGGGCACTTTTGGGAACGAGTAGACATGCGAGTCCGAGAAGTTATGGCGCTGTGGGTAGTCCTAGATAGTGGATTCGTTGCATTTGCGGCGATCGATGGAATTCTTGAGTGCGTGGCATCTTGCATCTACGATGGGCGTTTTGGGAACATGGCATATAACCTATACACATTAGCTTACGAAATGATCATTATCCTTACCATAACAATTCTACTTCCAAAGCGACTTGCAACACAATCACCGAGCTAACACGAAGCCAGTGGTCAGATAGATGGTAGAGAACAATATTTGTAACGTAGTAATACTGCAGTTGATCTTCCGCTGTCTCATAAAGGTTCCTATCTATCTACGATTGTCCAAAGAAAGCAACCAAGTCTAACCCGCCTCTGACTCTGGCAAAAGGGAAAAAAGCACCAAAACGCCGAGCTCGACTAGCAACAAGAACATGTGACCAGACCGAAAACCCGAAGAGCCGCCCTACTGCTGCGAGGTATCACACCCTTATACAAAACGTGACGAGTAATCGTACAGAAGAAGCCGGGAGGTGTGTGTGTGTGTGGTGTACATAGGCAACGCCGTGGATAAGCGCTTGCCCTTCAGGAAGTCGAACTTTTAGGGAATCTCTGGAAAAGGATGGGAGGGAGTAACGCCAATGTAGGGAAAGGCGTTTAGACACGCGAGACATCGCGACCGAAGCACTTGGCCTTCGCCCAGTCGAGCATGACCAATATCCTGTTGCGGGTGCTGAAGCACATGCTGAGGTAGGCGGATCGCCAGAAGATGTAGGTGATGGTACCGCCGGAAGCGATGTTGCCGGAGAACCACGAGATGTCGGCAACAGCCTTCTCGGAACCAATATAGGCGAGCGAACCCTGGTGAGAGTACTCGAAGGGACCGATGGATTTGATCCTCCTCAGCCTCTGCTGCAGAGCCTTGATCTCGCCGAAGACCTTGTCACGGGCCTCCTTGCCGGGTGCCGTCTCCTGGGCGACGGAGAGCTCAGCAAGCTCACCCTCAATCTCGGAGGTCTTGGCCATGTTGTTGAACATGCGGGCTAGGAAAGCACCCTCCTGAGCAGCGACCTGGGCGGTGGGGGCGTAGTTCGCGACAGCGCAGTCACCGACGGCCCAGACGTTCTCGGTACCCTTGACAACGAGGTACTCGTTTACGGCGAGACCGCGGCGGGAGTCCTTCTGTGCGGGGATCTGGTTGATGAGGTCCTTGACGATAGGTCGGAGAGCGTTACCAGTAGCCCAAACGAGAAGACCGTAGGGGATCTTCTCGAGCTGCTTCTTGCCGTCGGGGCCAGTCGACTCAGCCTCGATGAACTTGGGTGTGACGTTCTTGACCATGGTCTTTGTGCGGATGGTGATGGTCTCCTCCTTGAAGGTCTTCTCGGTGTAGTCGATGAGCTGCTTGGAGAACATAGGAAGGACGTTGGGGAGAGCCTCGACGAGGGTGACGTGGAAGTTATCCTGGATCTCGGGAAGCCACTTCTTCAGATCGGAGTGGAAGAAGTCCTGGAGTTCACCGGCAAACTCGACACCGGTGGGACCACCTCCGACAACGACCATGTGTAGCAGGCGCTTCTTCTCCTCGTCAGACTGGTCCTTGAAGGTAGCAGTCTCGCAGCAGTCCATGATGCGGTTTCGGATGCGCTGGGCGTCGCCGACCTCCTTCAGGAACAGACCGTTTTCCTTAACACCGGGGATACCTGTTCCATGTTAGCTGAATTCGGGTGAGAATGGGCGGATGACGCACCGAAAGTGGCGTTCTCGGCGCCAACACCAACGACGAGCATGTCAAAGGGCACCTCGGTCTGGGAGACGTCGCCCTTGATGTCGGAGTCGTCGCTGATGTAGACGACCTTCTTCTCGTAGTCGATCTTGGTGGCCTCGGCTTCGTAGTATTTGACCTGGGCCTTCTTGTGGCGCAGGAAGTTGCGGATGGGCTCCATGATGGAGCGGTGCTCGATGGTGCCGACGGTGCATGAGGGCAGGAGGGGGGTGAAGAGGAAGTAGTTGCGCGGGGAGACGACGATGACATTGTAGTTTTCCGTGTCGAGCTTCTTCAGAAGGGAGACGGAGCCCCAGCCGGTACCTGTCGCGTGTCAGATGCATGCTATGTGTGCTGAGTCATCCATCGCTACTCACCGAGGACGACAAGCGTCTTCTTGCTTGGGTCAGGCGGCGGCTGGTCGGCGGGGTTGCGAGTCTCGTAGATGCCGTATCCGACGTATCCCAGACCGGCGATGGCGGAGAGGTACGTGAGGCGCCAGGTCCAGCGCAGGAGGCGGAACCGCTTGGGCTTGGGCTTGGGCGCGCTGCTCGACTGCTGGCGGACAGACTGGCGGAGGGCAATCTGGTACTGCGTGGGCCGCGGCGTCCAGCGCGCTCTGTTGGCGATAAGCGACGGGCGCTGGGTGGTGAAGGTCCTGCGTCCAGCCAGCTGAACCTGCGAGAGCACATTGGCAGCGGCGAGCGGCCTCATGGTGGGTGCCATTGCAATGGTGGAAGCTGCGGGAGAGCTTCACGGAGTCAATGGCTGGGTGCGGGTGGTAGGGAGGCGAGCGAAGGGATGGTGAGGATGTCTCGTCGGTGCGCGGGAGTCAACTTTTTCTTAGCGATGACGAACACCCACCCTACCAAGACGCCTCGCAGGGGTCTTTGCTTCTGCGCCGAAAGATAAGCCTTGTTCCAATTAAAGCCCGCCCTGCCCTGCCCGCGCCCACACGCGGATTATTTCGAGCGCCAGGACAGCTACCATTAGTTCTCGAGGCCGATCACCCGCTACTCCCACGCTTTCGTTGGGATTGTGCTGATGCCATTGTGGCTGCACCCAAACCTTCACCTCCACGTCCAGTCATACACATCATCACATAGAATACAAAATGCCTCATTGCATTCTCAGTCCCTTTCGCCCCCATTGCTCAGCTCAACAAGTCGTGGCCTCGCCATTCCTCGGCTCGGCACCGACTCCGGTGGCCAGCCATGGGCATGCACTTTTGCAGTGAGCACCCGCATCCGGTACCGCGGAGGCACACATGGTGGCTTCAAGTGCCTTTTAGCCGAGCCGCATGTCCCTGAGCCTCAGCGACCTGCATACTGGACTCGTAGACCGACGGGATTCCTGGTTTTGCGGACCCGCCTGCCCAGGGTTGTGGTAAATAGTCATCATCCTACATCGCCCGAAACGACACGCGCCACCCGTGCACCCTATGGATGACTCAAATACAGGATCTGGCAGGATGTGAAACGAGGGATATCCAAATTCGTGTCTTGATATTTGCCATCTCAATGCTGTACATGACCATCCGTTCCTGCCTTACGAAATGTTGAGTACTACCTAAGCTGCTTGTGGACTTGGCAGAAGCTACTCAGCCAGCATAAGACCTCACTAAATCTATCTTGAGATTCTAGTGCTCCGTTACACATATACATAATATGCACTTAGCTGCATGCTCTAATCGGTATCGCTAATCGGTTATACCAGCCTTGCTCAACACTGTGCCCCTCTAAGCATGTAACGACACTAGACCGTCACTACGCTATGTAACAAAATATGTTATCTTGTCAATATGTAGCTCGGGACCGAAAGAATGTCGTTCTGGATCGTGAACAGTAAGCTCAATCTACAAGAGACAACCTTGGAATGATGATGACATGCATTCACCCCGCCCACTTGCTTATCGATAGACGTCCCCCTCACCTAGTAGTCCACTACAAACCATTACAACGATACTCATCTCTTTAAACTTTCCAGTACTCAGAATCTACCCGTGGACCTAATACCATTCCTTTCTCCAAACACTGAAATCTACATAAACCATGCCTCACGCGACCGCAACCGTAAACGGTATCCTAGTAGCCGAGACCGACTCCTACGAAGTCGTCGACGGAAACATCTACGTAAACAACCCTTCCCCTCTCTTGCCTGTTATAGACCCCTTCAATCCATCTGATCCATACCAGTTCCCACCCGACACCATCAAGTCCAACCACTTCAGCCCCACTTCAACTAAGACGCACTGTCCATATAAGGGAGACGCAAGCTACTACACCGTCACAGCCAACAAGACGGAAGTGAAAGATGCAGCGTGGTACTACCCGGAGCCGTTGGAAAGCATGAACAAGATCAAGGGGTATGTTGCTTTCTACAAGGGAAAAGCTGAGGTGAAGAGTGAGTAGAGGGAAGAAGAAGAGATAAAGGGGCATGGTGCTACGCGTGGATATGGGTATATTCAGTATCAATTGAACCCCCAAGAAACATAATGCAAATGTTCCTGTCTAGTAACGCCGATAAATGCTCATCATCATAAGGTCTGGGCTTGACATTTCCGAGATCATGCATCAACAGCCATCATCATCGTGTCATCGCCGTCGATGCCTACAGCCGGTGGCTCGATCATGACACCCCGTCCTCTTCCTTGAAGCAATTCCCTCCGTACCTCTGCGCTAATGCTCCTGTGACCTCTTGTGAGCAGCAAGTCGAGCAGCGCTTCTCGTTGGTCCTCGGTGATGTCGTTCCTGTATCTTTGCGCAAAGGCAAGCAAGCACTGATGCCAGATGACAGGCAGTTTGCCTGTGTTGCCGAGGTCGCCGGCTACAGACTCTGTGTCCATGGCATCGGCACTGCTGGCACCCACGCCGCGGAAGCGCAGGAAATGGAAGACGAGCGCGTCGATGACCTTGAAGGGGAGGGCGTACTTCTTCTCCAGAAGGGTCTTGATGAAGATGTTGCAGGGGCCGGCGGCATCGGGGTCGGATGACATTTGCTCGGCGGCGATCTCACACAGACGGTGCAGTGCGGCTGCGGAGTGTAGGACGGGGACGGAGACCTTGGCTACAACGGATGCCACGATTGTGGCGTCGCGCTGTGTGCAGGTGACGTCTGTGAGCATCGGGAAAACGACACCCTTGAAGAAGGCGCTAGGCTTGTAGAGCGCCTTCTTCAGCGCATTGTACAGATGCACGTTCAGCTTATGTGTCTCTCGGATGTTCTGTTGTACCAAAGGTAGCAGTATGGTGTTGAGGAAGGTCTGCGCCGTTCGCGGGTCTCTGGAGATGAAGATTCGGGTCGCAGCGAAGGTCGCGTTGGGTGTCCAGTCGTCAGGACGTGTGATGGCGACGAGCGTTTCCCAGGCGGGGATCGTGGGCAGAATCTTGAAGGGCTTGGGGAGCTTTCCGCTCTTGTAGCGGCTGAGAATTAATCCAATCTTTGAGTATACTGTGCAGGCTTAGTAGAGTTATGAGATTATGCAGTGAGGATGTTGTACCTTCGACGACCTTTGCTGGTAGTTCGATTGCGTCTTCTGGAGCACCACCGCCTTGAATCTCTGGTTGCTGTACTTCGCCTCCGGCTTCATGCGCAGCGATCTTCTCGAGGATGAGGGCTGCCAGATCTGTGCCGGGACCTGACTGTTGCGCTTCCTCGCCAGGCCATACGATGGGGTTGTCGTCTGTTGGTATGAACTTGTTCCACGCCGCCAGATCGTTCGCATCGATCTCGACCTCTTCCACCTCCTCATCGTCCTCGCCCCATGCTTCATCGTCGTCGTCGCCTTGAACCAGATCCTCTCCTGGCATGTCATCCTCGCCCATACGGGTCTCGAAATCGAAGGCTGGGTTGGCTTCTTGCGGTCTCCGGACCTTGTTCTCCCTCGCATCCTCCTCTTCCAGCTCTCTTCCGATTTCCAGAATTTTGCGCGAGCTCTTTGAGTCTACATATTTCTGCTCGTCCTCTTCCTTGTCGCTCTTGTTTCGCTTTTGTCGCTTCGGCGCCTTGTTCTTCCACGGGTCGGAGGGCGCATATTCTTCGGCTAGAGGGTTGTGTCGCTGGTCGCGCACACCAGGCGATTTGGGTGCTTTCGGCATGATGGGTATGTGGTCGCGAGCGGAGGATCAGAAGAGGTGTGATGTCTTTTTCTGAAGTTTTAGTAGGGTCGTGGGTGTATTACAGACGTTTTTCAGAGTTGGCGGCAGTGAGTAGTAAAAGTTCGAGAACGGGATAAATTTTGGTGGGGTCTGCCTAGCGCCGCAACTTGCATGTCCAGGGTCGCGCCTTCCATCAACATAGCTACAGCTGCCGCGCTTTCCACTCCAGCTACATCAACCCTCAACATGGCCGACTCACACCCCCCTTCGCGTTCCAATACACCCACACTCGTGCCTCCAATGCGGCGGCCACTCGAAGGAGACAATGCACCCGCCGTCTCGTCTCCGCTCAACCCCAATCCCGATGCGGCAGCGCGTGCCAGACCGAAAGCTCCCGCGCGCGAGCAGAGAGAGAAGCGCGAGACGATCAAGAAACGCGAAGCTTCAGCATCGACGCGCCAGGCCACTCCGAGCGCAAAGTCTAGCAAGAAAGAGCGTCCCTCAGCCGACTCACCCATGCGATATTCCATCCCCGAGCCCAGACCATCGGACTACGAAGCGCCCAAAGACAGCACGCTGGTGTCACATGAGCCGAACCCCATGTACGCGCCTGATGGCGTTACCGAGCTGAAGAAGCCACACGATATCGCCTGGAACAAGAAGGGCTACAAGTACACCCACTGCGTTGCCGACCCGCTCTTCCGTCACAAGCAATACTACAGACAGAGCGACTCTAGGCCGTACGGACCGCGGATGAGCCACGAAGACTGCGACAGATGGTTTCACTTCGATAACAGCGCGACAATCGTATCGCAGGAGAAGGGCTGGCGCATGGGACGCGGAAACGTAGTCGCGAGAGAAGGCAGGATATACTATGAGGTCAAGGTGCTCAGAGGCATACCCAAAGACGGCCCAAAGGATCCTATCGACCCTAAGACGGGAGAGACGAAACCTGGTCCCCACGTGAGAATGGGTTGGGCAAGGAGAGAAGCGCCGTTGGACGGACCCGTGGGCTTCGACGGCTACAGCTACGGCATCACCGACGCGCGCTTCGAGGCGCAACATCGATCGCGCGCCTCCAAGATCTTCAAGCCGCTCCCCAAGAACGCAAAGAGCAAACACATGAAGGCCAGGCCCCCGCATGGCAAGCCAATGCCTGTCGAGTATGTTATAGATCAGCATGTTCAGGAAGGCGATGTGATTGGGCTCGAGATTCAGCTGCCATCGCTCTCAATGCATCGCAAGGTCGTCGAAGGCATCTACAACCCGGCTGTGGATCTAGGAGATGGCTTCGATACCGTCAGCAACCAAGACCCATTCGACCGTCCCATCGACATCATCCGCGATCGCATACCCGTGCCCTACAAAGGCAACTTCTACTTCGAGCAGCTCGACTACCAAGTCACCAAGATGGTGGAGGCTTATCACGACCGCGGTCCCGTACCCAAGATACATCCCTCGCCGAATCACGAAGACGTGAGTGTACGATCGCTACCACACTCGCATATCAAAGTCTACAAGAACGGTGAGGAGGTTGGCATCGCTTTCGAGAATCTGCTTGCCTTCCTTCCTCCAGCGAGTATACCATCAGTCGAAGCTATCAAGGCTGGTGCACGAACAGGCTTCGACGACGGCATGGTAGGATATCTGCCAGCTATTTCATTGTTCAATGGTGGTGTTGCCCAGGTCAACTTCGGTCCCGACTTCTGGTGTCCGCCCGAAGAGATGGTACAGCAGCGCGAAAAGGATACTCAGATGGTCGGCGGTGATACAACCGAGCAGCAGATTCCAGATGGCCGTAAACTGCGGGCTATTGGCGAGCGATACAAGGAGCAGATTGCCGAGGACGTCGTCTGGGACATCATCGACGAGGTCGACTTTTTCTCCCAGGATGGAGGATGGGAGTACAAGGGCGAGGCTCCTCAGGACGTGGCAGGCAAATCTACGCCTAGGGCGCGTGGCTTTGCAAACGCGGATGAGAATATTGGTGTTGAGGTGGCCAAGCGATACTGATCAAGCAGAAAAGTCGTTCTGCTATTCTGTGGATTATAATCATAGCGAGGCGTATAGGTATACCCGTTATCAATGATTGATATGCATCTCTCGACGTTTTATCTGGCGCCATTTCCGAATTGTCAACCTCTCCTGTCTGCTCCGATGCGATCGCCACGTTTTCGCCTTTGGTCCATTCGACAGATGACAGCCTTCGTCTACGGCACTTCGGCTTCATGCTGCACCGAATGGCCGCCTAATCGTGTCACGTATAGCTACACTTTGTTAAAAAAATTCGCGCCCTACGCCCTACGCGGTGTTACAAGCATTCGCATCAATTCCGCCCACAAACGTACTCTGCCAAAGAAGGCAATTAGCGCGGAATTAGCGACATCGGACATGCGTTTAAAACTAACGCAACGTACGTTTACGCCAACATTGAATATATACCCACGTATCCTAAGACACTTGTCCACACTTATAAAACATTGTATGGAGAGGTAACTTGCCCTCCTCTTGTCTTCTTGCACACATTACTTCTTATCCCCCTACCCCGCCATGGATTCTTCACAATTCCGCGAAGCGGCCAAAGGAGCCATTGACGAGAGTACGTGCTCCCAATCTCACCGTATAGAAGCGTAAATTGACCTACCCTCAAGTCGCAACCTACTACGACACCCTCGAGGAACGCCCCGTGCTCCCCTCCGTCAAACCAGGCTACCTGCGCCCGCTTCTCCCCGCCTCGACACCCGAAGAAGGCGAAGCATGGGAGACGATCCAAGCAGACATCGACCGCGTCATCATGCCAGGCCTAACTCACTGGCAAAGCCCCAAATTCATGGCCTTCTTCCCATGCAACTCGTCCTTCGAAGCCATGATAGGCGACATGTACAGCGGAGCCTTCAACGCCGCAGCCTTCAACTGGATCTGCTCGCCCGCGATTACAGAGCTGGAAACCGTGGTTATGGACTGGATCGCCAAGCTCATCGCACTACCGAACGACTTTCTAAGTGACGGCGAGGGCGGAGGCATCATCCAAGGCACCGCCAGTGAAGTCGTACTAACAGCCCTTGTTGCCGCCCGCGAACGCCTCATCCGCCGTAAACTAGGCGACATGCCAGAAGGCGAAGAGAGAATGGACAAAGCAGCCGATATCCGGGGTAAGCTCGTAGCGCTGGGTTCCGAACACGCGCATTCGAGTACGCAGAAAGCGGCTGTTATCGCGGGAACCAGATACCGCAGTGTCCCCGCATCCAAGGAATCAAACTACAGCGTCACGGCATCTGCGTTGCGCAAAACCATCGAAGAGTGCCGCGCGAAGGGGCTGGAACCGTTCTACTTCACCGTCACGATTGGCAGCACGGGGACGTGCGCTACCGACGACTTGGAAGGTATCGCGGCGCTTGCGAAAGAGTTTCCTGACCTGTGGATTCATGTCGATGCCGCGTATGCGGGTTCTGCGCTCGTGTGTCCCGAGTACCAACATCTGTGCAAGCCGATTGCGGCGTTTGACTCGTTCAACTTCAATCTGCACAAGTGGCTGTTGGTCAACTTTGATTGCTCGGCTTTCTTTGTGAAGAAGAGGAGGGATTTGATGGATACGTATAGTATTACGCCTAGTTACCTGCGCAACCCTCATTCTGAACAAGGTCTTGTTACGGACTACAGGGATTGGCAGATTCCTCTAGGTCGGAGGTTTAGGAGTCTGAAGGTTTGGTTTGTGTTGAGGAGTTATGGGGTTAATGGGCTGAGGCGGTTCATCAGGAAGCATATCAAGTTGGGCGAGTACTTCCATGAGCTGCTGCTGTCGAAGCCGGAACTGTTCAGCGTAACTACGGAACCGGCGTTTGGACTCGTCACATTCCAGGTTAAGCCGAACATGGCTTCGGGGGCGGCGAAGGCGGCGAATCAGGCGGACCCGTCGCACGAGGCACTGCAGAATGACTTCCACACGGATGCTGAGGCGCAGTACAAGGAGATGGTCAATCAGAAGACGAAGGAGGTTTACGAGAAGATCAACAGCAAGGGCGATTTCTTCCTGACAAGCACGGTTGTGGGTGGGCTGTATGTTATTAGGGTGGTCAGTGCGACGATCAAGAGTGAGGAGAAGTGGATGAAGCGGATTTTTGATGAGTTGGTGGAGGCTGCGGATGGCAAGGGCAATGATAAGGTAGCTTGAGTGTAGCTTGTGTTAGTCTTATGCTATCATTCCTCCTTCATTCCTTCCACATGCGATACAAAGCCATGGGTTTTATAGAGATTGAAAGAACATATACACAACGCAGCACCGTATCTACCATGTGCATGCCACCAGGGGGTCTACATGAGCGCTTCGCTACCTACTCTGCGGCCTAGAAGTATCTTGTGGGTGCCAGGCCTATCCGAGAGTTCACGAACATGGCAGCGTTGATTCAACGTAGGAGGAAAAGGGGGTATGAAGCCCCAGGGGCTCAAGATAAAATTGCATGATTCGAAGTGGTGTCATCACTCCAACCGTAATATCCGCACTGCATTTCCACCAAGAACATCCCTCGCTTTCTTGTCATCCGTCGAAAAGGCTTTCGAGATAGCCCCATAGTTCGCGTTTACACTGTGCCACTCCTTCGCGTCTTCTTCGAGCGGTGGGAAGAATGGATGATCAGTACCTGCTACTGTTAGCTCCTAGTCTCACATATACGTGTAGTGATGCTTACCAAACAATAACCGATCGGATCCTGATGCATCAAGGGCTGCCTTCAATCCCACTTCCGAGTAAATGACAGCATCCAGGTAGATGTTTGTCTTCAGGATATCCCATACATCCCTCCTGTTCTGTGTCTTGCCATGCTTCTTCAAATGTCCATCGTGCAAGATGCAAGACTCAATGCGACCTGCCAGGAACGGTAGTGTACCTCCAGAATGTGCCAGTAGTACGCTGAGCTTTGTGAACCGATCCCAGACGCCGCTCAACAGCATTCTCGTCACCGCAATGGTTGTCTCCAAGGGGAAGCCGAGTGCTAGTGGTAGGACGTGTCCGTATTCGCTCGCTCGCGGCCCATACACGGACGTAGGTAGGCCGTAGTGTGGGTGGAGGAAGATGAGTTGTTGGTGCTTTTCCAGGGCTGCGTAGACGGGATCGAGGTTCTCGTCGTCGAGCCCTTGTCCAAGGCCTGAAGTTCCCATGATGACACCGCGTGCGTACTTGAGTGTGCTTAGTCTTTCGATCTCAGCGGTTATGACTTCGGGTGACGCGGAAAGTGGGAGGGTGCCGAAGAAGTACAATCGGCCGGGATACTGCGAGCACTGGTCATTGACATCGTCGTTGATCTTCTTCGCGGCTTCGCCTGCTTCCTCTGCGGGAAGGAAGTCTAGCCAAGGGTTTGCTAACGAGATGACGGATTTGTCGATCTTGTGCAGGTCCATGAAGGCTATCTTTTCTTTAATCTCGTAGTATTCGGAGCCAATTGGGCGGCCGCGGGAGGTTGACGGTGTTGAAGGGTCATCTTCTCCGGGAAGGATGATGAGACGTGCTGAGTCTGGTGCATCGGGGAATGTTCGAACGTATGGTACGGTGGTTCGTGAGCGTAGTAGCTCCATGTATTTGGGAGGGTAGACATGGGTGTGGACGTCGACGATCGTCATGCTGGCGGATGGGACGCGTTTTACGCGTCAACGTATGAGTGAAGGTATTGTGATGGTGCGTTGAGGCTTCAAACGCGTTATTGGGAGTGAAAGAGAAGCCAAAGAATTGTCAAGCTATTCCGTCTGATAGACAAGACGTATCGTGGATGTTTTGACCCTGGTGGGGTAGCTCGAATTGCCCCACTACCGGGCGTCCAACATCCCACCTTCCCCAAGCGGCAAGAAGCGATGGAGCCGTCGACGGAGATGGCCGCGATGAATATGTGTCACTTTGATATGTCGAAATGTTTTGTTACGTACTGTATTCGGCACGAGTTTAAATGGTCAGTGGGACTGCGGCCGATCAAGCCCATGTCCTCAAGAAGACGTTCGGCGGCTTGTCCCAGGTCTCGAACTCTGCGTCCACCTCCCACGGGATATCTCCTGTACCCTCATCCTTGAATCCCAGTCTCCTATACACGGGTCTTCCCATAGTGCTTCCCTCTGTTGTGCACTCCAAGTTGCCCCTCTTCTTTGCCTCTTCAAGGCCGACCTCAACCAGCTTAGCAGCAATGCCGCGACGCTGGTATGCTGGATCAACAGCACAACAGTCCAATGTAAAGATAGCGGGTGGATTGCGGCCTGATTTCTCGACCTCCCGCATGTACGCGATACGTCGTTTCCATAGTGAGTTGAACATTTGTGTTGCAAACCGCCGTTTCTGGTCGTCGTAATCAGTGAGGGCTTCCTCCATGTCGCCGTAGAACGGGTCGCCATTGCCTTCCACGAATGACAGCTGCTTCCAGATGGCAATTCCAGCAACTCGTCTTTCGCCCTGCCTATCTGGATCAGGCACCGTGGCCTTGAGATAGAGGGCATTGGGTTGTCCGTCTTTGTTGGTGGTGGTGGATTGCCATCTCTTCATCAGGATCTGAGCTTGCTTCGCCTGCCCTTCTTCCGTGTCCCAGCCGGGCGTCATCAGTTGCCACAGGGCATCTTTGGCTTGGTGGCCGAAGGCTTCGGAAAGACAATGCTGCGCTTGCCTAAAGTCTCGTTCTGTCTCGCAAGGAGAGACAATGACGTCGTTATTCGTGGCCATATTGAAAGTAAACAGAAGCGGTATGAGTGCAGATATACTTTACAGGGAGTATGTCGGGGGAGACGGGGAATTTATGTATGAGGTTAGTAGAATCGAATGACTAAAGACCCATAAAACGCCATCGCCTACAAGTCTCGCGGACAACTCTGCTGATGCCTAGTTCTTGGCATGGCATCCCAATGTAGTATCGCATCCTGATGAAGAAGACGAGTGTCAGAGTTCAAAGAAAACAGCGTTATAACGCAAGTCCACTATGAGGCATTATGTGACTGGGGGCGTGAACGATATGGCGACGAGGCTGCAGGCAATATCATAGAGAAGAGCTAGTGAGGAAGTTTGAATGCAACTATTGAGATGAGCTCAGTCAAGAACCTTAGAAATTGACGCGTACGCGTTAAGATGCAGAAGGGCGCGGAGAGGGTTGGGATGGGAGCGTGGATGGCAGGCGACGGCTAGCGTGGCGCAAATCAATTAGCAGGGATGACGCGCTCGCGCCTGCGACACGCTTTCGCGTTCTCCCTGGGCGCCTTCCATCTACTCCACCAACAACAAACACACACCCACCAACCCTCCCTTATCACGCGCTTGGGTGCTGTATTTGTCCCGTCACATCCTCAAGATGCCAGGAGCTGTCACAAGAGCGCCGGCGAAGCGCGCCCTCGCCGAAACATCCAGCACACGCACCAATGTGCAGCCATCGCCCCACTCGTCCAAGAAGCTGAAGCTCCAGAATGGCAATGACAAGAGTAGACCGCCAACCAAGACGGTCAATGGCTCCTTCAACTCGAGCCAGGTGGGCCCGAGCCAGTTCGAGGAGACGCTGGAGAAGATGACGCAGGACATGGAGACGCTGAAGAAGGACAACACAGAGAAGGACCAGCAATGGCGGCGGCCTGCCTTGCCCGAGGACTTCAATGAGATGACGCAAAACCTTGTCTTCCAACAGATCGAGGCTGAAGAGGGCGTGTTAAATGGCGGAAAAACAACCGTCAAGCTCTTTGGTGTCACAGAGGTGAGAAGCGTGCACATGGCATATATCGACTTTGACTGACCGTATATCATAGACTGGCCACTCCGTCCTCATCCATGTCACTGGCTTCCAACATTACTTCTACGTCGCCGCGCCCCTCAACTTCCACAAAGAAGACTGCGAACCGTTCAAGGTCTTCCTCGAGAGCGAATGCCAGAAGAACTTCAACCAACACTCAGCCGTCATTGCATCGGTACAGATGTGCATGAGAGAGAACATCCTGCGCTTCCAGGGAAACCAGAAGAGCCCATACCTGAAGATCACAGTGACTGATCCCAAAATGATCAATCGCGTGCGAATGATGGTGCAAAAGGGCAATGCCAACTATAAGCGACTCTGGCCGGCCAGAGAGGACGGCATCCTCACATTCGACAACATCGCCTACGTACTGCGCTTTATGATTGACACCAAGGTCGCCGGTATGTGCTGGGTCGAAGTTCCAGCAGGCAAATACAGAATGATCAGCCCCCGCGACCGACACTCCAACTGCCAGATTGAGGCGCAGCTACACTACAGCGATCTGATCGCCCACCAATCTGAAGGCGAATGGGCCAAACTCGCCCCCCTTCGCATCCTCTCCTTCGATATCGAGTGCGCTGGCCGCAAAGGTGTCTTCCCAGAGGCGAACGTCGACCCCGTCATCCAAATCGCAAACGTAGTTACAAGATATGGAGAACCAAAACCCTTCGTCAGAAACGTCTTCTGTCTGGATACAGTCAGCCCGATCGTTGCGACACAGGTCTTGTCATTCCAAGATGAGGGCGAGATGCTGATGAAGTGGCGAGACTTCGTAGAAGAGGTCGACCCAGACGTCATCATCGGCTACAACATCAACAACTTCGACTTTCCGTATCTGCTCGACCGCGCAAAACATCTCAAGCTACAGAAGTTCCCGTATTGGTCCCGTCTAAAGACAGTACAGTCCAAGGTAGAGAGCTCGAATTTCTCCAGTAAACAATTAGGAAACCGAGACACAAAGACTACCAACACCAACGGTCGCCTCCAACTGGACTTGCTACAGCTCATTCAGCGAGACCACCAACTGCGCAGTTACACGCTCAACTCGGTGTGCGCTCACTTCTTGAAAGAGCAGAAGGAAGATGTACACCACAGCATGATCACAGAGCTGTTCAACGGCGACTCCAATTCACGGCGACGATTAGCTGTATATTGTTTGAAGGATGCCTATCTACCGCAGCGATTGCTCGACAAGCTCATGTGTCTGGTCAACTACACGGAAATGGCTAGGGTTACAGGTGTGCCTTTCAATTACCTTCTGGCCCGTGGACAACAAGTTCGCTTCATTAGCCAGCTCTTCCGTAAAGCCCTCGACCATCAACTCATTGTTCCCGACCTTCCGAACCAAGGCGACAGCAGTGACCAGTACGAAGGTGCGACCGTCATTGAACCCAAGCGCGGCTACTACAAGGAACCTGTCGCGACCCTCGATTTCGCATCGCTATACCCCAGTATCATGCAGGCCCACAACCTGTGCTATACGACCTGGCTCGACAAGCAGACGGTAGAGAAACTCAAGATGAAGAAAGACGAAGACTACATTGTCACACCAAACGGTGACATGTTCTGCACAGCGAAAACCCGGAAGGGGCTCTTGACTGAGATTCTGGAGGAATTGCTTGGTGCGCGTAAGAGGGCGAAGAAGGAGTTGGCGATCGAGACCGATCCTTTCAAGAAGGCTGTGCTCAACGGTCGTCAATTAGCCTTGAAGGTCAGCGCCAACTCGGTTTACGGTCTGACAGGTGCTACCAACGGAAAGCTACCGTGTCTTGCCATCGCCAGTAGTACCACAAGTTTCGGTCGTCAGATGATTGAAAGGACCAAGGCGGAAGTCGAGGCAAAGTACAACATCGCGAACGGATACACACACGACGCAGAGGTCATCTACGGTGACACGGATTCCGTCATGGTGAAGTTTGGTACGTCCGAACTAGCGGAGGCGATGAAGCTGGGTGAGGAAGCTGCGGACTACGTCTCTTCGAAGTTCGTTAAGCCAATCAAGCTGGAGTTCGAGAAGGTCTACTTCCCCTACCTGCTCATCAACAAGAAGCGTTACGCCGGTCTCTACTGGACGAATCCGCACAAGTGGGACAAGATGGACACGAAGGGTATTGAGACGGTCCGCCGTGATAATTGCCGCCTGGTCCAGACTGTCATCGAAACTTCGTTGCGCATGCTCTTGATCGACCAGGACCCAGAAGGTGCCCAAGAGTAAGTCATTTCGCCATCTTCGCACTTTCGTCTACTAACATTGGATAGATTCGTCAAGGAGACCATTGCGGATCTGTTGCAGAACAAGGTGGACATGTCTAACCTTGTCATCACCAAAGCCCTTACCAAGCAAGAGAACAAGGACGGAACAGGTGGTTACGCCAACAAACAAGCACACGTCGAGCTTGCCGAACGCATGAAGAAGCGCGATGCCGGTTCAGCGCCTGCTTTGGGAGACCGTGTCGCCTACGTCATGATCCGAGCCGCCACCGGTGCGAAGAACTTCGAGAAGTCTGAGGACCCCCTCTTTGTTCTCGAAAACAACTTACCAATCGACACGCGTTACTACTTGGACAACCAACTGGCGAAGCCACTGGGCAGAATCTTCGAGCCTATCCTAGGCGAGAAGAAGGCAGCATCGTTGCTCACTGGTGATCACACACGTTCCATCACTGTCGCGGCACCCACCATGGGTGGTTTGATGAAGTTCGCCAAGAAGACATCAACATGTATGGGTTGCAAGAAGCCACTTACCGCTGCGCATGAGAAGGACGGCGCCGTTTGTGAGAACTGCCGACCTCGTATCGCCGAGCTCTACACGAAGACGCTAGGCAAAGTCAGTGAGCTCGAGGTCCGCTTCTCACGCCTTTGGACCCAATGCCAGCGATGCCAGGGCAGTGTTCACTGCGAGGTCATCTGCGCATCCAAGGATTGCCCCATCTTCTACATGCGCATGAAGGCGAGGAAGGATGTTGAAGACGCAGGCAAAGAGCTAGTGCGTTTCGACAAGGACGCGGCGCTGTGGTGATTTAGTATTGTAACACCAGCAGGTGGTTAGTACGTGGTGTTTTTGGCGTTTCGATGGCATGGATATCCGTCTGTACAAATATGGGGGCTCACTAAGTATGTTTAAGATGCGTAGCGATATCAGCATGTATACTTCTCAATGGATATTGTTGCAATCACTTGTTGCGTTTTTTGTGTCTTGCGGTTGTTCCAGTGAAGACGCTGAAGCGCATTCGACCTTGCTCGACGCTTCTTTCCCTCTCAGTGCTGACTCTTGTCAGCCACAGTTCATCCTCCATCTGATGTTCCCTTGCACATCACCACAACATAACCTCAATGCCTTGAACTTGGAATTACGAACGCATCAGCGCCACATGCCCTCGAAACCCCTCACACCTCCACTACCCAACCCCTCCTGTCCACGCGCTTGCCCCTCGTCCAGATCATGCGTCTCGCTGCTCTCCAGGCCAGCAACAAACATCTGGAAACTCCAGAGGAAAGCCTGGAAGAGCAAAATCTCTTTCTGCTTTCCGAGCAGTCTCGCAATGGCCTCCTGCATCTCTATAGAAGTAGTCCTAGTTGCTGCTGCGTACTGAGTCTCGAACGCGGTGTAGGCTACGGCGTAGGCGTTATTTTGGGTGGTGTAGAGGTCTATGAGCATGAGTTGGTGGGCGCGGAGAGTGGTGAGGGGGGTGGAGGTGGGTTTGGCTTCTGGATGGAAGGGTGGTGAGAGCGTGGTTGGGTGAGAAGCTGTGGGCGCTGGTGTGCTATGTTGGGAGTCGGACATCGTGGTGGCGGTGGTGGTGGTGATCTTTGGATCTGGGATCAGCTTTGAAGCTGCAGGAATATCTGAGGTGGCGAAAGTAGGCGATGTCACGGCTGTGATCAAGGCCGAGCGGAGAGGGTGTGCGCGAAATCGAGAATCGGAGTGAAATGGTGGGATATGCAGAATGATCTTCATTGCCTGGCCAGAGTGGTTTAGGTAGCCGTGATGTGTGTACTGCAGGCTTACAATGATCTCATGGAGATCTCTCAATGCCCTCGTACCAGGATAGAACGACGAGGAGGCTTCATGTTGGGCTCATATTGGTCGTTGCCCTGGGATTTCTCGGTGGTAGAGTGTCCTTCTCTGAGGGGGTATCGAATTTCCTCCTTGGTGGTAACCAATCTAGGCTTGTCTTGTTGTCCGCAGCGAAATCTTCTTCGCTGCTCCGTGTAACGTTCCAGTGCGTATCCCGCCTAGAAGTCCTATTCCTGCTACTACCAGTGGTAACATCATCCATCTTGATCGTGTCTGCGTTGTTCTGATCTGCTCCAGATCCACTCGGGCTGTGCCGAACGTATCCGTTCGTATCATAGGATATGCTAGGCGTGTGGGCACGGCGAAAGAACACAGCAAACGCAGGGCAACAACCAATACAGACGGCTACAGATGACTCAATGAGCGTCCAGAACGCTAGCCAGGTCGGACTGGGTGCTGTGCTTTCTCCGGACTTTCTGCCGACCTGTATAACGCGTAGAGTGGCGAAGGTGATGCAAACGAAGCCAGATGCGAAAAGTGCGATGATAGCGATCTTCTGCGCGCGTAC
The DNA here is from genome assembly GCF_023758025.1 of Alternaria triticimaculans. Taxonomy (NCBI): domain Eukaryota; kingdom Fungi; phylum Ascomycota; class Dothideomycetes; order Pleosporales; family Pleosporaceae; genus Alternaria; species Alternaria triticimaculans. The sequence goes on from NW_026055958.1 coordinate 4,562,719, forward strand.
CATCTGAAGGTTCCAGACAAGTCGGATGGGTAGAAACATGACTAGCAGCATCAATACCAACATTCTTTAGTAGGAAGGATCTATCACATACTCATGAGGTCTGATAGGATATCGACAGCGTAGGACATGTACAAGCTAACAAGCTGGGCACGAATGTTTCGGGGGGTATTCGGGCAGTCTCCTCTTTCTACCAAGGCGGTAAAGTCGGGACAAGAAGTAAGATAAGAAGCGATACAGCCGAGAACAGACTACATCGGAGTTTCAGTGTGGTTAAAGAGCATGCGATGATACAGACTTACAACAATACAAAATGTGAATACTGCCCACCAAAGTCTTGTCCATACACGCGGAAGGCCCTCTAGTAGTTTCTTGTACAATGCTAACAGAGACAGCTTGACCGACCATAGCGTCAACCAAAACAGTACAGTGGTAACGAACACGATCCGAACATTGAGGACGAAGTCAGACCGGAATGTTGGCCAAGGTTCAAGTGATCCTACCAGAACCTTTGAAATGTCGAAAATCGTAGAAATGTTAACCAGATAGCATATCGACAAGGCGAGGAACAATGCAAAAGCCAGGTATATGAGATAGTCTTGCAACTCCATAGCTTTGCGCCTCCACACCTGCACGCCCATACGTACGAGCATGATGGCTGAAGCTAATACCACGATAGCGTAAGAAGCCCGAAAGAACTCGGACTCTGATATGATCTCTTTGTACTGGGCAGACATGGCTCGGTGTCTGACATCGGACTGTATCGGCCGCTGACGGACCTCGGGTGTATAGAAGGGAATGCGCAATGATGGCAGAAGAGTGTAGTTACCACAGTAGACATCAACCTTTTCTCTTCCTGCCTAAACAGTACATATCAATCCACAAGGTGATCAATAATCTTATTTTCAAGAGCGGCCAACTACAGCATAGATCTGGAAAAGCAGGTCCCATACAGTGCGGCACAGTACATCCGTGGTGCCCTCGCTGCATGAGGCGTGGCAGGGGTCGGACACGGCCCGGCGTGGGACGCGAATTAGGTCGATTCCTCTCACGTTGGGGCCAAATCTTTGAGGCTCGGTTAGCCAGATGGTCAATCTAGACTTGAATCCTACGGTGGCGATATCTAGGTGTGGACATAGCAGCCGTCCAAGAGCTTCGGCCCCGGCCGTCGCGAGCGAAAATTTAGTCTTGTTCGTATATGTAGAGCGTTCCAAGTCAAGCTAGATGACGGTTCTGAACGGGAGGCTTTCTGGCAACCCAACAATATGTAATGGAGTGATGTGAGCCATGCTGCGATGCGTCTCGCATCGTGCTATGAGAGCGGCGAAGCTTGAACGCCACTTCGGATGTTCTGGCGGATGCAGGAACGTTAGTGCCGCTAGGTAAAACAAGGGGTTGTGCCGCACGGGCTAGGGCTTATCTAGGCGGCGGTGGCATTGGCGGAGACACCCGCCCAACTTCACGAGCTAGCAGCCCACATATCATTTAGCCACCTCTTCCATCAGCACAAGCATACGCGTCTTCCCACGACTGTCGTCGCCAAACATGTATACCCATGGAAATATTCAAAAGATGGTGTCTAGTTCATCTAAACCTACATGTTGAGATCTTCAGTGGACTAGAAACAGACAGGGGTTCAGCTGACTCATCCCGAGGTCTTCAATGTACACATGTGCACTGCATGCCAGCTTACCCTTTCTAAGACTGAAGGCATATACAAGGATAGAACCGCCAACAAGCCCGTCGATTTCGGGCCACAGCATCCCCCGCGCCCGGCACATCGCCGAGGATTCGCACGTAAGGTTGGGGTGATAAAAGGATGCCGTTCCCTAGTACTGGGTCGCAACCACCATCATTACAGATTCCTTCCTGCAACTGGGCAGCGTTCTTCCTGCGCCCAGAATCTTCGTGCCACATTCGGGCAATTCTTTTCGTACCCCCTGTTTGTAGATCGACCCTGCTTTTCCGATCGAAAGGATGAAGTACGCCGTCTCATCTGCTGCCTTGGTGGCAGGTGTTGTCTCCCAAGCTACTTTCGAACCCGCAGACTTCAATGTAACTGAGGCATTACTCAAAAATGGTGTCAAAGTCTCTGCTTTACCCGAGCTTGCACCTTTAGCAGAGAGATCCTTACTGGATGGCTGCTCTATCGCCGTAGGTACTGATGAACGACCATGCAAAATTCGTAAAGACTAACATGTCGTCAGTGTAACTCGTTGAAGTTGATCTTTGGTGACGACCAAGTCGAGACACAGTCTGAAGCCGCATACGATGCGTTCATCGGCGATTACTGGGCCGGCCAACAAAGAGACATCTCTCCACAATGTGTCTTCAAACCTGAGAAAGCCTTGGATGTCTCAACTTCTATCCTTCTCTCACGTCTTACGCAATGTCCTTTCGCCGCTAAGAGTGGAGGCCACTCAGCAGTACCCGGCGGCTCGAACATCGAGGGTGGTATTACAATCAGTTTCGAGAAGATGAACAAGACAACAGCATCTTCTGACAAGAAGAGCGCTACGTTCGAGCCTGGCCAAACATGGTACGACGTGTACACAAAGCTTGAGAAAGATGAAGTTGCCATCATTGGTGGTCGAGTAAGTAGAACTCTGTGAAGATAGAGAGGCGTGTCACTGATGAATGCTCAGGTTGCTAGCGTCGGTGTGGGTGGGCTAACTCTAGGCGGAGGTAAGAACCAAAATGTCACAACACTACCAGTCAACATGCGCTGAACCAATCTTCAGGCATCTCATACTTCTCAAGCGAATACGGCTTGGCATGCGACAACGTCATCTCGTATGAACTGGTCACCGCTTCTGGACTTGTCATCAACGTCAGCAAAGATTCGTTTCCAGACCTCTACTGGGCTCTTCGAGGGGGTGGCAATAACTTCGGTATCGTCACCAAGTTCAACGTCAATGCTATTCCCAGAGCGCCGACCATGTGGGGTGGTATGCGAGCATATTACGGAAACCAATCCGAGACTCTCATCAAGGCGTACTACAATCTCGGCATGAACGGAAAGAACGACGGAAAAGCACATCAGATCTTGTCATTTGGCTATGGAGCTGAAGTCGGGGAGATCGCTCAGGTTGAGCTGGAATACTCAGACCCTATCACTGACGCACCAGTCCTTGCCGAGTACAACAGCATCAAGGGGGCGATCTCGGACAAAGCTGGAATCAATAGTCTCGCAAACCTTACCGCGAACCTAGCGGCCCCAGGTGCAGCTTCTCGACAGGCTTTCTGGACCTGGACGACTAAGCTTGACCTGGAAATGGCCACTCTGGCTAAAGATACCTTTTACGAGGAGCTTGACAGTATCCTCGATGTACCCGGTCTTCTTGGAGCTGTTTCGCTCCAGGTGCTGACCGACCCTATCATTGAGAAAAGTGCCACCAATGGAGGCAATGCGCTTGGGCTCGACCCTAAGGACGGCCCTCTCATGCTAGCTCTTGTCTCCATGAGTTGGGCCAACAGCGCGGACGACGACAAAATGAACAAGTTCCACGCACGCATCAAGGACCGCTGTGTGGCGGCAGCCAAGGCTAAGGGCAAATCAAACGAGTATCTGTACATGAACTACGCCAGCCCGTGGCAGGATCCCGTTGCTGGATACGGTCCCGCGAATAAGGCCAGATTGCAGGCCATTTCCAAGAAATATGATCCTACCGGTGTGTTTGAGATTCTCCAACCGGGCTACTTCAAGCTCAACGGCCCACCACGGAATGATTTGTAAAGGGTTCAGTTTTGCACTTCTGGCATATAGTAGCCGCATTCAAAGAATTCATGGTGTTCATATGATCTATTCTTCTCTCCAATCGCGCTGCTGTGATCAATATCTGCGTTCGTGCTCACTTCTTATCTTTTGTGTCGGTGGTATCACTGCCGATAAAGACACGTTCGCGATTATCTCGCGTTGGCTGGAGGTAACCAGTCGAAAAGATATTTGACTGACGCCATGAGCGACGGCTGAATGGTGGTTGCGGGATTGGCAAGGACGTCGATACAACGAAGTGAAAGTGGCTTCACGTGACACCCTTCCGACCAAGTTATTATCGGCCTGTATCGTGCTGGAGGCTATCTCATGAGTACTGCACATCTTCAAATGGCTCTTACTTATAGATTGCAGCAGCTTCGGCGCCATTAAAACATCAGATAGTCTTCAGAAGCGGTGTGTAGCCGCTCAGTAAGTGCCCGCAAACGCGCAACAACGCGAAAATTTGCTAGACCGTTTTTCTTTTCGCGACAATATCCCACACATACTCAAGTCACAAAGCTTTTCGTTCGCCCGTTACCTGCGTCTTCCCAATCGCATCCTCACAATCGTGCCCACCGCCGCCGTCCGATCAGTCAGTACATCAACTAGCCACCTCCAAAGCTGTCGCTAACAACTGCAGCTCCCCAAGACACCATGACGTCGCTTTCCCGCCTGCCTCCCACTGACCCCGCCCTCGAAAACGAGAAGCTGGTGGCGCAGCTCAAGCTCGCGCGCGACGAGATCGACAGGCTGGAAGCTCACAACAACAATCTCATCCAGTGTCTGCTGGAGAGCGAGCGAGCATTCGCTCGTCTAAAGGCGCTGAACGAGAAGGGCGGTAAGCGCAAGCGCGACTTGCCGTCGCCGTTTGAGGAGGGTCTAGATGCGGACGAGAGCGCATCCAAGACGGAGGAGGGGTATCGGCCCAAGTTCTTTGAGAACTTGGTCTGTGGTATGTCGAAGCCGCAGGAGGAGAAGAAGGAGGAGGAGAAGCCTCGTAAGAAGGCGAGGACTCGTCGCCGCCGTCACAGGTAAGCATACTCACTACGTCATCTTTTCATTTTACTAACATGTCAACAGAGACAAGCCTGCCCCCTGCGTCGAGGCGGATACGTCCAGGGACGAAGTCTACGAGACTGCTCTGTCAGTGTTAGTATACTTGCCGAAGAAACCGTATGTTCATCTAGGGGCATTACATGATGTCGCTAACTTTTGCAGAGTCGAGAACATAGCTGACTCCATCCCAACTCCCTGGAGCCGGAAGATCGCAAAGCAGCGCCTTGCTGTATGCATCCGCTGCTTCGAAAACGACAGGCGGTGTGACTCCGGGGACCCATGCCAGAGCTGTCTGAAGAACCGTGCCAAGTGCCAGCGGGCGAGGTGTGCCAACTACAAGGCGGGTACATGTTTCGTCCCAACTTGTACAAGGGCACATGAAGATGATCAGCGGAAGTACAAGAACATTGTACACGCAGGTCATGTGAGCAAGAAGGACATGGTGGCCGGCCCCTAGGATATCTGAGGAGGCATGAGGGAGCATGGAGGTCGTCAGCTCAACGGCGGAGATAGAAGACACCATCCCTGAACCAATGTAACCACAAACATCATCGTAGAGAACTAAGTTTGAGGATACAAAAGTACCCGAAGGGCAGCACACCTCACCATATCATAACTTCCGAAGCCTCATAATACAAAGTAGCCATCATAATAATTCCATCAACCCAGCATACTCCTCTTCCTTCCCCTCAATCTAACCCCTTCTAACCTCTTTAGGACACCCCTAGCCCCCTTCCCACACTCCCCATACGCCTTGAGCACTTCCTGAAATAGCGGCTCCGCAGCGGGATGTGTTGCCGAGAACGCTCTTTCAAGTACGTACAGATCAACAGCCTTGTCCTCGTCTTGTATGCTAGCAGTCGTGAGACCGAAGTCGATGAGGAAGATGTCGCCAGCTAGCGACTTAGTGTTGGACTGTTGCGGCGGGTCCGCAGGGGGGAGGTCTGGAGGTTCTTCGCCGTTCATGGCTGCTTCGCGGAGTGTGCTCGTTGTCTGTTTTCCGCGTGGTATTCGTCGTTGTGGTTGTTGTGCTGGCGTGTCTTGCGACTTGGGTGTACGTAACATGATGTTGCTTGTTGTGAGATCTCCGTGACATACTCCCAGTTCGTGCAGCTTGCCTACTTCCCGTCCGACTCTTCGCATCAGATCTAGTATTTCTTCTTGTCCTTCCTGCGCGTCTTTCTTCTCTTTTTCCCTTTGTGTGACTTGATGTGCCCACCCATCCAACACTTTCCTGACAGTCCTGCCATCCACATACTCCAGCACCAACCAGCCCGCATCCCAGTCCGCGCCAATCACCCCCGGTACATTAACGCCATCCCTCTTGACTCTTATAAGACTTCGTGCCTCGGCTAGTAACCTCTGCTTTGTAAGGCGCTTGTCTAAAGTGGGATGTCTGTATGGCTTTGGTGGCCGGTATTTGACGACGACGGGCGTGTGGGGAGTGAGAAAAGTGGTCTTGTATACAAGGGCCTCGGCGCCTTGTGTTATGATTTCGAGCGCATCCTGGGAGAAAGGCGCGGGGAGCGTGTGGAGGGGACGCGACGTTTCGGGCGGTGGTGGGGGTTCGATTGGAGGGACGACAGGCGGCTCGGCCATTGCGATGCGGTTTGTATTTATGGGCGTGGCTTGCTGCGAGTTGTTGGTTGTGTATGGATCAGAGGTGACGTATTGAATATGCAGCGCGTAAGTAATTTCGGGATGTGTGGTGTCGAGTGTAGATGTTTTGGTGTTGACATTTGAAGCTTCGCAGTTGCCCCGCGATGCGACACCAGCCTTCAGCCCTGTCACGCTTATCGATTCTTTAGCTTCAACACCACGCGAGCATCTTGTCGATCACCGTGCAACGGCCATGGCCACACTACAGTACCGAAATTAGCTTTTACCTTGACCGAGTCGCCGTCGAGAACAGGTGGAGATTACTTCTCCGGATTTGCATTCATTTCGTGAGATTGCGAGCTGTGTCACGGACATACAAGGGTTGCTGCTAGCCAGTGCCTGACTTTCTGGGGAAAGTAGCCCTTGAGTCAAATCCCAGGCGTCATCTCACAATTGCATAGCGTGCGTTTTGAAAGCGAGTGTGATTGCATTTAGGTATCTCATCCTACATGATCCACTCTTCCTTGTGCATCGCCTTGTTGCGGCGGTAGCGAATGGATTTGGTCAAAAGCACAATATCTTCCAACAAACAATGGTAACACAGAACTGAAGCCCCAAGAAGGCAGTGAGCTCCAGCCACAGGCCATTGAGCTCACGTCCATAAAGCATATCCCAAGTCGCCCGCCCAAATCGCCGGGCCAAAAACCGTAGAGCGTTCCCGCCATGCTCATTAAAAGCAGTTCGCATAAGACTCTGGGGAAACAAGAAGAAGGGGTGGAAAAGGAGATCTTCCCAATGGGCAAGAGACGAATGGTAATCGTGATATTCGAAAGATGGCAAAAGTGACCTTGGTCAAGTGCAGCAAACAAATGAACTAACAAACAAGGAAAGGTTCGTAATGGGCCGTAACAAGAGGCGTCCGGAGAGCGCCACAGTAATATGCACAGGGGAAGAGACTCCCGGTTTTTCTTTCCAATCCGTGGTTGATAGCTTAGAACACGGTGCTCTTGCGCTTCTCAGCGCTGGTAAGAACAAGCTTGGGCATGCGGCGTTGGCCAATCTCCTCAGGACGGATGTCGACCAGGCCACCTCCAACGGAAGCACCGTCATCGCTGCTGACACTGTTGGCGGTGTAGGAGCGGTTGATGGAGTTGTCGCGGGAGCGCTCCTTGGAGGCCTTGCGCTCTGAGCCAATGGCACCGTTGGCAACAGCGCGGAGGCTGCCGATGCTGGGCCTGCCCGAGAGGCTGCCACTTCCACCGCTGCGAACACTGTCGGAGTCGTTGTCGGACGAAGGGAAGTGGTCGCTGTCCGGCGAGGCGCTTCCGCTGCCGGTACGGTGAGCGCGGCGACCGATGCCAGCTCGCACAAGGTTGCCCACGGCCTGGCGGCGTTGACGAGTGGCAAAGTTCTTGCTACCCTCATGCTTGGTGGTGGGACGCTCCTTGAGCTCCTCGATGGAAGGAGGGTTGCGAGGCTGACGAACTGGGTGCTCTCCGGCGCGTGCTTGGCCAGGGCCGAATGTGCCAGTCATCGGGGTGGCAGGGAAGCCGACCGGGCGGGTAAAGGCAGATCGAGGTCCCTCCTCAGCCTTACCGTCAACAGCAAGAGAAGACAAATTCTTCTTGTGGCCGCGACGGAAAGCGTTGGCAGATGGCGGCGGGAGCGGGACTACATCCTGGGGTGGGGTGTTGGACTTCTTCGGCGGCGAAGTGCTGCGCGAACCCCAAGGGCTGGGGTTGCTCTCGTTGGGAGGAGAGACGTGGAGCACTGGAGTATCAACCTTGGGCGGCGAAGTAGCGAAGCGGGGAGTTGGCGGCGGCGGCGAGTGCGACAGACCCGACATACCATTCTGAGCCTGCATGTCGCCGTTGTCCTGCTGGTAGCTCGGGTCAACGACGTACTGGTACTGGCCAGTCATCTGGTTGAAGACAAGGTAGACACCAGGCTGGTTGGTCTCCTGGATGGCAGCGGTGTTTCCAAACTGCTGGCCATAGGCGTTCATCTGAGGAGTGTATGGCGTGTTGGGGTACTGCTGCCCACCGCTCATGTTCATGTTGCCGAACTGCTGGGTCGTCAGAGCAAGGAGTTGCTGCTGGAGCTGCTGCTGCCTCTGGGCGAGGTAGAGTTCAGTAGCCAGAAGCTGAGCCGCAACGTTGGGGTCCATCTCGCCGTCATCGAACTCGAATTGGGGAGGGGCCAGGACCTGGTTGTAGAAGTCGGGCTGCTGCTGTTGCTGCTGGTACTGGTTGACACCACTGAAGCCAGAGCCGATGGCAGTCTGGGGACCACCCTGGTTGGTTCGGTTGAACTGCCTGGAGTTATTGGTGTTGTTGGTACCAATGTTGTGCTGGCGCTGCGAGTAGGGAGCCGAAGCAGGGGGCTGCGCAGACGTGGGAGTCTTGGGCGCAGTGCGGAGGCCGGCCAGGAGGTGGGAGCGGCTGGTGCGAGGAGTCGCAACCGAGTCCTCGGCGATGGAGGCAACCTTGGGCGGCGAGGCGACGCTGAGACGCTTAAGCTGAGCGCCCTTGCCGCGAGAGGCAAAGCTCGAGGTGGGACCGCCAAAGCCACCCTGGGATTGGAAGTTGTTGTAGGTCATCTGAGCAAGACCGCCAGCGTCCATGCTCATTGTGGTGGTCTAAGAAGAGTTGCGAACAAAGAGTAAGGTGCAACAAGGAGTATGCTAGGCGCACACGGGGAAAGATACAGAATCGAAGAAGGCCGGAAGAGGGAGTGTTGGCAAGACGGAAACCGAGCGTGCACCGACGAGACGTTTGCTGTGAGGCAGGGTGCGAATTGGCTGGCGATTATGGGATTAAGGATCGTACAGATCGGGATTGTAAGGTAGAGTTGATATCGAAAACCGGCCGATGGGCAATGTAGTTGGAGCTATTAACAAGTTCTTCGGGCGCCGTGTCGTTTGATGTGCTGTCAGAAGGATCGAGTGGTGACGGCAGCAGGCGCGGTCTGGCAGCAGCGAAGATATTTATGAAGGGGAATAGACGAACAGGCAGCGACGGGATCACGGGCAGACAAGCTGGTGGTGGATGCGTCGGCTGGCGAGCTCTTCTTCTCTCGGGGGAGCGACGGGACTGGCGCGCTCGCACAATCTCAGATTAGGCGGGGGGTAAGCTGGTCCAACTGGGGGAGCAGGTAGAAGATGCAGAAGCGGCACTGTGTAGTCGAAGAGAGCGAAGGGAGAGAGGTAGAGAGGAAAGGGCGAGAGATGGAGGGGCCAGGAGAGAAAAGTGACGAGCAGCGGAGGAGCAGCGAGCCATGGACGAATGCGAGCGCTATAAGTGACGGGGGACCTGTGGCAGCGACAGCGACCCTGCATCGAGCCTAGCGCTGGCAGGCCCCCTGGCCGCGCTGGACGCACGCTTGAAACGCTGGGCCTGATGCGTAATGACTGCGCTTGGGCCGTTCCTGCGTGCGAAGGCCCTCGTGTGCGAGCTGGAGCACCTCGCTTTGATGCCGTGACGGTGCATTGCGCGAAGTTGAGTGCTGCTACTGTACACAAAGCGTTCGCTGCGCTCGCGGGTTTCAGGCGCTGGGCGTCATTTGCGGGATGCTCGCTCCTGCCGCACCGGGCGAGGGCCCTGAGCGCTCCTGCCCGACGCCACGACCGTACCTTCCTCGCGGCGCACCCAGCAAGGGCAAGAGCGACTGGCAAACAGAACCACCGAAACAGCGTCTCTCATTGCTCGAGCCCCAAGCCCACGAGCACACCGCAAGACGTGATCCACTGCATCGATAGCGTCTATCTACGCCATCTCGGCCAGTCGTTCGTAGCGTCCCAGTAGTTACCAACGGCGGCTATGCGCCTGCGCGCTGCTACTGGCCAGTCCCATCGCGGCCACCGCAGCCCTTCAGCCACGCACACTCGCTCTAAATATACCCACCACCACCTGTTCACCAGCTCCAGCGACTCCTCTGCAAAGGCATTGGTGTGCGGCCGTCTCTTCTCCGCAACGATGGACAGCGTGGCATGCGCATGAATGGATCCAAGCCCGGCACACTCCATCTCAAATCACTCACCTGTCTGTCAGCAGTCAGCTTCCAAATGTCCGCATCACCCACGCGCAATCTGCAATGCATGTCGTGCGGGAGGAGCATGCTTGTTGGCGTGTGCCGACCCCGGACCTGGCTGCTGTCACGCTCCCACTGCAGATCCAGCGAGATGCTCGGTGCCTTGGGGCGGCCTCGCAATCGAGTCCCTTTTTTCCACCTTTTTTACACGCGTCGGCTTCGGCGGTCTTTCAATCGACTCGTGCCACTGCGCGTGCAGCCCCTTCTTCGCTGTCGCCTGCCGTTTCGTCCCGGGTCTACCCTGCTGTCTCGCTCTGAAACTGTCGCTCCGTCTCAACCACCGCAGCCCGTGCGTCGCTCCCTCATCTCGCTAGACTCTCCCTGCAGCAACGCCTGCCAAGCCAGACTTGAAAGCGTGAAACATGCTCTCGTTATCGTCACCTAGCGTTTGGGCCCCCGAAGCTGTGGGATGCGGAAGGCGCGCTGTCAGGGCGATGCTTGAACGCTGATCTCCATTCGCGTGTGGGGACGACGCCCCTTCGTATGGAGAAGTCTGAAGACAACTCACAGGTATGTATCATCGTCCAAGCAAGCTCACCAGTCGCGCCGCTACCGCCTGCTGTACATCGTTAGACTCGCTTGCCCTTCGCGAGACTATCGAATCTAGCACCGAGGCCATTCGGAGTGAACCCGGCTACCGGTATCGTATTGGCAGCCGTTCGGTCAGAGCCGCCGTCTTTAGCGGGCAGTAAGACTGCTTACGTCCGAACCGGCCGATTGCCCTTCGAAAAGAACCTCATCAGAACGCTTTCGTTCTGGACCGGAAGCCAGCGGCAACGATTAGTGGGGCGCATGAGCCCGTTCGGGAGCGCAGAAAAAAAGGCAGGAGTGAGGCGCAGGACTAGACACGACAAGGCAACACGAGTTTTATATGCCTCGAGGTTGGAAGGCTTGACAAGTCCAACAGAACGGTGCATCACAAAATCAGCATCGTCACACGTCTTGTCCAGACGAGTTCCCTCACCAGACAGGCAGCTCCTGCACCATCAGCGCTTGAGCACGCGCTTGCGCAGCTCTGTTTCACGAACACGATCGTCGAGGCCGTTGGAAATAGTGTGCCTCTGGCGCCGCAAGGCTGCATGTTTCGAAATTTCCAAAGCTCCTCGCCCACACATCGCGTAGACCTCCAATCTTTGCCTTGGCTCGCCAGTACGATGTCATCCTCCCACTGGATCGATGCTATTAGACATCGTCCATGGTGTACATACGACTTTGGACCTTCATTTCCTTCTCAGTACCACGGGGTGAGAGACAAAGCAGCTGAGAAAGTCAGCTCTATCACCTTGTCCGCGCTCAGCGCAGTCACGAGGTCGTAGACTGATGGGGCGTTCAAAAGGTCTGGCCTCTTCCATGTGAGGGTAAGGAGTGCGCATCAATATGAAAGAGTTGACATGTCGTCAGCGCAATGCAGAGTCAGTCCGTCAGTTCATCTGTCGCTTACGGATAATTTGGAAAACCGACGCCGTTTGACTGATGATGTTCTCGTACTATTTGGAACGTGTTAAACAAGAGGAACGACACTGTTGCTTGAATCCGCACAGCCAATCGTCCAGTCGCATCTAGGAATCAACCTGTCACTTCTACCAACCGTCCAGTCGCATCTAAGAGGTCTTTGCGAGACCCACTGGTAGTGTTTTCGCATGTTTGACACTTGGCATGAGACTCGGCACGAAACATCTGACACCACATGTTCATATAGCTCTTTTTAACCAGACTTTTCTCAAGCGTCGCGAACATCAGGCAAACTGTTTCGATCAGCGCCGTCGCCCGTTTTCCGATGTCTGCGGCAGCGTTAGTAACGGAGCGATGGAGGCTCTTAGGCACGCGAAAGAGGAGTATATAGCCACCCTCGACGCTGCGCATCTTCTAATATCCAGATCTGCAGCGCATTTCCCATCTTCTACTACCTTTCTACTACCATCGATATCTTCTACAGCATCCTTCTTAATATCCACTATTACTCTTAATTGTCATCCTGACATTTCGACTTAATCCAAATCACCTCAACCTAATACAAATCATCATGCTTTTCTCGAACATCGCAATTGCGGCTTTGGCCCAGAGCTTGACTGCTTCCGCTGCCACTATGATGGTCACGGTCGCTGCCAACAACAAGTTCCAATTTACGCCTAACTCTATTGTTGCCCAACCCGGTGACATGGTCGCTTTCAACTTCGTTAGCCAGGTACGCATCCGCTTCCATCACTCCACGACTACTCGAACAGATACTGACTCTATCCTCACAGAACCACAGTGTCGCCTCCTCCGACGCAAACAGCCCCTGCCAGCCCCAGGCGAACGCCATCTTCTCCGACTTCCAGCCCATCCCCGGCAACCCCAACGGCTCTCCAGGTGCAGGTGGCGCTGGCGGCGCTGGTGGTGCTGGCAACGCCGCTGGAGCTTCCGCTGCCGCTAACGGTAAAGGCAACGGCCGCAACCGCAACAACAACCGCCAAGCTGGAAACACACCCATGTTCATGGTCCCCGTCGTCGACAACCAGCCCATGTACATCTACTGCTCGCAAGCCCAACATTGCCAGCAGGGCATGGTCATGGTCATCAACCCGCCCAACGCTCAGGCCGTAACTCAGTACCAGAACCTCGCTGCTCAGGCAAACAACAACGTTTCTCCCCAGGGTGGCATCAGCGGTGGACAGGTCGTCAACAACCTTGCTGGAACCACGCCCAAGAGCGTTCTCGGCGGTACGGCTGGTGATGCGGCAACAGCAGCGAAGGCGGCTACGAACGGCAATGGCAAGGGCAAGGGTGGCGGTGCTGGTGGTGGTCTTGCTGGATTCCTTGCGGGCCTTGGTAAGAACAACGTCGTCGTTGAGACCAACAACAAGAAACTCTTCGGCTTCCCCGGTGCTGGTGCTCTTGGTGGTGCTGGCGCCCTCGGTGGTGGTGGTGCGGCCGCGGCCCTTGCTGGTGCTGGTGGTGCTGGAGGTGCTGGCGCAGCCGCAGGTGGCGGTGGTGCTGGTGCCATTGCTAAGAGCGGACTCAAGGGTTTCCTTAACGGACTTGCTCAGGGCGCCAACTAAGCATGCACATAAATAGAATAGATATATTTGGTTGAGTAGGAGGCCGTGGGTATGAGGTTGGGGCTGTATGGTATAAGCACGACGATATCGATGGTAGTAAAAAATGCTGGTCATTGAAATGTAAATAGTAGTAATACATGTCTTATAAACTTTATTGGAATGAATTCTATGGATATCTGTGAGCGTGTTGTAGGAAGTTGGAGTGGTAGCAGTGACGTCACACTCTTTTTCTCAACCAGCTATTGTTCAGCGACGCTCCTTCACCCACAAAACACACAACAGACGGCGTATGAGATACACATTTATATATTACCTGAAGCGTTTGGGAAAATACTACTTGATCGATACCGCTATACTTGTCACTAACAGAACGCATATCATCACTCCCCCAGACGCGCAGCAAAGTGAGAGTAAGTACACACTGTATCCAGAACAATAGCATGAAGCCGAAAGATCCGCCTTTCTTTGTCCAGCACAGCTTCACTTGCCATGTTCTTTACGACGGTACAATGGTAAGCCACAACAATGGTAAGCAGGTAGACAGCTAGCACTTCGCTATCAATGCGTCCACATATACCTTGACATCTACTTCTTCCAACCTCCAGACACGACTTCTACTCCTCCCACATTTTGCTTTACGATTCGATCTTGCAATTAAATCGACATTCTTTATACAAGCATCTCCTTCAAGCACCATCAACCACAACATCGCCACCAAAGTCCACAACCCACACCCACCAAACACGACAACACGATGCTGGAAACCATCTCACAGCTGCTGGCTCAGCTCACCATCTTCTACCTCCTCACAGACACCATAATTTCCACTTCCAACTTTCCAATTCTCAACATCTGCATACTGGTCAACGACATGACACGGCCCCCATCTTCTCTTCCATCCACCAAGGCCCGTTCTCAGCCCAAGCCGCATATCATCAGTGCACGACGGACATGGAAGATCAAGAAGCCAAGGTGCAACATTACGCCCAAGATCAACGAGATGTCGTCTCCTGGTCTTCAGTGTGCGACTATGTGAGGGAGAGTTGAGACAAAGGTTGAAGGGATGTTGAGCGCTGGTTCGCTGGCACATTGGTTAATCATGGTATGTGAACACTATCTCCCCACTTTCCTGTGTAACTTTTACTGATCATGGTGGCAGACTCGCAGTATTGAGCATCAATCAACTTTTGATATGTGAAATACGTCAAGGGGTGGCAATATGCGGGTTGTCACGCTAACATTATACGAAGGGTTGATAGAGGTTTTTGCGATCATTTCATTCTTCTTCTTTTCGACGGGATCAAGGCTTCACATTATACATCACTGTCGAATCATACGGAGCAAACGTGGAATACTTTTTGTATAATTTCGATAGTGTCCTAGAACTCGAAATCTACTATTGGTCTCTATATGCAAGCAGTGTGTGAAATCTATGTACTGGAACACGTCTCTCCCATCATGTACCCGTGTGGCTTCATCGCACTCAGCGACGCTTGCCCAGCATCTCCACACCCAAGCCATCCTTGCCTTCCTCACGCGTAATCTGCTCGGCAGCCTTGACAAGATCGTATGTAATATCATCTCCAACAACGCTGTCCTTGTTATACTTAGGATGCGTTTGGACGAAATGCCTGATCCACTTGGCCGCAGTCCAGTATGTTCCATTGGCGCGTTTGCGGATCAAGTCCAGGTAGGTGGCGAGATCGCAGCGTGTTTCAACATCGACGTTCATGCTGTTGAGGTAGGATTCCACAAGCGGGATGAGACCCGGGAAGCCATTGCCATCGGAAGTAGTCTTTCCGTTGATGACTTCATTGATAGTCATCTGCTCGTACTCGTCTTCCACTGGGCCGGTGGGCGTGGCTGGGCGACTGGCATTTCCAGCTGGTGTAGATGTACCCGTTCCGCCCGACTTGTGTGCCGAGAAAGGGTCCTTTCGGAACCAGAATTTCTGCGTCGATACAGCGTCGCGGATGTGCGCAGTTTCCATGTTCTCGCTCACCAGCGTGATGGGAATGTAGAAGTTGAGGTTGAATGAGAGGATAGCACGGGTCAGTAGCACAATGAAGATCGAAAATGCAGCATTTTCGAAATCTGTGATTTGGATCTCCATGGGCCGGAACTCGACGCGCCAGCCCATGTCGGAACCAGCTGGCGGTGGCTTGAAGCGCATGTGTTGCCAATTGGTCGACTGCAGGTTTTCAAAGTGGTCGGCCTTGGTAAGGTCCAACTCTTGAAGATCTTCGGCGAAAACGACAATGGGGTCGCGGATGAACAGGTGAGCAAAGTGTGTCGCTAGGAGATCGTCCATGCCACCCTCGACTAGCCGTTGCTTGATGTCGCTGTCAATGATGAGATCAGGGTCAAGATATTCAGGACGTAGGCGAGGATCTTGGGAGATGTAGGTTGAGTTTGATGCGTAGCGAGATTTGGGTAGTCGCCATCGGTCGTTCTTGAGCGGCTATGACGTGTCAGCGGATTCGTGATACTCAACAAGCACATGACTTACCTTCTCCCCAAGTTCTTCGGGCGTACGATCATCGACCGCCCTGCTAATCTGGTTCCACCGCACATCGGTGTCGGCCAGGAAGCCCTTGTAGATGGGGGTCGCCGCCGTCAATGCTAGCAGGATAGGTGCTATCGGACTGAGCTGGTCGTACATCTTCCTTCCCTCTTCAATGTTCTTTGCTTGGAAAGTGATCTGCAGACAGCAGCTTCCCATGCCAAAAGCCATGGCATCCATGTGGATGTAATTGTCCTTGGCAGCGCCATTGCGCACGTCATCATCTTCAGGCCAGTTGTGCATGTCATAGTTGACTGTAGGATCCTTCCACGGCCATGGCGTGTTCTCGTCCTTGAACACAGGGACGTTTACTTCGACCTTCCGGCCCCTCCGCCAACGAATGTTTGCTGCCAGTGTGGGAAAGCGAATGTGTGGGTTGGCAATTTCGTCCGGAACAAACTGGGAGCGCAGCTTGGGTCCTGAAACAGGATATGATGGTACGATACAATCGGCCGATCCAAGACGGGGGAACGTCGTTAATGTGATTGGAAACTCGGTCTGTGCCATGTGATCCTTCGCTATGGTTCGTCTGCAAGAAAGGTGAGCAATCACTTCATCGACGATGAGGTGGTGTGATCTACCTCCATTTCATGTTTGGCTCAACGTCAAGCAGGTCCTTGAAGCCAATGCCCCAGGGCTTCCCAGGAGTTGCTTCGAGCATGAATCTGCCGAACTCAGGATGGAACACCGGCGCCGGGTTTTCCTTTGCGCTGCCATGGTCAGTACAAGACGTCCAAATTTGGACAGTCAGGCTCACTCGGCGTCTCCGGTTTGCAAGTCAGGCACTCCGCCGCCCTGCTGCAGAAGCTTCTCATCGTTGGCCAGCGCAGCTAGGATATCAGCCTGACGGAGCGACAGTCGGACCTTGCGGTTGTCCTGGTCATAGCAAACAACCAGGTACTCGATCTGGACGGCAGTCAGTCGCCGACGCTGCAACGGACGAGCGGATAGTAATCCTTCACCTCATCTCCCCAAAGAAGGGCATCCCTCTCCTTGCCTTTAGCATTGCGCCAGATAGCGAGTAATTGCTGTCAATCACATCAGTACGTAGTCCTTCGGGGTCTTGTCACGGAGCGTACTTCAATTCCCCATGACCTGACCTGGCCAGCGACTTTCTTGGCCTCTGGCCAGTCAAGAGGCGTTCCAAGAGCACTTGATATGGCATTAGCGAGGGCGGCGCGCAAAGTAGCACGGATCTCACAGCAGACCCATCCCCAAGTTCTGTAAGGCGTTGCGGTAGGCAGTCCAATGCGGGTTGGTGCACGGGCGGGCCGAGCAGACGTGTGAATGGGTGGCTTCTCGTCTTGAACGGCGATTGCGGGGAGGTGTTCGGGGAGCACTGCAGATTATAGGACGTTTAGCGGGGTTTGATGCAACGCAGGGCTTTTGCAGTTTTGGACGCGCTGCAGAGGCCTCGGTTTCCTGCGTTATCAAGGGATCGTCGAATGGCGGGCGATTGAAGGAACGACAATTCCTACGCGCTCCGCTGGCATCGACGGGCAATTTGCAGAGCTAGAGTCGGGTGTATGGATTATTAATGCGCGATGCAGTAAGCAATTCCTGTGGCCCCTTCCGAGGAGGAAAGCCCCGCCGATGACGCTTGCCTCTTTGGTAAGCTGGTCACGACATCAACTCACTGTGACACTTCTGCTGTGCGCGCATTCCATCTTTCTTTGCGCAACATGGTTGGGCATCCTGACAGCGAGCCCGCATGTGCGAATGCGCACGGCGTAGTCTCCTGCTGTCCACAATGCGCCTCGCCTACCGCTGTCTTCAACCACGTGCACGCCTGTCGCTACGCCGCGCGAAGCCCTCCTACTGGCGCAAGACCACGCCGCGTACCTAGGTTGAGAATCCCGATAATGTACGTTGCGAAAGGGTCCCCTTGGATACCATTGTCGCGGGCCGCGGGCTCCGGTGGCATGATACCGACTGCGCCGCAAGTATTGGCTCCAAAAGCATCGACGACATGTCTCTTCTTCGCTCTACCAAGCCGGCTCATTTCTTGGGCGGTGGTGTTGTCTGAGCTAAGCAACCGCCACTGCGGTACTGCACGACCAGGATCGGCTGCTGCTAGGCGTGCCGCACACTTTGCATCGTCGAGGTGCACATCGCCTTGCATATTGGGGGCACCAGAACGCAAGGTTATCGTGTCCTCGCTACTCTGGGCCTTCTGCAGCTACTTGGGTTGCAAGGTGCAACTCCGATGAGTTGTTATTTGACAGATGATACAATATGCGGGCAGCCTGTTTATATTGGGACGAGCCTGCGTCAGTCGTGGGCTGTGGTGCGAGCACTGCGGCACCATTCTCCATACCCTCGAGGAGCAGCGGCTATCATACGGCTGTGATGCGCAAAGTGAAACAGGATATAAGGTATTAACTTCTAGATTCAATAACTTCTACGTCGCTGGGCCTGAAAGCCGGTGGTATCTCTTTGTAAACGCCTGTCAAAATCCCCAAAGACTCGCACACTTCTAGTAAAGTGTGTCGCGCAAGAATGCCTAGAAGAACAGTAATCGTGAGATGGTAAGCGCTTGTTTCGGCGCACCGAAACGCCCGACCTATGATCGAGCCATCCTAGCAGATGGTGATATACAGAGAACGCCTTCAGCCAGTCTGCGGGTCTGGAAACCCTTGTGTATGTGCCAAAATGCAACTACTACTACTAAAAGACAAGCAAGAAATAGACCGTAGTATACGTGAAGCCCTAGTGCCGAGCGTAGCATGGTGTTCTGGATCCGTTGTGGGCAACATCGGTGTGTTGACACGGAGGCACCGATTCTCCCGGTTCGCCGTCTCCTCCAGAGTGGACCAAGCTGTCTTCAATGACGTCCCTAAAAATGGTATATGGGCCCGCCGAAAATGTGAATGATACAGGGTCATGGTCTCTAGTAAGACCCGCCAGTAGGCATGGGCCCTCTTTGTAAATGCAAACAGTATCTGCGCCAACACTCCTATGTAGTGAAGATGATGGAGACGTGTGATGGCGGTAACAAGCCCCAGAAAGATGTCGAAGCAAATATGTACGGCTCCAAGGGCGATATGTCGGGTTAGGAAATTACTGTGGTCGATAATCACATCGTGGGTGAACCATGGTCAATGGATTTGGGTCGTAAGTTTGAGCTGGTCATGGCTTGCTTGCCACCCATTTTGCGGGTGAGCTTTGCATAATCTGAAGGCAATGTTAGTCTGGGAACACATATACTATTGTGGATTGGCAACTTACGTAGACCGCATGCATTGCACAAGGTCCTGGCGCCATCTGGCCCTCTTCGCCACTCAGGGGTCTCGGCTCTATTACAGCTATGGCATCGACCTGGCGGCGCAGCTCGCTGTCAGGTGTGTCAGTAAGAATAGTCAGTCGGTGGGGTGTGGATCACTTACGCCTCGTTTCCGAGTCTTGTTATCGCCACCCGCAAAGCCGCCCATGCCTTTGTTGTCGTCACCGTAGTTGCTTGCATTATCATCGTAGCCATTCATCGGTCTATACCGTGGATCCTGAGGAGGCTCCACGATGCTCGCCTGTTGATGATTGAAAACGACATCTCGCATTCGCTGGAGGGACATCTGAATCCTCTCGCTTTGCTTAAGCATATCGTCGACCTCTTCTAACCGGGGCATTGACTGTGGTGTCATGCCAATGCGTTGGTTCTCATGCGCGCGCTGTCTGTAGATCTTCGAAAACTCTGCGATGCGTCCGGATCCGTCGGCCATCTCGTTGAGGGACGCCTCAAGATCGAAACTCTCTAGATGGCGCTTGACTGACTCGCCGTATGGAGCTAGACTTGATCGACCGATCTTCTTCTCTTCCAAGCGAGCCATTTCGGAGTTGTCCTGCCACGATTGTGGGGGATAACGGGGTGGGGCAGAGTAGGTCGAGCTTGCCGGTGGGTAGGCAGAGTTAGGAGCACTTGCTGAGGGGGCCGATGAAGGATAGCCAGGGGGATACTGCGTGTACGGATAATGATGGTTCATGGGTCCCGTTGATGGAGGAGCAGGGCTCTCGTAGGTGGCTGGTGGTGGGGGATATGACGGATACGAGACGCTGGGGCGAGTTGCGCTCGGTGGCGGGGATTGTGCCGTCTTCAGTGGGTGAAGGGCAGGTAGTTTTGAGTTGTGCTGAGGGGTAGAATACGGCGGCCGTGGATCTGAGAAGGGCGGACGAGGCAGAGCTTCTGACTGAACCTGAGGCGGTTGTCGGGAGACTGTGGGTGATGCCGGGGCCCCGACAAATGGACTTCTTGGGTATGTGAATGGGTTGGAGGGTCCTTGGCTGGCGTGCTGGAGGTCAGATGGGAAGTGTCGTGGCCGTGGCTCGGCGGGAGAAGCAGCAGCAGACTGGGGATGATAATGCTGAGGAGCTGAAGTGATGGCTGAAGGTGGAGGCACTGTAGCTGGGAATGGCAGCGGCTGTTCCGAACCTAGGGCTTCATGTATCGATGGCAGGGATTGCCGGGCCGTTGGTCGTTGCGACTCTTTCTCGTCGCCAGAGGTCCTGCGTGAGTCGGGAGGAGACAGTAGGCCTCCAAGCGAGCCGGGTACTGCGCTGGCGACTGACGATTGGTGATTGCTGTGCAAATGCGGCGGCCCCGCGTAGGGGTGCAACGGGCTGGGCATGGTAGCAGCAGCGGCGGCAGAGTGTTTTCTCTGATACTCGACCTCTTCGCGCTTGACTCTATCGGCGTCCATGTGGTTGATTGACGGCAGACCAATGCTACGGCGGACAGTCAGCACCCGTACGGCGGGAAGGGAGCGGGGGGCCAAACAACATACCTTTGCCTGTTGCCGGCATCTATGGTTTCCATGGTGGGTCCTGTGTCGGACGGGTCCTGGTGGTGGGATGCGACAGCGAACTGCTGCGGCAACGCGATGGCGGGGAATCGTGGGTGCCGCGACGTTGATGTACCTTCCCGCACAACGTCGACCAGCACGGAGACCTGAGGTCGTTCCTTCCCGCACAACGTCAATCGCCACGAAGCGTCTCACTTTGCTCTTTCCTCCGCAAGCGTGGCCAAGCAATTCAGTCCGATTCTTCCAAGCCCCACAGTGATGTTGCAATTGCAGCCAAAAGCCGGATTTCAGCAGTGGCGACGTCCGGATCTCTTTTTCTTCAACGAATGGATCGGTAGGCAGGCAGAATACCGGGTGTTGTTGATGTTGTTGTCGCTGCCGCTCTTTCTCTTGTCGATGCTGTGGCTGACGTAGTGTCGCGGGCACGACGGCCGTGGAAGGATCGCTTGCGTCGATACACACTCAATACCGCACTATGTGTCCGTCTCTTGCTGTGCGTCGCTCTTGGTGCTCCGAGGCGGCGCTGGTGTGTTGGATGATGTGGAAAAGAGATGGGCAGGTGTGACATGGGCGGAGGAGCGGCGATCAGACAAAACCCGTGATCTCACAGCACACTACGCG
Organism: Alternaria triticimaculans; assembly: GCF_023758025.1. Taxonomy (NCBI): domain Eukaryota; kingdom Fungi; phylum Ascomycota; class Dothideomycetes; order Pleosporales; family Pleosporaceae; genus Alternaria; species Alternaria triticimaculans. The sequence goes on from NW_026055958.1 coordinate 4,584,235, forward strand.
GAATTCAGCGCCTCCTCTATGCCTGCAGGCATGGTGTGAGAGGAGACGAGGGCTAAGACAACCGCAGCGGGCTAAAGCAGATGCGATCGGAGATGAACCGCTCCGGCAGCAAGTAGTCGCTCAGTGTGACGAGGATGTGCAGCGCGCGGACTAGGATGCTCTGGATACGGCACGTCTGTTTGCCCCAGCAAGGATGTGGGTGGAGAGGGCGGTCGCTGGGTGTTCTTGATGCAACACTCGAGCGCTCCAGCGGGCTCCTAAAGCGTCCACCCAAAGGGCAAGGATATGCGACACGCCACGCCCGCCCTTGCAACGCTTGCCCGATCAGATCGCGCAGCCCCCTAAAAGCAGCAAGTCTGATTTTTCAAGGCGCCATGGCGATGCTGCATGACGGGCCCACGTCCGTTGGGCGGTGGCGGCTTGGGCGTGGGCTGGCTCGTCGCCATTTCTTCTGCTCGATCCGCAGCCGTTACGACCAGGGACATCAATCGCGACCGCCATCCGCGCGAATGGGCACCCCGCGCACACGAGGTGAGATGCGCCCATGCCCGAACAGGAACAGCCCGCCGCCATGGCACGAATTATCGTTGTGGCATGCAATCGAGATGCAACCGAGCTTCCATCATGCATCCACCCCGGCCTGCACCCACGCCCGTCCTGTCACTCCGTCCCTTGGCGCCCACAGCCAGCGAACTGTCACCCACCAGCGCCGACGCCTCGCACAGCACTTGGTCGGTACCGGAGCCCTCCACTGCTGTCACTTGCGGCCGCCGCGCGCCAGAAGTCATGTGTTGGGCACCAACCCTCCGCCGACGGTCTATCGCAACTTCCTGCCAGGCACTTAACCTGACACCACTTCGGGAATCTCCATCGCCCCAGGGGTGCCCGCGCATCTGAATCGGTGGCAGTGCGATTAGTGCAGCGGGGCTGCGGACGCCAGAAGCGCCCTCACAGAAAAAGGCACATGGTGCCGAAGAACCATCTCAGCTCGCCAGATCCCATCGGCCCGACAGGCTTCGATTCATGGACTTCCATCAGACGTCTGAGCCAGTCTTATCGCGTGCATTTGGCCTGTCTATCCATCAGCCCATTTCCTGCCATCGCTCTGTCCCACTTCTGCTTCGCAAGCAGGCTTCGCAGGCGTACCTCTCGGTTACGTCAGTAGTCGCTAAACCCCCTCAACTATTTGCACTGGCTCCATCCTCCTCCGAACCATGCAGCTCCAAGCGCTTGACCGTTGACGCCTACACGCGTTTAGTGTAACGCATGGAATCACCTCCTGCACGACGGCATCGTCGTGCGTTCGCGTCTGTTAAACGTCTGTGCTATGACCAATGCGCTCCGGCGCTGTCAAGTCGATATAATCAGACCGTAACCGACCCAAAGATCGCTGGTACGCTATTAACAAGTCTCCGTAGCGATCCAGCTGTACCAGTGGGACCGTCAGCCATCTACGCTCGTCATCTCCTACTACTCACGCCTCGTACCCTGCGAACCTTGATGCAACCATAAGGGCCTCTCGGAATGTTCCTCACGCCGGCTGACGACGGTCTGAGTATATGCGCAAGCCGAGTGAAGTGACTGTCGGCGTCATCTTTCCGGTCCGGTCACCGTTCAACACCGTTTTGGATATTGGGTGCAACGTGATTGTTGGGCGCCGCAGCATGCATCAAACCACATATTCCATGTCCCACAGCCTTTGAGTGCCTCTGTTCATCTTCACTATTCTCAGGGCCGCCGCTCGTCCCATGCTGTAGTGTCTGCGATATGGATAAGGCGCAAGCATGAACGTGGTATCGGTGGCTTGTAACGTTGAACCGGCGCAGACGCTCGGTTGCGCCATCGTTGAATCTCGCTAAAACATCCTTCTATGTACGGTACGCCTTAACACAACACAACGGCTAATTTTGGCTGACTTCTCGACACCACCTTGCAGCACGCGTCCGATTGACGAGTGTCCGATCCGGAGTCATGTCTGGATTTCCAAGCAGCCGGCATCTGACATGCGCCGGTTTGCGCAGTGTTACATGGCGCGGAATCCAATCATGCGCTGATGACTGACCCATGTACTAATGGGCAGGGTCAAAAGCTCTGTTTCGTTTCAAAACGCACATTGTGAGGGATGAATCGAGTTCAAGAATCAACTCTCATGTGGTCGCTTGTTGAGAGGAACTTTTGCTCGATATTTTGAAGGAATTAGAGAGAGCTGGTCCTCATTCATCCACCGAACCTATCCATGGATCCCAAGCTCAATGTTCGGCTTGAGCCACATGTACCTGGCATTTCTGACCCAGCAATCTAGGTTCCAGTTGTGTCTTTCCTGTTGGATGCAGACACCCTACCCTTGCATGTCCGGCACTTGGTTCAACTTCTGAATTTGACCATGCAAAATGTATCGGTATATCGACTTCATTGGTCTCTTATCCTATCGGTGTGGCAGTGTGTGCCCCGCAGTGTCATATCTGACAGGCGATGCCCCACATCTCCTCCGTTCGCGACAACGCTGAGAAGTCACTGGTTTCACAATCTGAAAAGCAATCACGGCAGACATGCTGTATGGTACTTCTTCGGATTTTGCAAAGAGAGTATCCCACTCTTGATTGCGGTCAAGCCGAAAACGTGACGAGCAAGTCATGTGGCCGATGTGGCCGTTTGTTATCCGCGGCAAAAGTTGACTCAAAACTGGTCCGCATGTAAATATCGGTAAGCGACGAGATGGTCCATGCGTGATTCACATGCTACTCTCTCGGTCAGTCACCACTAGTGAGGCGAATCCTTACCAGAAGCACATGCTGCATGTCCCAGAAAAAACGCATTGGTGCTTCTCGAAGTCTGACGCTGGACAGCGAATGGAGCCGGCAGAACATGCGACACATATTATCCATATCCTTGCAATAGCATTTCTGTGCTGACTCGAGATCTCAATCATCTACCCTGGCTCGGCGGGATCGTGATCTTGTTTCGGGCACACCCTTTTCGTCTGCTGCACCTGCAGCTGCATGTATCCGATTCTGTTATCCAGGCTTAGCGGACGTCGGCCCAAATCGGTCTAATGTGTGCTGGCCGATTCGGTTTCATGCTTAAGCGACATGGTACATCACCCAGCACGCCGGTTCAGATGCATCAAGAGTATCGCATCGTACGACACCTGACGCAAGCTGCCAATTGTGTTTTGAAATCTTCTCTTCTTCAAGCTCGAGCCTTGTCCGTCATCGGGCTTTTACTCCAACCAGGATATGATCACCACGCCCATGATTCCGGTTGAGGAGCCCGCGAGGCGTAGCGATTTTCGCTCGGCTCGTCGCGGAAAAAAGTAAACGTTTCTTGTCCCGCTCTCTCAGGGTCCGCATGGCACGTTCAACCTCTTTTTGGCGACCTGCGTCGAGCAATGGTCGATCGAAATATAGAGCCGGCGGTCTCTCGTATTGATTGGAGATCTTATGGAGAAGTGGGCCTATAGGCGCGTAAGATCATTTCCCATGGCCACTTTAGGGAAGCCATTGCCGAAAGGGATGTCGATTTACGGAAGACCCTGTTTTGTTGACGGTTGTCGACGATGCGTTGCGATCCTGCAGTCGGACGGCAGGAGATTTGTAGGCCGCGGACCTTCAGGCTGAGCACGTTCGTAGCGATGCTCTGAGACTCCGCTGTCACGCACGAGCTTTTCGCGTGCGTCGCTCGTCGCTTTCGGTCTCCAGGAGCAGGAGCGCGGCTGCTTATGCCAAACAGGAAAACAACATACCTTGGGGTAAGCCTGACATCAACAGGCTGCATTCTTACCAGGATCTTGCTGAGTTGTTTTTTTTCGCAGCCGCCCGCAGTCTTCACAAAGGGAACAACAGGCGCCAATGGAGTGCGACAAGAGTCGGCTCGGGACTTTTCACGATATCTTGCTGGCCAACTGCCGCCGCACTCAGACGCACTCTACAACGCGACTAGCTGACTAGGTGCGCATCGTGAAGAAAATCATCGTGTGGAGTGACTGGATCTGCAAAGAGAAGGACCGATTCAGGTAATCATTCTGCGGAGTTCGACTAATCGGAACAGGTGGACATTGTATGTACAGCAAAGTAGCACACCTCTACTGCAGCTGCTAGCAGTCCAACGGTGTGGCTCTGGTGTACCGGCTATCATGAGAATCGCGGCTTGGCTCTAGATCCCTAAATGGCAACAGGGTCTAGCATGCGAAACGCAGACATGGAAGCCATGGTTGCGCATTTCAGATGATCTTGCGTTCGCATGCGAGCAGCTCGTTCTGCCAGATCTATGACGACATCGATCTGCCCCTCCGGCAGTCAGAGATCGGGCTGGACTGTAAGATCAAACCCACGCACGCCCTTGCCCCCCAAACACAGTTTGACTGTCATTGGTGAACTGCCACTATCATTGCTCGATCTTTCCACGGTAAGGTCCCGACGCCTCACTTCATGCAAGATTACCCTGTCGCTTCACCTGGTGAATTCCCGGATACTGGAATGCGAATGCGAGACGTAGATCTCTGGATCCTCCCGCGTCGGCACGCGGCGGCAGCTCCACCACAGATCATTCGCCGCTTTCGACAATGTTGGCTGCCACTGTTCCGTGAGAAAGACGGCACAGGAGCAAATCAGCATAAGCCGACAGCTCACCTCGTGCAGAGCCGCCTCTGGCCCAAGTGGGCATTTAACGTTTAGAAGGCAGCGCTACGCTTGTCACGAAACGCTCTTTTCGGCACGTTACGCTACGAGAGGCAATAGCCAATTTGCGCGCAGCCAGATAAGCGCTCGTTAAAGCGGCACAAGATCACCAAGTGGGATAGAGTTTCTGACTACATCTGCCAAGCTCAGACGAGTTCGCGCCATGAGGGCGCCTCGGCAAACAACGGGATCATGTCGACGCCATCGCCATCAGATGCGATAGGTATGACCTCGCATGTGTGGAGGGCTAGTGTCTCGAGTTGGCTGCCCTTCTCTTCACCGGTGTAGGAACACCTGAGCTTCGAGTATACTAACGACATAGTCACGGTAAAGCCACGTCGCCAGCGCATTGAAGAGTATTCCTTTCGGGTTCGAGGCGCTTGCGGCCATACTCCATTGACCTTCGCGCCGGCTTTGCTTTTTACGAAAATCGCCTACGGAGTGGACTCTCGTACGACGTGGCGCTGCAAACCTCCAGACGCTATTAGGGCGTTTCGGGTTGCCCTGCATTAGAAGGCTGGCTAGCCTCTGCCATTCACACGTGATGAACATGGTGGACTGCGAGGTTGTCTAATGGCTAGCGAAAACGCGTCGATCCCACACTACACCCGCTATAGCCGGGTAGGTAAGCCTCCGCGATACGCTAGGTCGAGGCTACATACCTAGACAAACCCGCTCGTCTCCTTGATGCTGTGGACATGCGGTCACCGACGCATCAGGCCGAAGATGGACGGCCAAATGCGGCCCCATTAGTCCCTGTTGCAACACTCAAAGTGGATTTCTGCCCAAAGAGAAATGGCGGAGATACTGATCAGCAGCCTGGATGTCTACCGGAATACTGGATGGGCCGTCGCTACTAATGAGAAGTGGCAGCCCATCACGAGGGGAAAGATGTTTATCCTCTAGGTCTCAATTCAACAAGCCACCAGGCCGAGGTCCAACACTTGATAGTTCAGCATGAGATGAAAAAACAGGTACGCCATACCTCCTGACGTCTATCTCCGTCACTAAAACGTACCGTGGGCGCCTGCGAACTCCGCTCCGACCTTCAAACTTTCCGTGTGTCTGGGACCGCTACTACATACCGGATTAACATCCGACAAAACCTGCCGCTCACGTTGCTTTTCGTCGCATGCACATACGTTGAGCTGAGGCTGTGGGTTCTAGAATCGTCAAAGTGACAGGGTCGCATTCTAGGGTATCAATTGTCGTATTCCCCACCCATATTGATCGACAGTCAGGTACGGGCGGTGAGTTTACGACAGTGCTTTTTGTGAGGACGTGGCATATCGATATTGCGACAGTGGATTGTCTGCTTCACTCTGGCATGCTGTTACTGCTAATGGCAGATCATCTCTTGCATGTTCGGCACAGGACCCTTCCGGAGCTTCAGACGTTTTACCATCAGCGTAGTACTGCCTACCAGCTTTGAAGCTAGGCAATATTGGCTGGACAAAGGGAACTCTTGGCCGCTTCTCCTGAGATCCCCACGTGAGTAGTGCTCGATTGCGTTTGCGGCTGGGTAAACAAACAGGGTAGTGCAGATCGTGAGCTCTGAGCTGCTTCACTTCCCACGTGAGCAAGTATTCTAGATGAGTCATCTAGGCTTGCCGGCGAAGTCGATTGCTCTTGCAGCCTTGTTTATCTCTGGGTACATATCTTGGCACATAAGATACTGGTCTACCTGGTTGAGAAAACGGAACGAGTGGATGTGAGTTTGGTGTAGCACAACGGGCCATTTGTCACTAACGCTGAACTGATGTAATCACTGCCACAATGACTTTGATAGGGACACCTGATACTTCGTTATCAATTGGCGACGTCAAGGATTCGCTGAAGCAGAACACATTATCCTCACTTGCGCATTTGCTTATGAGATAGAGGACGGCATGATAGGCATAAGTCACTAATGCAGCGCACAATATGCGGTGCATACGTCGGACGGCATCTGTCCTCAACTGAGCATATCAACACTGACAAGTACTTCAAGTATCGCAGCTCATGCTTCATGCTGTCTGCTTTGACTCGGACAGTTCGGTCTTGAGAAGTTTCCTTGATGCACAATTACCTTGACCCGTCTTTGTTGAGGTCTCATGTAAACTCTTCACTAACGCAGGGCTGTAAAGGCACTGTTCAGACATTTGCATGTCCGTATTCCCTACCTGTAAGGACCACTCGGTGATCACAGACCCTGCGATCGCAGGTCGAGGTGTCATTTTTTAGGTGTTCATCTCTGTCGTCTTTGCGCCAATGGAGGTATCTTCTTTTTGGCAGTCCGCATCCCTTGTCCTTTGGAAAGAATCTGAGTGAAGATTTGTGGCACACCAACATGCACAGATTTCGTTTTGCAACTTTGGAAGACTTTTCTTAACAGCGCACACCGTTGATCGTCGCGAGTATGGATACTTGTCATAACCCATTCTGCACACATACTGATTGCGAAATGGTAGCGAAGACCACATCCAAAATACCCGCAACCAAATTCCGGTCGAAGTAGAAAAAGCATGGCATGCACACTCGGATAACGAGGTCAGTTCGGGATGGAGATAGACGGGACTCGCGCTCATGGTTCAGCTGCCTTCCTTACCACACTGAACACACTCATTGATTACAAGCTAAACCCCCAAAACAGACACCCGGTGGACATAGACGCACACACATTATGATCTTGATCATCTTGATATGGCCATGTTGATGGATGATCTTCTTTTTATCTCAATAAATTCCGTTTGAAGTTTCTCAGGAGGCAAAAAGGTGGAATATATCAGTAATCGGAAATAGACGCAGAGGTAGTAGTGCTAATTGTGAACAGGAAGCGAGCGCATGCATCAAGCTCGACTAAAAAAGAACCTCCTGCATGCGCGGCCAGATCTGATGGAGGAGATGAGGTTACTCTTCACAGTGTACCTCTTCGAGGTATATGGAGGTAATGTCAGGACAACTCAGTGTTTCGCCACTTGGGTACGCTGGGAAAGATACTACTACAACCACAACTCGGGAACGAGGGCATGTCTGGGTCGTGGCTTTGGCTCTCAGGGAGAATCGTTCCAGAATCACAGTCGAATGTGCGCGCTCATGAAGTTCGGCTGCGGTAGCGAGGGTTGACGATCTAGATACTGCAGCTGTCCGTTGGCGCTACTACCACGGTACGGTAGTGCATGGCGGAGACATGGACGCGCCACAGAAGCGGGAGATCGTCCAGGGCCCATCTGTCATCTCAGATCTGCCACATGTCACAACAAACCGATGGAACCAAATCTTTGACGGCACCAGATTCTTCCGACGACAGCTGAGATGCAAGAGGCAATTAGCGAGGGCGGAAACTTAGATGAGGTGCAGCAGGAGTCATGCGGCTGGGACAGGGGTTCGTGGTTGCGCAACCCAACGCGCCTCACGACGGTCCACGATGGAGATTGAGCTGCAAACCTCACTCACACAAAAGTACTTTTCGCGATCATTCCGACTCCCCTTCTGGCGCACACGATAATCGGCGAGCGACGCGACACGACCCAAGCAGCGCGTGGTTGCACGGAAGACAGTACCGCGATCTCCAGACCTTGCCTGTTCGGTGAGGCTTGCGGCTAGCCCCCGTCGACTCGAGCAAGATCATACGACTTGTCGAACCACCCCAACACCCATCGACACGCGCAAACAATCACAGCCCCGGCCCCGTCGCACGCTTCCTGCAGGCCATTCGCTTTCACGGTAGTGCAGCAAATCCCGGCGCACACTGAGGCAGAGGCAGCCCGTCCGATCTGCCGCCCGCAGTCGCGTCGTGAGCCCGCGAAGGAGTGGCATGATTTCCATGTGCATGTAGTAGCTGGTAAGCCTAAGGCGGAGCCCTTTCTTTCTCTACCAGACCCGTACTCTGTATACACTATACTGTCCCTCTTGTTCGCCGTCTGTCGCCGCTGTCGTCGCCGTCGCTCCTGTCGCAGCTAGCAGCCCGACGCCGTCCTAATGGCTTCTGACCCGTATGGCAGCCCCGACGATGGGCTGGAGCTGGAGCGAATCGCCGTGCGTGACGCAATGCTTTTGCACTTTTGCATGTCTCGAGTCTCTGCTAACATGGCCTTGCACCATCCAGGTCGGCCCCTACTGTGTGTTTGACGACTTCCGCCTGCCTCCAAGTCCCCCGCCCATCCACCCGTCGGCTCCCGAGGCCAAGCGACCCACGCCCCAGATGGAGGATCCCATGCTGTCCAGCGACTTCCCCTTCGCCAACATGCGCGGACCGTGGCTCACCACCGCCGGCGACGACATGCCCCTCACCGCGCCCGCTGACGACATGACCAACTGGAACGAATGGATGCAGTACGATCCCGCCCAAGCGTCTCAGAACTCCCAGAACGTCGACCCCAAGCCCGCGAATCCGCAGGGGCCTGCCGCATATCTCAGCCCGGATCAGCAAACTTCTCCGCCCCATCTCCTTCCTCACCAACAATCCCAATCGCTGCAGTCCAACACCGTGCCGACTACCGCCCCCATGTTCGCGCAATCGCATGGCGTGCCCTTCACCTTTGGCCAGGGCGCTGACATGCCGCCGGCCTTTGACTTCAACAGCGCTGACCTGAGCTCTCCACTGACGGCTGAGATGCAGCAGCAGCACGCCTACTACACGTCCCAGCAATGGCAGCAGCAACAGCAGCAGCTGGCTGAAAACACCCTCTTCTCCCCCACGCAGTTCGACCAAACTGGCTTTGTCGCACCGCCCGCCTCCACGCCCAGCCTCCACCATAGTCCCACCTCGCTGACCAACGGACGCGCCAGCTCGACCTCGTCGCATTCGTCACCAGAGCCTGCGACGAACAATGCACGCAAGAGAAAGTCATTGGCCGACTCGGAGGAGCTCGACGACGATGCCCCGTCGAGCAAGAAGGGAGGCCCACCCAAGAAGACCGCCCACAACATGATTGAGAAGCGCTATCGGACGAACCTCAACGACAAGATCGCTGCTCTTCGCGATAGTAAGTCCATTCTCTATGCGCAATTGACACTAGCTGATTGACATTGCAGGTGTCCCAAGTCTTCGCGTCATGTCGCGGCCGAACGGTACGGAAGAAGACGACGACCCTGAGGACCTTGAAGGTCTCACGCCCGCACACAAGCTCAACAAAGCGACCGTCCTTTCGAAAGCTACCGAGTACATCCGGCATCTTGAGAAGCGCAACAAACGCCTACAAGATGAGCTCAACACTATGAAAGGCAGGGTCGAGAGCTACGAAAAGATGGCCATTTCGGGTCCAATAACACTGCACGGCACTGTCAGCACACCAGATGGCTCACGGTTCCACAAAGATCCATTCACGCCGACACACAGTATGCCCATGTCAGGACCACCACAAGGAATGATACCCGTCCCAGAGAACATCAGCGCCCTCCAGCGCGGCATCCCGCCGCAACAGCACTATGCACATGCATACCCTCCAGGCTATGGCGGTCGCCCAGCAGTGGGCGCGCCTATGGTGAATGGACGACGCAACGGTGCTATGATGGGCAAGCTCATGGTTGGATCTCTTGCTGGTCTCATGATACTGGAAGGACTTGCAGAGCGCGAGCAGTCACAAGAAGAGCCAGCTGGACGCGGTCTATTCGCCCTGCCCGTCAATCTTGTCGGCATTCTTGCTCCTCGCGTCTCCCTGGGTGTCTCCACAGCTCAGGTTCCTCTGGCCAAGCTTCTGTTGGTATTCGCCGCCTTCTTCTACCTCGTTGCGCCGCTGCTCGACTTCAAATCGAAACCGAAGAGGAAGTCGCCGCCCGCAGTTCTGTTGACACCCGCACCGTCATTGGCTTCTCCAGTCGAAGTACGTCGAAAGGCATGGCTCACTGCAATCCAAACAGTCTGGGTACCTCAACACAACTTCATCCTCGAGCTCGCTGCTCTGGGCCTCAAGACCCTCAAGCTCAGCATGCGAAGGCTCATCGGATGGGAAGGATACGCCTATCTCACCGGTATTACCAAGGAACAAGAAGCCGCTCGTGTCAAAGCTTGGGAGATCGCACTGGATGCCCAGCTTACGGGCGGTGACGCTGAGATCAGCACGAGCCGTCTGGTGCTTACATTGATTGCTTCCGGTACCTTGCCCGATACGCCCGCGAGACTCATGCTCAAGGCCATGCATATTCGGATTGTACTTTGGGAACTTGGAAACGCAGGTCATGGCTCGTGGTGGATGCTCAACGAGCTGAGTGCAAAACTGGCCCGAAGCTACTGGAACACGGCACGGAGCGAGCACCGCATCGCCATCAACACGTCGAAGCAGAACAATGGAGCTGTGCCATTGCCAGAGCATCTGGCAGCACTCATCGAGAGGGAATGCGATGAGGTACTTGTCCCTGCAGTTGTGCAGCGCGCATACAACCTGGCTTGGAACAGGCCAAGCGCAGAACAGACAACTGTAGACACCTCCATGGACGCTGTTGTCGAGGACTTTGCCATCTGCTCTCCATTGGATGCGCTTGCGGCCTGGTACTCTAGCCTTGTTCTGAACAAGGGACTCGCAACCACACTTGGTGCAAAGAACAGCTCATCCAAGGACAATATCGTCTCTGATCTTGCACTCGCTCTCCGCGCTGCCCCACCGAACTCACAGGCTCAGCTACGTGCGCTAGTTGCTCAAGCTGTTGTACTCGACGAAGACCGAAACACTCGCATCGCAGCAGCACTCGAAGCCCTTCCATCGTCACCCAAGCCTGCCGATGCCGGCTTCATCAATGTCGTCGGTAACGGCTTCGTTGCAGTCGATGTGCGGAAAGGTCTCACCTTGGCCAAATGCCTCTCGCTGGCCGCTTCCTCGAACCCCAAGGCCCGCCGCCGTGCCATCTTCGTCATCAACAACACCTACCTTCCCGAATGCACAACCACGCTGCTCAGCTTCGTTGCCGCTCACAAGGTTCTTACGCAGTTCATGGCAGACGATGCGCTGAAGAAGGAAACTAGCTGTGGTCTAGAGAGGACTGCAAGTTCCCTTCGCATGTGGATCGGTCACGAAACAGGCAGGAGAAGTGGGCTGACCAACAAGGTTCGGAGCAGGATCATAAGCAGTTGTCTCGACGCTAGCAAGATGCTAGTTGGACTGGCCGAGAGCAAGAAGAAGGATGACGCCGACGTAGATGATGGATATGCTAGTGCGAGTGTCAAGGATGACTAAGGGTTTGTATCTATGACTTCCCCATGCGATGGGATTGGCGTTTGGGATTGAACGAGGTGGCAACATTCACATCTCACTGGCGTTTTATACGGATATTTACACGGCATGGATATGCTTGATGTATGGTTTTATCTGGCTTACGAGCCTTTTCTTTTTTTGCAGCATTTGTCTTTTTTGTTAGGCTCGCATACATAGTGTATAACCCATACACTTGATAGTAACTGTGCAATCGACTTTGTTCGGCGTTTCAGACGTTGATCTTTTAACTGCGAACATGCATCTTTGTGTTCAGGTCCTGATTGCTTTTGTGTGTTCGGTCTTGGTATAATCTATTTGGTGCCGACGATGTACGATTTTAAAATTGTGCCACGCGTCAATGCTGCTATGTACGAAAGTATAATTCCGCGTGTCTCGTACAGATACATGCTGAGAGTTAAACTATGATCCGAGAAGACTGGGGGCTATCATGTAGCTGCACGATAGGTCTGGAGCAGGTCGTGAGAAGATTAAGTGAAGTGTGCGAAATATCAGAACTACTAAGGGACCACTGGGTATCTCGAAGGAAGCGATGATATGATCCCCCTTCTCGTCCTCTTGTAGGAAGGCAAAAGCCTTCTAGTGGACTTCGGCGATTTGTTCGTTGTCCGGCTGCTAAGTGCCAGATTCACGTGTCTGGGATCAGTTGCAGTTATATTCAGGGTAGTTTCAACCGATGAATTGGACCGAGCAAGTATCGTGACGTCGATGAAGCCGGGGCAATACACAAACGACGGCAGTTTACTCCCGTCGAGATGAACGGACGTCCGTGTTGCTCGCCAAACTCTGCAGACCTCGTACTCGGGAGGTAGCGTTCCGATCGGTATGGCCCGAAGAGCAAGGATGGCTTACATGCTGAAAGGGTGGGGGGAAGCGACGTTACAATTGATACAGGTATGATGACACACATGAAAGATGTCGATTTCTGTATACCTAAAAAGGCTTACATACTACAATCCATATAGATAGAAACGCAGAGAGTTGAATCTCCACAAAACTGCCCATATCCGTTGAGAAAGGAAATAATCCCAAAGCGTTCTCTATTCATACATCATAATAGCATAAAACGACTAGCAGCAATGCGTGAAAGAGCTGCTACCGCTGTGTTCAACAAGGCCCGGCCCTCCTGAAGATGACGCCGACGAAGAGTTTCCGGAGCTGAGAGCACCGAAGAGGGGGTCCAACCACTTGTCGACGGTGTAAATGCATGCGCCAGGGACGCAGTAAGCTTCGCTCTTCACAGCAGCGTTGTTGACGCTCGTGATAGCGCCCTTGCTGTCCCTTCGGACGGTCGCGGGGAATCCGACGATGGACTTCTCCTGGCCGGTCGATGTCGTGTCGATGAATGGGTACTTGAGCAGGTAGGAAGACAGTGCGTTGTTGCTGGGCTGAAGAGCCTTTGCGCTTTGTCCGAGAGCCGCGAGTGCGGCGTTGCTCGGCGCGAAGATGGAGAGGTTCTTGCCTTGGCCGAGAGATGCGTCGAGGAGGTAGACGAAATCTGGAGATGTCGCGTTCAAGAGCTCGACGTATGTCGATAGGTCTTTCTGGGAAGCTAGGGCTGATGCAATGGAGCCTTCGTTCTGAGACGCTGGGTATGCGGTAGATGTAGTGTTGTTGAGACTGTCAGCCCCGTAGAGTCCAGCGAAGGAATCGAGGACTGATGTGATTTTGAAGATGGCTCCGTTTCCGACCTCGGTTCTCGACTCGGAAACTAGGTTGGCTTGCTTGTTGACTGAGACGGTCTCTCCCGCCGAGCTGAACGAAAGAGGTGTGCCTTCGATGGCTGTGACAGATTTACCCGAAGTCTTGACATCTTCTGTTGTAATGGATCCTTGTGCAATGTGGCTTCGCAGGATGAACTCGAGTAGCGAATATGATGCTGGTGCCGTCAAAGCTGTGCTTAGTTCTTGGGGTAGATTCTTGAAAGCCTGTACAGGTCAGCAATCCAGAAGGCAAGGCAGCATTCGGTATCATTGCTTACCGAGTCGACGGGTGCAAATGCTGTGTACTTGCGTCCATCAGTGAGATTGTTGAAGCGCTCTTCAAATTGCGGACCAGGAATGCCGCTGCTACCACCCGTGCTCTTGATGAGGCTGTAGAAGACGGAAAGGTCTGGGTCGTTTGAAATGGCAGTCAGGAGAGGGGCAGAGTCCTTGGTGTCTCGTTCGACTGCAACCGGAGAAGACGCTGCGAGGATGGAAAGCAAAGCGACTGGGAGAATGCGCTTGGCTAGCATCTTGATATCTTGATGTATAGCTTTGACTTGAACTTGAGGATGGATGAACTGTTCGCTACGACTTGTTTGTCGTTTACTTGGTGCTACGGACGGTCAAGCGAGAGCCTTATATGTTTGTGTAGGTACATAGCTACATTACCCTTTCGGACCGTGCTGGAGCAAATTGTTTGGTTGCCAGAGGTTTGAGTTTGCCGTTAGGTAGTCCGTAGTGTATGATGGAATGCTACCAGGAGGTGTAGCTTTCGGGCGAGCCAATCAAGATAGAAGCATATCAGCAGCTAAGGGTCACTGTACCCGAAGGCGAATAGATCTTGAATACATCATCAGCGTTGCGTCAGTGTTCTTCTTCGTCTGTTGTTGTCATCTGTGACATCGGCAGGAATGACCGCCAAACATTCCGATACTGTGATGTGGATCAATATGTGGGGAGTATGAGGTTGATATCGGGAGGTTGGAGAGGCAGCATAGCAAATCCTGGAGGCGCAGTGGAGTGTGATGAAGGGGAGCGCCACAAGGAATTCTGCCGATCTGATATCATAAAATACCCGACGCGCCAAGAGCAGCTAACATCTCGTGGCGTTTTGACGCTTTCGGTAGAGTTGCATCACTACCTAGGTAGGTGCCACAATAATTCGTTTCGGAACTTTGAGTGACGCATGCTGAATGGCCCTGCAACGGATTGTTATTGCGCCATCGTGGTATTTTCACCTGAGTTGGTGACAGGATGAATGCGACGGGAATGCCATCCCTGTTGGAGATCTCCCGAAGACCAATCCATGACACAGACGCGCATGCAATCAAGGCCGCCCGTGCTACAAGTTAGTATGTATGCCGAGTCATCCATACACGAAGCCCCAGCGCGCACTAGTACACCGGTGTAGGAGGAAGATTGCATCATTTGCGCGTGTGGCAGGTAGGCTAATCTTGACGGAGACCAATCCGCAGTAAACCTACAGGCGGACGCGCAGCGCGTTTATACGAAGATCCGCCCCGGACAGACCCTCTCTCAGCACCATTCAGCCTTCAACAAGGACGATAGCTTTCCTGTATGAGATTTAGAAAGATCTTCGGGTCTAGCATAGTCGAAATTCCTGCTCACCATGCCAACCCTGCTACGTGGACGATAGGCCAAAGACTTGCTGTGAAAATGACAAGAGCGTCAGAACACCGAGTCTTTCTACCGCTTCAACAAGTAGTAAGGAACAATCGCTGCTCCCACCACAGCAGAAATAGTTAGCCATCTCATCAACCCCTTGTTGATCATCTTCTTGGCTAATCTGTCGATGGCTTCTCCGTCGTTGATTCTCGGGAAGGGAATATCCTTCGGGACGTCCTTCCCCAGCGCCTTACACAACGGCTCCCAACCCTCTCTGACATCGAAAAAGAACAGTCTTTCCTCAGGCACAACCCTCTTCAAGTAAGCGATGTGCGCCTCATAGTCTCGGGTGGAGACCCCGTCATGCTTTCCATACAACTCGACCCACTGCTTCCCTAGGCCGTTGGTAAAGTCGACAAAGTGGCGCATTCCTGGGAGAGGAAAGAGTACAAAACGTAGAAACCACTTTGTCGTTGCGTTTGTTATGGTTCCTATGCTCTTCACCCACGCATCTGGATCCCGAGTCGTGCATATGACCAGCGCATCTGGATAAACTTCGACTAGCTCTTCTACCAGCCCGTTGAATGGCATGTCGTTGGCTGCCGCATAGCCGTCCAAGCGCTCCTTCAGTAGATCGTGGACAAGCTGTTTCTCTGAGGGCGACTTCGGTGGTGAGTGATCAAGTATCCTGATCAACGGTTTGATCTCTTTCTCGGCGCCCAGAGTAGCCTGCGTACCACCGTGGTAGACAGGCCCATTGAGTAAGATGCGCAATGCTTCGCTGAAGGATGAAGTTCCGGTGCGTGAGAGGCCAGCGCCGATTACTTGGAACTTTGTGCCTGGCTGAGGAACGGAGGGTTTGTTACCCATTGTTGATGCTAGACTAGGGTGTTACTCGCGAGGACTAAGTGGTTAGATAGCTGTTTATATAGGTGATTGGTCGATCTCGGATCTACTCCGGTGTGAAGCGGCCTGTGGCGCTCTCGGACCTGCAGACGATTGCTCGCTTATCGTTAGCCCTTCACCATAGCCATCGGGATCGTCCCCGGGATTGATGCCATCCTTCAGCAGATTTGACAGTACTATGAGAGGATTGGGAATCATGACGGTGCGCCGCAAAGAAGCAAACTTTTGTTGAGACTATCAGTAGGTTCTAATTGTGGTTGTTCGCGCGATGAGCCGCTGTTTAGCAATCTGTCGCCGGCTTATGACCGCAAGCGGGCCGACGATGAGCTGTCTGTGAAGCGCAGAGGGTTTACAGAGTATTGAAAGTAGATTGATGGTGACCAACAAGCCCGGGGAATCGACAGGGCAGCGAGCAGGCGATGGCTTTGGTGCTGCTATGTACAACAGGGTGAACCTCCGGTGAAGGTCGAAGTTCGTTGTCGCCAGGTGTGATCGTATTTCGTGAGACTCTTGGCGTCACCTCACACTTGGTTTTGTGTAACCCTACAGATGTGGGGCGCGTGCCGCGTCTGGTTCATCCTCGATTCCATGACCATGTAGCGCCCTTTTATTGACATCAACCTTGAAAGCCGCAATTTCTTAGGTTACAGTGCTTCGTCTAGATTGTTCGGTCTTCGAGTTGAGCGCACCACCGGGGATCGGATGGGACAGATAGACTGCCAAGGTTACGGGTAAGACTAAACGTAGATGTACGAAATCAGCGTAGGCCTCACATGCAGTTCGCACAGAGAGACTTACTATGTCGAGATAATTCTCTCATGAGAACAAACCATAAGGGTAGTTTCGCAGTTCTCTACGAAGCATCTTATGAAACTGGTGTACACCGTGTGCGCAGGGAGTCTCGACTCCTTGTACGGAATCTGTTGAAGTCGCCGGTCCTTTTTCTGTAGACTTTGCTGGACATAGATGCCATCCGTGCGGAGATGTGGACACAGGGGCTGAGCTAGTTGCCTCAAGTGCTGTTGGATATCGATTATGCTCATGTCGCCAGTGCCGGCAATAATAGTCCATGATGGGTGACCACTAACCCTCCAGGTGTCGTCTGCAAGATTCTGTAATCGAGTGCAACAATACCAACTTTGTTCAAATCTCCAATCCGACATGCGTGATTTCAGCTGGTCGTACGTGAGATAATAGTGAGAACAGATACGAAAAGCAAGATTTGCACCATGGCATCTTCGTATGTGAGGGGATCGCAGCATTTCCGCTGCAGTGAACATCCGCTTCGGATGAGTTGCGTGACAGGCCGAGCAGAGGAGCTCGGCTTGTCTTTCTTCCTCGGCCAGCTTGAAGTATCGCTCGTTTTCAACGTCCCTCGCAAGTCTTTCCTTCAACACCTCCCGTTCGTGTACCTCTAGGTCAACATTTTGCACGTCGTGCAAGAGCAAGGCGTATCGGCGACACGCGAGCCGCAGGCAATACTTGTCGCTAGGTTGCATCCGTTCTGCAATATCGAGTACGAGTTCAGGGGGCAAGCGGTAGATGTGAGAGGTACTGGCGTTCCGAATCTCGATGGACTCTGCGAGCTGATTGGCCTTCTTTCTGCGCTTCATTGTTGGGGGCCAGCAGTTGTTCTTGTACTCTGTCAAGAATCTGGATAAGGAGACGTGCATGGTAGGCGTCCTTGCTGTCATGCGATGGGCGTCTGGCGTGGGCATTGTAGATGCTGATTTCGTTGTCGTGAGCGACAACGACGACGGAAAGACACGTAGCTTTGAATCTCCGACAGAATTTTGGTAGGACGTCAGTCGATAGGTAATAAAAGACCCTCGGAGGGGTAATATCTACGTGGATCCATGGTCCAGGGTCAACAGGCGTCCTCGGTAGCCAGTACCTGTGCTTTGTTCACCGATTTGAAGACGATTTTAAACGCTTATTGTGGGAAGGTAACGTCATGATTTGAGGTTATCAAAACACGGTTGATCATTCCACAGCCAGCGGCGATGTGCCTGTGGTAATGTAGCGTTGGTGCTCTCAAGCCCTCAGCCTCGTCATGCCTGTCGCTCGAGTTGTATACATCAAATGAACACAGTGACCAGATTTTCGATGTTGAATGAAACGAGGAAGATCGGAGAATACGTGAAAGAAGTTTGGGCGTGTTGAGGGCAGTTGCAGATGTAATGTTCCAAGGCCTGCCCAAAGCACGTGCGGCGGCGCTAGTGGCCCTTATGTCATCACAGATTGTGCTAACTTTTTGATATTAGGGCAATCATCGTCACCAGCAGCTCAAGGCCCAACACCACCAACCCATTCCGACTTACATCTGTCGCTAACGCCTTATACCCTAACCACACTAATCGCACACCCAAACAACCGCCAAAATGGTCAAGCTCGAAGAGGTCATGGATGAGGAGTTTGTGCGCGAGCAGGAAGGCCCGCATGACGACGATGAGTGGGACACCGACTCTGGTATGACGCCGCAAACCGCTCCTTAGATGCGCCTGGCGCATAGAAGAGAGCATAGGAATGATATACAAATACTAAACGTACCACTGCAGAGTCAGACACATCCTCCATCCACTCCGTAACACCAGACGAGACCCTCTACGACCGCATCATCGCTCTACAAGACATGATCCCCGCCAGCACACGCCGATCCGTCTCCTCAAAAGCCAACACAATCACTTCATGGTTCAAGAGCGGTCTGAACATGGGCGGCAAGACTCTATGGGTAGTGAGCACAAGTGCGCTGCTGCTCGGTGTGCCATGGGCATTGGCGTACAGCGAGGAGCAGATGATTGTTGAGCAGGAGAGGGCTGAGTTGCAGGCACAGAGGGCGCAAAACGAGGTACGTGAAGCCATTTTACGATAAGCGCTTTGCAACATCATCTTACTAACTTTGACAGTTCATGGCTCCCGGTGGTGCGCCCGTACCTGGACAGCCAACAGGTGCAAAGCCTGCTTTGTAGACGACAAAAATTTCGATTTGGCGTTTCGACTGGAAGCGACTCAAATATTAAAAACGTTGGGCTCTTCACATCTGTTTTATTAGGATGACGGTGCATGGAACGGGCTGAACCTGTACATACAGCGGCGAGAGTTTTACGCCGTCACGATCTGTACTATATTTCTCGACTCCACGATAATGTATTGCGTCACATATTCATCTTGCAAAAACCCCAGTTGTTTCTGTACATTTCATTTTTTGTGCCCACTGGCTATGCTACTATATGTACAAATACATCGTCTCATGTCGACATGCAAACGTCTGGCGACATAGATGCTTCGCGAGATCCCGGTCTACCAAAGCTCGTATCCCATCAGATGTCAACGTTACGCCTTTTACATTCATAAATCACCCCAGCCGCGCGCATGCAGTACCGCGATCATTCCGCAGATAGTGGGATAGACCAGGAAAGCGGGGACGCTGGGTTTGCAGACGACGCTCGCTCCAAGAAAGGTGGTAATACAGCAAAGAGAAGAGTCATGGTATTATAGTCGATACATGGGTGTGTGGAGAGGCGTTTAGAAGGGGATCGAGCCGGCTGACATTGCGACGCCCTGTTGTTCTTGCTGTTCCATGACGGCCTCGTCGGCGGCTTCTATCGCAACGGCCAGACCAAGCTTGGCGGCGTTCTACAAGTTTGTCAGTATTTGCTGTCAGACTGGGAATTGGCGAGACTTACGCTCTTGTGGTCGATTTCGCCTGAGAAGGTTACGCGGATTGGCGGCGCAATCATCTTCTCCAACAAACACGAGACCTTGCCCTGGTTGTCGATCTGCGCCCTGTACGACGATTGACGGAAGTCGTACTTGGCACCGATTGTGACGTTGCCCTCCTTCTGTGGTCCGGCCATGGGTCCTCCGGGGCCAATTCCAGCGAATGCAAGGTTGCAGTTGATACCAGTCTCAACCTTGTCTGTAAGCCTGCGCCAGTATGAAGCCTCCAATACACCACGGTCGGGAATGATCTGACCGCACGCCATCCAGTCGACAGCCCTGTAGCGTGCCGCATACGAGACGTTCAGCTCTGGTGGGTATGCCATAGCGGGGCGGGTCCAGAAAGCATCGATACCGAGCGAGAGCTTGGGGGTGACGGCTTGGAGGTAGCTGGCCATGAGCATGCCGGTGATACCGCCATCGAGTATGGAGGGGTTAACAGCCTTCAGCGAAGCGGAGAAGTCGGCGCCGGTGTAGTCGTTCTCGAGCGACACCATGTTGCCTTGTGATGTGAGCTGGACGGCGGCCTTGGAAACGAATGCTGACGTCCAGCGCCAGTTGAAGCGACCGGAGAAGGCAAGCTCGTTGTCGAGGTTTCCTTGCATGAACACCTTGAAAAGTCAGCTTGAGAAGGCTGCCGACGATCTGAGCGACAAACCCGTGGTGATCCGTAGAGAACCATGTATGAGTATGGTGGCATGACCTGCGATCCCATGGACAGCGAGTGCGCAACCTGGAATAGAGGAGCGGCGCTGAAGGCCTTGGTGAGCTCGGCGCGCAGGCCCGAGAAGCTGGAGTTGTTCAGGAAGACATCGCGCTGGACCTCTCTCGCAATGTTCTCGACTGTGCCCGGGTTGCTGAGGCCCAATGCCTCTCTCCGCTCTTGGAACGCATCGTATACATTTAGGAATTGTGCGAATGGACCGGTGTTGGCGGCGCGAGGGCGTGATAGGATGTCGGCGACAGCTTGTTCCTGCGCTGGGATGAATTGCAGCGGAGTGGCCATGGCGAAAATATGTGCCGAGGTCAAACTAAAAACTCCCTACGGTGTGGGAGAGCTTGCACAAGGTGGGATGGAAATGGCAGTAAACGGTTGGAGGGCGATGTTGGGTCGCGTTCGCTAGCATGACGATATCGAACAGAAATTCTAAAGTCGTCACGTGACGCGACCTAGTGACGCTAGAGCTTATCAGATCTCTAGTACTCAGGACGTGCCGCCCGTTGATACCATGATTGCTTTTTGGGATCATTGACTACCTAACCCCGCAAAGTACTGCCTGACTACCTCCAGACTCCAGACCCTTCTGCGACACTGTTACGTGGAACTTGCTGCACTTGACTGTTACGGGTTGCCGCACCTTGTTTGCTGACATCTCTCGGCAAACGCTATCATCGCCGGAACCTTGGAACTGTGACCTTTGAACCGAACGCAACTCTATTTCATTGACATTCGACCGTTTCTCCTCCCGTGCATCTTGCACTTCTTCCCTTTTCCATCACACTCTTCCAACAACCTGAAGAATTTGCAATTATGGATACCCTACTGTGAGTGCCATGACCCCACTTTCCGCAGCGATGCGAAAGTACCAACGCAGGCCACCTCCTGAACAGGACATTCACTTATCATGGACAGTACCGCTGAGATATACGCAAACTCACCCCGCTTCCGGCGGCGGTCGAGTACTTTTGTCGACGCAATCCACGACTTACCCACCAAAGAGGAAATGGCTCCCGCTCAACTCTATAGCACAGAGTCAGGCCGCCTCTTCCATTCCGGTCGCATAGTCATCGCCACCTGTGGACTACCAGCTCGAGGAAAGACACACACATCCGTCGCCTTAGCCCGCTACCTCCGGTGGCTGGGTGTCAAGACGCACGTGTTTCATCTTGGCGATTACCGCCGCGCTACGCTAGGTCCGGATAACGATGTCCCCGACGACTACTTCTTTCTGAACGCATCGCCGCAATCTGTCCTACTACGCAATAAGATTCTCAAGAAGTGCCGTGAGGACATCTACCACTTTCTGGAAAACGACAAGGGCCAGGTGGCTATTTACGACGCCGTCAATGCGATCAGTCAAGGCCGTAGATCTTTAGCGAAAGAGTTTGCCAAGAACGGGATCCAGACAGTCTTCATCGAATCACATTGCACCGACGAGCGCATCATCCAAGAGAACGTCCGCCGGGTCAAGATCTCTTCACCAGATTACCAAGGATGGAAAGACGAGGATGCGGTTCACGATTACCTAGCACGCATCAACGCGCGGATACCGCATTTCGAAACTATGGAGGAGCCGGACCTACACTGGATTAAGATGATCAACGCTGGCGAGCGAGTGGTAGTCAATAATTGCGCATTCGGATACCTCTCCCAACGAATCGTCTTCTACCTGCTCAATCTTCATATCAAGTCACGGCAAACGTACTTTGCTCGGGCAGGAACTACGCGAGAGGAGGACTCGTACAAAGCAGACGCAGACCTATCACCAGCAGGTCATGAATACGCCAAGAAGATGAGCGAAGTACTCTTGAAGTATCGCGAAGAGGAGAAGCAGAAGCTGATCGAGTCGGGAGCAACTGATGCATCGCTGAAACCGTTGACAATCTGGACTTCCACGCGCCGAAGGACTGTACAGACATCAGAGGTTCTAGCCTCCATGGGCTACCGCGTCAGACAGCGATCGCAAATGAGCCAGATGAACCCTGGTGTATGCGAGAAGATGTCAGAAGCCAAGATTCGCCAGGAGTTCCCCGAGGAAGTGAAGAAGCACGAAGCGGACCCGTACCACCATCGATACCCACGTGCAGAGTCATACCACGATCTTGCAGTGCGCATGGAGCCCATCATCCTAGAGCTTGAGCGTGAAGAGAACGATCTTCTCATCATCGCTCACGAGTCTGTTCTTCGTGTGCTCTACGGATATCTGATGGCATGTAACGCAGCCGATATACCCAAGCTCGAATTCCCTCGCGACGAGATCATTGAGGTAAGCTTATCCATAATACTCGCTGCCATCCCTATCCACATACTAACACCTTCCCAGATCATACCCTCCTCCTACAACAACGTGGCAAAACGCATCAAGATCCCCGAGCTACCCGAATCCATGGTTCCCGGAAGTCCCGAAGACATCAAGATCCCCGTCCCACCCAGTGGAGCCGTAAGTCCACTATCCGGAATGGGTACCCCTCAAGCTGGTTCCGGCACCGCGACACCCCAGCATGGTGTGCAACCTCTAAATCTGAAGGCACATATTAACCCTTCTTCTTGATCAGGTGCGGTATCGGTGTCGGTATGGCGCTACGTTTGATAACGAGCGATCGAGCCAGCAGACGGACTATGACTCGGATTAAGGAACAATTGTGGTGCGTGCAGC
Organism: Alternaria triticimaculans; assembly: GCF_023758025.1. Classification (NCBI taxonomy): domain Eukaryota; kingdom Fungi; phylum Ascomycota; class Dothideomycetes; order Pleosporales; family Pleosporaceae; genus Alternaria; species Alternaria triticimaculans. The sequence goes on from NW_026055958.1 coordinate 4,607,433, forward strand.
GCTACGAATGGCTTGTGGATAGACAACGAGGATTTCGGCATGAGTACACGGACGGACGTTTGTCTGGGCGTTGGGGTGCGGTGTGTTGAAGGACGTCCTTAGATTACACTTGGCTTCTTGACCTGTTATTCAATATCCTTATGAGCATGACCTTCTCAATATCTTCGTCCTCACCATGCTGTGTTTGAAGACTTGAACTTGAATAGGTCTTGGGTTCTAGGTTATTCATTGCTTAATGTAATGATGGATGATGTCTTCGTTACCGTCTAACGACAATTCTCCACCCATGATCATATGTAAGCCTTGATTTCCATGCCGACTAACAAGGAAGACGTCGCAGCAACACCGTATAGCCGCCCGCCATTCCTTCGTCAACGTGATATCCAGAGAGTTTCTGACCGTGCCTTCGTCACACTCCAACGACCCCGCCATCCAAGCCATGTTCGTTATTCATTGCCTAGCGTTCGCACTTGAATAAAGGGTCAGTTCAGGTCGTGTCAGACATAGTCGCAATGACAGCTTACTCGTTGCCCCAACCCCTGTCGATAGCCCACTGCCATCCACCCCAACCATCATGATCACGGGGACGGACCCTGAACGGCTCGTCCTCACGCGCAGCAGGGCATGCCCAAGTGTCACCCAGACCGATGCCGTAGTACTTGAGGCCATAGCGAGTACCGTCGTTCTGACCGGGAGTAAGAGGGCGCGCGTCAGACGGCATCTCAGGTAAATCAAGGTCGAAGAGGTCGGGAAGGATACCCAAGAGGCACTCCATCTCAGCGTCAGTCTCGTGGATGTCAGCGTACGTGGGGGCATGGTGGTTCTCGAAGATATCGAACGGCGGGGTGGCAGAGGGAGCGGGAGCCGGGAAAGTGAAGGCAAATGGGTGAGACGGCTCTCCGAACTGCTGCATGTAGTGAGCCATGGAAGAAGGTTCTGCTGGGGACCATCGTACTACGGGCGCAGGGTTCTCCACTGCTGGGACATGGCGAGGGAAGCCGCTGCGTCTCTGTGGGTTGTTAGGCTTCTGTGCATGCATTTCTGCGGGAGTGGGCCAGACTACAGTGTTCTCTGCACGGAACGGACGCTCGGGAAGCGGCGCCGGCATGAAACCTTGGAACGTCGCTGTAGGCTCTGCTTGGTAGGACGGGCGGCGCGGCATGAAGTTCGCATCGTCGGGGTAGATGTCGGCGTGCGAAGGCTCGGGACCTTGATCAGTGCGCTTGGTACGGGTCAGCGCTCGTGGACGTGGGCGGTAATCTCCTGGACTAGAAAGCTCAGGTACATGATCACGGCGTGACGGCCAGACGGGGTTCTGGAGGTTGCTGAAGCGTCGAGGCTGTCCGAAGCCCGCAGGACCTGTAGGTACTTGCTGTAGTGGTGACTGCATGACCGCTGGGTTGATAGAGCTACGCTCCTCCGCGAAGATCCTACGAGGACGTTCGCCCATGAAGCCCGGAGGCGCGGGAACGACTTTGGTAGACTGGTGTTCTTCATCTGCGCGCTCTGGATAGCGATCTTGAATGTAGCTCTTGCGACGCAGAGGTGGCTTAGCGGCGTCGTCCTTGTCCTTGCCGTGGAGGTACTGGGCTAGGTCATTCGCGGTTAACGGCTTGTCCAGCGCCCGTCCTATGAGCTTACCCAATACGCCTTCTGAAAGGCCTTCTGAGCCGTGAGACTGGAGGAAGCGTGCTGCGGAGTCGACGTTAGTCGTCTCGTTCTTGATACCAGGGAGATCGAGGCCCGCACTCAGCTCTCCGACGTCTGGCGCCTTGGAGTCGGGGTTGAGTCGCTGACCAGGGAGGAGGCTACGCGGACGGTTGAAAGAGTTTCCTGTGAGGTTACTGCGAGAGATTGCCCCGGGGCGTTCACGATTCACAGTGATGTGGTGGTCTAGAAAGTCAGCTTCGATCTTCGCGTTGTGATGAGATTGACATTACCTTGTAGCATTTCCTGAAGAGAATCCAACGGCATATCCTGCTGCTTGAGTGGCTTCCGCGAGGACTCTCCGAACTTGAGCTCTTCGTAGCCCTGGTAGTTGGGACGCAGATCTCTAGTAGGCCGGAAAGGCGAGTCTTCTGCAATCCAGTCAGTCTTGCTAGAGGTGCTCGCGAGAGAGAAGACTTACCATCAAACACGTCTCGCATCTTCGACTTCTGTCGCGGGCTGGTAGGCGGAGTCGGACCTGCAATTCCGGTGGACATGCTGGTCTCGGCTGCCGTTGGACTGAATGTCGGTGCTTCTGGGTTGAACGAGACAGACCTTCGCGAGGCTCTCGGCTGCTTCTGTTTCTGCTCCATGTTGTGTCTTTGGTACAGAAGTATCTTCAAAGGAGAGCGTCTTATATGAGCGTGAGATGGCGGTCCTTGAGCATAACCCTCAAGCCCGAATACGACAGTGAATGCTGCGGTGACTTGCGATTTTAATCGTCCGTCACCTTCGTTTACGGGCGCGACTCGAATAGCAAAATCAGCTTGGCGTGTCGCAGTGAATTGCGATATATACACGCAGTGAATAGCGATATATATGTAATACAACTTCTGTAATGAGCGACTGAGTTAAGACTGTCGTAGATATTGTAGTACAGGTAGGAGAGGAAATGAGTGTAGATGGTGTCGTTAGATTGACCAGGCGAGACTGGCTTGGACTGAGCCCATGATTTCTACATCAAGCTGCACAAGTGAAGGTGAGTATCGAGCGCCACATAGTGTGGCTTGCCAGGCTACCTAGGCAGCGCCTGATGCGAAGGTGAAGGTACACACCCTGGCCCCTGGTGACGACACATGGTGTAGGCTGTAGTACGGGTGGCAAGACAGCTTCTGACTTCCTATGGCATATGTGACGTGCTCTAGCATCGGCTCCCGCGCTTTTTATGAGGTTTGACGCCCCCACGAAGCCAGTCAGCGTGTGGGTGATCGTAGACTAAACAGCGCACGGACGGTCTCGATGACTGCTCGCGTGAGACTTCTAGGCCAGCACACCAATCAGGAGCGAGCACGATGACGCCCTGACGCGCCTCATTGAATAGGCTGGAGTGCAACCTATGTTTAAAACCCTCGCACAACACGCCCCTTTGCGCCTGCTACATTCAAAGTCAGAGCTTCTAATTTTTTTGCCAGGTTCACAGCCCCCCAGCTCACATTACGACCGCGCTCGCTAATCTGTGGTAAACCACAGCACGCGACCCCATCTTTTTCCACCACAATAATGCACACTAGCTTCACCAGCATAAATCAACAAATACACCAGCCAGACCATCATACTCACCATGCCGATGATGTTCACCCCAGACGACACGTTGCTGTTCTCACCTAGCAAGAAACCGCCGTTTGCTCACTCACCTTATGGTCACGAGATACGGACTGCGACTCGATGTCACCATGGACTCCACCCCTCCAATCCACAGCATACTCCGTGGTGTTCCAAATGTACAGTTTCGCAGGCTAGAGCAAAGTCCGACGTTGCACTCAAGAAGCTGGTAGCCGAAGGCGGATTAAGACCTCCAGTGTACATGCGCGACCGACGGTGGAACAGGGCAAGAAACGGGTACCTGATAGCGAAGCAGCGACTCGAGAAGACACGCAAGGAAGAGCAGCTGCGCTGGGAGCGCGAGCGAGCGTGGGACGACGCTCACACCCAGTTCAACCCCAACAACATCCAGGCAGCAGTCTTACCCAACAAATCACCCTCGTTGTGCCCCGTCTGTGACTCCTTGGTATCATCTTACCCCACAGCTATGCCTGAGGCGCAACCCACAAAGTACGAGGCTTGGTGGGAGAAACCAAGCGCTCTTGCCACCTCACACATACTCGTGCGCCAGACACCACCACGTTCGCGCAACCAACATCCTGTATCCACGCAAACCCATCGAGGCAACCCCATACTGCGCCAGATAATCGCAGACAAGCGCAGAGAAATGCACTCGGAGGCCAACTTGCGGCGGGCCTGGGAAGCCCGAGACAAGACCGAGGCAGCGCTACGTCGCAAGCACGGCTTGGGCGACATGCCCATCAACAAAGATTTCTGGGACTACCCGATATCCGGATACTACAGTCGCCTTACCCATCAGAATAACAGAGAAATGGTCCGTTCGGCGGAACGGCGCGCGCGCGGTAATACTGCACGGCCCCGACCGCCGCGCAGTTCACTCTCTTACTCGGAGACGACGGACGACGTAGAAGTCGAGCCCGGCTTTGAAGAAACGCTGAAACAGAAGGAAGAGCGCGAGGAATGGGAGCGACAAGTCCGGAAAGTAGCAGGCGAAGTTGGATACCTCTATTTCGTTGGCGGCGGAAACAACCTTTTGGAAACGTGGGAAGAAGATTACGAGCGGAGTGCCGATTATCTCATTACAAGGAACGAACATCCTGTAGCGGAGACGCCGAATGAGGGCGATGTCCAGGATGGGAGTGAGACGACGGATGGGGATGCCAATGAGGAGGATTGGGGCGATGAAATGGATGTCGATGACGCTTAGGAGGGTGATGATGCATTTTGTCATGTCAACAGCACTTAGATTGCTAGTTGAGTCGTTGTATAAGAGATACACAGTGTACGGTTATATTAATGATTGAGGGGTTCAGACACAGCTCCATTGACATGAGGTTGACGTGCTGTGTGACTGGGCGCCATATGAGGGATGTCATCGCTCGTGGGGTCGCTGCGGGGCAACCTTGTGGCGCTTCTGGAATGCGTCGTGTGGGTATAGATGACATCGAGGCATGGGTTGAACGGACGATGCACAAAGCGTTGACGACGCCAACACGCGGGTGAAAAGCTTGTCCAACGCTAACCGACCTAGGTGCATGGAAATGTCGATCGGGAGCATGTGCGAAATCACGTTATATTCTCCAAGAATTCTACTTTCAATGATACATTATAGCGCTGTCATGTAAGACGCACATCTACGAAGAAGATTGAGTCCCCTCATTTCCCACGCCTATATCATCATGATGGCCAGGTAGTTCGTGCACAAAATCACTACCCTGAACTTCCACAACGCCTACTTCACCTGAGCCTTTGAGTTCGCGGGCATTCTCCACTGTCTCGAGTTCAGATGCTTCCCTGTCCATTGCCTCGTGCTTCCCCGAACCAGCATCTAATTCGAATCTCTCTTTTTCCATAGCCTCGATTCCCAGCTTGTGCTCGCCATGCAATTCTCCTTTATCGTATTGATTGTCTTCCAGTGGGGTCTTGCGTCGGGAAGGCCCCAGTCGCTTCTTCCAGACAATGATGAGGCACAATGCTGCAAGGCCCGCGATACCTGCGCCTACTCCAATCCCAGCATATGCAGCTGACGAAAGGCCTTTTGAGCTATTTGTAGCTGAAGGTAGAGGCGGATCCGGTGTTTGGGTGGGTTCCACCTGTGAAGGTATAGGCACGATATCCGCGGCGCTATTACCATGAGACGCTTGACTTAAGTTGAATAGTAAGCGCTCGTAATCCACGGATATGTAGGTTTCTTGCAGGAAAGTCCGACCGAGCATGTACTCTGCGGGGCTCGAAGCCCTTTTCAATGGGAAGTAGTGAGTAGAATTGTCTCCCAAAGGAGGAGTAAGCCGGAGATCGAATGCCGAGTAGGGAAGTGTGTAGTTTACTAGCTGTTCCATACTTGAGACCCCTGTTGAGAACTTTACTTCAGGATTTTCGCTTAACAGTCGTGCATGCGTCGTGTCGTTGACGAGGTACAGTTCCAAAGAGTCGTCCCAGATCAATCCGAAAGCTGCTTCGAATAGTTGACAGCCTTCTTGCGGTAGCCAGATATGTGGAACATCGGAGTCGACTGTAAAAACAGGTGGGCGAGAAAAATTGTTTTTATCCGGCTCCCACGAGGCGCCTCCAGTTATACTAATTGCATCCAAAGGTATACCGAATGACGCATTCTGTCCGATAGAGAAACCCAATGTTGTAGTCGTTGCAGGATCGAATCGTGCAGCATCGTATCCGCCGAGGACCAGACTAGCTGAGCTGTTGCCTACCAGAAAAGATTAGCTATAAGCCATGTATCCGCCCGGTCTAGTTCTACTTACGATTGACAGAGCCCGCTGTATAGCCAAGACTCAAACTAGGAATGACACCTGACTCCCAGAGCGACGAGAGGAGTGAAGGGTGTTGTGCTCCTAGGGGCCCGACCGATCCTGGAAAGAGACCTAGAGTCCCAAGTCGGAACCGCTTCCGATCAGTTTCAGCAATGTACTGTGAGGAGATTTTGCGGTCTTGCGCAGTCTTTCCGAGGTATACATCGTCGACGCCAAAGTTAGGCTCGGGATTGGCGTTGTCTTCGCTAACATCGGAGTAGCTGTTGATGTATTCCGCAATTGCCAACGGTACGAGATGACTAGGTGTACCTTCCCAGGTGTTTGATGAACCGCCGTAAAAGAAAGCGCATGTGTCGTTGCACCATTCGCTCTCATTTGGCACAATGACAACGGTAGAGGTAATGCCAGCGATGCATCGAAAATACTGAACTGGATTACCCACAGAGAGGTCAAAGGTTGACCACGGACCGTCTGCGCCGTCCCTGTTCTACGGTCAGTACAACCTCAAACTCATGATCGTGGAAAATTACCAATGTCCACTAGGCGCGACGACCAGCGGCGCCACAGAGGCTGCCTGACCCAAAGAGCACCCTAACCAGACTGCTGCGAGCCACATACGAGCGGGAAGGGGCAGGCGAAATGCCATGACGAATTAGTTATTGTGCCCGCGTTCCTGTACCGGCACATTCGTCAAAGCAATGATGGTGTAGTTCGGGAGTAGAAGAAGTGGACATGGAAATGGCTGAAACCTCGGGAAGTAAGCAGTGGCGGGAAAACTAACCATGCGGGGGCCATAACGACTGCTTGTCCCCGATTTAGAAGAACGAAATGGATTTTAGATTGGCAGACGGGATGGCGTTCACTGTTGGGGGCCAGTATGCGCCAAGTAGTCCTTACCGGTCTGGCCCTGTTAAGCTAACCTGCAAGAGAAGGAACGCCGCACGGGCATGCAATGTAAGCTGTATATCAAACTTCGAAACAGGCGCCTCGTATGTGGCCTATTTGGGAGCTTCGATATGCTTGACTCTTACTGAGATAGGTTATGATGACCCATCGCAACGAGCGACTCACAACTTCCGAAATCCATATGTACCCATACAATCAGATCCTCTCGAAAAGAGAAGTATCGTCAAATCAAGAGCCTGAGAAGGGTCATGTATCCATTCTCAGAGAATAAAAGGGTATACAGACTCACAGAACAACCCCCCTCACAACTCCCTCCTCTTCCTGGCCTCCTCATCCCCCTCCTTAACCTCACCCGTCCTCTTCAAATCCACAAACTCGCCCTCCTCCTCAAGCGCATCAACATCACCCTTCTCCTTCGCCTTCTGTAGTTCCTCCGCTTCCTTCCTATCAGCCTCCTTCTGCATCTGCTCATCGACCTCTTGTCTCTCTACAATCTCCGCTTCTTCGCCGACCTCTCCCGTCAATGGCCCCTCGCTCTCTTCGTACCAGTCTGTGCTCTCTGTCCACTCGATGATCTTCTCCTTGGCTGTCTCGCTGAGGGTGTAGTAGCCGGGGTTGTTGCGCGGCTCGAACATGGAGGTGTGGGCCCAGGTTTCTGCTGTGGCTTTGTCGTTCACGGCGGGCATGAAGAAGTCCTTGAGAGGGCCTTTGGGTAGGTTGCAAAAGGTGCGGTCTTTGCCTGCGACTTTGCCCGTCCAACCATGTTCCTTGTTCTCGCTGTTAACGGCATGACCGAGCGTGGTGTGCATATTGCAGAAGCCGAGATCGTGGCTCGTGGTGAGCTTGGCAATCTTCTCAAGTCGCTTCCGCATCTCTTCGGGGCGGGCTAGGACTCCGACGAATTCCAGATGTGATGTGGCCCATGATACGCCTTGAGTTATCTGGTCTTTCTTCATGTATGCTGCTGCGCCTCCTGCTGCTATTGCGCCCGCAGCGCCAGCAAACATGGCTACCTTTCCGTAGCGTTGCCACAGCGGTGCTGATGCTGCGTCGCCAGTAGACGAGGGTGCCGGAAGCATCTTGCTCGTATCGACGGCACCAGCCGCAGTGTCCTTGCCGCCCCATCCAAACGCGCCTGCGAGGTTGTTGTACGCCGAGTATGCCGAGCTCGCGGTGTTCCAATGCTTCTCCGCGCCATGTGCCACTACGCCAGGCGCTATACCGAGGTATGGTGTATCGAAAGCGAGGATGCCCTGTATGTACGGGAACATGAGCGCCGAATGGTCGGCAAGCGAGCCCGTAGAGCCGGTCTGCGAGTTGGACTGTGAATGAATCGGCTGTTCCGCGAGGATGGACAAGAGCGTCTCAGCCGCAACGATGCCGCCCATAGAATGGCCGACGAGTATCGTGCGCACGGAAGGGTCGACAGTAGGCGACGGCGTCGAATTGGCGACCTCGAGGTCTATGACTTTGTTCTGCAGCCATTCTTTGAAGCGGCCGACGCACTCGTGCAAGTCGCCTCGCGTCTCGAACTGGGGGTACGTGATGGTCAGGACGGTGACTTTGGGCAGCGCATGCTGGAGGAGCGCCTTCACGTGGCTCGGGAAGGTTCTGAATGTTTCATCTCCACCCTATAGCACGTGTCAGTATCGTTCTCGCATTTGTTCGCATCGCATCGGGCGTCGCATTGCACATGGCTGGGCCTGAGACATGGAGATGCGACCCCGGTGATGACGTAATGGGGGTATCGCGTAAAAGCTACGTACCTTGAAGCCGTGGATGAAGCACAGCAATAACGTCTTCCTCATGGTCCTCGACTATGCTCCTGTGCGCCTGCATGGTGGGGCTGGGTTAGTGGAGGGCTGACGATAAGTCGACTGGGCGGGAAGGCGATTACGTCTGGGGTGCAGCTACGCTCGCTTACCTGGCAGGGGGCTGTTGGCCGGGAGGGTCGGTTGCCGGAGAGCAGCACAACGGCATGAGAGTAATTTGAAAAGGTTGGATAAATGCGCGGGCAGGGAGAATCACATGCAGGAAATTGAGAGAGTGAGGTATTCATGTGCTTTGATTCATCGTTTCACGCAAGCTTTCGCTGCTGCGACTGCTCTTAATTGTGACCACATGTGCTACATGACTACTCCGTGACACATGGTCTCTCTGACACATCCGACTGCTCGTGCCTCTTCTCTGCCAATCCATCAATGCGGGTATAGTACAAACAATGCAAACTCCAACGCCATATCGTGAGCCTCTTCGGCAATGCATAAACATAAGAAAGGTGTAGGCGCCAGTGCTACCGACTGCTCGTAAGCAGCACAATGGCTACTGCAGATAGACTTGCTATCGACAGTTCCGAAGCCTTGAGCTGCCATGATGCGCCTACCGCAACGACGTCGAACGGTGAGCCACCGCCCGAGTCAGTGTTTGACAGCTGGGCGTTGGGCGCTTGTGTGGGATCTGCCGCCTGCGCAGTGTCTGTAGGTGGCGCGACAGAAGTCGTGAACGTTCCAGTGGCATTCGGATCCAGCGTCAAGCCCCCTGTTGACGAGCTCGTAGTTGTCGGTTGGGCTGAACTGGTCGGCTCGTCATCCCCATCGTCCGAATCCGCAGTTGAACTTGACGGAGTTGACGTCGCTTCGATTGCTGAGTTTGTGAAACTTGTAGATGTTAAGACCGCCTGGGTGCTTGTTGCTTGCTCTGATGTCTTCGTGCTCGTCTTTTGGGCAGTCTCGCTCGAGGTCGTTACGATAGTTACTCCAGGGCATAGACTTTGGATACCGAGCCCATTCTGAAAGACGCCGATGATGCTCAGCTCGCCCGCATCGACGTCCGCACATTTGTCTTTCACTTCCTCCGCGAGCGCCGAAAGACCCCGCACGCAGGATGCGGTACATGTGGCGCCCGACTTGAAGTCATCGGCTGAGCAGCCCGAGATGGCGGAGTTGTAGACGGTGTTGCAAGAAGTTGGGAGATTTTGGATCCGCGGAATGAAGGCCGAGAGCGAAACTGTTGTCGCTGAGGATATCGACGCAAGCGTGAGCGCCACCAAGGCTGAACGTATTGAGGCGGGTAGCATCGTGAGTGTTGTGAAGGTTTTCGTGAATTGGGGTCGGCGGACCCGTAGGTCTCGAATGGAGAAAGGGCCGTGACCCAGAGTTCCGAGTGCCAATCTCGAACTTCGATCACGAAGCCTGGATGTCCTGGTGGAAAGATGTCTTCCGGAGGTGGTGAGACGACTTGCGTTTGAACAGGCGGTATGACGTCTTCAAGACAGCGGGTTTGTTTGCGTCGTGTGAAATTTCGAATGCCGCCACCTGCCGACTGCACTGGGGCTTTTTGCTGTGATGTCCCGGTGACTGCGCGTTGCCGTGGACAACCAAATTTCAGAACTCTTGCCGTCGACCTTCTGGAGAGATGGTGATGCGCCCCACTTCTCACGTATGGGGATGTCGACAGAACTGTTTCGACACAATGGTGTAACGGCAGTGCGCGGATATACCAAAGATCGCCTTGTCTATACAGAACTATCCAGAAAAGCTGCAATAAAGAACGTGAATGACGCAACACGCAAACGAGGGAACGACTGTTGTTTCTTCCTGGCACCGGGCCTGCAAAAGAGCGAATGTACCTCCGAAACGAACTGTTGGGGAACAAAGACGCACAGCGTTAAGAAAGAAAACAGTTTGCAAAAGAAAGGAAAGGGAGAAGGGAGGAGAGCCGCGATCTTCGTGATATTCAGTCGCTCAACAACCAAACTCAGGCAGCGTTGGGACCAGGCGGCGGGACCCGCCACATCTTAAGGTAGATCTACAAGGACACCCGTCCTATCCGCACACAGAAGACCCTTACCTTGCCTTTGCCTCATCATAGCTCAAGTGGGTAGCCACGAGACGGGCAGTCCTTGTACAGCTATCTGAGTGTCGCAAGTGGCCGTTATTCAGTTTTCTGAAACAACGGGGTAGGCGGTGGTTAGTGTCGCTGCGGCGTTGCAGCTGCCCATTGGCTGGGCGAGCCAGCGCAGGCGTTACATGTCGCGACCGCGCTTCAGATGCAGGTACCCGGAGCTGGACAGGAGATGTGTAAGAGGTGTGTGTCGCGCGTGTACTTAATTGAGCTGCCTCGGCGGCTGCGTATGGACTGGCGGGCGAGGCGCGAACCACAATCGCCCGAGATGAGACGGTTATGGCGCCTGCGTGGCTGTGGCGCGTGGATGCGTTCGCACGTGGAGTCTAAGAGCCTAGAAGGGAGAAGCTATCAAGATGCGGACTTGGCTTTCTTGGAGTGTACGTATGACGGGTTTGACGTGTGTGTGATGGTTATAGATGCGAGCTGCGTCTACCCTGATGGCCGCTGTTCGCGCTTTAACTTCCTCGCCGCCGCTTCCTTGCACCCAAACCTCCATCATCCCAGCACCACCACGAGTCCATATGCGGGGCTTCATATAGCAAGACATTTTGCATGATGGCAATTGTTTCATTGTTTCAATCTCTCCTCAGCTATAGTTCCTGACGTTTTTCTATAGTTTCCATATCCGCGCTGACCGCGTCCAGCATCCTTGCCATGCGCGGAGCTCCTTGGTCTGCCTACTCCATAACGATAACGCTCCTGAACCTCACCTTTCCGCTTTCCATGTGCTTGACAGCATCTTCTACCTTGTCGAATGGGAACTTCTCGATCATGCACTTCACGCCCTGTTTCTCCGCAAAGTCAATCGCTTCCTCACTGTCCAGCGCATGTCCGGATGGCCACCCATGGACGGATTTGCCCTTCATGATCAGGCTCACGGTGTTGACTGGAATATCACCAACAGGCGCAAGGACGAGCAGTTTGCCTAGAGGTCCAAGTCCATCAACCAGCGGCCCTATGATCTGGGGGTTCGGTGCCGTAACAACGATGAGGCTTGCGCCACCCATCTTCTGTAGTGCCTCGGCGGCGTTTTCTTTCGATGTGTCGATGTAGTCGTTTGCGCCGAGCTGGTGAGCAAAGTCCTTCTTGCTGTCCGAAGATGATACAGCGACCGTGCGGTAGCCCATCTTGCGAGCGTACTGGAGTGCCAGATGACCTAGGCCACCAAGTCCCTGCACGGCCACAGTGTCACCCTGCTGGATGTTCATCTTGCGGATGCCATTGAACACGGTAACGCCGGCGCAGAGTAGAGGAGCGTATTCGGCGGGGTTGGCATCGGCGGGAATACGCACTGCAGCCTCGCTGCGGAGAGTACAATACTCAGCATCTGATGTCACATGTCAGTCCATCATCTTGGATATTCAGGTCTTTGCCAACATAAAGGTAAAACTTACATCCACCATCCCTACTAACTCCATTAACAAGCTCATTCTCGCACATCTGGAACATCCCTTTGTTACAAGACTTGCAACTCCCATCATGAGAACCATGCCATCCTCCACCGACACGGTCTCCAACCTTCCACTTCTTCTCGCCATCGCCAACTGCGATCACCTTCCCAATAACTTCATGTCCCGGGACGCGGGGGTAGACATCGCCCAGATGGCCCTGTTGCATAAAGCTGTCGGAATGACAGATACCGCACGCAAGGACCTTGATCAGGACCTCGCCCGACTTGGGCGCAGAGACAGGGACATCTTTGATCGTCCAAGGCGCGCCTTTCTTCTCGATCACGACGGCGCGGCAAGAGGAGGGGATGTCAGACGAAGACATGATGGTATTTGGTGTACTAGTATGCCGAGAATACGCAGATGAAGACAAGAGATAAGACAACAGATGTAAGCTTTCTTAAACCCTGACGTGGATTTGTCTACAAGGTAAAGTAGTTGAGTTGTCGATCAGCTGTGATGTCAACGAGCAGAGGTACGCGCGACCTAGCCCTCTTTTATCTCTACCTCCGTCATGCACGTATGCGTATGCATACATCATCGTTATCACCTATCACCGTTCCTTTCTTCCCCGCACCAGCCAACAACTAAACGACTAAACATCTAAATCCCTCCTGGTCGACCACAAACATACTTCCGCAACGTTCCGTACTACAACCCGTGCAATCCGGATTAGAAATAAATTCTCTCGATATGACAACAACACATGTCGCGGCCGTCTATACCTTCCCAACTACAGCATCACCCCGCGTATGTCCGCGCACGGATTAGTCTGGGCATACTTGCTCCTCGCACACCGATTGGAAGATTGTGGTACGCCCAATGGGCTTTACGCTAACGCCGATGGAGCCGAGAGTGTTATTTGGGTGTGTTATATACAGTCATGTATCTAATCAGCCATTTGCAGCGGACAGATTCCGCGTGGTGCTTGATTAGCGCGGAGTTTGCGGTTTTAGTCGCGTCGTAGGAATGCACAACATGGAGAAACACGCAGTACAAAACGTGTTGGGGTATCATTTTAGTGCTGTCTAACTTCCAGTCAAAGACGCTTGGAACACTTTACCAGGCGTCAAAGTTGCCAAAACCACCAGTCTTAGCTTTCTTCTTAACGGGCGCAACATCCTCCTCATCATCCACGTATCCAACTATCTCATCCTCGCCCTGGTTTTGTATATCCTGTTTCGCAGCTTGGAGATATTTGCCTACGCCGAGACCTTCACCCGTGCCGTTCTCCACAGTACCATCTGCGCGTATGCGCTTGCCCGTCCATGTCGTCTTGTCATCCGCTGTGCCGCCTTGCCTCTTGATCTCTTCAGCCTCCAGCTCTTTGTTCTCCTTGTCCTTGCGCTCCTTCTGCCATTCTTCGAACGGGTCTACAAAGACGACTACGTCTAGTATCTCGATATCGTCGACGGGCTTGTCCTTCTCGCCGACTTCTGCGACCTCCATTGATCGTAGTGTAGTATCCAGCCCACCTACTACTCGTGCGAAGATCGTGTGTTTGCGGTCGAGATGCGGGACGGCGCGGTACGTGATGAAGAACTGGCTTGTGTTGGTGCCCTTGCCCTTGTTCGCCATACTGAGTACGCCTCTGGCGTTATGCCTCTCCGGCCCCTCGAACTCGTCTTCGAATGGCTTGCCCCATATGCTTTGCCCGCCTCTTCCGGTACCTGTTGGGTCACCACCTTGTATCATGAAGCCCTTGATGTTCCTGTGGAAGATTGTGTGGCTGTAGTATCCCTTCTGTGCCAGCTTGACAAAGTTCCATACTGCGCGCGGTGCGTATTCGGGGAGGAGTTCGACGTTGAGATCGCCGAGGGAGGTGGAGATGCGTGCGTAGCCCTTGTTCTTTATGCGCTTCGGCTTGAGCATGTAGTCTTCGTCGGAGAGGAGGGCGCGTTCGCCGGAGGTATGCGGTGTGACGCCGGTCGAGGTAAAGGATGCGGCAGCTTTACCGGAGGTATATACGGCGGCGTTGTACGCTGGTTTCTTGGGTTCAGAGGATGTCGATGCTGCTGTGCCATTCCTGGGTAGGTTTGCAAGCGCTTTTGATGTAATTCCGCTTTGCTCCTTGATCTTCCTGTTTTCGCGCGCCTTCGCAACTGCTTCTTTCGCCTTGAGGATCTTCGCAGCGTTGCCCAGCGCCTCTTTGTTCACGCCGGTCTCCGCCTCTGCTACTACTGTGTCTCCATCCTTCACATGCTTGTATGAGCTGAAGTCCCTTGACTCGATACTCTGAGGGTCCTGAAGCGTAATGATGTCCTTCCGTGTAAACGGGTCATCGCTGACCAGATCCTGCCAGTTCTTTGCCTTGATGTTCAGCCTCTCAACCGTGTCCCATGCGAAGACGTTGCCGCTCTTCCTTAACGCGACGATGTGTGTGTTATCTGTGAAGACCTTGTATGTGACTGGGTCAACGAATTCGCCGTCCTCGTTCTTGGTGAAGTTGAGCGTAATGAGGTCGGCACGCTTTAATGGCGTTCCGTCGACGGGATTCGTGTCGGGGTGTTTCGATAGCCATGTAAGGATGTGGGTGAGATCGAAGATGGTGCCCGATAATGTGCACACGGGATCTGTGAAGGGCTGCAGCGAGACGGCGCAGTAGTTGAAGGGAAGGCGCTTGAAGGTCGAGGACAGGCCGGCAGCGGAGGCTCGATTTGCGCTGTTTGCGCCGCGCGCGTTGCCGAACGCATCCGAAGATGACCACTCAGAGTGGGTGATGTATAGCTTGTCGGTTCCTTTACCCATGTCGGATATATGTAGCGGAGGAGGTTGTTGTTAGAGGAGCGCTGCGTGAGGCGCAAAATGTCTGTAGAGGTGACGCGCCGGCGATCAACGACCCTAGCACGGCTCCACACTCCAGGATCCACCCTTCCGCAGTGCTCTTACCTCTGAACCACGCGTTTGTAGAAGCAGATTCCCATCATGCCTGGGCATTTACCCAAGTACCTGGGCATTTACCCAAGTACACCAGAATGACGCCCAGATATGAAGGAGAGGGCTATGCCGCGCATCGAGTCTTTCATTGGCTAACACGAAGACGCTCAGCCGTATATAAGTAGGCTGCCGTCTGCTGCCACGGCGTTTCAGCCTTCTCGAGACCTGAACACAACTTATATACACTGCAAACAAAGTTCTTGCTTGTACATATCATCGTGTTATCTGGGGATAGGATTGTCCTTTCGTAGTAGGATCAGTGTACGTACAAGCAGATACCCTAGGAGTTTACGTGGCTGTTGAAAGGCTCGAGTTCTCTTTCAGACCATGTTAGCCTGCAAAGCACATCAAGACCTACATTACTTACGCATATGCAGTTCCCTCCCCAAACAGGGCAATTCGCGTTAAACCTTGAAAATCTCTCACTACACGCGATGTCGACAATCCATCAGTCTGCTCCGTTGGACCTTAGCCCTACGATCAACACGCGGCTGCTCAAACTTGGACTAGACTCTTCGACCGCCACATCCTCATCGAAAATCTCTGTACGACTCCATGTGACGTCTCTTGTCGATGCACCTCCCTATACCGCCGTTTCGTACATGTGGGGAGAACCATCGCCCACAAAACAGATCCTACTCAATGGACAACCCTTTACTGTGCGGCAAAATCTTTGGGACTTACTCAGTCAGCTGCGGTCTGTGAAAGCTGATGACTACCTCTGGATTGACGCTCTTTCCATCGACCAAACGAATGACCGCGAAAAGAACCATCAAGTTGCCATCATGGGGTCTATATATACTAGAGCAGAGAAGACGATCGCTTGGCTTGGTACAGCGAGTAGGGAATCCGCAGCGCATTTTCAGGTCTTGAAAACAGGAATCACCGTGCAGGAACGCTCGTACTTGCGGGGAGAGCGTCCTGCTACCAAAGACGCTATCAAAGACTGTCCTCGATTGGCGAGCCTCAAATACATGTTAGGCCATCCATACTGGACCCGTACGTGGATACTCCAAGAGTACTTGCTCTCATCGTCCGTTGAATTTTGGTGCGGGAATGAGGTCCTGCCGGCTTCGGAGTTAGTGTCTAGAGCGAACGAATCGTTTGGTTGGAACTACGTACGCCTCATGGAGACACCGGCGCATGAAACGGCCTTCCATATAATTCAATTTTGGACTATATCCAATGCCATAACTTTTAGCTTAACCTGGCTGTTGAACCTATCGGTCCATAGCATCTGCATCGATCCACGCGACCGCATATACGCGTTGCTCTCATTATTATCGCCACGGGAACGCGAGCTATGGGCCATCACACCAGACTACGCAGCATCGACTCAAGACCTTTTTGAGAACTTGTGCAGTGTTTTCCAGAACACTGATCTGAATGTTGAAAGAGGGGGGTGGAACTTAGAAGAATGGAAAGCTCTGCTACGACGTACACTGGTCCTGGGTGCTATCGAAGAAGATGATTAACATCAGACATGTATTTCTGGCGCCAGCGAGACCTGACTTTGGATCCACTATGGTACCTTGTTCAATCCCACCTCTTTGCTACGTTCAAAATCAACTGGTCTAGTACGCAAAATCAAATATCCCTCAGGTCTGCATTAGGAACAAGTTCTCAAATCTGTCCAATCGTATGCCTTTGTAGGCTCGAGAACCGACGTTTTAATCTAGAAGAGCATGCTGTCTACAAGATATATAAGGAAGCTCAGTGGCCATCCACCAGACACTGCGAAGCCCGTTGTCCTCTAAATACATACATTTCCCAGTCATCAGTCAGTCACTCAATCACTAAAATCACTCATGCAAGACCAAGAGAGTTTTAAACCAGACTCGCTAACATTCATCTATATACAGACCCAGACGAAACCCCCACGAAAAAAGAAAAGAGTTGCTCCCATCCAATTAAACCGTCAAGGAACAACCTCCCTCCCCTTCCGCAGACACCCGTCTCCCATTCCATCCATCTAATTACAGTTTATATAACCAAACAACTAAAAAGGAAAACAGCTCAAGTAAATGAGTGTATGGTAGGTCAGTTATGTACAGAACTAAAGGAGTGGCACCAAGAACCCCATTCATGGAAGAATGGATTCTTGAAAAAGCCGAGCTCACTCTATTCATACTCGTATGTACTTGTAATATCTCTTTCTCTCTCTCTTGTTCTTGTGCCCAAAGTGGAATTGCCCAGCAAAACCGCAAAGTTGTTCTTCGTCTCTTATTATATTATATCCAACTCTTCATTTGTCGTGCTAATCCGAGGTTGCTGCTGTCGTCATTGTATGATTCCGAGGGGCCATTGTAGAGAAAGCTTGATGGATGGCGAGAAGCTTACTCGGGCTTTCCGAGGATACCGCGGGCCATGTGGCGCTTGCGGAGGTTGTACTCGACCGCGCGCTTCTTGGCGGCAGTGCTCTGGGTGAAGGCAGCGGAGCCACCGAAGGGACCGGCAAGGGCAGCGTTCTGCATGCGGACGATGCAGACGTTGGTGGCGCCACCGGCGGTACCGGAGCAGGTCATGCCAGCGGGCATCTGGACCTTGACGGGGAAGTCCTTGACGGCGGCGGCGGAGAGACCTCCAATACCGATACCGGGGACGTTCTGCATGACGGTTGCGTCCTGGAAGGCGGCGGGGTCGGTGCCAGCGGAGGTGGCGTCGATCTGAGCGGTCAGGGGACCGGCACCGTCCTGGTTGACTTGGTGGAAGGTCATGGTGATGGTGCCGTCGTCGGCGGTGGTGGGCAGACCAGATGTGGCTCCGGTACCTGCGGCTTTGGCGACACCACCCTCAGTTCCTGTGGACTTGGTGCCGGCAGAGGCAGCACCAGCGCCGCCAGCACCACCACCGGTAAGAGCATCGAGGAAGCCACGCTTGGCACCAGCTGCGGCACCGGCACCAGCACCTCCAGCAGCACCTCCCATGAACATGGAGATAGCGGCACCAGCGTCAACAGCACCGCCACCCTGGGTGCGTCCAAGAGCAGAGGCCTTGCCACCCATCTCGCGGGTGCGGATGATGGAAGTATCAGCCTCGGAACCGCAAAGAGGAGAGGCGCAGTTGCGAGGAGTACCGTCCTGGACGGAAAGACCAGGCATGGTTACACCATTGGCACCCTGGATCTCAGAAACGACACCGTGGGCCTGAACGGAGGCGGCGATAGCAGCAATGGCAGCGAGAGAGTAACGCATCTTGATGGATATGAAGTTGGTTGATAAAAAGGGTTAAAAAGAGTTGAAGATAGTCGAGAGTACTGAGTGAGAAAGATGTAATGAGTAGTGAATTAAGCAAGCGACCGGCGCAAGAAAGTAATTAGAAGGATGGAAGGAAGGGAAGAAAGCGAGTCTGGTTGGTTTGAATGTTGAGTGATGGTGATATCGACCTTAGGAGGACGAGCAGTCAGGTTTATATACAGCTTTCTCGCGGTGGCTTGTCAGCGTTCCAAAGCTTAGCATAGACACAAGCATTCAGCGGTCTGCGTCTCCGATCCACCAAGGCAAGATGGCGCCCGCGACCCCTTGCTGCCATGGCCAAACACGATGATGGCCGTCGAGGGAGGCTGTGATACCGAGAGCACAGACCCTGACCGGAGAGCTGAGACGATGCTGGTCGAACGATGGTCATGGTTACTCCACTAAGGCCAATTCCGCTAGGATATCCACTGCGGGACGATCATCTCCAGAAGCTTGGTTTGGGATCTTCCCAAGGCTGCTTCGGAACAATGATGTCGCGTTGTGGGAGCGCGCATTGATGTTTGGCATCTGAGGAAGCATGTCTGCAGATGTGTATCAGCAGCGAGGTTTCGATTCAGGCTCGGCGATCGAAACAGCATCGAGGGAACATCGTTTCGGTCTTGCATGCTCGCTTTCGCATTCTTGTGATATCATTCGGGATTGCGCAGACATTTTGCAGGTCATGGATACACAAAAGTAAGCAACGAAATGATATCCCTGGCCGTTGTCGGCAGCTATCCACCGCTTGTCGTTCATGAACGGTTAGCCAGCAATCCGGCCGAGGTGAAAAGGCGATGGTTGTTTCAGTAGCGGGTTTTGAAACTCTAAAGTTTGGCATCGTTCGAGGGTTAGCGCGTTGCTTCTTGCCTCAGCTGCAGTCCCGGATATTCCCGAAACCTTCAAGCCGCCTCAAGCACGACCATGACTTGACGTCGACACTTCCAGGCGACTCCACTGTAGCACTGTAATAGAGAAGAAGGTTGAGAATGACAGCTTCGAAAACGCGGAGCGGTGAGATTGTCGAACAACATGCAGGTTCTGGACGCGGATCTTCATGCTATCGGCTTCCAGTGTTTCGCTATGCATGTCGGTCACAGCAAGGCTTGCCACATCTGGACCGTACGGAGCAGTGATCGCAGTAGCTGCATCGTGAGGCAAACGTTGCAGTCGCAGAAACGGACTGGCCAACATCGAAACATTGGTATCAAAGACACTGGCCGTCTACAAAGGAAAGACCTGAATCAGCGTATCAATGAACCCTGCTTCTCTCTAATGATCAGTCCTAGCGACCTCTAACATCCACAGCCTCTTTGTACCCGACCTGACTGCCTGGCCTTCTTCGACTTCTTCTTGGTAAGCTTCTAGTTAACCCCAAACTGTCCTTGTGTCCAAGCCTTGAAGTCCCTGACCTCTTTTATCCATATGTATCGAATACATATTTCCTGAAGCTCATAGAAGAGCGCCCCCGCTTCAACGAAGCCTTTGGTGATGGAGCTTTTGATGAACAATAGCAGTATCATGACAGCGCGACGTTGCGCATCCTTTCCGTATTCAACGATCGGGGTACCGTTGCCAACACCGTTGGTGGATCCATTGGTGGATCCATTGGTGGATCCATTGGTGGTTCCGTTGGCAGTACCGTTGGCAGTACCGTTGGCAGTACCGTTGGCAGTTCCATTGGTCGTGCCATTGGTCGTTGTCTCCTCCTGCGACGTCGGAGGGGGCGCCTCCATCTTCTCGATAAGCCGCATTGCGTGTTGTATGAAATGGATGGTAACGTCTTGACCATCAATCCCGCTGTCAACGAAGGTGTGGTTGGTGTGTAGTTTGGTGAGGAATTCTAGGGACGACAGCTCGAGTGGAAGATGCGCGAGTTCTTGCACGGCTTGTTCGGGTTCGAATTTGAGCTTTCGGATTATGGCTTCATCCCATGACTGTGAGCTGTTAACTTCTTGCGCCTGAGTAACGTGCAGTGACTCCTCGTCTTCCGCTGGTGCTGTGGGCTTCTGGACGGGCTGTGCAGGTGCTCGTACTTTCGGCTCTGGCAGCACGTCCCAAACCTGAGTCTCAACGAGCATGCACATGTACGGTTCCATATCGAAGGTTGCTAGTGGAACACCATCCATCTTAAGGCGGTCCAGTATCAAGTGGGGCGAGGCTTTGGATGACGACGGCTCCCACAGCAGGAGCCCCATGATGTATTCCGCCCTGGTGTTCCGAACTTCCGCAGCAGTGACAGTGTCGTTGCTGGTCGCCTTGTCTTCCTGCCCTTCGGCTGCTTCATTGTTGATCTCCTGGAGGGCCTCTACCCAGTGCGACAAGTAAACCTTGTGCTTCATAGGTGTTTCTTCGGCCAACTTCCACAGTTTGTACTCGCAGTTCAAGATGAGCCTGAGCACTGGCAGAGTCGGCTCAAGTTTGGCCCGTTGGACGTACGCGTCGAGCGTGTTTTTGACCCGGATCGATTCGATGAATGAAGTAGGGTCGGTGTTTAGCGAGCGCATAATTTTGTCGAGCTTGCGGATCGCGCCATCGTGGTCAAAGGCATCGCTGCTGAGCGCGTCGATTTCGGCGTCTGTGAGCGTGGCAGTCATGAAGCTCATACTGGGCGGTATTTATATCGCGCCTTGCGCTTCGAACGATAGGAATGCGGTGAGTGATACGGTTTGGAGTGGAGGGAATACATAAGGGTCGAAGTGGGCGCGAGGTGTGACGGTCGTGAGTGCTGGTGCGGAGCGCGTGAACCTTGGAAAGAACGGCGATGCACGTGCCAAGCATAGCATCGTGCCTCTGGTTCAGCCGCACATCGGGCTGGAGACGGATAGCGCACCGACTCTGAGTGGTTGTCAAGAGACATTTCTGCTAATCGTGAAATACATTGGTAATCATGAGCTGCATATCGCATTCGCGACCTTGAGCCCTGGCACGACCACCAATGCCTCGAACATTCTTTGTCTGTTAGTAATGATTGCTTCTAGCCGTCTTGATTATCCAACCTTCGTAACATCACATATAGCGTTCATGCTTGCACATCATGGCAATTGGAAAGGGATGTTCGTAGAATGTTTGATTATATTCTCATTACAGCACGCTCGTAGAAACGCGCCAGGATGCTCGCGAGGAAACCTGAGATTGTCCCAGAAAACCAAGACGCCATAACCTGAAGCTATTCATGACATTACAGACGGAGCCAAGCCAGAACTGCCTTCACCCGACCGGATGCTCCGGCATCCATAAGCGACGCCATGCCAAATGTATCCTGGCATCAAAGATATCGGTGAGCGACGGGTGATGGTCAAGCTGTGACGTTGGCGGAAAAAGAGGAAGATGGGTATCGTGATGTGACGCTGTTCGTCAAGCCGTTATCGCGGCATCGTGAAAGGTGTTTGCGCGCCCCCGCTAAAACTTGAATATGATGTACAGAGCGTGGATGATACCCTGATGATGTTGTTAGTGACAGGGTCGTGGGTGATGATGTGTGTACCGGAACTCACCGGAATGTAACCAAGGACGGTCAACAGGATGTTGATGAGGAAATCAGCGTTGCATCCGCGCTCAAGGAAGACACCCAGAGGAGGCAGGATGATGGCAAGGAGGATCTTGCAGATGTCGCTGGCGATTGTTAGTGTCTACGTCTTCAAGTAGGGTGATTGCTGGTGGAGCGGACATACCTGGCGGTGAAAGGCATGTTGGAGTGTTGGGTTGTTCTTGCGTGTAAGAGTTGGAAGTGCTTGTAGTAGAGTGCGGATTGATGGTGTGATGATTTGACAAACAGCGGGAGTCTTGCTTAGTATTTATGGCAGGTGACGAGGGCAGCTCATGACCACAAGAGTGACGTAGCCGGTGAAATTCAGCAAGGATGGCAGGCGCTGCCGCGTACCCGCACGCGCCACACCTTCCGTTGTGGCGTCATAGGTGTCCGAGTGACCCGACAGCAAAACAAGATCGCGCTCAAACTTCCAAGCAGAGTTTCCACGTCGAGATTGCCTGTCAAGCCCTGCGAGTGACGCATGCCGCGTTCTGAGGCTGGGGGAAATTGCGTGCTGCTGCTTGGTCAACCCCGGACTCAGCAGCGGCCGTGTTTCCGAGCCTCATTTGCCAAACGTACATGTCTCTAGACGGTGAGATGGTGCTCTTGGCTGGCAAGGTCTGGATCGCCCACCAGCCACAAGAGCTGCGCAAGCTTGATGGGCTTGTGCCGTCGATCCACCTCACGTCACAGCAGCCGCCCGCCATCATGCCGCTAACATGATGTCAAGCCTCACCATGTGGCGTAGGCTTCTATTCATAGTTAGTTGTGGCTCAAACCTGGGGGTTAGGTCAAACTACTGGAGCTCTCGTTCCACCTTGGCTGCGCCTGTTGAACCCTCGGTGGATTGGCGACAAGCGACGCGCCCGCAATCTTCATCGTCGAAGTCTCTAGCAATGAGTAGCCCAAAGTCCTGCACGGATAGATCGCCGGGGCGCTTGGCATGTGCCTGCGTGGACATGCATCGTGGAACATGCCGGTGTATGGCCGGAATCGATCGGAATTGGTTTGCCCATCGGTGGAAAGAGAACAAGCACAGAACATGGAAGACCTGCTATCATTTGATCATCGCAAATGGACAATGACTCTGGTTTGAACCGACAACCAGGCTGCCCCAGCGCAATCATCACAGCAACAGTATGATCCGCTGTACTATTTGCTGCATTTCTACCTATAATGTTTCCTGCGGAACACAACTCTGAATTTTTGATAAATTTTGGTGTTGCGCCGAGAATAGATTCCTAAGCGCCTTTGGGATACAATCCTGTTCATGTTGCCAGCGCGTGAACAGCGAACCAAACACACAACATGTGCGCGAAGACATGCAACAAAGCACACAGCTCTCCAAAGTAACATACTATCATTCATCGGGTATCATCTCAAAATCCGTAACATGTGCCCAATACCTCCCTCCCAAGCCCATCCTTCACATCATAAAAATCCATCCCTCACGCCCCCTTCTCAGCCTCAACCTGCTTCTGCAGATCCGCCTCCACACCCCTCTGCCTCGCCTTCCCCTCATCATGCTGCCTCTGCGCCTCCTCCTTCTGCGCCGCATTACCCGTCAGCCCCGCAACAGCACCACCGACCGCACCCCCAAGCCTATCGCCAATCCCCTTTCCGAGATCGTTGACCTGGCCCGCAGCTTCCTGCTCCTTGCCCTCCTTGTTCTGCTGGATGCCCTGTTGCTTGAGGCCCTCGGCGCCGGTGAGGCCACCGAGCGCTTCCTTCGCGGCACCCATGTTTTGGTTCCATGAGCCTTGGGTGCGGTCCGAGTTGTCTTTTGCGACGCCGCCGTCGGGGGTTACGGAGAAGGGACCGGCTTTGGCGGCGGAGTGGGAGAGGTCGTGTTCGGCGGCGGCGGCATCTTTGCGGTTTTCGCCTTGGGCCTGAAGTGGTTTAGTAGAGAGCTTTGCAAAGGAGAAGCGCGGAGACTGACCTTATCGGCGGTGCTGCCTGTGAGAGAACCGATGGCGCTCTGGACTGCGCCGGTGGCTTTGTCCATGTAGGACTGAGGGGTGGAAGTCGCGTCCTTGTTTGAAGACATGGTTGTGTTGTTGTTTTTGTGGTAGGATTGAAGTAGTGTAATTCAGTGCAGTAGAGCTTTAGCTGTAGTTGTAGCCAAAGGTCGCGATGGCAGCGTGTTATATATCACTTTGTCTGTCTGGAAGTTCTAGTGGAGCATGTGAAGTATGACGTCACGCCCCACGTTGGGCAGTCGCGACGCGCGCAACTTGGCCTTGCGCGGGAGATCTGACGAAGGTGGCGCATTGAAAACCCAAGACGTGCGACGCTCGTGGTCTGGCTCACGACCTCGTGGGTCTTGATGACATCGCTTTGGGGATCAACTGATCGTTCTCACCTGTATTATGATGCAATGCAGACATTTGACCGAACAGACACCGATCATCTCAGTCATCGATGGCGACTGAGACTGCAAGAACCTGAGTCGAGAGTGTAGTTGCTAACATGGATATCTATTTGCTCGCACTGCCGTGTCGAGAAGGGTATGTTCGTTTCAAATCCAAACGCCAGAGAAAATGCTTTTGAGGTAATCGTGGTCTCATCCATCACCAATGACAGATACCTCCCTCACTGTCATCGACACTCCAGGTTCCCGCAAGACCGACAATCTCAACCTGCCCGTTGAAGGCTTCCGATATCTTGCCTAGCCGGGCAACGCCGTCATCGACGCCAAAGGACGCTCCAATATCTGCAGGCCCATTGTTGAGCAATCGCTTTGCCCAGGCATCGATTGCGGGCTCGCCAGTCTCATCGCGTGCTTGTTTCAGGAAAGGAATCAGAGCTGTACCTCCTGTGCCACGAAGCTTCTTGCTTCCCGTGCGAGCCACAGTGTTGGCCAAGTTGACACGTTGGGTGTTTGCTGGCTTGGGTGACAGTGATCGGGCGGTCGACTGTGTCTCGCGCGATTTGATGATAATGTACCGCGATACAAGCTGGATATGCTTATCGCGCAGACTCCGTAGCATGGCTAGGCATGCGTCGTAGGATGTCGTCAAAGCCCGATCTCTGCGATTCGACGTGACGTACTCTCGAATGTTTGCGACGCTCTCCATGTGCTCTAGGAACCTGCGATGGGGTCCGGGCATGTAGTTGCGCATATCCTGGATGAAGCCATGCGAGGGTCCAGATGGAGCAGGCTTTCCAGTGTCATCTCTCTTCTCGCCGGTGGGTCTGTGTTCCACTCCTAGGACAATGTCGAAGAACTGGATAGTGGAGCTCTGCGCGTTGCTGCCGCCGCTGAACTGGACATATGGTTGCTGGCCGGTACCATCATCAAACATGACACCATTTGGAAGACCAGCATCGGCCATGTTCTTGCTCCCAGCTAGGAAGGGTCGAATGCGATGGTAGAAGACATGTGGATCGCAGCTCTCGTACATGCGCTCCAACAGGGCGCCTAGCTCATCGAGTCTCCCGGCAAATTTCTGAAGGCAGTCCACGACTGTCTTGCTATCGTTATCCCTAGCAGCTTCAATAGCACGAATCATCATCGGAATGACTGGTCCGGCTCTGGCTTCGATCGCTACAGACACTAGGTAGAACCAAGATTCGTCCATCGAGCCAGTGAAGGTCATTTGCGTCGCGAGGTTGTCCAGGGTGTCTGCAGGTTCCCAGTCGAATAGTGGTCGCCAGTTCCACAGGCAGACGGCTGCAAAGGTTGCGACTGGTGGGAGCTCCAAGTGTCTACATGTCTCCATGAACGGTATCGAGATGGATGGTGGCACAATCTGAACGGGGTCGTTAGCTATGCATCGCTTTGGAACATGTAGATTTTCGAGGCTTACATCAGATGGTCTGTCACCGCCCCAGATGTATGCATGGGCGATGAACCCCAAGATGGAGTAGGCTCTCCGCCATTCAGCTTCTGTGAGGAGGAATTCGGTTCCCAGTACTGGTAATGTGTCGACTATCCCACGTAGCCGCTTGGCAAGGATCAAGCTTTGGAAGTTGCGCACAATCGTCTCCCACGGTTGGTAGTAGCGATCCGGCAGGACATCGAGCGGTATCTCATCGGGCAAGAAGCCGTTCTGAGGTGAGATACCGTAGTCGGCCAACTGAGGCAAAGTCGGAAGCATTGTGATGGTAGGCGGCAATAAAGTTTGGGTGTGTCTGACTGTTAGAGGGATAGAGGTGTTCTGTTGTGCTCGGTGGTCGTGGGAAGCAGTCGGAGTAGGTGTCGCGTGATGGAATCGGAGTCGGGGAAGGAGTACAACTCGACTAACGGCCGTGGAGGTAGTCGCCACCAACTATTACCCCTGGTTTGATTGATCAAGGGATTCCCAAATCTTTTAAGGAACGACGAGCGGAGGGTGGGGTAGAGATGAACTAAATCCGCGGTACTTGTGTGTGGGCGAAAGGAATCTAGGCGTGTCTGGTAAGTTGTCTCGGAGGTGGAACCCAGGCACCAAACGAGTTGGTTCCGAGTTTGGGGAGCCCAGTGCTAGAGGGGTCTTTGCGGAGACGCGGACGGTAGGCTAAAGACAGATGTTGAAGAGCTGACTCGATTAAGCAACTGCAACACGAACAGTAGTAAAATGGTTAGGGAAGTGGCGTGAGAGAACAATGAGCATTATAACTGCCTTCCGGCCGCGGCTGCGAACCTTGGTGGATAATGTCAAAGAAGCAGGCCGAAACGCGTAGTGCTCAGTAATTGCCTAAGAGAAATCTGCGAGCCGAGTGCTCCGCGCAATCGGTTTCGTGGGCGTCACTTGGGTCACATTAGCAATCAATTCACTCATGGATTCCATGATTCTACTATAGCGGAGGTAGCGCGGCTGGCCGACGGGCTACTAAGTGCCTCCACACTAGCGTAGCTGCCCTGCATGAAACGGCTGGCTGCCGAAGTCGGGCAATCGGCCGTTGGGGAGCAACACGGGTTAAATCCGCAAATAGAGGCCGGTGCCATAGAATGTGAATGCTGAATGATGGTTTTTGCCTCTTGTGATGAGATCACGACGCGACAACCGAATCTTCGAGGACGGGATCAAACAGCCAATCCAGCCTCACGCACCGTCGCCAACCCCGCAAAATTCCCGTTCCTGTACGCCGACGCTACTGCAGTGGCATCAAGCTAAGAGTGCAGATCAGGAACCGGGTGTTGGCTGTGGAGTTGCTTGTTCATACATACAATGAAGCTGTCCGGATTGCGACGATTAGTGTTGCTGTGTAGGCAAGTTTGTT
The DNA here is from genome assembly GCF_023758025.1 of Alternaria triticimaculans. Taxonomy (NCBI): domain Eukaryota; kingdom Fungi; phylum Ascomycota; class Dothideomycetes; order Pleosporales; family Pleosporaceae; genus Alternaria; species Alternaria triticimaculans. The sequence goes on from NW_026055958.1 coordinate 4,634,638, forward strand.
GTTGTGGAATGCGACGGTGGTGATAGTTTAGATGTGAAAACACCAACGCTGCAGCATCGATGAAGCAAGCTGAAAGGAACAACAGCGGGGTGGATGATGAACACCACATCTGCGCCCGTGTCTTCCCGATAATCTACGACTACTGGCCCTCTCTCCAAGGCATCCTTTCAACACCCCTCACCCACCTCCGTCTCCTCCACTCGCCCTTGCGACTCGGTGCATGGCTCTCCCACGCCCGGCGCAAGACCTCCTTTTCTTCATCTGCAATATCCCTGCTGCTTCCCTTTGACCCGCTCCGTTTCTTGAGTTTCGCCTTTGCGGCACTGGCCTTCTCTCCTTCGCTCTCAAGGACTTCGTAGTGCAGATCCGTCACCCATCGCTCACCCTCGACCTCGACCTCTACGCCTGTAACACAGCGATCCTCAACCCATTCACGAGACAGCAGATCGAGCGTCCACTTCTTGTCGCTCCAGCGCCAGCCGCGGGGTGGAAGTACATCTTCGAAGAACGGGGTACCGCGGGGTCTGTCACCGCTGATTCTAGAAGGCGACAAGGGCGAGTAAGGTGATGGAGAGAACATGAAACCTTCATACTCGCCATGCTCGTCATGTAGGGCGCGGTGTTGAAGTTCGAATATTTCTACCTCACGCGTCTCCTGGGATGTCTCCAATTCGATGTCTGCGCGTGAGATGGTCAGGAGGAACGATCGACTTTCATGTTCTGCGTCCGAAATGAACTTTTCGGTCTCGGGCATTGTAAGGAGGTCTTGAACGTTGGGATGCCCTAACGCTGTCAAAGTGTATCCAAGGACGAGGAATATTGCGCGCCACGGTAGTAGGTGCGCCGATATGAATAGCAGCACCGATACAACGAGCAGGATGAGGTAGAGCATAGATGAGAGGTTCTCGTTCTGGAAGTTGGTGAGCGGCGTGATGAAGCTCAGTACAGCATCGTGGCCACGGCTAAAGTCCTCCATGCAGTTTTGCAGATCGCGCATGTTGCGGAAAAAGTCCTTGCTGAACTCAGGCGCAGGCTTGATTGTCTTCGCATCGGCCAACGGTGGTCCTCCCAAGCTTCCTCTCCACAGATCGCCGTCGATATCTACCGTGTTCGTCATGGGCTCCGGATGACGGGTCAGAAATGCAGGAACCATGACGAAGAACATGCCACATGCCAACGGGAGTACAGGTGCAAGATACGGATTGACGCATACGAAGGTCCAGACGAAGAGAAATGAGAGGGTTTGCGTAGGCTGAGCCCAGGTGAACAGCCGAATGAGGCGATTTTGAGCAACGAAAGCAACGCCGATGCGCGAGTTGAAGCGACGGAAGTTGGACGACATAGTGGGGATGCTGAAGTTGGGTCGAGCAACATAGCTTCGAGAGCGCCGGTCCTTGACTTGCGGTGTGTTCCCGCTTGGTGTCGAGGCTGAATCCGGAGGCGAGCCGTCAGAGAGGTCTTCCGAGGGCAGAACTTGTGCCAGTAGCCTATATAAATCAGCTCAATATATCTTATATTGCACACTCCTCTTATATTCGAGGTCGCTCGTGATGTTCAGCTTGTACAGCAACATCTGGGTTCGGATAACTTACATGTTCATCATCTTGTCTCCCACCCTACTACTCGACTCGCGACTTATGTTATCACCCAGCGACTCCAGTTTGTCTTTAAGCCTGCTAGCCGACAGACGGCGGGAGTGGGGCCTCTCCGTGGTGGGCGTGCCATCATTCGATGCATGTTGTACTTGGACTACCGGAATGGGCGTGCCGCGGTTCGCCAGCGACTCGGAGTTATCTGAACCCATGGCGGGACCTGCAGTGTGATTGTCTTGTTCCTCTTGTCAGGCAGGCAACCAGATTAAAGTGGCGTGTTGGTCTCAGACTGTGATTAAGGAAGTCACACTTGTGTTGCGTGGTGTTCGAGGTAGGTGTGTCACATGTGGCTGAGTCGCGAGTTCCTAATCCGTGCAGACGTCGAGCAACTGCCTAGACAACATCCAGATGGTAAACTGTCCCTGCTCTTTCGGTTCCGTTATTTCAAAAGCGCATCCTCAGTTTGGCGTGGAGGGTCCAAAAGCAGGTGTTGGTGCAGCAAACGGATGACGCACGCGCATGTGAACTCGTGGCGTCGAGCTTGCGCCGTGGTACGTTGTTGCTTCCGGCGTTTCCCCACATGTGGCCGTGCACGTGCGCGATTGGGATGGTCAGGGACAAACAACCTTTGGGCTTGGACAACCAAGAAGCTCTTGGAGATCGCTGTTACATTGTGAAGTCTCCGTTACCATTTAGTGGTGAGATGAAGAATCAAGACTGCGGAGAGCTGCGGAGTTCCCGCTGTCATGTTTCGGGGCCGTAACCTCCCCTACATAGATAGCTTCCAGAGCATGCACGATTGAGGGTTCAGCATGCACATGCTGAAAGCCGTGCCATGTGCAGGCGGGCTAGGGTAGCTTGGGTAGTGCAATCATGGTTGGCAGGTGATGGTCGTACTGCCTGGTGTACAGCTACTCTGGACAGAAGCGTGGCAGCAACGCTGAGATGACAGCGAGACAATAGGGCCGTTGGGCGATGCGTCCGTTTCCTGGGAGAGGAGAGTTGTTTTGATAATACCCTATTCGCCGCAAGAGGCAGATATGGACAGGGGCCGTGGGTCCTTGTCAACTAGACAACCCTAGTGCCTTGGTGGCTTTTGCGGGCGACCCTCATTGTGACTTTGACGAACGTCGACTATCGTACACCTCCCCTTTGCCGCAACCCAGCGCCGTGCTTTTTGCGCAGCCCATTGCCTAAGCCTGAATCCTTCCGATAGCCGTTCGCTCGACTCATTACCGACCGCCGATCGCTTTCACCGCTGTAGCCGGGCCCATTCGACATGTCGGCATAGTCTCCCTCGGTGCCCAAGCTCGACGCTTGGAGACCATCCCGGCTTTTCGAAAGAGGGAGACTTTTTGAAGCATCTCGTGACAGCAGAGCGTCCATTGCCGGCGTCGTAATCACGAGCTGTGGAGCTGGCCATGGCGACGCAGCCGCGAACTGCAACTCGGACCATGGAGACGACCAACGTGCCCGAACGGTCAGGGTCCAACATGTCGGAGGACTCTAGCGGCTCCTCAGGTACGAAAAAGCATTAGGGTGGCTGTCGCATTACGCGACGAGGTGTCATAGCTAACGCAGCGCTGCAGAAGACCGCGTACGCAAGTTCCAGAAGACGGGCGACCAGGGCAGCCGCCTGCGCAAGACGAGTGCATCCAATGCCATAAGCGCAGCCCGCCCGCTGCCTTCCATCAACAACAACGCCGCAGGACGGGGCAGGGCCAAGGTGCCGTTGGGCCCCCGCGAGCGGCCCCAGGACTTCACCAAGCAGAGGTACGACGCCGCAGCTATGGCGACCACAGCACTGACGCGTGATGCAGTAGAATGGCAAGCGGCGCCAGCGTCGCTTCCCTCGAGACGCGCTCCTTCCTGCCCACGCCCGCGAATGAGACGGCGGCCACGCGTACCGTCCCCTCGAACCCACGCTTCAGCTTCACCAAGCAGCCGCAGCCCGGGCCTGCAAAGGAGGAGCCGACTGAGAGCACCGGCTCGTACGACTTCCTGCCCGCCGTCAACTTCGACGACTTCGCCAACAGCCTCGCGTATGAGCCCGCTCTGAGCGACTTCCCTGCGCCTGGCACGTTCAAGGCCAACGCGCCTGCCAACACAACCACGCACAGTAACAACAACATGCCGTCATTTACGGGAACGCCCACCGACAAGCCCCCCACACGCAGCAGCGACTTCGTTCGCCGCTTCAGCCAGTCCACCGCGAGGAAGCCAAGTGGCGCCTCTACCGCATCGGGCTCTGACACGAACATGCCAGCGCCGCAGAGCAACATGGCCATTCGTTCACGTCGTCAAAGTCAATTCCCCGCCCAGGCACCCCCAAATCCAGCTGCCCGAGCACCGCGGAAGAGCGTTGGCCCTGGAATGCTGCCTTCAAGTAGCTTTGAGCGCCAGGAAATGGACAGACTGGCCAACGACAACACAATGCCCCAGCTCGGCCGTGCGCCGTCACTGAACAAGGGAAACAGGCGAGAGACACTGTCTGCAAACATCAACACAGCTCCTACCACTGGAGTACCCAGGCTCCCAACTGCCGCACGCAACGCCAAAGCAAAGTCCTTACAACCGCCTTCGAGACAGCAACCGGGCCACCTGACTGTCTCATCCATGACCCCCGATCCAAGCTCAATGCCCTCCCCTGGCAGGTCTCCCGCTGCGCAAAGATCGTACACACCATCGTCCTCCTCGAGCAAACGGCAGTCGACGGCTCCACACATCTCTGGGCTTGGCGCGCGAACCATCAGCCCCACAGACGCTCGGCGGCTCAGAAGACTGTCCATGAACCCAAATCATCCGCCAGGCGGCCCAGTGGGTCCTCCCACTCCCCAGGGCGATCAAACGTTCGACGAGCGAGCCTTCAGCCAGTCCCCAGCCTTGGCTGTGGGAGGCAGCATGACACCATCTTCGGCGCGCGCGACGCCAGAGCAGAAGCGCAAGTCCTATGCTTCTGGTATATCGCTCTCGTCCAACTCAAGCTTGAACTCATTGAAGGTTGGTCCTTCATCAATACCCTTGCGCACGAATACTGCTCCGACGAGCTCTCGTTTGCCTGCACCAAAGCCACGGAACGTGCAAAGCTCAGCTGGCGGGGAGCAAGAAGAGGTGCCTCCTGTACCTGCCATACCAAAAGCGTTTGAATCTCCCAAGGACCCGGAGCGCAGCAGCTTTGCATTCACAACACCCAATTCAAAGATGAGCGCGCCTCCTCAAGCACCTCAAGAACCGGTGTCAACGCCTGACACGCAACGAGCCGAGCCTCGGCAGAACGAGACCCTGGAAGGCGGTGTTATGAACAGGAGCACAGGGTCCATCAGACATCGACGGGGACTAACTGTTGGAGCTGGTACCGAAGGTGAGAGGACGCCCACGGTACAGCAGTCCAGCAAGAAGAATCTACAGCCAATCAGACTGCCACCGCTGAATCTGCTGCCGCTCGGCACACCATTCAACAATCGGATATCGTCTTTCCCTGCGCCCTCTGGTGAAGTGGACGACCGTAATGTAACGCCACCACCTAAACGTGCTGCCAATAAAACGCCTAGTACTCCCATGACAGCCTCCAAGGCGAACTTCTTCGCAAGGAACAACCACCACGACGAATACCACAAACACTTGCGTAGCAGTAGCTCTGCCTTCAACCTGCGTGCTGCAGACTCGTCGCTTGATACCCACCCGAACATTGGTTCGATTCCCGTTCCGACCTTGAACCCAACACGTCAAGCCACCACGCCTTTCTCATCGAATTCGTTACCAAAGGGTAGCGGGGAGTTCGCCCGCTTGCAGCCACGACCTAGCGGCGAGTACAAATCCTCTGCGAGGGATGTGGAGATGCAGAGCATGGTTGCTGGCCCGCGGCCATTACAAAAGAAGAACACGTCGGATTCAATACAGACGTCCACGTCAACCGAACCTGAAACGCCTTCTTCTGGCTCATCTTTGCGGCGAAAGCTCAGCCTCAGTGGCTGGAGAAGAGCTTCATCTAAAGCTGCAACACATCAATCGCAAAATCTGCAGGTTCGAAAACCGGGCCCTCAGGGCGGTGAACCAAGACAGCAACCCCAGCCTCCCAAGCACAGCGAAATGCCTCCCCCGCGGCTACCTGCGTCTGCTACTTGGAGCGGTGCTATTGGCACAAGCCCAAGTCCCGCCAAGAGTGGGAGTCGACCATCCCTTGATTTCGGGCGCCGCAAACCCTCTGCAACAGCGGTTGCAAGTGATACAGAGGTTGAGAAATTAAGTGCTCGCAAGCCTGTAGGGAATGCTGGAACACGTGCGGTATCGGGCCACACGGACCAGGCTAATAGCCAGGCGACACAGAAGTCAACGTCGATCTTGACACCGATGCAGCGAATGTTGGGTACGAAGAGCTCGTCGAACATGCTCAAAGCTCGTAATCTCGATTCGAACCTCGATAGAGATGACATGTTGGCCGACGAAGAAATGAAGAAGCTTGCTTCGAAGCGGAAAGACTTTGAGCATGCGGCGCGCGATGTCGACGAGCTCCGTAAGCGCGCTACAGCCAAGGAGCGTGTCAGTCCAAGTGATGCTGTGCGCATGGCCAATTTGAACATATTCGAAAGAGGCGAGATCATCGATTACAAGGAGGTCTACTTCTGTGGAACGAAGAACGCCAAGAAGCACGTTGGCGATCTAAATGCGCAGACCGCAAACTTCGGCTATGACGACGAACGGGGCGATTACAACATCGTCTTGGGAGACCATCTCGCATACAGATACGAAGTTGTTGATGTTCTTGGCAAGGGCAGCTTCGGACAGGTCGTGCGTTGCGTAGACCACAAGACGGGAGGGCTCGAAGCGATCAAGATCATTCGTAACAAGAAACGGTTCCATCAGCAAGCTCTGGTCGAAGTCAACATTCTTCAGAAGCTACGCGAATGGGTAAGAAAGGTGCATTCAGTATACAGAGTAAGCTTGCTAACGATATCCAGGACCCCGATAACAAGCACAGCATGATCAACTTCACCCAGAGCTTCTACTTCCGTGGCCATCTTTGCATCTCGACCGAGCTTCTTGGCATGAATCTGTACGAGTTCATCAAGGCACACGAGTTCAAGGGCTTCTCCCTACGCCTAATTCGCCGATTCTGCAAACAGATGCTGGCTTCTTTGACCCTCTTGAAGACCCAGAAAGTCATCCATTGTGACTTGAAACCGGAGAATATTCTGCTTGCGCATCCGCTCCACTCGGAAATCAAGGTCATCGATTTCGGATCCAGTTGCTTCGAAACCGAGAAGGTCTATACTTACATTCAGTCGCGATTCTACCGATCGCCGGAGGTCATCCTCGGCATGAGCTACGGTCTGCCAATAGACATGTGGAGTTTGGGTTGCATCCTTGCGGAGCTGCTCACCGGTTACCCCATATTCCCTGGAGAGAACGAACAGGAGCAGCTTGCTTGCATCATGGAGATATTCGGACCTCCAGAGAAGCACCTCATCGAGAAGAGCAGCAGGAAGAAGTTATTCTTTGACTCCCTTGGCAAGCCCAGAGTCACTGTTTCCTCAAAGGGCCGCAGGCGACGACCCAGCTCGAAGACACTGCAACAAGCCCTGAAGTGTGACGATGAGGCCTTCCTTGACTTCATCACGCGCTGTCTGCGTTGGGATCCCGAACGTCGAATGAAGCCCGATGAAGCGATGCAGCATGAGTTCATCACTGGCGTACGCAAAAGCAATCAACAACGACGACCATTCAACGCCCCGTCCGGCACGTCTTCACCTGCGAAGCGAATGCCGCCCCCACAGTCGGCACAGCCACGTGTCCGACCTCTTCCCGAGCCTCCCGTGTCTAGCTTCAGAAACGGGACCGCAGCCAGCGGACAACGTCAGGTGTCGAACAGCAACTCACCTGTGAAAACATCTGCTCCCGCGAGACGCCACTCCACCGTGCAAGGACTTGCACCTGGAACAGCAGGTACTAAGCGTGCAGCAAACGGAGCGCCACTCAATGGCGCAGGTGGAAGTGGATTGCCGCGCGCAGCACAGCGCAGTGTGTCAGGCAAACCAGACCTCGCTTCGGCGGCGGCTATTGCCAGTCTCGTAAGTTCAGAGCATCCCGGCCAGCTTGATATCGACGAGTAGCTAACAAGGCTTCAGAAAACGCACACATAACCTTACGAAACCGAGAGATATTCTCAATATAGATTAACGATTACTGGGCATCTCATGAGGTTTCTACTATCTAATATGGGGTCTACCCCGCTGGCGGCTTCGGGGTTGGGGCTGATCCGGACTTTTGTGCAGATGTGGTTGCGAATGTTTATGTTTTCCCATTCAGCGACGTTATACCCCCGAAAAAGTCTCTCTTTGGAGCATATTTTCAACAAGGTGTATTGATTGGTTTATTGGATAGGAGGGAGGATAGTGAATCTTGATATGAACAGCATTCTAGGGCGTTGTAGCAAGATAGACATCTTCTAGATATCGTAATGTGAGGGGTGCTGGGTTGTATGGAGTCGAGTACAAGCATTGCCTATCTGCCTGAATGCATGAGTGATGGCGAGCTGCAGCCTTGTGTGATGTCAGTGCGTTATCGATAAGGGCGGTCGCGAATTTGACAATGTTGGCTTTCGCACTGCAACCATCAGCACTCGACTAGCCTTCTTTGATACCCCCGTTCTTCCTTCTTTACATTCCTTAGATATGCCTCGCGACCCGCTAATCGGCCTCGTCGGCAAGCCTTCGTCCGGCAAGTCGACTACACTGAACAGGTGCGCAATGCCCCTCCACCCCTCTTTCGCGGATCTTTCTAAGATGGATTTCATGGCAGCTTGACAGATGCTACCTCCAAAGTCGGTCCGTACATGTTTGAATACGCTGGGAGCTATGTAGGCTGATTATGAGTAGGTAACTTCCCGTAAGTCATCCCTCTCCGATCCATGGAATGCGACTGCGCAGCGCACACCGCGCTCGATTGTTCGCATCGTCAGCTCCTAATACTACAACCAGATTCACTACCATCGATCCCCAGCGCGCCATCGGTTACCTCCAGATCGAATGCCCCTGCGCGCGCCTCGGTCTCGCTGATCGCTGCAAACCCAACTACGGCGGCTGCGTCGAAGGACGGCGATCGGTCCCTATAGAACTTCTCGATGTCGCCGGTCTCGTGCCCGGCGCACACATGGGAAAAGGCCTCGGAAACAGATTCTTGGACGACTTGCGACATGCAGATGCGCTTGTACACGTGGTGGATGTGAGTGGGACGACCGATGCGGAGGGCAAGGCGACAAGAGGCTACGACCCAAGTCAAGACATTGTCTGGCTGAGGAGCGAGATTGTGCGATGGATACAAGGCAACCTGATGGAGAAATGGGGCAGTATCAAGAGGAGGCATGTCGCTATCAAAGCCACGGCAGTCGAGACACTACAAAACCAGTTCTCAGGTTACGGATCCACATCCAGCGTCGTTGCGCGCTGTCTCGATCGCCTTGCCCTCAAGGAACCACTACAAGACTGGTCAAACGAGACCATCGAACGAGTCGTAAACGCCTTTACCGACGAGAAATTCCCGACCGTTATCGCACTCAACAAGATCGATCACCCCGACGCGGACAAGAACATTGCGAAAATTGCGAAACAGGTGGATGCCAAGAGCATAGTGCTTTGCAGCGCGATATCTGAAGTCTTTCTGCGGAAACTAGCGAAACAGGGCTTTATCAAATACACAGAGGGCAGCGAGTTCGTCGACACAAGAGAAGACTTGATCGAGCAAGGCGACCCCGATGGAGGCGGACTGAAGGAGTTGGACGAGAAGCTCACAACACGAATCGAGAATCTCAAGGACATGGTCCTTTACCGCTTTGGCAGCACAGGTGTCGTGCAGGTCCTGTCGCGAGCGGCAGAACTCCTCGGACTCGTTCCAGTCTTCCCAGTCCGCAACATCCACGCGTATACCAGTGGTAGTGCGAGCTCGACCGCTGTTTTCAGAGATTGTGTGCTTGTTAAGAAGGGTAGTACAGTCGGTGATGTGTATAGGAAGGTTATGGGTGACGCGCCGATGGCGTATGTTGAGACAGAGGGCGGGAGGAGAGTGGCGGAGGATGATGTTGTTGCCGTGGGAAAGAATGATGTGAGTATATGATGAGCATGCGAGCAGACATGTCGCTAACAAGGTGCAGATATTGAGCTTCAAGGTAGGAAGGGCATAGTTAAGCCTGGTCAGGATCTAGTTGGGATTACATCAGAGACGTGCATAGTGTTGGCAATTTGTGAACTTGAGCAGCACAACTAGTCGCAAACTGATAGATCTTACTGCACCTGCACTGATGAAACTGTGACTCCCTGCGTTTGTGCATCTCCAGATAACTAGAGTAACGGATATCTATTGAGTAAAAACAATTGCGCATCGCGTTGTTATGACGATGATCCCTATACTTCGCGTTTCTCCGCTACACACTAGCATCGCAGCCACACACATCCTTAGCCCAAAAAAAAAAGTCCGAACCCCATTCTACCCCAAAGCATTCAACACGTCTAGGCACCAACACCCAGCAAAAAGTAATCCTCCTCCGGGAAGGCTCGAACTTCCAACCTCCTGATAACTAGCTACTGGTGTAGTAACAGTCAGACGCGCTAGCCAATTGCGCCACAGAGGATTATCGAAATGCGCTGTTGCACTTCTTGATGGAGGATTCTGAAAATTGCATCCTACTAATCGCCTGGCAAACTTCATGTGCTCATGCTTGAGGCACTTGAAGCGAGCAAACATCGGCAGCATCGGGGATATGTATGTTATAGTGGGGGATCTTGTGGGTCTTGCTCGCTTACCGGAGCATGGAACGGCAGTGATGCTATGATAAGCGTGGTATTGTAATTTGTTTGATAGTATTGCTACTGAATTTGTCTGCTACGATGACGAGAGTGGGTATAATATGATATAAAGGAATTACCGCCGTACCCTCCCCTGGTATGGGTCCAAAGAAGCACCTGCTCCGCGCGCTATGCAGTTAACATGTAGTTAGGAAAATCATGATTCCGGGCCCGTCTTTGACTATTGACTCCTCAGTACGTGCCTAGTTACTCTTCCGGCTTCGTTTCTTCTTCTGCTCTTTTGAAGGTGTCTCGCCCGCTGCGGCTCCTTCGATCTTGAATTCGTCGCTCTCGAGGTCAACGACGCCCCGCAGGATACTGTATGTGAAGAAGTCCTTTGTGTAGCATGTTGTTCCTTCTTTGATCAGTTTTTGTGCCTCCACATCATCTTCGTCTGCAGCGAGGGCAATGGTATTTCCTGTCTTCTTGATCTTCGTCGCACCACTCGTCACGCTCGTCGCGCCCGCAGCTTTGCAGACAGCCTCAATGTCAGAGAATGAAGATGCGTATCTCGTCTTGAGGCTTTTCGTAAAGTGAACAGTGAAGTCGGTGAACGGAGTTTGCGGCTTTTCGAGGATGTCGTCAAGCTTGATCTTCCACTCCTCTTCTTGCTTAGGTATGGATGGCTTGAAAGCGGAAACGGCAAGCAGGCGCTTAGCTGATGCAGATTCCAATAGCCATTGGTCTGTAACGATAGGAATGCCGCGTGCGATTGCGTAAAGTACTTTTGTTGTCTTTTGGAGATCACCATCTCGTACGCTTTAATCGGTTAGCATGGTGACACAACAGCAAAGACAGTGTAGTACTTACCATAGTACATTGAAGTCATCAGCCAGATTCTCTACAAACGCTCCACCTTGTTTCTTCAGGAACTTGACAGCCGCACTTGCTTTCGTAATGGTGGAGTTGCTGCAGGCTACACGGGAAACCGGGCCATCGTAGTCCTCTCTAACTGTAGTATTAGATATGGATCGTTGCGAACCCCTCTGCGATCGTGGTGGGGCGGACTGTTCGGGCTGAGCAACGTCGACGTTACTCAGGCGACTGTCTTCTGTGTCGCTATCGCTTGTTTTGGCGCGTTTGCTAGGCCCAGCAAATGTCCCGTTGTCAGACTTGGATGCATCTGCGTCCGCCTCATCGGCTAGGGACCGTGTTCGTTTCTTAGCTGACCTCGATGGTATGTGTACTCGCGGTGAAGATGTTCTAGCATTCAGAGGCAGCTGTGGTTGCATCTGATCCTGTGACTCGCCAGTACGGGCGGTCGAGAAAGCCTCTGCTTCCTGAACGTCTGCTTCGTAAATATCTGTAACATTCCCTGTACGCGCAGCGGTTGGGGTCTCCTGGATCACAGTAGTTGATCGTTGATTCGAAAGCTGAGGGGTTGCGCGAGGTTGTGACTTTGCTACATTGACGGCGGGATCTTTCGTACCATCGCCCTCGCTCTGGGCTTCTTCAGGTGTCACCGCGATTCTCATAGCGTCAGCAGCCGATGAGTTGACCTGGACCTCTGAGTCTGTCCACTGACAAGTCAGGTAAGATTGAGCGTTTGGAAGATGGATCTGATCGCCATGACGCAGGAATATTGTTTCTGAGCGTCCCTCACTCTGTGGTTGCAACTCGTATCTAGCAGCCGATGATAGACTGTTGGCGTGTGCTTGGCCAGGCAAGATGCTTAATGAAGCTGTGATGGCTTCCAGTTTGACCCCACATGGCCCAGAATCTACCATAGTCAGTGGATGTCTCAAGCCTCTTCGGCGAACCTACCGATGCGACCGAGCTCAGGTATGATTGTAGGCGCTGCTATAATGCGAACCACGCCAGGATGTACGTTGTTGACGATGTGTACTGTTCCTTTTTCCGGCAGGGCGTACTCTGAGGACCCCGGCGCTCCCGTAGTATGTGACGAGATCAATGTCCACATCCTAGGCCGGTTGACGCGTCGTGGCGGTTCCTTGATCGCGAATGTTGGATTTAACGCGTGGTCACGTTTGCGGAAGGCGCAGCCCTGGAGCTGGGCTAGCGGTGACGCGCATAATAAGTGGGGCTGTCTGCTGATTCGCCACTCACGCTCACGCTTACCTTCCCTTTCTGCCTGCCAGCCGTACGCCGCTACCTCCTCTGGTTACAGCAAGGATATGGATTCGAAGGACGATACCTGTACAACGGTAACTCGTGTACTTAATTTGGTTGCTGTGCATCTCAACTGCCGTTGGTCCCAGTTCTCACGAACACCGCCGCCCAACAGTCTCAAAGCTCAGACAGTCGAAGATGGAGAACAATAGTAAGGAATTCGCGCTATCTCATCACAACCATCGCACACTGCAAACAGCGCATCTCGAAATTATCCAACTCACTATGAGCGACTCTGCGACTCACTGTAAGACAGGAGAAGAGCACCAGCGGCGAGCATTGGTCAAGCGTTTACAGACCGAGGCGAGTATCCGGACGCATGCAGGTGAAGGGACCATGGAACAATAGTAAGGGCTCCAGGTAACTCTAAGACTTCATCTTCGTCCTCGCTTTGGCTAGCTATAGTTGTGAGTGGGGATATCGAAACAATCGCACGCTGCCGCTGCTATTATCCGCTCGGGATCCGAAAGCCATCACTCCCCGTCACTTTCTCGATGACCCTGCATGCCACCAATCTGCAGCACAGAACCAACCTTGCCATCTAGCTATTATATAACTCTGATATAAACGATACAGCTTCGACTCTCGTTGCTGCAGGACTCCTTCATTCCTTCTTCAACCTCTAGTACTTTCTACCTTTCTTCCAAATTGTCACCTCCAGACCCAACTCCGTCAGACTCTGTTCCTCCCCTGGACTTACGGCCAAACAGCACTACCTCTATAACCTCCAAAGACTGCTAGCAGTAGGAGCCGTTATGGCTGACGACTTCCACGCCGTTGACCTTCCGTCCAACTTCCAGGTTCCGCCCGGCTTCGAGCCGTGGACCCAAAACTTCACCCTCATCGTGCCGGTTGTGATGGGCGACGAACCCAAATGGGCAGTCACCACAGTCAACATGGCGGATGTCAACTATTGGAGCGTGAACACCGCCCGCCTTGCTACCAGCAATGGGGTAGGTCTTGGTGTATCGATCATGCTTCTGGTTGTTCTCGTCCTCTTGACCAAGGCTGAGAAGCGGAAGTCCTTCATCTTCTACCTCAACACCGCTTCCCTCTTCACCAACACCATCCGCTGCCTGCTTCTCGCCATGTATCTTAGCAGCACCTGGAACGACCCTTACAGCGATGTTACCCCATATTCACCACCTCTGACCAATGCGGACTGGGCTATCTACGTCTTAATCAACGTTTTCAGTCTTATCGTCGCTATCCTAGTCTACGCTTCACTCAGTCTCCAAGTCTGGATCGTATGCGTCACTACACCACCTCTACATCGCACCATCATCATGGGTGCAACCACCACAGTGGCCTGCGCTGCTTTTGGAGTCAAGTTCGCTTTCGTCTACCTGAATACCAAATACGCATTGGACAATGTGTCACCCGATTCTCTGGCAGCACTGGACGGGATGACCTACATCATGCAAACTATATCCATCTGGTTATTCAGTTGCGTGTTCACCTGGAAATTGGGACATGCCATCCTTCAGAGGCGCCGTCTCAACATGCCTAGATTTGGACCGATGCAGATCGTCTTCATCATGGGCTGTCAGACAATGTCAATACCAGGTTCGTCTCTCTTTGCCACGCTGAACACTGACATTTACTAACTTACGTGTAGCTATTTTCACATCTCTCCAATTTGTTGAGAGCATCCCCCCTGAGATTGTCTCCCACGTTCTCACAATCGTCTGCATCTTCCTTCCCCTCTCGGCTATGTGGGCGGGTGTTGCCCACGATCAAAACGCTGCTCCCAGAGGCCTACGATCCACCAAGAATAAGCTCCATGGCAAGCCCGCAACGTCTACTTTGACGGACAGTTCCACCGCCTGTGGAAATAGTTCTCAGATGAGCTCGTGGTCGGATACCATGAACAAAGATCATATGAGCTCTGCCACTGCTCCCACATACCGTGACCACCGCACGAGCGTCGAGGACAACTGCATCCGGGTAGACCGCAAATTCGGTTTCTCGCACGAAGACGCCGCGGACCGAGTCTGATAGCGCGCAGCTGCATACCTGGCATGTGTCGACTCCTTTGCAGCGCATCGGAGATCATGCTTGATGGAGAATACTGAGGGTGCATGGGGGGTTATTATGGAGCGGCACGAGTAAACGGAGTCGGCGCACATTGCGTCGCGTCTGGTGCTCATGAAATCGGCAACGTACCCGGGGACTGTGCGTATCCCAACATTTGTGACACCGGGGACATGATTGGAGATGATATGGATCGCAGTTGGTGGATCTCCTATGTACGGCTGCCGCGTGTTACCTTATCTGTATCCTTAGCCATTTTTTACTTTCTCCAGCACCTTCTCTTAGCAACTAATACACTCGCTGCAGACCTTCCGCTCGCATTCATTATTGTGATGATAGACTTTGTGTTCGCGCTAGGTCAGGGTGTCATGGTAATTTGGTGCAAGTGTCGGCAATGTGTTACGACAGCTATTTAATATCAGTGACGCCATGTCAAGGGCTGCAATGACAAGGACTATCGTCGGACTCCGTGCTTGAACATGAACCAATCGCTGTTAACCCCGATGCCGTACCGTAGTCTCGCGATAAGGACGCACATCCCTAGCTACGATTTACGGCTATGGAAGCATCGCTCTCCGAGCGTCGTGCATGTTCCAGTCTATGATGGTACCGGCATTCATCGTGAGGAAATGCTTTAGGAGTCTGAAGTTACGAGCAGCTTCGTATAGGGCAGCCCATTGGGTCTAGCGCAAAGCCCAAACCGATTCGGCTCATCGGGGGCAGGCACCCCGCTTGGTCTCTCTACGCCAATGATCACCCACGTCGACACGTCGCTCAGCGTCTGTTATGCGACTCATCGATGTCAGAACACTCGAGCTCAGATGGTTCAACGATGACTCTATCCCAAAATACGCCATCCTTTCTCATACCTGGGGCGGAGATGAAGTCAACTACCAGGAATACGTCTGGATTAGCAGAGCTCGAGCGTTGTCCGCTTCTACCAACTTAGCATCGGCATCAACAGGCAGTCAAGATGCGCGAACTACACTGATGTTGGCGTTGGAGATGATGATTCGAGGCAGTTCCGAGATGCCTTTGGGAGGTTTATCGGAGAAAGACCTCATGACGCGCGTCGGCTACAGCAAGATTGTGAACGCAGCTGAGCAGGCACAAGGCCAAGGCTGTCACTATCTTTGGGTAGACACATGCTGTATTGACAAGACATCAAGTGCGGAGCTACAAGAAGCCATCAATTCCATGTATCGTTGGTACCGGGATGCGGAGGTCTGCATCGTCTATCTAGGCGACATCCCCAAACCGCGTCCAAACGGCTACACAACCGCTTCCGAAATCGCAAGAGATTCACTAAAGTCTTCTCGGTGGACGCGTCGCGGTTGGACTCTACAAG
Organism: Alternaria triticimaculans; assembly: GCF_023758025.1. Lineage (NCBI taxonomy): Eukaryota > Fungi > Ascomycota > Dothideomycetes > Pleosporales > Pleosporaceae > Alternaria > Alternaria triticimaculans. Next base: position 4,650,579 of record NW_026055958.1, read on the forward strand.
AACTGATTGCACCGGTTCTATGTCGCTTCTACTTCCAGGACTGGACCTTGATGGGCGAGAAGGTGGAGTTTCTGGAGGAGCTATCTGACGCCACGGGTATCCCAGTTCGTGTACTCGACGACAGAAGTACTATTAGTGAGTTCTCCGTTGCGGAGAGGATGTCTTGGGCAGCACATCGGCAAAGTACTCGTGTCGAAGATGTTGCCTACTGCTTGCTGGGCCTCTTCGACATTCACATGCCCTTACTTTATGGAGAAGGTGCGAAGGCTTTTATCCGTCTACAAGAGGAGATCCTAAGGACTACTGACGACTACTCCCTATTCTCCTGGTGCGCAACTTCATCGGAGCGATCAACGTATCGGGGTTTGCTTGCGCGCCAGCCTGAAGAGTTTCAATATTGCAGTTCTATCGAGCGCGAGAATGTCATTTCCACGTTCCCCATAGGCCTTACCCCTATCGGTCTACGTGTGCAGCTCGAATTCTTACCTGACCCCAAAGACAAAAGCCGGGTCTTGGCCATGATACGGTCGAGCAACCAGCTCAACCAGCGCTTGGCCATCACATTGAAGTGTCTGGATGGTGGGACGCAATACGCGCGTGTTGATGCTGGCTCTTTGGCTTTCATCGACGATTGGCCTACTGGGAAGCTCCATACCATTTACGTACGGCAGAAGCTGTTCATACCACCTGAATTCACGACTACCGAGTTCAAAAGCTTCCACATCCGACGTCGCGTTTCTAGCCACACTACGCCAACAGTTCGCATAATCAGTGTCACGCCTCGTAATTCCTGGAACGAAACCACCCACGAGCTACGGATACCAGACAATGTCACAGAATTCTGGGGGGCTGTTCTGCTTCGGGTCCAATCAGCAGCATATGCGCATTCTCTAAGCTTTCCCGTCGCGTTCGGTTTCAACAGGTCCACGTGTCACTACTGGTGTAAAGCCATTTCGGACTTTGACCCTTCGCAAGACGGTCAGGCCAGTGGGACCTGGCCGCAAGCGGTGAAAAGGAGGATACCAGACGAGGTGTACGATCCATTGCGAGGAAATGACGCGCGAAATGATATGTTCTTGGTGCGTGATAGCGGGCTGGCTATCAACGTTGGTATCAAGGCGGGGTTGTGTGGGGACAGCATTGCATTGCAGGTACACATCGATGGACTTGTTAGATGGGCATGAGATGAAGCCCAGACTCGCAGTTTGTCAGAGCATTAGCATTCACTAATTCTCCATTACACGGATATACTGCTTCCACGATCGGATAATAATCAAGTGTTTGCTGTCCCGAACTAGATGGAGTGGTTCACTTTCTGTGCAGGATCGCCACACTATCGATTTGCGCGCTCAGTGGGCTGTATCACGGAGACCAACTTTGAGACCAAGGTTGCATAGCGAACGAACGAGCGATGTATTCAAAAGCTACTACTGTCTTATCGAATGACAGATGTTGCATGAAGGGAAGACCTTTAAAGTCAATGTTGCCCCAAAAATGCGTAGATTTTACCTAGTACAGATATTTCGGTCTTCGCGGCGTAGTGCTTCTCTTCATCTGATAAGTTCCCTTGCCCCGCTTGCAAGAGCCAGTCATTTGATTCGGCTGCCCAGCCATCGGCGTCCACACCCACCGAAATCCTTTAAGCTTCTCGTTCGGCCTGGCGAACTGTGGTCAGTCAGTATATAAAGAGGCCGCAGCTCTAAACCTTCATCAAAGGACAGATGGCCGAGCGGTTAAGGCGCTAGCTTCAGGTGCTAGTAGAGAAATCTGCGTGGGTTCGAATCCCACTCTGTTCAACATTGTTTTTGCATGTGTGGTTCAGTCGAATCCTGTCCCGCTCAACACCTTTTTTGCACATGTAATAGCGGCTGGGCGATGCTGTACCATTTTGCTACTCTGGTGGGCTGGATGCGGTCCGTGCGAGCAAACCACGCGAGAGCGGGAGCGGGGCAGACACGCGATTTCACGATCCCAGGGTTCAGGCTTGGCGTCATCCCGTCTTCCCATCACGCGTTGCGCCTGGGGAAGCATCAATGTAGTCGTGTTCTCGTCGTTCTAACCATTGTGTTCTTTCGCACCCACACCTCGCGCCATTTCATCTTCCTCCGCTGCTACAGGCCATGGGACGGAGCTCTTAGGCAAGAGCAGCTGCCCAAGCCGGCACGGGAAGGTGGACTTGGCCAGGATCGTATGCGCCTCATGCACTTGCGGCACATGCCTCCTCTAGTATGGCCTTCACAGAAACCGATAAGAAGCCTTGAATGGTCTTACTTATCGATCCTATATGCATACCGCATTATTTCTAACAGTAGCTCGCGCGTAGAGCTGCTCCATGAATTGCTTACGCGTCGCATAGCACCAAGTCTTCCCGAGGTCATTCAGCGCAACACCCAGTCCAAGGTCACAGCTTCACAGGCTTCGCGATGGGATCGCGGCGTGTCGCGTCGCTTTTGCGACTATGTTTATCGCTTTTACTGCTTCAATTCGCGTTTGCGACCAGCTCAATCGCTAGCAATGCGAGATCGCCAACTGCACAAGGTATGACTGAGAGATACTTTCCCCTCAAAGACCTCTCACTGACATGTCACATAAGCAGATCAACCGGTCTACGAGCCCGAGAATCAAAATGTTGTCCACCTGCTTTCATCGCCAGCCTCATCTACATCCTTCCCCGATCCGTCCCAAACATCATCGAACGACCTGCCGACCAGCATAGCCAGCTACTCGCTCGCCGAGACCAACATCCTTCACGATCTCCACTCGGCCCTATCTACAATGCAAGACCACTACTTCTCAGTATGGCTCGGCAAATACACAACAGCGATAGATTGGACAGCAGCCGTCATGTCGACCTACGTTTCAGCTACCCTCTCGTCGCTCTCCCACTCGCTGTCCTACACAATGCCAGGTACATTCGACAAGAGTCGGAAAATGGATGTGGAAGCACAAATGGTGGAGAATGAGATCAACAAATACTTTGCGCAGACCATTGCTTACTACTTCGGCGAAGATCATTTCGCAATAAGGATGCAGGCGTTCGATGACATGCTCTGGGTGGTATTGGGCTGGCTGGAGGCAAGTGGTTTCGTGGAGAGCCATTCCGCTAAACACTACACGTCTAACAGGGCTGGAGCGAAGGAATGGCATGCCAGGCAATTCGTCCCTGCTTTCGCCCACCGAGCCCGCGTTTTCTACGAATTGGCGGAGAAGGGATGGGATTGGAGGCTCTGCGGGGGCGGCATGACTTGGAACCCGCGTCTGTTGCCGTACAAAAACGCCATTACGAACCAGCTCTTCATCTCGGCGAGTATCAGCATGTACCTGCACTTTCCGGGCGACGACAACTGTTCACCGTTTCTCTCGCAGCACGACAAGATTGGCCTACAGCAAGATCAGTTATTTGATGACTGCGACGAGGGGCACCGTGGACGCTACGATCCTGTCTACCTCGCGAACGCAGTGAACGCGTACGATTGGCTGAAGAACATCGGCATGACAAACGACCAGGGGCTTTACGTTGACGGCTTCCATATTGGCGGTTACCGCACAAATCATAGCAAGACAACATGCGACGAGCGGAACGAAATGGTGTATACCTACAATCAGGGTGTCCTTCTATCTGGACTTCGCGGGCTGTGGGAAGCTACCGGCAAGACTTCATATTTGGAAGATGGCCATGAGCTCATCAGGAACGTCATACGTGCCACGGGCTGGAGAACGTCTCAACCTCATCGAAGCAATGGCCCAGAAGACGAACAAGAAGCACTACCCGCTGATTGGGCTGGCCTGGGTTACAATGGTATCCTGACGGAGCTCTGCGATCCCTCTGGGCGCTGCAGTCAAGATGGCCAGACATTCAAAGGCATATTCTTCCACCACTTAACTTCCTTCTGCGAAGCTCTTCCATCTCGACCAGTCAGGCCAGGGAAAACACATGCAGCACCCAGAGAGTTGGTTATGTTACACGCAAACAGCTGCAGAGAATACACCGCATGGGTCGTCCACAACGCCCAAGCCGCCCTCCGAACGCGCGACCAAGACGGCCGATTCGGCGCATGGTGGGGCGCACCAAAGCCCTCGTCTCCTTCTGCCTCCTTTCATGACAACAGGAAATCGGCGTCTCATCCTCACCCAGTTCTTCCAGAGAACGCGGTAGACTACCGCAACATCTACCCAAACCCCTCCGATGGCGATTACCTGGAAGACGACCTCAAAGAGCCTTTCAAGCGGTACGTCTCTGGAAAGAATGACGGAGACGAAGACGAAGACGAAACGACAAAGAGAAGCCCAAGCGATCTCAACGACCGAGGACGCGGACGCACAATCGAGACACAAGGCAGCGGTCTCGCAGTCGTGCGAGCAATGTGGGAGTTCCTCCGTCGAGCAGAAGGCACAGAGGGGTATCAGGTGTGAGTGAGACTAGCGATAGAATCGTTACTCATCACCTATCATCCACCACAACCCACACCACGAACCCAACGAACTGTCAAAACAAGTCATTGACATGTCATCACAGAACCACCAACCCACCCTCCTTCCCACACCTACAACACTCAAGCTCCGCTCCACCCTCCCGCCCGACCACCATCGGCAGGATACGACGAGAGCGGTATGCGATAGCCGAGAACTGGCCGCCGGCAGCGAGGTAGATGCTCGGTGTCGTGGAACTGTACGTGCACATGGAAGTGTGTTGTGTGACGGGAGGGGAGGCGTGCTGTTGGTTGATGGGGCTGGAGCTCTTCTTTGGAGAAGGGGAACATTGGTGATAGGGATGGAGTTGTATGCTGAGGGCACTGTTGTGGAACGAGAGAGATGGTTGGATTCGGTATAAGGAAAGCGGGCAGATGGTGTTGGATTGTTGCGGGTCGATGGATAGTGTGAGAGATATGCGGATTGGAAGGCAGTATTGAAGTAGAAAACTAGACTTGCGCTGGGTTAGAGGCTAGGCTTGGAAACGGTGTTGCAAAGATACTAGTTTTACCGTCCATTCTTTCCATCTTCGCCCACGATAGTATCCGTGAATATTCATCACTATCTACTCAAATTCTAGCACAATCTTCCCCACACTCTTCCCCACACTCTTCCCCCCCACCAATAATTCTATGCGCCTCTCTCACCCCTTCCTCCCCAAACCCCAACTCCCGCCTATAATGACACCCAACGACCTTAGGGAGTCTTCGTAGCTCGTATCATACCACGAGGCGTCTGCACCACGAGAACCACAAAGCCACTGGTCTGTGTAAGACCAGAATGTCATGTTGCACGCGAAACAGTATAAATTGCCTGCTCGCTCTCACCAGACCTTCCTTCTCTCATCTCCATCCCTCACTCACAACCACAACATCATTCGCCATGAAGAACACTATCCTGAGCTTTCTTCTAGTGGGAATGCACACTCGCCTTGGTAGTGGTATGCCTCAACACGTTCTCGCAGGCACCGACAAATCGCTTTCTCGTCACCCACAGCAACTCAGCGTCACGATCAACATCGCGTACTCCCCATTGCATGATTCATCAGCGGGACACTGTGTCACAGAAGACTTTGGCTGCGAACAAGGCTATTGCTGGAGAAAGGTTAGTTTAACTTCATACTCTCCAAGGGGAAATATATATCGTCGAGATGCTGATACATGCGTTAGTGTACGTGTGCTGGAGATTGGTGCTGGGGGCGAGATTCGAAGGGCAACTCTGCCTTATGTAAGACTGCTGCTGATTGCCCCGTGGTTGCAGTTGCTTGCCCGGTGAACGGGTGCCCTGACGGCTGCGCTAATAAGTGATGAGCTGCTCAGCTTATACTATCTTGATCTATGACTGAACCTCTTGCCTGCTGTTTGGCTGGTCCTTCCTTTTGGCCGACAGAATGGCAAAAAGATTATTGACTAGTCTTAAGTACGAAGCTGTATGATCAATTTACTGTGTCTTCTTACTTCCTATCCACTATCTCGATCTTGTCCACGAATGCACACGATCAATTGACCAACACTATCTCGTGATTCAGTCGCCAGTAGGGCTTTGTGGTTCATCGCGGGTCAATTATTCTAGCCTTTTTGCAATCGCCCTTACTCCAAAATCAACAGTCGGTGTTGTTCGGGTGCTACAAATCGCCTCACCACAACGGCGGTAAGCTCATGCATGTACGACACAGCCATGGTTCGACAGATCGGAAATCTCTCCATTGATATATCAGTGCTGGCACGCACAACGCTAGCTATGAGATCGTGGACTTGTGTACGGCAGCATAGTCGATCGCTGGTCTCATTGCATTGGGAGATTCTAACGTCCACTATTACGTACATCCAAAGAGGTCGGCCTTGATGCTGATAGCTGCACCACTAAGATACGTTTTCGTGTGCGACTGGAGGCGTACGACAACCTGACCTAACGTGGTTAGCGTAGTAGCCAGCGAAGCAGGCGCGGTGCTCAGCCTCGTCTCCCAAGCAGCAAGTACATTTGACACAACAGTAAGAAAACCACAACAACACATCTTTACCGACAATGGCCACTGCAAACCAAGCCTGCGGACCGGTATATACCAAGCACTTCATTCCTCTCGAATCAAATCCAGACGTCTTCACCGAGCTCGCGCATAAGCTCGGTTTATCCACCTCATTGGTCTTCGAGGATGTGCTCTCTTTGGACGACATAGAATTGCTTGGCTTTCTTCCGCGTCCCGCCTTTGCGTTGATACTGGTGTTTCCGACGACAGACGATTATGAAAAGCGTGTTCAGGACGAGGACGCTACGCTTGAGGAATTTCGAAGCTCTGGAGGCGCTGGTGATCTGGTCTTCTTCAAGCAGACCATCAACAATGCATGCGGTCTTTATGCGATACTGCATGCTATCTGCAATGGCGAGGCGCGACAGAAGATCAGTATGATAGCCGTCAGCCCAATCGAAAATATAACTGATATCAGTCAGAGAGTGACTCGATCATTACCCAATTACTCGATGCCAGTCTGACGCCTGATTCAAACGAGCTAGCGAAGGCATTGGAAAAGAACGACGGGCTCGAACGGGCATATGCTGGAGTAGCAAGCATAGGAGATACTGAAGCGCCCCTCAACGCAGAAGACGAGGTGGACTACCATTACATCGCCTTCGTCAAAGCAGCCCAAGACAGCCACCTATACCAACTTGACGGCGACCGCAAGCGCCCAATAGACCTTGGGGCGCTCACAGCAGATGAAGACGTTCTATGTGAGAAATGCCTTGGCGTTATTCGCGGTATGATGGCAAGCGAAGACGAGAACCCCAACTTCAGCCTGATGGCTCTGGTGGAGCAAGTAGATATGTAGGTAGCCAAGGAGTCACACTCTTCGTAGGATTTCTCCGAAGAGCGAGGAAGTGTGAACTATGAAGGACCTTTTTATTTGTTCTTGCAACGAACTTCGTCAGACGAAGAATGCACGTACAGGAGTACAGCCGCATACACCACAGCTGAGCAAGACGCAAAGCTGTGGGATGCTCCCCCGAAAGGGACTCGTAAAAGTGTCGAAGACTCAAGTGGCTGGTGTGCGGGTTGCGTCCTATGATGGATGGATGTATCTAGAATGACATGGCGACATGGTTTCGTCCTCATATTAGAGGCTGGTGATGTCTGTCATTGTGATGTTGTAGGTGAAAGTGGGTGAAGGGGAAGAAAAGTTGAGATGTTCGCCGCATGGACCACCGCGCTAGGCTAGCTCTCGAGGAACCGCGAGCCCTGAGCTTCACTTCGACTGACCGCGATCGCGACTACGCCTTCCCCACTTCCCTCCTACCAATCGCAAAGATGACGAAGAAACGCAGAAGATATCCGGATTTGAACCAGAAGCTCGAGGTACGATATGCGCACCCAAATCGCATACAGCGCCCATACTGACGTCTGCAGCGACCATGGTGTTACTACTGCGAGCGCGACTTCGACGACCTGAAGATTCTCATCTCTCACCAAAAGGCCAAACATTTCAAATGCGACCGCTGTGGAAGACGATTAAATACTGCCGGAGGTACGCACCACTCGATTCAGCTCCGCGCACTGGATAAGCGATGCTAACAGCTTCTCAGGTCTCTCCGTGCACATGAACCAGGTCCACAAGGAGACGCTTACTCACGTTGAAAATGCCAATCCCGGCCGTCAAGGTCTCGAGCTGGAGATCTTCGGTATGGAGGGTGTCCCAGCCGAGATAATAGACCAGCACAACCAGCAAGTCACACAAGCACATTTCGCCGAGGAGCAAGAGCGCGCACGAATTACCGGCAACCCTATGCGTGGAGCGTACGTCAATGGCCAAGCTGCACCGAACAAGAGGCCGAAGATCAACGAGAGCCTGGAGGAGATCGAGAAGAGGGCGGCCCAGTTCAGGGAAGATCGAAAGAACGGCGTGCTACCCGCGCCTGTGGAGCCAGTACAGACTGCTGTATGTATTCGAGATTCTGGACAGGGAAAGGATATGGGACTAACATATTTACAGACACCACCAGTTGCGCAGACACCGTACGGCGTACCACCCCCTGGCGCTCCCGTGGCCTTCCCACCCGGCGCGCCCGCATATCCTCCCCAAGGCGTCCCACAACCTTTCTCGCCCGCCAACGGCGGCATGCCCCCGCGGCCTGGCAGCATACCCGGCCAACCTGGCGCGTTACCTCCTCGACCTGGTTTCGGCGCTCCACCACCTGGTGCATACCCGCCTGGTCAGAACGGCGACATATCCAACTCTGTCGACGATCTGATCAACGAGGTCACCAAGGAGGCAGCGCCAAAAGAAGAAAAGAAGAGCAAAAAGGACAAGAACCAGCGCCTCATCTTCTTCGCCGAGACGACAAGTCCCGAGGAGAAGATGGCAGCGCTGCCGAGGTTTGCGGATTTCATGCGGACGTGATGAGACAATGGGCGGTTTGCTGTGTATAACGAGAGAAGGCCAAGTTGCGACTATGCACGTTGGCATTTATGCTATAGAGCCTTGAGGCCAGCGCAAGGGCAAGAGCCGACAGATGCAGGACGGACCGCATCAATCAAGGCGTTGCGGCGCGAGACTCTGGCTTTGCATGTGATATCTATCTATGAGCGATTACCTCACCAAACGATCAAGATCACAACGTCAGAGTCCAATAACGGACTGGTCTCACGATAGCTCAATGACACTTGATAGCATAGCACAATGAAACAAACCAAGCTTGAGAAATCAGGGTATCTTGCAATTCAACGCATCCAGTAATTATACAACAATCGTATAGCCCCCGCCCCAGTCCAACCAAACCAACCCTCCCAAGCCTTATCGTCGGTCGTAAAAGCCCGACTGATCACCCTCCTCTTCCTCTTCACTATCTTCAGTATACTCCTCACTCCGCTCATCGTCGCTGCTACGATCTTCACTAGCACGCGCCCACTCTGAACTCTCCGTGAACAACGACTCCCCGAGATCCAGACCACGCGTGTGAGTCGTGCCCATTATGTCCTCCTCATCCTCTTGCGTTGTATCCGCGGCGTCTTCCATCTCCGGCATGGGATCGACCTCCCTCAGCAGCGCCTTCTCATCCAGCTCATCGCCAGCCGTAGCGAAACCAACAGACTTGGCTGTACTGGGTCGCTCGTGCACTTCGGTATGCTCAACGCGGCGGGGCTGTTCTTCGATGACATCGCCGTTCCAGGGCTTGCATTCTTTGACTGTCTCGCCGCAGCGGAGACAGGTCCAGCCTTCGCCTTCTTCGTTTGCGATGCGTTGCGCGATGCAGGCGAAGCAATATACGCAGCCGCATGGGATGGTTTCGTAGGGGTTGGTGATGTCGGTTGTAGCGGAGCCGACGACGCCGCCGCCGCCAGCCGAGGAAGTGAGAATGTCGGCTTCGGTGGTGGTTGTGGGGTTTTGGTCGCGGTAGCAGATTGCGCAGGTGCGTTCGGGCAGGAAACCGAGTTCGCCGGCTGCTTTGCTCTCCTCGTCGTCTTCGTCGTTGGCGGGTTTCGAGCGGCCGAGTAGCGAGAGGACGCTCGTGCGTAGCTTCTTGAATGTGCGGCTTAGGATGCGGCGCCAGCGCGAGATGCCGACGAGGGGGAGGAGGAAGAGGAGGAACTCGGTGAATGCGTGCCAGACGAGTTGGCGGTTGAGGTACTCGAAACTGACTTCGCGCGATGTGGAGTGCGAGGTTGGTGTCAGGCGTAGACGGAGGAGGCGATCGGTTATCGTTCTGTACCGTCCGTCAACGAGGAAGACGAGGAAACTGGCGAGACCGAGGACGTCGTGTGCGTTTCCTGCGAGTTCGCTCAATCGTCCTAGAATCTTCAATCTTGCGCTCTCGGGTCGGGTGTAGTCTTCCGAGGCGGATAGAAGGTACTCTTCCCACTTCGTCCACGCGTATCGCCCTCCCACTGTGACAGCCCCATATGCGATCTTCTGCCACGGTTTGGGCGGTGGGCGATTCGGCGCACTGCTCCGCGCGTCCGTATACCTCAGCCCCTGTAGATGCGCGCCATAACTCGCGTTCTGGTCCCAGATGCTCAGTTTCCACAGTACAGCCCTCAATGCCAGCAATATCTCGGCTGAGTAATGGTCTGTGATATGGCTTCCGAAGTACTTCAAGCCCTCGCCGACTTGACTCTTCATCAGGGTAAGGAGTTCCTCATCGAGGAGTTCGGCATCGACTTGGCCGACGCGGAACTCTGGCCGTGTTCCCGACCGGCCTTTTATCGCGTCCCAGACGCTGAATCCGGTCGAGGAGACGCTGCTGAAGGGGAAGGGCAGGCGCGAGAGGGCGCGTTGTGCGGTTGACGGCGGCGGCTCATGGTGATTGCGCTGTTGAAGGGCGCGTTGAGCGCGGCGGGCTGCTATGCGTTGCTGGGCGGCGGCGAAGTCTGCGGAGGGCATTTGGGCGCATTGGGAGGATGCGACGTCTGGGCAGGCGGGCGGATGTTACGGGTGTCGTTGGCGATGGCGCGCGATGGGGCTGCAACGTGACAGCGTGATGGGGAGACGAGGCTCGAGTTGCGACGGACCGAGGTTGGCTGGGGAAGGCGTGGGAGTAGCCGATGCGCGCGACGCCTTCTCCAGACACGCCGGGGCCATGTTCAGACACGCCCATGACAGTGCTTCTGTGGAGAGACCATATTCAAGTACACGCTAGACAGATGACACACACTTGATCTTCTTATGCAGTACATGTCAACTGCCAACAAGGTGCCCCGGAATCACTGTCTCGTGTCTCGGAGGTCCGAGCTGTCAGGCGGGGAGCTTCTCGAATTTGTTTCCCAAACACCAAGATAGACTTCCCAAACAAGACTTGCCGCATCCTGATCGCAGCCTGGGTGAGCAGGCTCCATAGATTCCGTAATCCGCCTGAGCCGTGAGCCGCTTCCGCGCAAGTACTTGCCTGTTCCTGCCATATCCAAAAGTTCACCTACTTGCGGCTGCCCCACTACCGCGATAGTTGGCCGTCAACATTCACAGCATGAATACAGAGTTTAGTATTGAGGCGCCAGCGGAGGCGAATCCGCTGACTGAGAACATCCTGTTCCATGTCCTACGATCAGCGTCCTCGGCAGATCAAACCCAAGTACAGACGGGCACCAAGCAACTCCAGCAATGGGAAAAGGCCGCGGGTTTCTATCCTCTGCTGCAGGTATGCATATCTTAGCTCCCTGAACTGTACCGGACTGACACTAGTAGACGGTGTTCCTTGACCAATCTCTCCCCCTCGAAGTTCGCTACCTCGCCGTCATCCAGCTCAAGAACGGCATCGACAAGTACTGGCGCAAGACTGCCACCAAGTACGCCTCCACATAAAGCCGCAGAGATGCATAGGCTTACGTGACTGCAGTGCTGTAAGCAAGGAAGACAAGGCTACCATACGGGCTCGTCTACTCGAAAGCGCCGTCAACGAAGCCGACCATCGCCTGGCCCTACAGAATGCTCTCGTCGTCGCTAAGATCGTCCGTTTCGAGTTTCCAAATGACTGGTCAGTCCCAATCCAACATAGACTTCCCTACTCTAACGCTTTCTAGGCCAGATCTATTCCAACAACTACTCCACATCCTTCGTGCCTCGACCGATCCGAACGCCTACCGTTTACAACTCCCTCGCGCCCTTCTCGTCTTGCTATACATCGTCAAGGAACTGTCAACTGGAAGACTTCTACGAACAAGGCAGAGCTTACAGACTGTCGCGCCGGAGATCTTCAACGTACTCGGTACCATCTACGTGAACAAGGTGCAAACATGGCAAGCCTTCTTTCGCGATGGCGGAGACGACGAAGGCGGTGCGCTTGAGAGCATCGACAACAGCCTCCTTGCTATCAAGACTATGCGGAGACTTATAATCGCCGGCTACGAGTTCCCAGGCAGAGACAAGGATGTCCAAGAATTCTGGACACTGACCCGCACTCATCTCGGAGAGTTCTTACAATACGTGATACCGGAAAATTCACCACTTGCAGGCGAAGTTCAGAAGAAGATAGGCAGGCACTTGATGCAGCTTTCAAAGTTGCACCTCAACATGGCCACGACTCACCCAGCAGATTTCGTCCTTTTACCCAATTCCATAGAGCTTGCGCGCGACTACTGGAGCCTCATCTCGCGACTAGGTGAGCAGTGGGGCTCAAAGTCTATCGAAGGCGCCAAAGTCGGTACTGATGGCGATGCTGAAGATGAAGCACCCATCCTCGAGCGTCTAGGTCTCAAAGGCTTGCTGCTGATTCGTGCATGCGTGAAGATGGTCTTCTTCCCCACCCAGACTTTCCGCTTCAAGCACCAGCAGGAAAAGGATGAGAAAAATGCGGCCACGCACAAGATCAAGACAGATCTGCTCACTGACGACCTCGTTCGTGAAATGATCTCAGCACTTGTCCAGCGCTTCTTCGTCTTCAGGCCCAGCGACCTCCGTATGTGGGAGGAAGAGCCCGACGAGTGGGAGAAGATGGAAGAGGGAGCAGAGGACTGGGAATTTGCGATCCGACCCTGTGCCGAGAAGCTGTTCCTAGACCTCGCAAAGAATTTCAAAAATTTGATCATTCAGCCTCTGCTCCAAGTCTTCTACACAGTGGCGAGTGAGTACTCACTTTAGCAGGACACGATTCTCGCTAACGCTTGATAGCTCCGGAAAACGAAGACATCCTTTTCAAGGACTCCGTCTACACTGCCGTTGGTCTTGCGGCTGACATACTGCACGATCAACTTGACTTCGATACCTTCCTTGAGAAGACCTTGGTTGTCGAGGCAGCGAAGCAGACACCGGGCTTCAACATCATTCGTCGCCGCATCGCCATCATCATCTCCCAATGGATAACTATTAAGATGGCCAAGGAGAAGAAACCTATCGTCTACCAGATCTTTCAATATCTTCTCGATAAGAGCGACCCAATGAACGATCAAGTGGTACGAATAACTGCGGGAAGGAAATTCCACGCCGTCGCCGACGAATGGGAATTCCAGGCAGATGCATTTCTGCCGTACTCGCAGCTTATGCTCGATAGGTTGATGGCACTGGTCCAAGAGGTGGAACTTCCAGAAACGAAGATGGCACTGCTAAACACCATTAGTCTTGTTGTATACAGGTTAGAGCATCATGTAAGTCGGAGATGGAGACGCTTGAAGTATTGAGACTAACTGGATGCAGATCACCCCATACGCCAACAGCATCATTTCTCTCCTCCCACCGCTGTGGGAGCAGTCTGGCGAAGAGCATCTCATGAAGCAGGCGATTCTCACACTCCTGGCTCGTCTAACGAACGCCATGAAGGCCGAGTCACGTTCTTTCCATGTCTCATTCTTACCCATTATCCAGAGCGCTATCGAGCCTGGATCAGAAACCCAGGTCTACCTCCTTGAAGATGCACTCGATCTATGGGCCTCTATCATTGCACAAACACCATCAGCTCCAGAGCCTACACCACCTGAATTGCTCAACCTAATTCAATATCTGCTACCTCTGTTCTCCATGGACAACGAGACACTGCGAAAAGCCATTGAGATCACAGAAGCATACCTGCTTCTTGCGCCCTCCGCCGTCCTGGCAGACTCTTTCCGTCCCGCGATCCTCCAAGCCCTCGCCGGGCTCCTAGGCAACTTGAAACCCGAAGCGAATGGCATAATGACACATCTCGTGACATGCATCATTCGAGGTGCGGAAGGTGTAGGTGGTGAGAACGCTGTCAAGGTTCTGACTAGCGATTTGATCTCTTCCGGATTCCTAGCAAAGGTTTTGGAGGGTCTCCACGGCGCATGGACCCACCATCAATCCCACGGCCCTTACCGCGAACTCCCTTCCCGCGCTGTTGATGGAGTTGTCGAAACCGACTACTTCACTGTGCTAGCACGTATCGGCATGGCTTCACCTTCTGTACTCCTCGAAGCCCTCTCCGCATTATCAAGTGAAGGTCTAGAGAAGACTCTAGACTGGTTGTTGGAAGAGTGGTTCGGCCATATCGAGAACATTGGCGATGCGCCAAATAAGAAACTCATGTGCCTTGTTCTCACACGTTTCTTAGAAGGAGCACAGCCTTGGATGTTGGGCAGGCTGCAGTCGCTGGTAGGAATATGGACGGATGTACTCGGGGAGTTGCTGGATGGCATGGATGATCGGAGTCAAGAGTACGTATACCCATTTACAATTGTTTTTGTGACCATACTGATGTCTCTTTCTAGTTCCCTATTCTGGCCTCCAGAGCCTTACCACCCCACCGAACCTGAGGCACCGGAGGATATCCGCAAGCGCGAACTCATCTATACCGATCCTGTGCATCAGATCAATCTCGTTGCATTCGTTAGGGAACATCTCCAACAGGTCATCCAACAGGTGGGTGGTGAACAAGCCTTCCAGGAAGAGTGGTTGAGCCGAGTGGACAAAGAGGTTCTCAAGGGTTTCGGGGAGTTGGGCATCATGTGAGGTGGGAAGACGGCTATAAAGGATGGGCAGGTTAAGAGGACACAAGAGGGGCCAAGTCAAGGTTCTGAATGTCTTTTCCATGAAAAGGAGTGCAACAGTGACAAGCTAGCCGTGGATACAAGGAAACATGATATCTCGCCATGCCGTTGGTAGTGTAGACATTTCGACTCACTTTGGATAGATGGGGGATGCGGGACCGTTGACTCACTGCGGTGTGCGATTCAATATTCTAGTTCCCTTCCATCCTATCTATAGTACTGCGATAACGCAAAGCGAGACGAGTTACATATAACTCCTAAAATACATTACTAGTATATACGCAAAAGATACTCCTTGTAAAATAAGAGAGATCGCAATCCTTAGAGTCTAGTGCGGAGCGGAACTGATGGGAGGGATTCGGTGCTTTGGAGGCGCGATGTAAGGAGTCGAAGGATGCGCAAGGGTTGGGTGTTCGATAGCGAGGGTGAGTGGTTCGTCACAGCGGAGTTTTGAAAGGTATGCCCAATGTGAATACGTGTATATTGCACGAGACCGAGATGTATTGATCGCAGCTTTAGCTGCATATTGCAATCCGTCTAAGGCTTTCGACGTTCGAAGACACGGCTTTTCATTGGCCAATTAAGCTCTGCTCCCGGCCGTCCGATGCATGCCAAGATGTCAGTACCTCTACATTAGGTTAAAGTCGTCGTGAAGGAGTAGGAGCGTATGAGATCAGGCGCGTATTTGGGCAGGAACCACCCAAGAACCTCTCCATGTCTTCCAGTATGTACTCCTCCGCCAGATAGGCATTGCGCAAGGGATAAGTACACCCGCACTGAAGCTGCACCTCTTTAACTCCGCGGACGGGTCATCGGAAGAAACCCAAAGCACCATGTAAATTGCCAAAATTGAGTCAAGTTTAGGTCTGAAGTGCTTGAGCCTTCCCTGCACACGGAATCGTAACTTTGCCATTCGATTGCACCAGCACTCCAAGCTAGCTAAAGCAACTGAAGGATCTTGGGTAAAACTGATATCGCGAAACTGCAGGTGTCCGGCGTAGACACATTACAAATACAAAGGTGCAGATACTTCGGTTCCCATCCCATTAATAGTCCTGACGTGGAACCCCGCGCTGCTACTTCCTATTCGGGTAAGCCATTCCCCATGTGTATATCCGTTAGTATACCCCACTCCTTCCAAGGTTACCAACAAACTCAACCCCGCCCCTCACCGTACCAAACTTCGACGGTTACTCCCGTCGCGACTAATCCGATGGGGCGTTTCAGAAATTTCCTGTCTCGTTTGACCTGCGGGATCTTCCACATCAAACCCAAATACTCAAAATTACCTCGTCCGGATCCTACCATGGCGACAAAAGTCCACGAATACAAACTCCCTCCTACAGCCCTCATTCCTAACTCACCGTACCCGCTGCTCCACTATCCCGGTCTTCTCTATGATATGGTGACCTCCCCGCACTTCAAAACAAGAGAGATTCTCGACCTTTATGCATCGAATGGCTGGCAAACACAATGGATAGCGCAGTACGGAATGGACATACAATCGCACTACCACTCCACTACCCACGAAGCCATGACCGTTATCTCAGGCGAAGGGGCATGGATCCGTTTCGGCGTCGCTGACTCCCCGTCTTGGTCGCAGGGGAAATACGAACCGGGTGACAGGGGAGATGGAGAGGTTGGTGGCGTGGATATCAAAGCGGAACTGGGCGATGTCTTCATCATCCCAGCGGGGGTTAGCCACAAAACCTTTTTGCCGCGACCACGGAACGAGGAATTGGCGTTTCACCAACCGAAAGATGTAGAGGAGGGGAGGGCAGCGGAGGTCGATGAGGAGAAGGAGGCGGAGAGGAGGAGGTTTTTTGAGAGTGTGGATGTTAGCGGCGGGAAGTTTATGATGATGGGTGCGTATCCTTATGGCGGAGTTTGGGACTTCGCTGTTGGAGGTGAGCATGATGGGAAAGAGGGGGAAGTGTGGAAAGTGGGCATGCCGGAGAAGGATCCGGTGTTGGGAGATAGCGATGAGGGGTTGAGGGGGCTATGGGAGGGTGTGGAAGAGGCTGGTGGTAGGGTGGTGATGGGGTTGAGAGAGTTGGGGTTCGGAGTTTGAGGTGTGATTGAGTGTGGGGTAACGACCGAAACGATCTCCTACACAGTTCTTCTCATTTTCACGAGGACAGCTTCCTCCTTCATTCCCGTAGTCTCGATACCAAGTTCATCGCATTGCTGTTACGCTCTGTCCATGCGCGTTTCTTTGAAGTTGAGCATGAGCGGTAATGCCGAATCCATCTCCAGCAACGAAATGAGGAGCGACTCGTCTACACTATATCCAAATACGCCATATCTTTGCAACAGGTAGGTTTGAGAACATGTGTTCGTGAAGTTCTCCGCCGCACGATCATTCCGAGACGGGTCCGACATCCCCGAAATCGGCGCTAGCCTCCACTCCCGCCCGCGCGCCCTACGAGTGATCCATCAAGGTCCATCCTATATAACTGAAGGCAATGCCCCTAACTCTCACAGTTTTGCGACTCTTTGCGAATAAAACAGCTTGTTCGTCAAGATCACCTCTGATTGACGCGACGTTTCCAAAGTTACTTAGGTAGGCACGATGCTGCCTCTTCTACGCCCCTTCCAAACACCCAGCCACGAGCCGGCACCTGATTAGCGCAATGCAGCAAGAGGAGGCACACAACACCAAGACAACTTAGGACCCCTCGCAGACCACTCTTGCTTCTAGAAGACGTTCACAAGGAGCGACGCTTTGCCAAAACCACCACCATGCCGCAGATAACCGCCGAATTGCGACCATAGCCAAGCGACCGGCGTCCCTATCATCATTACCAACGCCAACACCTTCTCATTCAATCATGAGAGGGTCATACCAACACATACAATCGTGGGAGCGACTGTGAGCCCGACCCAGACCACTGGGCATCCAAGCCGCCAAGGCCAAGAGAGTGCCGCATAGCCGGACGCCCTCTGACTGATAGCAATCACTCGGCGTAACCTTACTCCCAGCTGGCTGACCGAGAACCTGTCCATGTCGGCGACGAATTTCGACAGGAGTATTTGAGCCGGGTGGGCCATTGTTCATCGGACGCGTGTCGCCAAAAGACACCTGAACGATATAACGAGTACTGATGTAGATGCCTCCCGATGGGTCACGTGTGTGACCACAAACGCACGCCGAGGCCATCGTGCTTAGGCACCAAGACGTATCGGACCCCTCGTGGCTGACGGCCAACTCTGGTCCCACTCGCAATCCATAGACGGATTCCGAGCCTTACCCCAGATCTGGATGCGTCGAGCTCTGTCGCGTGCGCAAGCTTTACCGCGCGCCAAGATCAATACACTAGAACCTAAGACCGAATGGACTGACTAGACGATATCTCATTCCCTCCGTGGCGGACGCACCAACACAGGTTCAGCGCCATGTCCGAGATACATGCACGCCTGGTACGGCATCGGCAGTGGTGTTGAGCGCTGAGGATGGAGCGAACCAACCAATGTACAGCTGCTGATCACCCAAGACCCGTTGTACCCGAATAGTAGGGTACGCCCAAGCTAGCTGAGCCTCTGCGCAGGATCTGGGGAAGCCTTGGATGCGAGCGCCACACTACTAGTGCTGTTTGTAGAAGGAAGGTGGGCGATTGCTTGGGCTGGGCACATGCTTGGAGAGATAGGATATGTGGCACGACAGTCAGATTGTAGGACTCTATATACCGGGATCTCACTGCGCAAATCTTACGGTTCGACTTTCACGTTCAGATCCGCAACTCGCCTTTACACGGTCGTGAATTGACCCCGTCACTCTGTCGGGAGCGACAAACTCCTTTTCTCTCGTTCTCTACCCACTACATCCAGTCGTCAAGATGGCTGCAATCAAGAATATCCTCATGAAGCTCTCGCCAGCGGCGAAGAAGAGCGAAGATGGACGCGACATGTTCTCGAACCGCATCCAGTTCGTCCTCTGCGCCATGGGCGGTGCTGTTGGTCTTGGTAACCTGCTGCGCTTCCCATCGGTCGTGTACAACAACTACGGCCTCCAATTCTTCATCCCCTACTTCATCGCCCTATTCTTCGTCGCTTTGCCTGTCCTGGTCCTTGAGATCGCACTCGGTAGCGTTTACCGTGGTGGCCCAGTGCTCGCGTGGCACAGCAACAACAAGCGCGCCAAGGGTATTGGTCTAGCAGTCGTCTTCAACGGCGTGAGTGGAATTGACTTGCAATACTGAGAAATATACGCTGACTTTGCAACTCCATAGTATGTCGTGGTTACCTACTATGTGCCCCTTCTAGCATGGATCATGAAGTACTTCTCCCGCAGTTTCCAAAGCCCTCTGCCATGGAAAGGCCAGGATCTCGAGGAGTACTTCGCCAACGTCATCGTTGCCAACACGGCCGCAGCTTCCACTGGTAGTCTCAACCCCGATGGCAGCGTTGCTTCGTACACTCAATACGTCGGTACTGGTATGCTCGGAGAGACCGCAGGCTGGGCCATCTTCACTTGGTTCGTCACCTGGTTGTGCGTTTTCAGGGGTGTCGGTATGACCGGACGTGTCATCTACGTTACTATGGGTCTTCCGCTCGTACTAATCATCATCCTCATCGGCCGTGGAGTCTCGCTGCCTAATGCTGGAGAAGGTATTAAGCTTTACTTCGCGACATGGCGTACCAGCGCACTTGAGAGCCCTCAGATTTGGCAAGCGGCTTTTGGTCAGATCTTCTTCTCCATCGGTGTCGGTTTTGGGTATGTTTAGTTGCACTTCTGAGAAAAAAGGTATACTGATGTCTCTAGATACTTCACCTCGTGGGCATCTTACTGCTCTTCGCACTCCAACGCTGTACAAGATGCTCTCATCATTGGTTTCAGCAACTCAGCCGTTGAGATTATTGCCGCTTTCTCCATTTTCGGTGTTGTCGGCTACCTGGGCATTGATCCCTCCAGCGGCACACAGCTCGGTACTTTCGTGACAGGATTCATCACCTACCCCGAGGCTCTTGCTCAGATGCCAGGTGCTCCGTTCTTCTCCGTCGTCTTTTGTGAGTTGGAAGACATCATCCTCGAATGAGGCAACTTGCTAATCTTTCCTCATAGTCTTCACCCTCTTCCTCCTCGGTCTGACATCCGCCTTCTCCCTCCTCGAAGTCATGACAACACTCATCATGGACACGAACTGGGGGCGCAAACTTCCTCGCTGGGCCGTCTGCACGATTGTCACCGTCATCTCCGCACTCATCTCCCTCATCTACTGCACCGAGTTCGGACTGCAGGCCCTCGACGCAGTTGACACCTACGTCAACGATGTCGCCCTCTTCTTCACAGTCTGGTGCGAGACCTTCGCTGCAACATCACTCTACCGCTGTCGCGACGTCGCCCACCAAGTGGGCTGGCCGGGATACCTCATCTTCACTATCGGTTTCGCCGTCGCCCAAGGTCTCGGCATTCGCGTCGCCTACGGCTCGACTCCAGGAACCGGTGCTGGTGTCGGTTTCGCCTTCTTCATCGTCAGCTCTTTGATCGCGCTCTTCGCTGCCCGAACCCCTGCTATCCCCGGCCCCCGCTTCTTCGGTAACAACAAGTTCCTGAGCCGCTTCTGGTGGGTCGCTTTCTACCCTGGACACCAGCTTACCCGGGATATGAACGTGACTATTGGAGTCGGAAAGAACTGGAACATTCCCTTTTACTGGGCTGTTATCATGAAGGTATGTTCACATCTAATCAAACCTTTCAGTGCATCTCGCTGACTGTTCTACCTTACAGTACATCTCCGGTCCCATTCTCGCTATCGTCCTCTCCTTCGCCTACCCCAAGTTCACACAACAACACATGTTCGACCCCATCATGATCTACGGCTTCAGCATAGTGCACCTCGTGCTGCCTACCATCGTTCTGGGTCTTCTGATGCCATCGTGGTTCAACTGGATTATCCCATCCGAGAAGGTCCTTCTCGGTGACAAGCCAGTTGCGCCTTTGGAGACGATTGACAACACGAACGCGATTATGAGGATAGGCAGCGAGGAGACGGGATCAGTGCCGCCGTACGAGGAGCCGAAGATGATGGAGACGAAGTCGACGAAGGTTTGAGCGGACTTTGTTAGTACTCGATCGCACGTGCTTTCCGTTGTATTGATAGAAGGGGGTTGTAGCTGGCGATTAGACGCACTCGCTCGTATCTTTGTAATTCAGACTAGCGATATACCAATCCACATATCCACACTTCACATCCCACATACCCTTTCGCAACAGGCCCCCTATTACACATCCTACCGCGGACTAGCCCTAACCAACCACGCCCTAATCCCCTCCGTATGCCTCCTAGGCAAACCCTCCCACCTCCCCTCATCATACGTCTTATCCATCTCCCTCAGAATCCCCTGCGCCTTCCTCAACTGCAGTCTCTTGGCCCCCGCCCAAGGCGTCTTATCAATAAACGCATCCGCCTCCCCCACCAACTCCATCCGCTTATCCCTCACCTCCTTGCCATCTTCCTTCTCCGCATCGCACAGCTTACACTGACACCTGAAACCCCATGTCCTCTCCAAGAAACCCTGTCTGGTCTCGTAATCAAGCGACGCGTCGTACGGATGGAAAATCTCTTCACCGGCTTTGATGGGCTGGGTCGCCCGTATGATGATCATATCGCCTGCGAACTCTTTCGTCGTGTTGGACAAACAGGAATGGTTGATATAAGCCGCGTGGCGCCAGAGTCCCGTACTAGCGTTCCTAGCACTTTCCTCGCCGAATTGACTTCCAGGCCCGAATCCGTTCCGCGACATGATATCGTGGACGCGGAAGACATCTACAATAGCACCGTCTTCGTTGGAGAAGATCTGTGGGCCTTCGCCTTGGTAGTCGCCGAAAAGGTCCATCAATTTCTCTGTTTGAGAAGGCTGGTTCAGACATTTCTGAACGAGTGCTTTTGCGAGACCGACGGGTGCGACGCGGATTCGGTCGTCGCGCGTGTCGTACGTCATGGCTGTTAGGGTGTCTTCTTCGTGACCCCAGACTACGCAGAAGGCTTTTTCGCACATTACTATGTCGCCGGTGGTGAGGTCGCGTGTTGCGTATAGGCCGCGGCCTTTTCCGGGACTGTCTTTGATGAGCGTGTTCTTCGTGAAGTTTCCGGCGTCGACTCGGGAGCGGGCTTTGGAGAGGTTGGTGCGGATCTTCATTAGATCGTAGCCTCCTGTTTCTTCTTCGCGGAGGCGGGCTTCGATCTTTTTGAGTTGGAGTTTGGCGTCTTTGTCGTCGGGGGTGAGCTTTTGTTGCGCGAGGAAGAAGCCTTTCGCTTCTTCCCAGTGGCTTTGAGCGTACGCGGCTGACCCTGCTCGGAAGTAGGCTTTGCTATCTAATTCTTTCGACTTCTGGTCTTCGCGTCCGGTTAAGGAAGCGCGGGCGTCGGTCTTTACTTCATCTAGTCGGCCTAGTAGCAAGTTCACGTATGCACGATTCCTGGAGATATCGCGGGCTATATCGGGGTTCGATTCTGCTAGGATGTCTTGCTTTGCGATCGCTAGACCTGCTGTGTACTTCTCGTGGGCCAACGGGAGATCCTGCTTCTTCAGTGCGTTGTTGCCTTGAGTCTTAAATCTTGTGGCTGCCTTTTCTGCTGCTGCGGCATCCTCGAAGCTCTTTGGGCCTTCTTCATGACAAATGACTAGGTCTGAAGGATGGTCGATGCGGATTGTAGGCTCGCCCTGTTCAGTGAGGGTAAAGTATGGCTCCTTGATGATGAAAAGCTTGGTCGACTCCAGTACATCCTCGCTATACCGCGACTTGTGCAGCAGTATTTCCAGACGCTCTGCATCAGTTCCATCCTCGTTTTGAACCATAGTCCATGACCTCGCTACGAGTGTGACTACAGGGCTTTCCCGTTTAACAACCAGTTTGCGGCCTCGGTGATGCGTCTCCATCCTGAGGTCTGACATCTTCATCGGCTCTAGATCTGACAGTGGAGTCGTGCAAGGTGGATACGGCCGGCCTACTCCGATGACTGGAATAGTAGTTGAGGTCTTCCCCTGGGTTTGCAGCATATCGGGATCTGGCGCACCTCCCATATCCGCCATGAGAGCTGCACCAGTGGCCGCTTGGTGAGCGGCCAGCTTGTCTCTTGGAGCCTTTGCATTGCCGCTTTGCTCTTCGCACTTTTTAAACCGGTCTCTGATGGTATTCTGGATGCGTTCCGCCTCTTTCTCTGTGAGGTAGATTGTGTTATCTTCTCGTTGACTGTTTGCCATCTTTCCGTCCTGCGTCGTCGAGCCCCGCCCGGCTTCTGCAGATTGGTTACACAGCGTTGCTGGGGTCCTTCTTCGCCCACCAAAATTTCGACCGTTTCCGGTTGACCTCGCTGACAATCGCGTCTTGTCAGGAATTTGCGCAACGGGCTGGCGAAAAGACTCGAAAGAGAAGACGAGACGAAAGTAAGCGACGCGGCACCACGGATTGGAAATGTCAGAATTTATCTCTGGTTGAGTCAGATTTCCTTTCACTTGAAGTTTAACACCACACGCGCAGGCGCATTCGGAGGGGTCGAAGCTAGCTGAAATTTGTTATCGATAAATGCGGGGCTAAAAGCGACACCTTGGAAAGCGGAACTTGAAGCCGCCCTTGAAGTTTACCAACGCCGAACATTGACCGTGTCAAAGAAAGACCACCATGATCTACTTCCACACACTTGAACTTTCTGCGCCCGCTTCTTTCCCCTTTTGATAAGTCTCACTCAGACTGTTGTATAGACTCTTGACCCTATCGATCTCACCCAGTAGCCGCTTCCTCTCGCTCTCGTCTTCAATCTCCCCAACGACATCGGCAAAGCTCTTCGCAGTGAAGAACTTATTCTTACGATTGTAGAGCTGCCTGCTTTGTACCTGCTCTTCCGTCTCGCCCTGTCCTTGTACCCGAAACACCTCTTGCAGGATGTCGATGTCGTACGGAATTCCGAAGAGATCCCGGCTATCTTCGTATGTGAACAAGTAATAGAACTCGTTGAAACCCGCCCAAGTGATGCCGCTCAGACATAGCGAGCATGGCTCATGAGTAGCAAGAAAGATGCAGTCTTTGGCGGGATGTGGTCGCGTTGATGGGTCAGGGAAGTCGACGGTGCAGAATTGTTGGATGCAGTTGATCTCGCCGTGTAAGAGGGGTGAGATGCGCTCGTTGTTCGTAGCGAGAGTGTATGGTGTAAGATATTTGCGGGATAAGATAGCTGCGCCGAAGAGTTTGGAGCCACTTGAGACACCTTTTCGCGTCAGGGGTATGATGCTATCCTCGATGGTAGATAGCAGGCTTGAGACGAGGTCCTTGGGTGGTAGTGTCGTTGAGGTTGTGTGGGAAGACATTTTGTGGACGAGTAGCTGAGATGGATCTCGTGATGACGGAGAATTCAGCCTTTGAGAGGTGTAGGTGTCAATTAAGACTAAGACACTGCTCCCGCTTATCGCTCACTGTATCCTTGGATGGGGTTGCTCTTCATCTGCATGTCGGAGACTACCGGTGGCGCATGCCGCGGGGCCTCCCGATGGATTCGTAGCGGGGCGCCACCGACCGCATGCGTGGATTTCTGGTCACTTTATTCTGTGATTCCATATGATCTTCTTCTTTCTAGGACTCAGCCCAGAAATCGCAATTCCAGAAGTGCGTTCACACTCAATGTGCAACTCTTTCGATTAACGAATCTGAATCATTCCTGGCCTCGACTTCCCCGACAATAGATCGTCGAGTGGGTGAGGAACGCCTTCTGTCTTTTTCTTGTTCAAGGCTGCCATGTATGAACCGCCAACGATACGATAGAAACGATCCTGTGGACGCAGGATCACAGGACAAGCGGTGTTCCACAATAGGGCGACGTGATCACCAGGCCGAACGGCGGCTGGACATCTTCCAATGCAGCCCCGCTGGGTAATAAAGAACCTCAGACGATGGGTAATGTAACTCGGCATTTTGTCTTCTAGCAGGGATGGATCTTGTACAGATGCAATTTCGCTCGTCTCCAACAGCAACTGCGCTACGGACCTCAACATGGCATGCTCTCCATGTTTCGCATAATTCGCTATCGCTTCTGGAGATTTTTCCGCGTAGCATTGAATGACCGCATAGAAAACACTGACGTGGTTTTCGGAAGTCATGTAGTAGATAGCGTTCTCACATAAGTCTGTCATGACGGCCTTGTATCCGTTCGTCGCTTCGCGAGGTCTGATATGCTTTTCCCAGAAGCTTTCTAAGAGGTTGGGCCGGTTCCTACGGTACATAAATTGCACGAGGTGTATAGGCTCCGAGAGAGCGACGATCTTGTCTAAGGTAGCGCTCAGCACGTTAAGAGTGTCAGCAGCGAGCGGGTCGAAATTTGATTGCAGTGCAGACATTGGCTTAGGAGTAGATCCTGTGAAAGAGATGCCGTTCTCTACGAAGAGACTGTGAAACTTGCAAATTTCGTGCAGTCTGTGGCAGGATGGAAAGTTGTTGACGAGAGGAAGGTCCCAACGTGGTGACCACGATGGCATGTCGCCTGGCTGCCACTGTTCTAGCTGCTCCTCGTGCTGAACTGCTAAGAAGATGTCTTCCACCAAACCCCGCTGCAGGGCCCGGATAGCAAATTGCCGATAGACGTGCTCTGCGGGTAAAGTATAGTCCGGTATGGTAGCTTTAGCTAGCGATTGTCCAACGGGGTCTGCTGCTGCCCAACGGTCATCACCACATTCTAGTCCCAAGATAGCGAAGATCCGATCGCGATTGTCTGAACATCCAAATGCCCTAGCTGTATGGATCGTTCCCATAAAACTCGTCGCGTCGCAGCGTTGATCCTTGATTGCAGACAACCGGGATATGGGTTCGAGAGTCGTAGACTGGAGTAGCGTAAGGGAACGCACTACGTTTGACTTTTGGAGGTTGCTGATAGCCAGGTTGATATGTTTCCATTGAATTTCCTCCGCGCCCCATAAGAAGAGTAAATCCTTTGCGAGTGCGAATTCCTGTATGATCCAAACACGCCCCCACCATGGCCGATCACTCAAGGCGCGGAGGCAGACCCACTTCACAGCATTAACGCCCATGTACTGATCCATTCTTTCCAACGTAGCCTCGATGTCTTTAGAGTCGATGTCACGCTGGCCCAGCGTTGAACAGATATCGAACGCGTCCCGGGCGTAGCCATGATCATTCCCAGGGCCGAAGCCATATACATCAGGACCTAGCCACACGAGGACTCTACGCGCACTGCGGAAGACGCGTTGCATAAGCTGCACCTGATGCGACTTCTCAACATCGTCAATTTGATTGATACACAGTCCATCGATCCATACTGTTCGATGCCGCTCCGGTAACCGGATGCGTAGGAGAGCCTCGTGCAGACTGCAAGTCACTGCGATGACCTTGGAATCGCAGGTGAGCGAACAGGACAAATCCGAGTCGCCCCAAACGTACGAGATGGCCTCGTACCCCGGATCGTTGTCGAGGTCGCAATCTTCCAGGCTGCACGTGAGAGGATCCGTTTCGGGCGCAGGATCGATGTGCAGAACACGAATCGATGTCGGCGAAGCCAGCTGCTTGTACATGGCTGGCGCAGTGAGACGATTGTTTTCGCACATCAATATGGGTGCACTGCACGGATTCGTAGATATGGAGGGGCTCATACTTCTAGCAAGGCAAATGTGTCTGCACAAGAGTGGCACGGCTGCAGCATGGTTGATGGACCAATGATACGCTGAACTGACTTCAGCGTTGCATGGGCAGAAGCTGGAGGCCGGTGAGACGCCATTGGGTATAGGTCGAGAAGAACATAATCATGGAAGTTGAGCTCCGGCCTTGCTGACCCACAAGGCATGAGGCGCATGTCGATTTCAAGCTGTCTATGAGGAAAGTTGTTGTGCTGTGCCTGGGTAGCTGCCAGAGTGCCGATAAGGTGCCCATGTGGGTCCGCTAGAAGATCACGCGAGCAGGCGCGAACACGCTCGACGCCGCACGCGTCGTGCATCCTGACATACTTCACTACCTCATGAAACACCGATCACCATGCACAATCGGTAGAGAAGTAGTCTAGTCAAATGGACATTTGATTGATTCCTCAATTGTCATTACACTAGCCTCACAAATCGACAAACTCCCCCTTCAGCAGCGGATCGTCGCGCACTTGCTGCAAGTAGCTCTCCACCTTGGCCGTCAACGCAGGCACATCGAATCCGAAATACTTATAAGCAGCTTTGCCCGGCAAACTGTGGCCAAAGCGCTTCATGCAGCAAGCGGCATCAGCATACCTCTCCCAGCCGTTCGGCGCGAACGGCTCAATGACGACAGCCGGAATACCGCGATGCCTTCGCAGCGTCTCACGCTTGTATTGTGTAGGCTGGGCATCAAACAATCGCTGACACGGGAAGCTCACGACACGCGCTCTGATGTTCTTCGCCTTTAGCTCCTTCGCGGTATCGACAGCATGATGCAGCTCTGCACCGACACCAATAAGCGTCACGTCCGCATCCTCGACCTCCTCGATCACGTATGCGCCCTTCGCGACCAAGTCCCGCTTCGTTTGCGGTAGTTGAGGCAGAGTATGCCGAGACGTCGAGATGATGCTCGGTGTGTTCTTCGCTTCGATCGCCGTAATCCACGCGCCTGCCGTCTCCTCGCTATCGGCCGGTCGAATGTACAATATATTGGGCATAGCGCGGTAGAGGTTGGCGAGTTCGATCGGCTGATGGGTCGGGCCATCTTCGCCCATTCCGATACTGTCGTGTGTGGCCGCATGTATGACCTGGAGGCGTTGCAGCGCACCCATGCGAACGGCTGGGGCAGCGTAAAGGTAGAACATGAAGAAAGAAGATGTCACGGGGATAAAAGTGTTTGGTGCGTATGCTGCCAAACCGTTGGAGATGGCGGCCATGGCATGCTCTCGCACACCATAGTGGATATAGCGTCCGCTGTAGTTGCCGACAAGTCCACATGTGGTCTTCAGGTCGGGCTAGGTGGAGTTAGCAATGGCGCTTCCAACGGGACGAGCACAGCTTACATTTTGGAAGTCGACTTTGCCCTTCCAGTTCATGTTGACTGAAGGCGTCAGATCAGCGGTGCCGACCATGAAGTTGTTAATCTTCTCAGCAATTGTATTGAAGACAAGGCCTGACGCTTTCCTTGTAGCTGTAGGCGCCTCGGGAAATGAACTTGGGACCAAGTCCTTCCAGTTGTCTGTCAGACGACCTTCAATTCGGCGCCTGAAGTCGGCACCCTCGTCCGGGTACTTGCTTTGGTATTCTTCCACTTTCTTCTCCCACGACTTCACGAGCTCCTCGCCCCTCGCGGGAATGTCTCCAAAGAACTTGCGCACCTCCTCGCTGACAACGAAATGTTCCTCAGGGTTGAAGCCGTAAGCCTTCTTCATATTCGCGACATCAGCTGCTCCGAATGCCATACCATGTGCTGTGGCATCGCCTGCGACCGCACTACCAAGCCCAATCACTGTCCGGACGTTGATGAATGTGGGCTTCTCAGTGGATGATCGCGCTTTGTTCAGAGCTTCGACAAGGCCTTCGATGTCGAAACATCCATCCTCAATGTCGATGATATCCCAACCGCATGCTGCCATCTTGGCATTGACGTCCTCGGTGTTGGTAAGGTCGACAGAACCGTCGCAGGTAACTTGGTTGTTATCGTAGATGATCGTAAGGTTGTTAAGCTTCAGATGGCCAGCAAAAGAGATCGCTTCCAGAGCAACACCTTCCTGCAGACATGCATCGCCGATCATACACCATGTGTGATTCGACACAACGTCGAAATCCGGTTTGTTGTAGATTGCCTGGAGATTCTTCGTCGCCATCGCCAGTCCGACCGCATTGGCTACACCCTGTCCTAATGGGCCAGTCGTCACCTCGATACCTTCATGTTCGATCTCGGGATGTCCTGGGCACAACGCGTCGACGCGCTCTGAGTGGTATGACTTTAACTGGTCGAAAGTCATGGCTTTGTAACCTGTGAGGTGCAGGAATGTGTATTGGAAAAGACAAGTGTGACCATTTGACAGGACGAATCGGTCTCGGTTGAAGTAGTCAGGTGTATGTGGTGCGTATCGCATGACATATTTCCATAACGCAACACCGATGGCCGCCATACCGATAGCTCCTCTGTCGTATCGTCAGTTCCACTCTTACAAGATGTGGTTGTGGATCTTACCCGGGATGCCCGCCATTGAATTGCTGGCATAGATCCGCGATGAGCAACCTAAATGTCTTCAAGACATGATCTTGCTCTTTCGATAACTTCTGGACAGACGACTGTTCCAGCTTCGCCTCTTTCTTCAGTCCATCTACGACATTCTTGCCGTAACCGGTCGAGCCGCTGACCTGCGGTGAATCTTGCGAGGTATGCATTATGTGAGGGTATGGAATGTCTTGTGAGCTGCGAACTTCACAATACCAACATTAGAAGGTTGCTGATCCTACAACAGAAGGAGGCGCATCACACATATGTATTCTTCGTGCTGCATTGAAAACTAATCTTCGACATATATCCAGAACATTTCGCCGGGCATGCCACATCCGGTAATCCGACGCGTCGCTATTGCGGAGGCAAGCTCGGTGTCTTCGATTCCTATTGGGCGACAGGACTCCAGACTAGACGAATACGGTAACCAGAGCCACCAACACACTACGTCGTCAGTCCCGCTGGACGTTTCCCCGCATTTTGCCACGACTATTGCGCATTCCGGTCTCCAGAGTTGAGGGATGGGATTTCCACTTTGGCAAGAATGGCAACTTGGCGCGCTGAACATGTGGGGCTAGTTGATACATCATTGCCCTTCTGTCCTACGTTGACAGCAGTTGCTCTTACTGGCGGTGATCGAGCTTCACACCGCGACAAGTAAACATGACCCCAGCACTGGTAGATGGGTCTTCCGCCTCCGAGACCGATACACAGAAAACTACCATCAAGACATCGCTGCCAAATCCCTCGCTGCAAGTCACCGCGGACCACAACTTGAAGCTGCAAGAAGCGCCGGTGTATGCGCCAGCAAGGGGAGAAGTACTATTGCATATCAAGGCTACAGGCGTTTGTGGGTAAGGAGGTTCAGCGTGACAGGCATATCCAGACTGTTAACAGCCCACAAGATCTGACATCCATTTCTGGAAAGCTGGGAGAATAGGCTCACTCGTTGTCGAAGGAGACTGCATTCTTGGCCATGAAGCGGCCGGCATAGTTCTACAATGTGGTGAAGGTGTTACGACTTTGAAGCCTGGTATATTCAACTCTCCATCTTCTTCATCACTAGCTAACGTAGTATCCAGGTGATCGCGTAGCAGTCGAACCCGGCGTTCCATGTGGCACATGCTTCCTCTGCATGGACGGCCGATACAACCTCTGTGAAGACGTCCAATTCGCCGGCGTCTACCCCTACCACGGCACAATCCAACGCTACAAAACGCATCCCGCAAAGTGGTGTCACAAACTTCCCTCCAGCGTATCCTACGCCGAAGGCGCACTTCTCGAGCCACTTTCCGTCGTCATGCACGGTATCAAATCTGCCGGCCTATCGCTAGGACGAGGTGCAGTAATCTGCGGCGCAGGACCCATCGGCCTCATCGCCCTTGCTGCAGCGAGAGCAAGCGGAGCGCATCCGCTTGTCATCACGGATCTCGAACCTAAGCGCCTGGCGTTTGCAAAGCAATTCGTACCAACGGCTCTCACGTACCAGGTCGATCGCACTCTAGATGCCCAAGGAAATGCGCAGAAGATTAGAGAGTTATTCGACTTTGAGAACGTGGGCGAGTACGGTGCACCGGAGACTGTGCTGGAATGTACAGGTGTGGAGAGTAGTGTTATCACTGCTGCGTATACGGCGAGGAGAGGGGGCACGGTCATGGTGATTGGGGTTGGGAGGGAGATTATGAATAATCTGCCGTTTATGCATTTGAGTCTTGCTGAGGTATGTTGACAGCACTTCATCTTGTTTACGTTGGTGAGCATATTTGAGACTGTGTTTGCTAACGGATGCTGTAGATCGATCTCAAGTTCATCAATCGCTACCGCGATACATGGCCTTCTGGCCTTCAGTGTCTGGCTGGTGGTATCTTGGATTTGAAGCCGCTTGTCAGTCATACGTTTCCGTTGGAGAAGGCGCTTGATGCATTGCATACATGTGGGGATCTGAGCAACGGAAGTATCAAGGTGCAGATTATTGACGAGGTAGATGATGTGTTGTAGAATGTTTAGCTCGGCTAATCAATGACGGAAACGTTCGATCTGAAAGCAGGCTTGTTGATGCTAGCAATCATCTCCGATGGGATAGATGGCTCCTTCCCCGCGCGCCCAACCTGCAGCTTGATTATGCTTGGTGTGTCTTTGGTTCTGTCAGCCCAAGATGGCTGGTCGGACGTAGAAAGAATTGGATGAGATGTTTGTCAGTCGAGTCACGCCGAGGATATTTGGAACGTACAGTACGGATGCGCAAGCTATGGGTCAGGCGATGGGGGAAGAGGAAGACGCATAGATTGCTGAGGTAAAATGACGAAGCAGCAAATCGCAATGCTGCTTGAACAGCAAGCTCAATACCTATGTAGAGGAGACGACATATCCCGCCAGACTTACTTCCCGACCGACCGTACTTGACTCTTCGCATACATAGGCGATCAGACACACCTGAAGACATGCCATTTGACTGTACAGGTCTAGCTGATCTATTGACGCGCTTCACACCAGTCCAGGACAGCGTGTTGCGCCATCTCGACATCGGGGATATCATCGCACTCTCACGCGCCGCAAAGGCGTTTAGTGATTATGTGCGCCTGGTCGAGCGAACACAGTTTAATATCAACGAAAAGCTGAAGGTGTTTGTGACAAGTCCGAAAGCGTTTCGCTCGCTACAGGCGAAGCACAACATCCTTATCAGCGGATCTTTTGCGTTCGGCTTCATGCGGAGAATACCGCTCAACTTCCGCTTGTTTGATATCCCTACGACTATGCTGGACAGGCTCTTAGTGGAGAGAGGCCCACATGCCGAGGCCCTGAGATCGTTTCTCGAAAACGAGGGTTACAGGGTCAAGGGCAACTCCATCCCAAACGTAGGTGCTCTGTTGTCGCATCGACGAGCTTTTGCCGTCTTTGAAGTAGCTGATCGCAGGTTTAGCACCCATTCATGGAACGCGATTCCGCCGAGGGCCGTCAAACCGTCTACATTCGAGAGACGGAACATACTCCTCTCTTCGTGATATTAAACTCGGTCTTGACTTGCGACGTCAACTTCATTACCTGGAATAAAGCATACTCTGTGTTTCCATACCACAGTTTCATTCTGAAGCAAGGTCACCTACTTATGGACATCAAGCATTGGGAACATCTTCCACAGGAACTGGCTAAATGGATGCGTGTTGGGATTGACATCGCCCCTTGTAGTCTTCCGGATGCGCTTCACCCACACGCGAAGACTGACTCTACGTCTACATTGCTAGGAAACCGCTTGGTCGGTGATAAAAAATCCTGGGTAGTATCGCTAAACACTGACCTCGTCGAGCCGTCGCCCTTCCCCGACCTTCTCATCGACTATGCTGGCTTCGAGGTGACTAGTTCATTGAAGGACGAAGCCGAGACTCTGCTAGATCCCTTATCTCCTCCGTTCAACCATTACACCATTGAGATGACGGTCGTCGAGAGCTTTTCATTACGCCATCAGTACATCTTCGCCGACAAAGCTTACCCAGAGCAACACCGTTTTCGAGATCGTACAATCGTACAACTCTACACTCTGAACGCTGCAAGGCGACCGTCGGGATTTGCACGGATCTTAGCTCAAACCAACCGTCCAAATATACGTGCCATCGCAGGGTTTGTACCACCAGAGAGCTGGAAGTATTACGATAATGAGATGCTCAAATTCTTAGAGGCGAGGTATCCGGGGCTGTCTTCGCAAGTCGAAAATTGACATGGAGGTAAACCAGGATCATGTAGATTAGCATTGATCCACGCTACATAGCTACGAACCCGTTACATCCAGAGAACAAAACCACCCTAGGCCCTATCCCACCTCTCCATCCCCTCCTTCTTCATAGTCTCATACCACTTCCTCACATACTCCAACCCAGCATGCGGACCATAAATTCTCTTCTCCCACTGTGGCACCGGTGCCTTGAGTCCCGTCTCCTCCTCACACTTGCGCATCAGCTCGCTCAGAGTGCCACCGCGGTCAATCGTATTGTCGGTGCTATAGACACCCTCTTTGGCACGCGCCTCGCGTTTCTTACTGCGGAGAGTAGAAGTAGCGAATTTGTCGAATGTGAAGTTGTGCGGGTCGACGACAACACCGTAGTCCTCTGCGGCACCTTCGGGGGTGACGAGGCGGCGATGGACTTCTTGTGCTACGCGTTCGGGTGGGCGGGTCAAAGGGTCTCCGAGGCCGCCGCCACCCCAGGTTATCCATTCTAGTACGTCGCCTGTGGGTATTAGTTTTGTAGTCCACGCACGCGAACAATGAGTGCGGCTTACCTGGGTGGACATGTATGAAATCTTGCTTCGATTGACAGAATTCCATATTGTCCTTCTCCGCTGGTGTTCCATAGCTGTTGTTTCGGTAGACAACCTTTCTCGATCTGCTTCCGGGCTTTCCGCCGTTGACGCCCCAGGCCTTGGTTAACCATCGGTCGTCGTGCGTGCTGACGTCGCCTTCGCATAGCCACCTGTACAACGTTCTCTGTGCATTACCGCCACGGTAGAAGCCAGCGCCACCAGAATCTGGCAATGCCTCGTTGGCTTCAATGATGACGGGATAGTAGAGCTCGATATTCTCAGCTGGGATGGACTTGATAGCTGGGAAGAGACAGTGGCAATCTGGTCCGTCGCCGATTGGTCGCGCAGGCACGCCACCGAACCCGATCTGGTAGAGCAAGTAGAATTCGCCATCGGGCTTGAAACCAGAGTAGAAGAGATGTGGTGAGTCGGAGAAACCTGCTGCACAACGATAGGCGGGGTTTTGTTGGCCGAATAGCGCTTGCAAAACGTCCATGATCCGACCGAGGAGATGAGTGCGGCAACTGACGGCTGCTGGACGCACGGGACGGAGGATGGTACCAGCCGGAATCTTGATGTCTAGCAAGTCATGGAATCCATCGTTCACCACCTAACAGACTTAGTAACGTTTCGTGATAATCTGGCGCATGATTTACTCACAGCATACGGATCGTAGATGGCGAGCAAATGGTAACCGATGAACATCTTGAACAACGTGATAGACAGATAGAAGTTCATCGAGCTGTTTGACTGCGGCGAAGTGCCATCCCAATCGAAAATCAGCTTCCCGTTCTCCTTCTTCATGGAACAGGTAATGGCATATGGACCAACTCCTTGCCCATCGTCGTCGATGAAATCGGTGAAGCTTGACACCTCATCGCTGATTTTGTCATTGATGATCCTGCTAATGGCAAGCTTGTTCTGCTCCAGTAGGTAATCCGCAGCTGCCTCGTATACCTCCAGACTGTAGCGCTCGCATAGTTCGGTAACACGCGTAGCAGCTGTGCTGCAAGCGGTAACGAGCGCCATGAGGTCACTCTCAAACCAGTCTGGTGCACGGGAATTACGGAAGAGTACCGTCGCGAGAGTCTCGTTGTATACGCCTTTCGTGTAGAGCTTGACAATAGGTATTTGAATCCCGTCCTCGAATATGGTGCTTGCGTTGATACTCATGGAGCCTGGTACTTTTCCTTGCACATCGGTTATGTGACCAAAATTTGCAGCCCATCCTATAAGGCTGTGCTCGTAGTAAATGGGAAGTATCACGATGACGTCGTTGAGATGCGATACGGCGCCATCGGTCTGGTATACATCGTTCGTGACAAACACATCGCCTTCTTCGACTGTGCCGTTCCAGCCGTCGAGGAACTGCTGTATGAATGATCCAAACTGACCGACAAGCATCTGGCCACGTGTGTTGGTGATGACGTTGAACTCATCTTGCTGCTCGCGGATTGCTGGGCTCATGGCGCAACGAAGTAGAAGAGCATCCATCTCTCGTCTGATAGATCCCAATGCAGAGGCGATGAGCGTAGCGATGATTGGCTGCTCTTTGATCAATGCTTGAGCTGACTCTTTGGTGTGCACGGCCTTTCCATGTTCCTTCTTCTCGGTAGGCCAGATGAGTATGTTGCCCATGGAGTCGATCTTTCCGTAGAATCCAGGAAGAATGAGAGTGTTCGAGTCCATCTCAGTAACAACCGCTGGACCATGTATAATCTTGCCAGCTCCTCCGATCTTGGAACGATTCCAGAAGGTTGCCTCGACCTTCTTCCCATCCCAGACAATGACCTGCTTAGTTGTGATGGCGTCTTTGCAAGGTTCAGAAGTAGGAGCATCCTGCAAGGGCTTAAAAGCCACCTCTTCAGAAGCATCAATGACTTTGGCACGTAAGCGCATTGTCTCCATTTCAGCATGCGCGTGTGAGAAGCCAAATTGGTGTTGGTGGGCCTCATTGAACTTGTAACGGAAGACATCCACAAGCTTGTTTGAGCTGTTAAACTCATCAGAACTCAGATCAACGGTAAGTGTCATAGCTTGGCCCTTGTAGCGCATATCGGCTTGGTATACGACATTCAGGGCAGCGTTTTCGTCTGCAAGCGAAGTCTTCATTATTTCCACACCACCAGCCTTGAGATCCAGTAATGTCTCCTTAAGCTCTTCCTCGGTTATGTCGGAGAATGCGCGGATATATGTGCAACTCTGCTCGTGCGACATCTTCGTAATAGCATCGCCTTGCGCACAGAGCACACCGGGAGAAGGAGGAACAATGACAGGCCAGGAACCAAGAAGCTGACCAAGGGCGTTACCATGAAGTGGGCCAGCACCGCCGAGGGCAACCAATGCAAAGTCGCGTGGATCGTAGCCTTGCTCGACAGATACTAGCCGCAGAGCACCGTGCATGGATTCGTTTACCAGGTCGATGATACCCTCAGCTGCGGAAGCTGTATCAAGACCCATTTGCTTAGCGATCGATTCGACTGCAGCTGTAGACGCGGCAACATCCAATTGGAACTTTCCACCGAGAAGTTTCGACGGAAGGCGACCTAAAGCCAAGTTTGCATCGGTCACAGTCGCTTGGGTGCCACCTTTTCCGTAAGCTGCAGGTCCAGGTGTAGCGCCGCTAGACTCAGGTCCAACACGTAGAGTCTTTGTGAAGTCATTGAAGATTGCGATAGAGCCACCGCCGGCTCCTACAGTATTAACGTCTACGCTGGGTGCTCGTACTGACAGGTGACCGATCGCGGTCTCTCGTCGGATGATGGCATCGCTTCCCGGAAGTAGAGCGCAGTCGGTGGAAGTTCCGCCCATGTCAAATGTGATGAGATTCTTGTAGGGCGTGTTCTTCGCGACGAGATGAGAAACAGCCTTGACGCCACCAGCTGGCCCACTCATGAGGATGCGCACCGGTGTCTCGCCAGCAAGTTGGGTCGAAGTCAGGTCTCCATCGGATTTCAAGATGCGGATCGTGTCTGTATCTTTCTCGAGCTTTTTTTGT
The DNA here is from genome assembly GCF_023758025.1 of Alternaria triticimaculans. Lineage (NCBI taxonomy): Eukaryota > Fungi > Ascomycota > Dothideomycetes > Pleosporales > Pleosporaceae > Alternaria > Alternaria triticimaculans. Next base: position 4,686,912 of record NW_026055958.1, read on the forward strand.
AGGTTCTGCATATAACTCTTTACCACCGGCTTGACGATGGCGTTGGCGGCTGTCGTAACGGTACGCTCGTACTCTTGGATCTCCGGCAATACATCTGTAGAAGTGACGATCTCGACATCTGGCCCAAACTCGCTGCTCAATATGGCCCTGATGCGTTCTTCATGCGCGCTATTGGCGAAGGAATTGATCAGCGATACAGCAATTGCTTGCGGTTGTTGTCTCTTCAGATCCTGCAAGTCTTTTCGTAATTCATCCTCATCCAGCTCGTAGAAGACTTCACCGTCAATCTTGATACGCTCTTTGACTTCTACAGTCCTCTCGAGAGGCACGAGAGGGTCGGGCTGTTCGTAGTGCATCCATGAGCCTAATCCGCCTGGTATCTGGCTTCGCCGTGTGGACAGTATGTCCTTGTGACCTTTGGTGACGATAAGACCGCACTTGGCGCCTTTGCCTTCAAGCACCGCATTGGTACCTGTGGTTGTGCCATGGTGTATGTACTCAAACCTGCCGTCCCAGTTGTACTTCTCTTTCAGGATTTTGCGTGCCTGTTGCACTCCGTCTTGCACACCAATAGACTGATCTGTCGTGTTGGTCGGCACTTTTGTACGTACCGCTTCGCCGTTTGGGGTGATGACGCAGACTGCACTCTATTAAAAGATGAAGCGACTTTGTGGAAAAGGGCCGTACCGTCGGTGAAGGTTCTAGGATCGTGTTAGCCGCGCTCCTTGACATGGGCCGTGTTCAGACAAGCCGCGAGGTGCTGGCAGCTGTGGATTCGGGGAAGTTCTGCATGTTCGCCGCCGGTGCCAGGAAGAAGCTAGCGGGTGGGCGTCCAGGCCTCCCACCGGTCCATGAGGCAAAATTGAGGCGATCATTACTTACCCTCCAACATCAACGCCGAGTCTGTAACCAGGCGTAGCCATGGTGTCGTATCCAAATCGCGGTTCAGCGATGAGGTTGAGTCTATCCCAGTCTTACAACGAGGACTGGATGATGGGTTACCGGATGGCCCTGCGTCATGCTATAACCATGCTTTTTTGGAGCTGCTGCTAATGCGCCGAGGCCGCGCCGAGCATTGTCGAATACAATAGCGTTCGTGCTATCAGAGGCTCCATTGCCGCTGTCAGACACTGCGCCCTGCCCATAGTGGCAGTCACCATTGCGCTTGGGGAAGGCGTCAACGGATGCCGCAATTACGGCACTGGCGATGATTGGAATGTTGAGGATGATCGGTGTTAGCTATCGTTTGGATGCGGGGTCGGTGAGAGCTAATTGCAGTCGTGTTCTCTTGGACTATCTACCTCTGCCTCGGTGCTGCAAAGCTGCTGTTATCACCGAATGATGTTTGACGCGAAAAGTGGACGGAGATGCTCGGCGCGTGGACCGGGGGCGACGCGTTTCGCTTAGGTGCTTCCGACAAGGTCGCGAAGCGTCACACTCCTCCTCATATCCATCATCACGATTTCTATTCATCAGCAATGGCGCTCGATAGCGCGGAGAGAACTACTGACGCCGTGCGCACACACGCGGAGACTACGTGCGAGGCTCTTCTCACGCCAATGAGATCCGACCGTCATACTTGATGACGTCACGCATCGCTCTTTCTACTGCTATTCAGAACAAAGAGCTTTGGCAAACCACGACGACGCAGCATATCAAAGATGCCTTTGTTTGACTTCGATAATTTCCTTTATACGATAAATCAGCTGTACACCAATCTAGGAGCACCTTCCGCAGGATGTCTCCAACATCGGAGCAGTTGACCATAACAAACTGCTACGACGATCCCTAACATCAGCAGAGAGTTCAATGTAGAACAGTGAAAATGGCTTCAAATCTCCGGTATCAGTCCTTACAGACACTTTCTGACGAAAGGGATGATGACAAACGCGTAATTATACGTCTGTACATTGCGCTAGATGAGACCAACACTATGCGGGACGTGAGTCACGAGATTCATCCTCCCGTCGCCGATACGTGCTAACATCGATCTAGCGCTTTGTGATCAAAAAGGTCACGACGGATGACAGAGCCATCTTCAACGAACGACAGGCAGTTTGCCGGATCATCGACACCCTTCCCAATTCCGGCGCAATACTGAAACATAGATTCTGGTCGTGTCATGATCATGGCGAGCATATCGGTCCCACTTCCAAACACAGGTACGAGGTGAAAAGATATATGGACTATTGCTCTGCGGGCACACTATCCAACATCATCGAAGAATACAGTGCGGAAAAATGGCAGCAGGATACCGACGACCAGATCCCTGAACCCATGTTTTGGATCACTCTCATCACAATCTCGGAAGCAATCTACAACCTCACAACCGGATTGACGTACACGCCGGGTATGGACGATGCAGCAGAAGCCTTTGGGTGGATACCAAAAGTGCATCGCGATATCAAGCCTAGCAACATCTTCCTCATTGAACCTCAAGAACCCTTCACTTCTTTCCCGCGGCCTGTGCTAGCAGACCTCGACGACATGCTCGAGCTCTTTGGATATGAAGAGTACACCAAGAAGTACCACTTGTTCACCCGAGGCTACGCTGCACCCGAGAACAATATCGAGCTGCACACTCTAGACCCCGACTCCCGAGGCTTCGGCTACTTCCAAAGGCAGCCGCTTTCCTGCAAAACAGACATCTGGTCTCTGGGCACCGTACTCTGGGAGATGATGCACAGTTTTCTCGGTCCCCACAAGGCTCAAGGCCTTTGGCACGGGGCTATCACTAATACTATACATTCAGATCCATCTCAAAGTCGCTTTTTTAAGCATACCCTTCCTGTGCTGGCGCCTACGATGGATGAGCCAAACTATACGGGGGATTTGATCCGGATATTTGAACTGTGTAATCAGAGTATATCGGCAAGAAGACCGACAGCGGTAGGTTTGAGGAGGTTGGTGGAGAGGAAGATGACGAAGGCGCAAAAGTGCTTGGGGAGTTTTGAGGGCGACGTGGAAGAGAGAATGAGGGTTAGGTATAGGAAGGAAGAGTTCGGCATGAGGCCCAACACTGGGCTTGGGAAGAGGCGACGTGGTCATTGGGCATAAATTCATAGCTCATCTAATCATACATAACACCGTATCATCGCGGGCGCTCCACCAATTCCCATTTACTTTGCAGCCATCATCTCCAAGAACTTGTCACCCAGCGCATTCGCCGCCATCGGGTTGTCGCCGGTAACAAGCTCTCTGTCAACAGTAATACTTCCCATAGACTTAGCAACACCCTCCTGCATATCCGCACCCTCTTCCCTGAGCGTACCCTCAACCTTGTCAATCTCGCCGCGGAAGATCGTTTCCATCAACTTCTCCTCCGCATCCGACCAGCTCGTCATCTTGTAGCCAGCGTACTCAAACTTCTTGCTGGGACCATACTTGGTACTCAGAAAAGCCCAAGGTCCGTGGCAGATAGCAGCCGTTGGCTTCGACGAAGTGTGGAAGTGTGTGAGTATGCGACCGAGATCCGCATTGTCGCCCAAGTCGGACAAAGGAGCGTGACCGCCGGGGATGAAGACACCGCCGTAGTTCTTCAGTTCCTCGTCGCTGATCTCGGAAAACTTCTTTGGTCGCGAGAAGCCGTTCTCTTTCTTCATGCGCTCGATCAGTTCCAGCTCTCTTTGCTTCTCGTAGTAGTTTCCGGCAAAGGCTGCGAGAGACACGCTGAGTGGGTCTGGTGTGGGTTCTTTGCCCTCTGGTGATGCGAATGTGACTTCGTAGCCGGCGTCGAGGATCTTTTGCAGAGGCTTCGCTAGCTCCATGAGGAAGTAGCCTGAGTCTTGAGATACGGTCTTTCCATCACTCCCGGTGTTGTATAGGGGGAAGGAGGACGCGTCGGAGAGGACGATGAGGACTTTCTTGCTTGCCGCCATGATGGTTGATTTGGGGTTGTATGTGTAGGTTGATGGGAATTAGTTGTTTTTGGTTTTCAAATTTGAGAAGTCAAATGGGTATCAAGCTGTGTTGTATAAGAGATGGGAAAAGGCGATATGAGGGGTTGATGTATATGTTTATGGTTTTCGCTGCAAGGTCAGTATGACGTAGGCGCTTTCTGTCCATTAGAAACGTCACACTCACCCGCCTCTCCACTTAGGTAGTCGGACGTGTTGCATAAACTTCGATGCTCTGCCTCGGACAACCTCGGCACAACTTTGCGTCATCAGCCTGATGGGCGACCTTGTACGCGAAGAAGACACGTCGCGTCGCGTGTGAAAGCGGTTCGTTGCATGACTCGTCCCGCATCGCGAGATGACTCGCTTGTGCCATCCATCTCAATTCCTCAACCCATCCAAACATACACGACGAGCGTACGCAACTGCAAGAGAAGGAGATGCATTTGGCCAGGCTGCAGAAAAACGCCTGTAAAGGTGTCCTGGAGACGTAAAAAAGCACACTGGGCAGTGCCACGAGGATTCAGCAGCAACACACATGTGTCCACAGCGCAAGAATCGCAGTCCTGGACGCCTGAAAGTCGTGCAAGAGCCTTGTTGAGGCCGTCGCATTCAGGCAGCAGTAAAAACACCAAGAAGACAACATAACAACATCACGCATAGCTTGAATCATCCTGTAGCAAAACAGATATTATATCAGGCGGACTCCGGCTAGATGATGCATCGATACTCAACGCTACTGACATTGCCACTCACCATCCTGCACATCAGCTACTATGCGCCTCTACACTCACGTATTCTTTCTTTTTTCCATCTTGTCAACTGCGCTAGCGCTGTGGGATTCAAAAGACCCGTGTCCCACTTCCATCGAAGCAAAAATTGAGGCTGACCCTTCCCGGTCCCTCGACGACCGCTACCCATACGACGTCACACCCTTCACGACCTGGGACTCCGCCCACTCAGCCCTCCTTACCTGCCCTAACATATCCACCCTCGACATCGGTGTCTACAGGTCCTGCAGTACATGGCCCGGCCGGATGAACCTACCGCTCAGCCCTTTCGGCGGTGAAAAGTATCCCGATATCAAATCTTTGAAGGTTGAAGGCTATAAGTGGGAGACATGGCAGCATCACGAAATTTGGAAAGTGCCGAAGTGTCTAGCGCCAGGCAAGCTGGAATGTTTCATGGACACATTGTATTGGGCCTACAAAGGCCATTGGATAAGCTGGCTTGGATGGCGCACTCAATCGAAAGAGCGGTCCGAGAAGACCAACGCGGAGCTATGGCTTGACGCAATGGACTGGACGCGTATCGAAGAGCTTTCTGTGGACACCGTCCCGGAAAGCGTGCGGAAGGTTTTCTCGCAGTCGCGAGCGTTGCGCTCGCTGAACACGACAGACAGCGAACTCATCCTCGGTTTGCCAAAGAACACGCTGACGCATCTGTCTCTTGTCAACGGCGAGCGCGACACCATCCTCTTCGAAGATATTCTGAACCAGCAGGGCGGATCTTTGGAGAGTCTTGAAATGCGCTGGGATACTGAGCATTATCCATGGAGGTATGACGGCGATCTCGACGACGAGATTCAGATGATAAGAAAGAGCGCAAAGAAAGTCAGGCATCTAAGCATAAACATCTTCCGTAACGCTAGCAGCTCACCCTTGGAAACGCTGGGAAAGATCGTTTCCATACCCACGCTACGAGAAGCAGACTTTTGGATAGACATACTCGGGCCACGGGAGTGGAGTTACAAAGAGCTCCGCGCCCTCGGAGAACAGTACGCAGAGGCAGAAGGCGGCAGATACCTATTTCTCAACAAAAAAGATGCGCTGAATATCTTCATTTACATGCGAGACAAGAAGCAAGGGCAAGAGCTGGAAAGAGCAACTTTTTGGATTGGTGACTGGACACGGAATTGGCTCTGGGAAACCCCAAGAGCGCATGTAAAATGTGAAGCGAAAGCAGATGTTGATATGGAAGACTGGTGTGTGGTGGATGATCAGTGGCCACACTACCCGATGTTCGTGCTCGCTCCACGGGTAGAAGCCCGGGAAATTATGGACACGGATTTCCGATGTGGAACGACATGAGCTCTGAACCTTGAATCTACGTTGGCTTCTCGGTAGATACATGCATATGTTCACGACTTTAGTCGTGACTGACGGTGGGATCCCATGCGCAGGGCTCATACACTCCAGTATCCAAGCTCTTCATCTCTTCGGCTGTGAGCTCGAAGTCGTAGATTTGGGCGTTCTCTTCGATGCGAGATTTGGTCACGGATTTGGGGAGCGGTATGAATCCCTGTAATCGCAATGTCAGTTTCTTGCTCTCTCACAAGAAATCATTGTGGTTATGCTCACCATCTGTATACTCCATCTCAGTAATATTTGCGAAGGCGTCTTGTTATACTTCTTCGCGAGTGGCTGGAGCAGCGGATCGTCGTTTTTTGTTGCGCGCACGATTGGACTGTATGCTTCGCATATCACACCCCGCTGCTTGCACCAGTCTACGATATCTGGACGCGCGAGCCACGGGTGAAGCTCTACCTGATTAACGCTGAGGACTCCACCTTTGCCCTTCCCCTCTTTTGCCTCCGTCTCTTTGATCCACGCTTCTAGCTCGTCTAGATGATGCACGCCGTAATTCGAAACGCCAATCGATCGAATCTTGCCTGCCTGCACACCCTCAACGAGCGCTTTCCATGCACCGATGCGGTTCTCCTTGCCGCCGTAGGGACTGTGCAGGAGGTAGAGATCGACGTAATCGAATCCGGTGATCTTGAGGGTGTTTTCAATGTGCTGTTTCGAGTTTTCGTAGCTCATGTCTTTCGGAGGGATCTTTGTCGTAAAGAATAGCTCTTCTCTTGGAATGCCCGACTTCTTCATGCCTTCCGCAGATGGTTGCTCGTTCCGGTAGGCGACGGCAGAATCAACGTGGCGATAGCCGACTTTGAGCGCGTGCTCAACCACCTCGGAAGCGATGTCTGCTGGCGTTTGGTAGACGCCATATCCGAGGACGGGGATCTTGTAGCCTGATGGCATGGTCTGTTGCGAGTTGATAGTGAACGCTGCCATGATTGCAGATGACGTATGGAAGGACCGTGGTGGTCTTGGAAGGGGCAACTGAGAACGCAGATTTGACAATCTCGCGAGGGCAGCAGTGCGCATAGTACCTTTGCAATGGAATGATGGAAATGGTTATCTATCTTGAGCAGCTGTTGCCTTAAAGACGGGATGGTACCTGTAGGAGTATACTCCGGGGAACCTGGAAATAGCGGACATAAAGCGCCAAGGCCGAAGACTAATGACGCGTCAGTACCTACCTAGCTACACCCAGCAGCGAAACAAAACTCCATCATCGTCAGTCCGTCGGACTTTGGAGATACTTCATCATCACCGCTTCTCTCTGGGTCTTTTTACTACCAAATTAACCTCAACGGCGCATGCGCCTCTTACCACAAGGTTCGTCCCAAAACGGCAATATTAATATCAATTCGCAGCCACCACTTAAGGACATATGACGCAGCAAGTCGACCTAATGTAGCCGCACATAATTAGGCAAATTGCCGCTATTTCCTGTCACTCTGCAACTATTTACCCAGCGATCACCGCCGTTATTGACGCCTCTTACGCTCAACACATATATGCGAAGCAGAACAGGCATCCAGCTCCAAGCTCTCATGCGAACCCCAGGTGGCTTCGCGGGCCTCAGCTGCACGGGATCCGAGATGACGGGCCCTTTGTCAGCGCTAGAAGGGCCGAAGAAGATCTGGAGAAGACGCTGCAGACTGGCGAAAGCTGGTGGGGCGAACGCACGCGAATAGGCGCCTGACACTATGGATAATTACAATACCACGTTGCGCATGCGAGCCCACGGACCTGAAACGTCCCGAACCCCCTCCTTTTTGGACCTCTGGGTCGCGTAAAGAGTATGTGCTTTCTGCAAGAGGATAGCAGGTTGCAGGCCTAACTCGTTCCTCCGACACACCGATAGACTGGCCCTTGGTTCGGCACCCCGGCAGCGTCTCAGGAGTCGGTTTACGTTTCTCAACTCCACGGAGTGTAGCACGACAGCTTTCCAACATTAGCCGAAGAGTTTTGTACGACTGATTTTCGATGGATGCCGATCGCATTATCGGAATAGAGATCGATCTTTGCCGTAGCCTTGAAGCTTGTCCGACCATGAGCTCGTGAACGAGTGGTTCGGCAGCCTGTAGTACCACCGGTGAGCCGTGAAGGGATGCACGCTGACACGACACGCACGTGCAGGGTGACTTCATAGGGTCTAGCATCTGGCCGCTTCTGTGCCACCTCTAGAAACCCATGCGATGCGGCTAAAACATGTGCAGTTCAACAATATTTGCCATTATCGACTGACTCTATCGTCTGGGTCGTAGGGACGGGAAACACTTCGCTTCCACTCCTTTGCTAATGTGGGGCGTAGATCATGAAACACTAACCCGGTCGAGTCGTCAACTGCAGCTCCTCTGTCATTGTCACATTGCTTGCCCTTCCATCTACCTCACGACCCAGTCAAACCGTTTCCTGATCTGTTTCAACCCCTCGACGCAAGCCTCAACCGTCGCTCAATGCGTCATATTTAGCTACAAGGATCGTTTTCCACTGACTCTGGTCGTTGTCTTATCGCGTGCTCGGCAATGCGGAGGAGATCCCGAAGATTCGAACAATGTCACCTACCCCGAGTGTACTAGTCCGCATCCAATTAATAAATAATTTAATTACATTAACGCTGCTAGTTCTATTAAGCACCTATTACTTATACTTTACAATAACTAAGATATAAGTACTTATTACTACCTACTTAAACGCTAATATCTTTTTAATAACTTAGTTATTACTATAAAGTTTAAGTACGTCTAAAAAGCTAAGTTTACTCTTATTTAGAACTTTTTAGCTTATTATTCTTTTTAAGAGCTAAATTAGAGCTTATTTCTTACTTTCTAACTAAGCCTTTACTATAGTATTATTTATAATATTATTAGTATCTATTTATTAAGCTATATATATAAAGAGCTTTTACTTTATTTAGTAAATTACTTATAAAGTAATCTTATATTTTAAAGATAAAGTCTAACTCTTTATATCTTATTTTATATTCTATTAAATATATAAATATTCTTAGTACGTAATAATATCTTTAACTATATACTTAGAACTTTAGTTTAAGCTATACTATATTAAGTAAGTTAGCTATAAGTTAGAGCTAAGCGTAGAGATCTTATTAATATAGTAGTTATTATTTTAGCTTTATTTTTTATTATTAGATATATTATTTCTTTAGAGCTAAAAGTTTCTTTTTAATATACTATTATAAGTAGTAGCTTTACTTATAAAATATTCTATATTTAGAGTACTATAAAATATACTATACTACTTATAGAACGTAGCTATACTAAGCCTATAATCTCTTTTAAAAACTTAAAAACCCTTTTAAAGACTTCTTTATAACTAATTTATAAGTATTTTGTTTATATAGAAATATATAAATAATTAAATAATTATTATGTCCGCATCCTGCGTCTGAGTCTCGCCGCTATTGGCACTCATGCTCGGAAGAAGAACGTGGAACACTGTCCTGCCGTTAGCGGTCAACGACTAGCCAAGTATAATGGCGGTAGGTTCCGATCGCTGCGTGATGCGCGACGACGCAGGAACGTGGGGGTATACAGCACACGCGGACGACGAAGCTTACTACTGGCCACAGCGCGTTCTCGGAGGCTTAGTCTAAGATGATAAGCAGCCTATTAAGACTTCTAGAAGAAGTCTATCAACTAAATCCTGACTCTTACCACCACTTCCATTGGAAGTTTTACGCGAAAGGCCGCTACCAGCCGTTTTTCAACTCGAGCGTAGGGCCGTTCGGGCCGCTGGCGACGTCGAGCAGAAGTAAGCTGCGTACATGCGCAACGAACCGGTCTTCATCGCGGTCCGCGACTGCCTTGGCGAGCGGATGTAAGCTGACTAGGGCTTGTGACGTGAAAGCTCCCTCCTTCCGAGCAAGCCACGGGCGATCACCAAGCAAATCGTTCGTCGCCATCCACCAGATTTCGAAACGCGCTGACCAGTCATAGGCACCAGATGCATGATATTACACCGCGCAGTCCATCAGCATCGTCTCGGTTCTACTTCTACCCGTGCTCGTGCTGGATCTGGTAGATGTGTGGTACACGTCAGACCGTATTCGAAGCCATTGTCGATGCGTCGATTGAAACTGCCGCGAAGGTCTCGGTGGCATCATGCATGAAGCTCGAGCTTCTGACCGCAGTGCTTACACTCAGTACGTAGACTTCGTCCACCTGTTACATCTACAGTGCGTATAGCAGAGCACTCGGCGCAAAGGATGTCGCAGCACTGAAGGATATAGACAGTGTGACGAGAGTTCTTGTCGTGCATACCGGCGCCACCCGTGCCGTTTGAAGAGCGACTGACAGCTTAAGGGGAACTCAGGATTGCGGGGCCCTTGATTGACAGATACAATGTCACGGCACATAGGAGCCGGCGTTCCTACTCAGATCCCCACATAGTGTGGAGATGTGATACTACCATCCTCTATACGCCTGTGGTAGTCCATCAGCCGGGGGTTGATACGGCCGAGCTCCTGTTCTCCGCAACATCAGCATGAGCTCAGTGCTCGATGTCAATATCAGAATCTACCCACTTGCGCAAGTCGGCACAGCGTTATGTAAGGACCGTTCATCTTGCTGATCTCCTTGGTCTACGCCCCAGGAGACCGCATGGCACCCGTGCCTTCCAATCGCACTGGCTAAATCAGTCTGTCAGTGCTTGGTGCATCTGCCGAAGAATGGTCTCGACCAGACATCACTAAGAATGTGAAACTTCCTCAGTAAGATAGTGGCAGACGCAGGGGATGATGACGAGGATAGGTACGGTGTGCGTAGCTGAGACCCCCTAGCATACTCGCGCTATGAGCCCATGCATACAACAACAGTGGCATGTAGGTAAGTTGTTACGTGCTCGCGTGGAGAAGGGACTGTACCACGTAGCTTACACATAGGGCTGACTATGCTGACCAGTCACGAGCTTGGAATGGAGGTATACGAGGGATGCTGGCGTCGATCACGCCTTCTTACTACTAACATTTCTTACACAAGCACCGATATACTCGGAAAAGTCGGAGGTAGGAGGCACACGACCCATGCGTACCGTCATAGCTAAGCAAATAGCGCAGCCACAGCGATGATGCATCTTACCCAGGCGACAGAGCGGATTGCGCAGTGCTATACGTAACAGACCCGAATGCGTGACCTGCATCGTCAAGGCAGACTACGCGCGCATTGGCATTCATCGCGAAAGCACGTCATGTCCCCGTGCCCTTTGACAGGATTCACACGAAGGAACGCACAATGTAACAGTGTCCATCGCTTCTCCATAGCGGGCAGGGCACCAAGACACGAAAGGCCCGATTGCGGCGCCGCACCCATCTCCAAACCGTCTGCGCGAAGGTACGGCACCACCACCACCGTGCCGCCCTCAAGACACGCGAGCCGCGCGGGTGAAAGCCCAAGCCCCAAACCTCTGCCGCAAAAAACGGTTGTCTCGTGTCCACTAACCACATGAGCAGCCGCGAAAAAAATAAATAGAGCCTTGTCAAGTCATAAGCGAACCTGTCACAGCGCTTTCTATTAAGACATCTGAAACCAGTGCGCCAAAAATCGATACAATCGTGATTGCGGCACAACTGTACTGTATTGCGGCGCAGTTCGGCACAGGTGGGTGTGTGGTAACGGAGATGGGTGCCCCGTTGAAGAAGGAGCGAGGGACCAGAACAAAAACGAGGGCCCCACAAGGCGGCATAAAGTTAGTTAGGGCGGTGCGAAAAGCGCACGCGCGAGCGACAGAAAGGGAAAATGAAGAAGGGTTTAACGGCTTTGGGAGCGAGATACGCGATCTCGTTTTGTCTCATTCCACGTGTAGATGCAGACGCGCTGTCTTTGAAGCTTGCAACAACCGAAGAGACGCGCAGCAGGGATATGTGATGTGCGCGTGTTGCACATGGGGAAGCAGAAGAAGGGGGCCGCGCACATGGCCTGTGAGATCTAGCTGCGACTCAACAACAGGAAAGGAGATGAAGATGATCGTTATATGTATTTGAAATAAGATAACTCAACAAATGTAGTTAGTTAAGCAAGGGTATCGAGCGAAAGAAGAAGATAAATGACATAAAAGGCGAACGTTAAGAAGCGTTGCGCGCTGGTTTGCTGCTTGTCGTGCCCCATAGAACTCCCTGACCCAAGCCCATGCAAGCCGCCCGTTTTTTTTTCTCGCTTTGCTAAACGCCGGTGTGTCTGTGCCGCATCGCGGGAAGCGTTTAGACTTAGACATGTTGTCCCGATGGGACAATCCCTAGGAGTGGAAGAATCAGAAAGGAAGAGCGATGCGGCGTGGTTTACCCGCATCCTCCTGCCGTAATAAGCGAGGCTGACACTGGCGAGGTTGACTAGGTGGTATGGTGCTGGTGCAGGAAGGGAGGGAAGTTCATGGGTGTGGGCTCGATGGGGCTCATCGCGTAGGGTGCAAAGCCTTGCTGGACGTGCTGGACGTGGTGGTCGAATTGCGTGTAGGGTATGGGTGTTGGATCGATCTCTTGCCATTTGCGAGAGCATTGGCGTGCAGTCCATTTTTCTTCTGCGCCGTAATCGAGCATCTAGAGGAGTCAGTGGCTGTACCTGGGATCGATGGTGGTGGTGCATACCTTTTGCGCGATGATGTCGAACTTGTTTTGCACCCAGTAGTCATGGGCTTTGCGCAGTGCTTGGACGTCTACTTCAGTCCACTGACGCATCCGTTCTTTTAGTCGCTTGATACGCATCTGCAGTGCGGGTATTTGGTACTGCCTGCCGAAGTCTTTGACAAAGCGTGCTGCGATGTCCTTCCAAGGCATGTGCTCTTCCTCTTTGAGCCGAAGAAGTAGACGGTCTTCCTCACTGAGCTCAAACTGGGACGATATCTGTGAGTCGGATCGCTTTCTTCGCTTGGGCTCTTCTTCTTCGTCGTCTTCCCTCTGTCGCTTGGTTCCGTGCGAACGAGGTGTCTCCAAGGGTAGAGGAGCGATCGGTGTGTACATGCGTCGGGGTTGTGGCGAGGGCATGTGGCTTGACGATAGCTCTGTTGATGGCTCACTCACTCGGGGACTATGGGTTGGGAATGCCGGATAGTAGGCTTCGTGGTTCGCATGAATGCCCAGTGCGTTCATCGTCCAGGAGCCGTCCACTGCGGCCGAATGCAACGAGTCTGAACCGCTGTGAGTCCGGTCCATGAAGTGAGACTGTCTCCTGTAGCGAGAAGTGGGCTGATGCAAGACAGTCCTTGCGTCGGATTGGGGCTCTTCAGATGGCCGTGTTGACTCTGGTACCACGGATTCCCGAGAGTAGACGGTACCTGGAGAGATGGCTGTTGTTGAATGCGTAGTGGACACTGGAGCTGTTGCTGAGTAGTAGGATGCAGACGCAGGCGGTGACAAGTTGACCTGCGCCGTGTGTGGAGGTATATAGCCATATGAGGCGTATGTGGTCTAGACGACGGCATATGAGCAGCCGATCTCGCAACAAGGGTGAAGTACAAACCTCGCTATGGCACTCTGGGGCCGAAATTGAGGGGGCATACCACCCAGTAGTCGGCTGACAGTTGAGCTCTTGAGAAGGCAAAGGGCTTTCTGGCAAGCGTGGATTGTATGAATGGAACGACTGTGGAGACATAGTGCCAGGCGAGGAGGCCAACGCGGGGTAGTACTGAGGGTGGTAGGGACTTGGCCAGGACGAGGCTGACTTGTCTTGGAGATGATGCGGAGGGAGGATAGCACCTTCAAGTATGATAGACATGACAACTGCGGCTGCGGGTAGGATTTGAAGAAGCTTATGTGCTGCGCCTTACTGCTGGTCGCTAATGTAGCAGACTGGAGACGGGCGGTAGCAAGAAGAGGATGCGGCGCACGGTGATGATATTCAGGCTCGAGCTGGACGACTAGGCTAGGGGAACGCCTCAGTCATATTTATCAAGATGGTAGCGGTATAGCGGCCTCGAGTGCAGGTCACTTCTAGTGCGTCGACTCTAACGTGCCACCCCCAGTAGGCTTTGAAGGATGCTGCTGCGCACTGACGGTCAGGCCTGCACGTTAGCGCCCCGAGCTTTCACCCTGCTCTTCTCTTGTCTCTACGTGGTTTGGCGGCCCTGACCCCAGCATGCCATGCCTTGCGCTTGAGCCGCGAATTGGCCAGCCATGCAGCGTTGCTCGACGGTTGTGTCCGGCCCATTTGCTGGCCCGGAACGCTGCGCTGGGTTTTCTAGGTGGTGTCCTGCAACAACGGTGATCATGACCGTGTGGGCGTCGCGGCAGCCTTGCTATCGGATTCCGCTACACGCCTGGCCGGCCAGGGTGTGCCCGCTACACGGCACCGTGGCTAGTGCGCATACCTGTGGTTTTTGAGGGTGGAAGTCGAATGTAACCTTCAGTAAGGCGGCCACCCTGACGTCGGCCCTGACGTCTGAGACTCCTCCCACAATCGCGACCCAGCGGGTTAATCTCTTTTCGATGCAGCGTGATATTGACGAACCTGTCTGTGCTGGCGGCGCCATAGGATGCCGTCAACAAGGGGTGCACTCCATCGCGCAGCAACGAGGAAATTTGGCCAGCCGTGTCTTCCCATTCGGTGCGCCTGGACAGCTGTGCCGTCGAGCTGCCTCAAAGCCAGTAAATTGCCCCGCATAGGGTGCGTAAGCTGAAAGCGAAGGACGCGACGGCGCTTAAATGCACGCTTGCGGTAATTTTCATTGGCCGCTAATATACGCTTCGGCTGGGCAATGACCGCTAATTCGCCCCTTTCGTCCTTGTTCCCACCCTTCCAACTCACCTCCTCTTCGTCGCACCTCTCACACAGCACTTGCTCACGATATCAGCGAAGATCACTGCCACCACAGCTATCCACATCACGTCGCTTGCTAGCGTGTACGTCTGCCATGTCGATTCTCGCCCCACACCACGGGTCTGCTCCGTGGAATACCGCCGACAGCGACCTTCCGCACAATGCTCAGTGGGTGTGACCCCCCACCGCCATGGTACATATCTGCTACTAGTCAATCTGGGCTGTGCGTTGTTGAACGGCTAAAAGACTTCGTTTGTGCGGCGGTCCAGCGCCCGAAGACCCCGCTTCCTTGTTGTCTTCCAACGGTGATCCTCACTCGTTACTTTGTTTGCCGTGTTTCGTCGGGGGCTTCGTATCGGCAGAATACCTGCGACACTTCTTGCGTTGAAGAGCGTCCTTCATGGTCTCTCCGTGAAGTGGAGCGTGGGTGGTGCCTATGGTGACGCACTGAACTTTGCGACCGCAGCAAGCGGCGGCTCCAGATCTTGGTACACTGCCTTTTGACTCTTGATATAGCTGCGACTCCATTGTTTTACGTTCGTCCTCCGACTTGCAGTTTCTGTCTTGCTTTTTTTATGGGCGCAGAATCTGCCTTGATTCACTCAGCCTTCCCGGTTGACAACCGTTCCGAAGTGAAAATCGAAACATACACGTTGCGGCACTTGGTGGATCTGTTCTATCGCGGTTATTTGCAATAACTACGCCGTACAGAACACTGTTGCACGCGACCTGAGGGCTGGATCCGCACTTTTGCCTGAGATATTGCGAAGTGACGAAGTTGGCCACTCACATCGCAACCACTGCATGCCCGCCTAGAGTCGGCAACATCTTCACCGTTAGGGATACGGAGCTCATATGACCTTCTCGAAGTATACGTGGGTACAGCGAAGGATTGCGTACCTGGCCTAAGGATGCTGCCATCCGTCCCGCGCGCCACGTTGGATGCCTTGGAGTCCTGACCCAGGCGTCCATGATCTTCGCCGCAAGAAACACCGATATGAGGCTGCGAGTGGCACCTATGCGGCGCTGTAGTTCACTATCCGACTTACTGAAATACTGCGACGGGATCTATGGACGATATAGACGCTCGTTTGCAAGGCTGTGTGGACTTCGCATCTCGGAATAGCACGGGGCGTAAGTTGAGCCACAATGTCTGCTTGGCTCGCTCGCTGCGCCTCACACCGCCCGACTATTATCGTGCCATACATTTGTAATGTGGTCCCGCTCTTGACTTCAACTCTTTGTGCGATATGCAGCAATCCTTTTGTGGCATACTTCGACTTGCACAAGCACGCGCGCTGTGGTTCAAAAGCGAAACGAGCCTCTCGGGGTCATCTAGTGCGGATCCACTGGCACCCGGCCTCGCAAATGCTGCCCCTCGAGTGATATACGGGTCGATCTAAAAGTTACGCTTGCTGAGAACGAGTTTTAGTAGATCAAAACTTCTGAGCTACAAGGTCACGATGAGCGTTCCGACCAAGCAGTCGGTAGCCTATGCCGGATCGGTGCGCAGTCCGACCGCCTATCGAGAAAGACCTCGGGACGCATGCATGCAAACGCAATTCTCAACATCGTCTAAGCTCGCCAACAATCTTTAATCTCCTGCAAATCCTCGAAGCTAGACCACATATCTCAGAACCAGATGTGGAGTTTGCAGCCTCGCGTTCCGATTCTCCAGGCTAGCTCGAGCGACTAGGCCGCATGTGAGGCGCTAGTGTGGACCCTTGGGAATTGCCAAGCACGTTACATGTAGCGTGGTAGCTTGCGTCAAACCCGGGGAAGACATTACGCATCACCAACCAGCCCGCCCATCGCCTCCGCGTCCTTTCCTATCGTCGACCCCGAATCCTACCGGAAGTGGTGCTGCACATCCTCGCGCCGGCACCTGTTTATCCCCGATCCTCTTATTGGCACCGAGTGCCGGAAGCGCGCTTTGAGCCCCAACACGTAGGCGGCAGGCGGCTGGCCTAGTGCTGTGTAGCCGTCGCATAGCATTATTTATCCCCAAAATGACGGGGTTCAATCTCTTCCACATCCTCGGCGACGTCTCGCATACGTCATCGAAGCTCATACTGATATGGGCGATACACTCCAACAGCAGCGCTGAGGGTGAGTTGGCTTTATCACCACTTGAAGCTTGCGACATGGGCTGACGTATGCAGGTGTATCCCTCATCACCCAGGTCCTCTACGCGCTCGTCTTCGGCACGCGATATCTCGATATCTTCAGCTCTTCCATCACCAAGGATGGGTGGCATACGTGGAACTTCTCACTGAAGGTACGGAGGCCCGGCATACGTCTACACGTACGCGGCTAACCGGTCAGATATTCTACACGCTATCATCGCTGTACATCATTTTCTTGATGACCAGTGTATACGCGCGCACAAGGGAGCGAGAGAAGGCATGGAAGTTTGGCATGTACTGTCTGTTAGGCAGCATCCTCATCACCCCATTCTGGTACCTCATGTTTAGAGATCACGTTCTCGGGCACAGCACCTTTATGAAGGTAAGATGCTTACACACCCTCAGAAACCCGACTGGATGCTGACATAATAGATTCTCTGGGTCTTTTCCGAAATCCTCGAATCCGTCTGCGTCATCCCGCAACTGCTCCTCCTCCGTCAAACCACCGTACCCACCGTCATCGACTCCTACTACCTAGTCACACTGGGTACATACCGCGCCCTATACGTCCTCAACTGGATCATGCGCGGCGTCAAGGAAGACGACTATCTCGATCCTACATCGTGGGTTTGGGGTTCCATACAGACGGCTCTCATGATTGACTTCGCATGGGTATACTACACGCGCCAGCGCGTGAAGCTCCGACACGGCGGCGTGGTAGACTCGGATGACCTGGGTCGCGGATGGATCGTGGGTCGATTCGTGGGCAGGAAGAGCATGGACTTCGACTATGACGAGGAAACCGCTGGACAGCGCAACGATACCACGCAACCAAAGAACAAGTGGGGTCGGAGGGGCATCTCAGTTTCTGCGGATGAAGGCGTAGAAGGTGCGCCAAAGAGGACGAGCCCGGAAGAGAGAAGGAACGTGGATCCGGAGAGCCAGCCACTGGCCGATCCAGCTGCATTCGAGGATGAGAGCGACGACGATGCGCCACCTCCTGGCGCTGCTGATTCAGTGGCGGAACAAAGTGGTGTAAGGAGGGATGAATGGGACGACGATTTGGATGATGATGCTAGTGAGCATGACGCGACATCAAAGGCCGTCAAATGAGTCCACAAGCATGTTACTTAGATGGGAAGTATGGGATCATACTCATTTGGGCACGACATCACCGCTCTACCTCATTGCATTGTTTGCATTTTTACAGCGAATTCAAGATATACATTCAGCGTCACAGGCTACTTCATCACGCATGCTTCTACAAGTTGGCAAAAACGGAGTCCCATCGTACCGGCTCAGCTGATATATCTAACCTGTGTAGCATCCCAAGCATCACGAGCCAACTTACTCCTTCGGCCAAGGGGCGCTCTGTCCGCGCCAAACACACCTATCATGCCAGACCCAGTGCTGTGTTCAGAGCCATGCATAACAAGCACCCACATCTAGAAGTCGCCGTTCTCATCCCTGTGGTTTCGGCGATTAAAAGTCTTTCTAAACGCACATCCATGTCCATCCATATTCGTCACGGTGTTATTCCCGCGCTCCAGCCCCCACGTTCGCGTTTAGCATACCCAGGTATCTTACGCCTTTCTCCTTTTGTGGTACAGTGCATTGCGATGTGCTGGCATGCCGGGCACGTGTCTTTGCCATACATATGTGCGGGTGGGTACTTGAAATAGCTGGGTCCGGGGTTTTCGGTTACCGAGGAGGTGGAAGGATGCGAGTTGTAGGATGGCGTTTGGGGCTGAGAAAGGAGGAGGAGGAGGTTGCTGGGGTGTTTACGGGCATGTGGGGATGTGCATTGCGACATGGATCGTGATGAGCTGCTGGGTTGTGGCGTGGGATATGCACCGACATACGGTTTGAACTAAGTATAAGTTGTGCTGCTGCTATGCATCATGTATGTAGCACAGGCGGCGGACGAGAGTGGAAAATGAAAAGGGTCACAGTAAGCGAGCCAAATGGATGGAAGAATACGATTATTCATTAAGGAAAAAAGGAAGCAGTTTATGCCTCTCTAAAACGCCGCCCAATGCAGGTATCATCATACACTCGTCAACAACATCGCCACATGCAAAACTCCACTCCATGCTCAGACATCATCGTCTAGTACTTCAGCTCAACAGGCTGAACCCTCCTCTTATGCATCTTCATCTTCGTCGCCATTGTCGAGTTACCACCACCGCAAACACCCTCGGGGATATCGAAACTGTTCGTGCGGCCAGTAGGAGCGTAAACCGCACCCTCACCAAGACCACGCTTCGCGAATCCGCTCCAGATCTCGCAAACGTTCTCGCCGCCGGTGAGCGCCTTGTCGGCATCGACGATCGCGTCGCGAGCAGAGACAAAGGTGGGGTTGCAAGGCTGCAGCGCCATACCGTCCATGACGATCTTCATAGCGAGGTACTTTCCGTCAGACGGGATACCCTTGCTGTCGAGCTTGGGGAGCCAGTCATCGTTCTTGCCGTACTTGTCGATGAGGTTCCAGAGGATCTCGTAGAGCATAGACGCCCAGATGTTGCCGATGGGGTGGACCTTTTCGTAGAGATCGGCGTCGGAGTAGACCTGTGGGTTCTTGTTGAGGTCGGTGGAGTAGAGGTAGTTCCTGATTCCGAGAGGACGTCCGCTGATCCAGTCGCCCATTGGGTATTCGGTCTTGCGGGTGTCGCCGGCCTTGAGACGGATGGCGGTCGCGTAGAAGTCGCTCCAGCCTTCACCCATGCCGCCGGATTCGAGCAGAGAAAGGCAACCGGCGTTCAAGGGACCACCGGTGAGACGGTTGGAGAGGCCGTGGGTGTACTCGTGGATGACAACTCCGGCATCGAAGCTGCTGTCGCGGTAAGGGGTTGTCGTGTTCCAGATGTACATGCGCATGCGTGCTGGCTGACCGTCGGGAGGTGTGGCGAAGTTGGCGTTGTTCTTGCCGGAGCCATCTTGGGCGTTGAGGTAGACAAAATCCTGACCGGCACCACCAGCGCCGTTGTTGTTGATCTCGAAGTTTCCGGCCTTTTCGTTGAAACCTAGGGTGTGCAGAACATCGTGGTACTTGTTGGCAGTGTAGAAGAGCTGGGTAATGGAGGCGTTGGCATATCCCATCCAGTCGGTATCGTTGAGAGAGAAGGGGTAGTCGAAGACCAAATCCTCGCTCTGGGGACGAGGAAGGTTGAGGAAACCGCTGTTCACATTCTCCCAGTTGGTGTGGGCGATACCGTTGTTACCACGGGTCGTCTTGAACGTCTGCTTGCCATCGTTGTGGTATCCAAACTCACTGGCTGCGGGGGAGAAGTCATCCTCCACAAGCTTGCGGTCACCCTCAAATGGGTCGTTGATACCCCAGGGGCTGAATGTTGTTAGTGCTGAACATATCTAGTAGTCGTGGCTACTTACTAAACCTTGTACTCAGCATCGGCAGAGTAGTCAACAACGGCGTGAACCTTCTCGCCATCTTCCGCGTCGACGTAAGACAAGAGCCAGTTGCTCATGACATCAGTCTCAATTCTCCAGGTTAGAGCGAGCTTGCCCTCCTCATCTACGAGGTAGACCAGGCGCGCTTCGGGCTCGCTGACACATCCGGTAGTCTTCTTGATAGCGTAGGTCTCAGTAGCCTCCTTCGCCTCAGCGATAGCTTCTTCAGCAGAAACGGGAAGTCCAAGAACGTTGATAGCCGACTTGAGAGCATTGGCGGGCGCGGCGTTGTCGCGTTTGCTCAGACTTGGCGGCGCTGGGATAGCACCCTTGTAGAACGAGTTTCCGAAAGAGAAAACATTGCCATCACGACCGACCTGTGGGGTATTAGCACGATATTCAACATAGAGAGCATATGTGTTTTTTAGATGCTATTGACTTACGTTGACGTTGAAGTCCGCGGTATCGATGTCAAGGCCGTTGGCGGTTTGCTTGAAGTAGAAGTGGGCTACTCCGTTGTCGCCAACGTACGAGTCCTTGACAAGACGGAAGGTAGCATCCGGAATCGTAGCCTTGACCAGGTCGGTAGCAACGTCCTCCGCACTAGCACGCTTCGCAAGTGTGTTGATGTTGGGATCAGCCACAACTTCGGCCACGTTCTTGTAGGCAGCAGCATGCTTCATGCGGTACGAGTCCAAGTCGACAGCGCGGCGAGTAAGTGTGCTGCGGCCTTGCCATGAAGCGTGGGGGTGGCCATAGACGCTGATGGCAGACAGCGATGCCAGCGACGCGAGAAGTACGGAACGCATCGTGGGAACGAGTGAAGTAGAAATGAGAGACTAGGGACAGGTGATGTGCTCAAAAGTAATGCTTTGAAACAGTATACCACTCCTCTTATACATGAACAGCTGCCTCGCCACATCTACCCCCCGAACGACTCTCCACACTCGGTCCTGACCCTTTTGAGAATACGGAGCGAATGGTTGATGCAACACCAGGCGCGTACGATTAGTAGGCCGTCCACGCGACAAGGGAACGATCACCGGCTGCCTTTCTCGGACTGGCTGCACGCGTAGTCGACCGGCGCGATGGTAGGAGACAGCAGAGCGGAGGCTTGGCGACACTGTGAAATAGGCAGGCAAGCTTCGGAGGCCCTGTTATATTGGTCTGGGCATTATATCGTGCATTGTGTGCCCGAGGCGACGATCCTGACCTTCCGGATAGAGCCATGGGCCGGGAGATCACAAATGTTTCATGCGTTCACATGGAGAAGGCAAAAGTACGTTTGCGGTATCGGACGACAACGGCGGCGGAGCCCCTGAAGTAGCGTGCCGTCGCCTTGCCCGTGAGGAGGAAGGGAATACGCGTCGCTACTTTTGTTTTGCCTGCAGGAACCCGTAGGAAGCGGCTATGGCAGACTGCCAACGAACACGAGAATGTACCGGCAGCAGACTTGTCTCGCAGAGAGGTCCTCTGACTCCGGATAGGCGCATGACGAAAGGACTAATTAGACACTTCGGTGTAGCCGCAGCTGTAGTGGAAAAGATAGTCAGGCTGGGCGCATTGGTCGCCTGCCTCTTTCGCTGTAGCGGGTCCGTGTTGTGGCTTTCGAGGCCCGCTCCGTGGAATTACGATCGCTGCCCAGAGGCGATCGAGCGTGCAACATAACGGCGCATGTGGCTGCGACGGAGACGCAGGGAATTGCGGGAGCCCTCTCGAGATGGCGAAATGCAGCGGAGGAGTTGTGGTTGGAGGAAGTAAGCACGAGATGAAGCATGCCAAGGGAGCTATTTTAGTGTAGGGCCCCTTATCTCCACGATAAGAATGACTCTCCCACGATTCAATATCTCAACTACGACGAATGAGGCGAAACTCAAGAGAGGCCCTACTTCTGCGCCAGAGATGTAGCATAGAGAGTTGCGCCATCCTTATCTCAGGACCTCTCAACGCTGTCTGCCTCGACGGTGCATGCGCACCCACGCGACATGTGCGCGTGTCTTCAGTGATCGGCAAAACCGCCACGAGTCGTCCGCCCTTCCGTCTCTTAAGCTCGAGCCTAATGAGTCTCTTCGCATGTAGCTTCAGTTGTGTGCTGTGCGAACGCTACCATCTCTTAAATAATCTCAATCATCCTCTTCGCCCGCTCCGGTAGATCCCATGTATTCTCGACTTCACCCAAGAACTTACACGCACCAACCAATCTATACCTATCCCTTACAGCATCCTCGTGGACTCCAGATTCAGCCAACGGCTTTAGTACAGATGCGATTACTGATCCCTCAGAATCCCATGTATTGTCCCCTTCCCTACGTCATTAGAATATTGCTCAATCCTTCCTTGATCAGTGCTGTATTGCTCTTGGATCTCCGTTGGAGCATTTGTATAACGTCTCCATCTTTCGTCCGGGACAAATGCGTTGATTTGTAAGAGCTCGAAATGTTACGTGACATCTCTGGGTCAGACATGTGTTCAAGCACATCATAGCCTTTCGGTGCGATAAATCCAGCGATGGTTTCTTCTTGGCTTTCGCCCCAGAGACGAAGAATGTGTGATCTGTCCGTGCTCTTGTTGTCGATGTTTCCGTGCTCTTGTACACCGAGGACATCGCTCGAGGCCGGAAGCCATGGCATCGGCTTGTGGAAATTAAGGCTCCAGGAAAATGGGTTGTGGTCGTTTGGCTGGTGGCCTTTTCCTACTGCACAACAGAGACGGCTGATGGACCACTTCTGTTCTAGTGACAATCTAGTAACATCCGCGTAGGGTTCCCGTATAGACAGACAACGTGTAAGTCTGGAGTAAGATGTATGAAGACAAAGCTGCAAGCGAACCTTCGTTTTGGTCAGCTTCATCTGTAAGCACTAAGCCATACAGGATTACAAGCAAGCCAAGCATCTGCAGAAACAGAAAAGACCCACGATGGCAAGGCGCAAATACACACATTCGTTTTCTACACTCTATTTACAAAAGCCTTGATACTTCGACATCTCAACTAACAGCGCCCTATACCACGCACTCGTCTTTACCCCCTCAAAGCACGATCAAATTCCCAATCTTAACCCCCTGACTCCTAAAGTAATACCTGCGCCTCACACCCACACCAGTTGCCCTCCTCAACAACGCCATTGTACCCTCCCCTCCTCCCACCATGATCATGGGAATGGGATTGGGTCGTAGCATGCCAGTTGGGGTATACTGTACATCATCCAGGAGCGGCTGTACAGGGGGTTGTTGCGTCGCTGCATCAGAATCGGCAGTATACCTATTCTCGTTGGGTTCGTGTTCAGGAAAACTAACAATGATGACGAGTTGGAGGGAAGAGGCGTCGGGTGGGTAAGCGGGGATGTTGTGCAGCTTAGTCGAAAAGGAGCAATCGCCTCTTGGGATGGCGATAATTTGGTGGTTTTTTGCGACCTCGAGCGGAAGACGGTCTGTGCAGAGAGGTGTGGGGTGGACGTAGATATTTGACCAAGTGAGCGGGTTATCTGGGCTGTATGTCATTTCTGGGTCTTTGGTGTCGGGCATGGGTGCTGCGCCGGGGCCGGTGGGAAGCGCGGCGGGGAAGAAGTGGCGTTTCAAGGTTTGCTCAGATTGATCCTGGGATTGAGATGCTGCGGATGTGGATGTGGGTAGTGGGGCGGAGAGGAGGGCTTGGAGCGATGAGAGGAAGGTGGCTAGGTATGACGGCTGACTATCGAGTGCTTCGGGGTCTACTTCTAGATCGATCACGTCGGCGATGTCCATGTCGGATAGGTTGCTTGTTTCGCCGAGCGCATCGCTGAGGAGGTCCGCCAGCGTTTTGGAGGATGCAGGTGCAGGCTGCGGCGGTACATCGACGACCAGGTCTAACGCATGCGAATCTCGTGTTCTTGTGAAGAATGGGTCAAGCGGATTGAAATTGTCGATGGTCGAACGAGACATGAAGACCTTCTCATCACGGCCCAGGGCTATGTTGGAGATGGCATAGATGCGGAATTGCTCATCCAGGTCCAGCTGCTGTCGTACTGTACGTGGTTTGTCTTGCTCACGAACCATGCCAAGCCTCAGCCCACTCATAGAGTTGACCAAGATGCCTTCCTGCACTCTTTGGAGCGCACCTGTCAGCGATGTGCTTGGCATGTTGGGGAACGAAAGGTCAAAGGTAGTCCTGACAGCCAGCACTGAACTTGTAGCGTTGTGCGGGATGAGCTCGGGTGGCAAAGTCCATGGATAGTAAGTGTAGTTGGAAGGCGAACGTATGTCTGATAAAGAAATGCTGGGATGGTCGGCACTGAACTCGACGAGTGGTGACTCAAGCGTCTCGATGGTTGGCATAAGATGTAGTCTGGCAAGGCTTGCAGCATGCCAAACGTCGGTCCGAGCGGCTGTCGGAGAGATACTGAAAGGCAAGAGAGCTGGTGGAAGAGGGCATGTCTGAGGTACTTCTAGGATTGGATCAGGATCTGGCCGCGTCTTCTGAGTGGGACGGAGTCTCTTCGGAATGATCAACGGGTGCCCTTCGGTCGTGAACACAAACGGCGCGTCCCAGGTATTGAGCGGATGCGACGGGTCGAAAAGCAGAAAAAGGTATTTTGCAGTTTCACCAAGGAAGAAGCTCTCCATGCGATCGTTCAGTTCTCCAGTACGTACATCCTGCAGACCGGCCCACCCGCACTTAGTCCAGCAACGTCTTTTGATGTCGCGCAACGCCATTTCGCCTACATGGAGATACCAAGGGTCTTTTGTCGCCTGATAGAGGTACCAGGTCGATTCAATCCACTCTGGTCGACCGCCCCACCAGCGAAGGCCATGCTCGATGCTGCCAGTCGCAGTCGACCATCTCTCAGGCATTGCGGAATAGCGAGTCCAAAGAGCGGTGTAGAGTAGATGCGTCTCGATAGCTTCATCGAGCTTGCCGGCCATAGTCAAGAGCCCTTGATAGAATGCACTCAGACTATCGACCCAAAATGCCCTGATAGCACCAGTGTATAGATCGACTTGGGCGTAGTGAGGATGCTGGTGTTGCGCTCCGCGATAAATTTGTCTCCGAATGCCATCGTGCGCGTCGAGCCAAGTAGCAAGGAAGGCTTCCGGAGAATCAGTGGTTTCGCGTGCTTTGTCGAAGGGTAGTCCGGAAAGAAGAATATGCGACTTGAGGGCATACTCAAAGAAGCTGTCAATGCCTGCTCCAATACCCGTGTAAGAATTTACCCACTGCCCTGTCTCAGCGTCGATGCCGGCGCCAATGAGCCCAATGCTGCTTCTGCGGTGCCACACAGCCCAGAAGGCGTCTTTGGCCAGCCTCTCGTACTTTGGATCGCCAGTGAGTCGACTGAGAACTGAGAATTCGAGGACCAGACTCCCGGCGCCAGCGCTGCACGTCTCAGTGACTTCGGTCCCCTTATCACTTGGGTCTCGGCCACATTGGCCATTCTCGGCATCCATATTATTTGGCGATTTCGCATAGAAGGGTACTCCGTATCGAAGGTTGACTCGAGGGTAAGGCAGGCCAGTTGGCGTGTTGAAGGCTGGCAGCAGTCGATCCGTCAGGTCTACAGCAAGCCGTAAAAGTTGTCCGTCGTAAACGAATCCATTGGGCCAGAATGTTCCTTCACGCCCTCCTTTCTTCTCTGTCCTTGCATCGTAACCTCGGATGGGTAGATCTCCAACTGCAAACTGGTGTGCACTGAGCAGTCCACCAACACCGCGGATGACCGTCTCAAAGACCTGCACCTTGCTGTCCAAATCGAAGCCTCTCGCTCTTGCCCCACGACCACGAGGGCCTGACGAACCATCTCCATAGTTCTCTACCAATAACTTAACACCCTCTTGGAAGTCCTCTAACGGTCTATTGGATCCGGTGGCATCGTTCTCGGGCGTGGAAGCGAGGATAGCGAGCGTCGACAAGCTGTCTATCAGTGTCAAAGAGTAGTTTCCGAGAACGTCGTTGACTTCGATATGGGCGGGGTTATGGCGATCGCGAGTGAGGGGTGCGCAAGTGAGTGGTCGTAGCTCGTCTTCTGGGAAGGCATGTTCCATGTAGTTGTCGAAACCATGGTAGAAGATGTCGCGTGTCTCTTGTCTGCGGAATTAGTACACATGTGACATTTATGATTCAATAGAATTACCTCAGTTCTGCTATGGCTTCATCGGTCATGCCATAAGCGGGCGTCGTCCAGCAACCTATACATAGCAGGAGGATGCATAGTAGCTGAAAGGGTGCTCCTCCGGGCATTGGCGCATGTCGCCGCAGAGGCCTTCCAGTCAGTCGCATGGGCAAAGAAGTCCCTGTGAGGCGACATGTGACTCGAGTCTGTCAGCGGCGGGAGGCGACGAGGGAGTTGGTGTTTAAGCGGGGCCACATGTTCGGCGTTCCTGCTGGACTGGTGAAGCCACGATTGCCATACGACACGGCCGAATTTCTGGCGAGGGAGCAGCGTCATTGCGCCAAGCCCTGCTCCATCAATTATTTCATCGCAACACCGTCGACACCACGACCCCCATGTGCCCGGCCCATGTTTCCTAGAGGCGCCTTTTCTTCTTAATTTGTATTTTATCCCCCCTTCTCTCGCCATGCTCCCCAGAACCGCCTTCCGCGCCCTGCGCATGCGGTCTGCACTGGCAGCGCCGCGCATCACACCCATAGCTTCCACCTCGCAATGGACGCGCTCATATGCCAAGGTCGGCAAGCCAAAAGACAACACCTGGAAACCCTCAGATCCCATCAAGTTCGACGAGACCAACAAAGCGCGGCCCAACCCGGTAAACCCTTCAGAGCAGCCCGAGTTCGACACAGAATCAGCGCCCGAGAAGAACACAACACCCACACAGCCCTCAAGACCAGTAGAGAGCGCAACACAAGCCTCGAAAGATGCTGGCAACGACTTCAAGATGTCGGAGCAGGAGGAGATGTCTGGACCCAAGTCGCCCAGCGAGAACACCGACCCCACCACCGAGAGCCCAGAGTCGCAACAACCGCAAAAACCACTACCAGACCTACGATATGGAATCCCCTCGACGTTCGCGGAGGAGCATGCTGAAGCCGATGGAAAGGCGAAGCGAGACCCCAACGACCCCAACGAGTTCTACGAAGACCCGACACCAGGCGCTGCGGGAGGCCGAGAGGGCGGTAGTGGCGGCGAACTGCCCAAGTCTGCATACGAGACGAGCACCGACAGGCGGCGGAACCGTGTCGCCAATTGGTCCTACCTCGGTATGCTACTTTTTGGCACAACGGGCGCGCTCTTCATGGGCCGAAACTGGGAGGACGAAGAAGAGGAAGCCGCACACATCGATGCTCCAAACGGTTGGACATTGGGCGGCATGTACGCCCGTGCGGCAGCCCGTATCAACGGCCAGAAGGCATACTACACAGAGCCTACCTTCCAGAAGTTGCTGCCAGACAAAGACAAGATCCCCGGAGGCGCACCAGAACTTACCCTGGTACTCAGCTTGGAGGATCTCCTGCTACACTCAGAATGGACTACGAAGCACGGCTACCGATTAGCAAAGCGACCTGGTCTTGACTACTTCCTCCGATACCTCAGCTCGCAATACGAACTCGTCATCTTCACTTCCGTCAAGTCCATGGACGCCGACCCCATCATCCGCAAGCTCGACCCCTTCCGTCTCGTCATGTGGCCACTGTTCCGCGAGGCTACCCGCTTCGAGAAGGGCGAGTACATCAAGGTGTGTTTACTTTCTAATATATGAGATTTCCGCTAATGATTCCTAGGACCTCTCCTACCTCAACCGCGACCTCTCCAAAGTCATCATGATCGACACCGACCCCTCGCACGTCAAGCTCCAACCCGAAAACGCCATCATCCTGCCCAAGTGGAAGGGCGAGCCCGGCGACAAGGGCCTCGTAGCCCTGATCCCCTTCCTCGAATACCTTGCCATGATGTCTCAAACCGGTACACCAATCGACGTCCGCACCGTTCTCAAGTCGATGGAAGGCAAAGACATTCCCGTGGAGTACGCCCGCCGCGAGGCCAAACTCCGCGAACAATTCAAGCGCGACCTCGAGCAGCAGCAGAAGAAGACCAAGGGAAGTGCCGGTGGCATGTTCATGAAGAGTCTGGGTCTCGATGGACCGAAACAAGGCATGGTTCTGGGTGACCAAAATATCAGTCAGGGCATGTCAGAGGGCAAGATGATGATCGACATGTACCGCGACTTCAACAAGCAAAACTACGTACATCTGGACAAGCAAATCCGCGAGAACGGAGAGCAATGGCTCAAGGAGATGGCTGAAGAGGAGAAGAAGATGCAGGAAGCTCAGCTCAACGATATGAAGGCAGGCGCATTCAGTTGGTTGGGTGCAGGTAACTCGGCGCCTCAGACCGCGACAGTGCCTTCAGCAGCGAGTGCACCAGAAGCAGCAGCTAGCCACCAAGAGGGAGTACCACCTACCCAGACACGGTAGAGGAGCTGCGGATTGTACGTTTAAGGATTTGAAAGATACCACGAAAAGACACTGTTCCACTCTGATGCGGATATGACAGGAGTATTTCGCCCGGGAATGGGTGTCCTGGATATCTATTACATGTACTATATATGTTGAATACATAACATAACCATACACACTCATGTTTGCAGTCACTTTAGCCACCGTCGTTGAGCATGGAGACGAATGCTTCAGACCGGCCTGGTAAACCACCGCCACCAGTATACGCGAAGCTTGGGCGCATGAGTAACCTTGCTTGAGCATTAGATTTGGGAGTGGAAGCAGAAACGAACAGCGATAAACTTCATCTTTCTTGCATGCCTCGGCCCGCGGCGTTAACACCGGAGCTAAAGGTGGGGCAGATTCGCCCTCCGTCATGCATCTCCCAGCCGCCTGTACCACACTTCTCTAGAGCTACCTAAGCTCTGTGACCGCGTGCCCTCGCTACCATGTTCCAGTTCACCTCTCTCGTAACCAACCCCTTCGCATCCAAACCCAAACCACCACAAGACGCCACTCCACCGCCGACAATGTCTGAGGACACCACCACCAGCGCCACACCAAACCCATTCCCTTTCCTACGACTCCCCTTGGAGCTGCGCGAACAAATCTACTCCATCTACTTCACGCCTGCCGACCATCTTGTCCGCAGCGAGGAACTAGAAGCGAAAGGCTTCTACGGCGGCGTCTACCAATGGGACTTCAACCTCTGGCTCGCAAACAAACAAATCTATGCCGAAGCGAAGACAGTGTGGAGGAGAGAGAATGTTTTCGTCAAAATTGCTACTCCATGGCCGAGCGCGGGTATGTATCGCGTTTATCTAATGGCTACGGATGGTGTGCCAGAGCAATTGGAACTTACCGGTCGCCGAGGACGCCGTGAGCTTTTCCCTTGTCTTTCTTCGTCGTTCGCTGTGCATGGCTGATATACCAACGCTGTAGTTCTAGTTAACCACATTTCCTCCGAGGGTCTTGTGCCGATTGTTTGCACGGATGCGCGCGCCGATGCGTTCAACAATTTCCATGCGGTAGTGCAGATTACCGCGCCGTTCCATGGCGAAGTACCTGAGCATATGGTTGTGATGCTGGTGGACGATCTGCCCTTATTCACGAAGACGTGGTATTACAGCGCGTTGTCTTACCCTATGCTCAACGAGCGGCTATCTACCACGTTCGTTCTGCGGGATCCGTATGGCGAGAATGGCGAGGCAGTCATAGGGGAAGAACAGCAAGACCACAACATCCCCCTCCCTCTCCAACGCAAGCTCCTTCTCCCATTCGAACACGTCAAGGGCCTCAACAGCACCCACATTCATGGTTACTCCCCTGTCGTCCGCGAAGAACTTGCCAAGCTCCAAGCCATCCCAATACCCACACTCCGCGAATCCGTCGAAAACGCTACAGACCACATGCTAGCCGGCGACGTCCTCCTCGCCTCCGCGACTCCTTCTCCCACCAACACCCTCACTGCCGACGAAAAGCACGCCGCCGCCCAACAAGCCCTCGACCTCTACAACAAAGCCTTCCACTCCATCCACATCCTCATCTCCGGCCGCACCCGCCGCGTCCTCGCCGACGACTTCTTCCACGAAGCCATAACCACGGGTCGTTACGCCGGCCAAACCGGCATAACCATCCGCGTCGTCCTGCGCCTCAAACTCGTTTCCCGCACCATCGCCGCCTACAACGCCCTCGGTCAGTACGCCGAAGCCGCCTTTTGGGGTTTCCGCAGCATAAAAATACTACAGGAGAGCCTAAACCCTGATTTCGAACACTTCTTGACGGAGTTCCTGGAGGGCAGCGATGTAGGCTGGATTTACGTGAGAGCTGGATTGGCGTTTTGGCAGATGGAGAGGGATAGGGAGGATTGGATGGGCGAGTGGATTGGGTATGCGGAGGAGCCGTTGGCGGGGAGTGAGCGGTTGTGGCAGGAGGCGAGGCGGTATGTTAAGAGTGCTGCGAGGGAAGGGGTTAGGAAGGAGTTGCAGGGATATGGAGTGCCCGGGGTTTATCTCATGTTTGGCGACTTCAAGAGTAGGGAGGAGGCGGAGAGTATGGTTGCGGACGATGGGAGTAGTACTAGTGAGGAGTAGAGATGTGTGTGAGCTGGAGGAGTGAACGGGACTTCATGGACTGAGACTTCTCTTGCTGCCCACTTCCTAGTGAACTGAAGTTCGTTCCGAGGGACGATTCCTCCAGAAGAAAGGTCCCATGCTTAGTCGCTCTCTTGATGCCCTGCAACAAATAGCAACATTGTCGGCGAGTATTATGAACAAGTCGAACCCCTCACTTTACTTTATCGTACAATTATTCCAAATCATGCATCAAGTTTGTTCCAAGAGTTTGTAAACTGTAAATTTCGGTATTCCTACCATTTCTCAATCCCACTCATCAATCTTGCCCATCCATCCCTTACCCAGGCACACTCAAAGCCCATACAAAAACGTCATCTTCGCATCCGCATACCTCGCCCCATCCAACCTCTCCGCCTCAACAGCCTGCACGCTCTTCCCCCTCCTCCACGCCACTTTCCTCCTATTCACCCTGACAAGAATAAACCTATACGCCGTATACCCCAGCAACGCCGCAACCACAAACCCCAACGTACCATAAAACGGCACCAGATACCTCGGCGCATACTTCTTCCGATACAATTGCGCACCCACCACACCAGCGAGGTTCCCGAAGCCGTTTACACCCAAGACTAGCGAACGTTTTCCGGGCTCGGGGTTGTTGCCGCTGAGCCAGGCGACGGTTAGGGGCGCGGAGATGTAGGAGCCTGAGAGGAGGATGCAGAGGCCGGCGTATTGGGCGGGGTGTGAAGGTGCGGTTACGGTGATTATCAGGCCGAGGAGCGAGATGAAGATGCCGGTTATGATGTGGTAGCCGCGTTCTTTGCGGCGGTCGGATGAGAGGGCGAAGAGGTAGAGGCCGATTGCGCCGCAGACGAAGGGGGGGACGGACATCTGAGCGTTGTTTGGGTTAGCTTGTCATCCCAAAATTTGAGCACATGTGTTATGGGTTTGAGCTTCAGTGTGTGAACATACCAAATTCGCATCCAAACTCGAATACCCCAACCCCTGCACCACCATGGGCATGAAAACCGAAAAAGCCTGACTAGGCACACTGGCACAGATATTAAAAAACAGCAAGAACCACAACTTCCAATCCGTCGCCGTCTCCTTCGCATCTCTCTTCGTCAGCCTCTCCCTCTCCACGCCATCCCGCCCAAAGTCATGGGAAGTCCACGCAGAATTATCCTTGATGATGCGCTGGACAGCAAACACCTTTTCTTCGTGACTGAGAAACCATGCTGAGCCTGGTCCGGCGGGTAACCAGAACCACGCGAGTATGGCAATGAGGATGGTCAGACTGCCTTCGATGATGAAGAGATACTGCCAATTATGCAGACGTGTGTTGTTGAGGTGGAAGATACCGAATGCTTGGAATCCGTATTAGCACATACATACATGACATACAGTACGGGATTACTGAACAAGGTAACGTGAACATACCAATAGACCCCGAAAACGCGCCGGCGATGGCGTATTGGCCGTAGAAAAGACCAATCCTGACGGCCATGTCGTAGCGCCCGTAGAAGGTGGACAGGTACGCGATGGCTGTAGGGTAGAAGCCTGCTTCGAAGGCTCCGATCATTAGGCGGACGGCGATGAGGCGGCCGGGGCCGCGGATGAAGGCGTGGGCTAGGGTGAAGATGCCCCATCCGATCTATCTTTTCGTATCAGAAATGCCAGTTTGAAAATAATGGTATTGTAGGCTTGCCATGATAATAGTAATCCAATGCTTTGCGCCCAGCCATCTCCCCACCGCCGCCGACGGAGGCTGGAGTAACACGAAAGTGACGAAGAAGAGCGAGACTGCTAAGTTGAGATCGTCCGGAGTTGCGCCGATGTCTTTTGTGAACCCTGCATGTAAGACGTTAGGGAGAACCGTTCCTTTGGTGTTCGTAGGATCAGCATCATGGGGTTGACCTGATCGATCTAAACATACCTTGCGTCTCCGCATTCCCAACATTCGATCGATCTAATCCATTGAACAGGTACAACAGGGACAAGCAAGGTAAAAGTGCAATGTCCATTTTTCGGTTCACGCGACTCGACATGCAACGCTCCTCCGGACC
Source organism: Alternaria triticimaculans (assembly GCF_023758025.1). Taxonomy (NCBI): domain Eukaryota; kingdom Fungi; phylum Ascomycota; class Dothideomycetes; order Pleosporales; family Pleosporaceae; genus Alternaria; species Alternaria triticimaculans. Next base: position 4,719,808 of record NW_026055958.1, read on the forward strand.
AGGGGCTTCCTCGTCTGTCATTGTTGGAGCTTGGTTTCCCAAGTTGACCGTGGAACTCATGACTGCGGATTTGCTGCTGCTGCTGCGAACACAAGTGGAAATAAGAGGATCTCTTTCTTCTCTAGTAGTAGAAACCATAGTAAAGGCAAGTTCCGCGCGATCAAGTGGCCAAGCTTGCCCTAGGTAAAAGAACGCCCTTGACCATTTTCCTCATTGACATGTACGTAATTGCTTTGGTGAGGCTCTTCAGCTCCCACGACCCTAGTCTCTGGCCTCCCGTGACCCATTGTCGATATGTTACCGCTTCTTTTCACCCCATTGAATTTGTCCGATCAAAGGGTGGTTATACAGCTTGGCCTGCAGGAGCCTCTAGATCGAAGCGTGCCGGGCTAAGCTTGGCCAATCGGAGCCCACCGCGCAAGGTGCGACCCCTGCTCGCCGGGTGGGTTTCGACTATGACACCTCGGAGCGAGAGCCAAACGCTGTTTTTGCATATGGTTGCTTATCTCGACAAGAGTGGTAAAAGGGCTTTCGTGGAGGCAAAGCTGAATTGGATATGATGACATCGTCTACTGTCATCGAATGGCCGTCGCGATAATACGGAGTGATGGAAACTTCTCGAAATGATCTTCCCTATGCCCTCGCCGCGCGGCAGCTCGAAGCAGGAACTTTATGCACTACACGTGCCGTTACCAAGTTCTTGTCTCGTTTATCGGTTATAGCGTCGACCGGCCCTTCGTGGCCCAGCAGCCAGCAAGGTGGTAAGGGCTACTTGCCTTCGGGCGTTTCCTCATCAGTGTCACTGCAGTGGCGTGATTGGTTGTACAGTCCGCGGGCATAAGAGGGCGCCGCGGGGAGAATAAGGTTTCTGATTAATCACTCGTCCGGGTAGCATTCCCGGTGGATGAAGTCTGTTTCAAATGAGTAAGCTGTTATGTAGCTTCAATCCGTCACTCTGCATCCAGGTTCGTAACTCTTGGTACACAGTGCCAGCTGTGGTGTTCAATGGGTTTCCTTGAAGTTCTGCGCCTCGTTGCGCATTGTACTGCGTCCCGGGAGTGTTGATGACGAGACCGGGGTCGTTGCTTTGCTCGAAGTGGCCATGACCATGGGAGAGGTAGCGGTCAACGAGAGCTTTGAGATCTTGCAAGACTTTGTAACAGTCTCTGGGGTAGTTAGTACCGGTTCGTGACTCTTCCTCGAACGTGCGCATCGCAAAGTCTATCTCCAGGGTGTACACGGGAGTATTAAGCGCGGTAGCCGTGGGTGCAGTGCTGGAAGAGTGGAGAATCTGATCTAGTATCAAGATAACAGCTGCGTTGAACACGAAGTGTAGACCGGCTTGCAGCAGCTTCCTTGTAGATCGTAATCGCTTGGCTAAAAGCAAATTTCGCTGGGCGGCCTCTGGACAGGCCTGAACATATTTGCTGTGTGCATGTTGCTGCACAGACCACGAGCCATTCATATAGCGTTCAGCCACGGCTTGCTTGACAGCGGCCAGGAGGATGGGCCGAGTCGTGAGGACGATGAGTTGGTTGTAAGCTAGATGGAGGGACAATACCGCGGGGTCAGCGTCAACGTCAATAGCTAGCACCGGCGGCAGGTTGAGTTTCCAGTTTTCGAGTTGGTCCAGAGCCTTGTCCACATTCAAGGTCGAGTAGCCACGTTGGTAGTGTCGTGGTGCGATTTTGAATGTCTCGCAGACGATATAGCCAGAGATGCGGGACAACTCTACGTGTGCTCGGAGACCTGCACATGGCGGCATTGAGCTGGGAAGTTTAGCGGACGCTCTCATATTTGCATGTGTAAGATACTTACGGCACATCGCATGGTAGAGGCAGCCTTATAGCTTCATCAAGCAGAGTTGGCGGGCGCCCCATTAGCACAGAAAGCCATCTGTCTAAAATGTAAAGCGTCCAGAATGTGCGTTTGCTCGCTTCATCGTTGCAAGACCTGAATGCACCATGTATAATGGCAATGTGAATCGCTAAACTGACCTGGAGATTGTAAGTGCGTGTCTTGTATGCAGTGCTTCAGTCTCTCTTACATATACGTATGCTGCGTCTCTGCGGTTCAGCTCGATGAGATAGAAACCCATAAGAGTCAACACAGGGACATCATCCAGGGTGAATCGCACGGTATCTAATGGATTCCCGAGGAGCTTTCGCGCACGCTTGAAGTACGCCTCTCCCGCATGCTGATCTGAGCGTCGGGAAGACTGATGACCGAAAGACGTAGCTAGGGCGAAGCAGACATGGTAGAAGGCTAAGCCTCGGTGAGTGTCGTCTGTCGTCATTGCACTCAGCAAGACGGAAGGAGCCGTAGACGTGGGGAACTGGGTAAGATCGCCCCACCCTGGTTGAGGGTTAGTGAAAGCACAGTCAGTCATCCACGCATAGCTTACAGTATATTCCGCCAGACAGAAATTCGCCATTGCCATCCTGAATGTAGGCTCGCAGTTGGGCAAGCATCAATGCCATGTCGTCCTGGTCCGGAAGCCATAACGGATCCACGCTTGGATTGGGTATTGGTCGCGAGTCGTATGTCTGATAACGTCCAATTGATGCAACAAATGAAGACCCATCCGCCGACTCGGGCTGGAAAGTCAGAGGAACCAGCGTAAGCATGAATTGCTTTAGGTAATCCAGGAACGTCGCTCCAGACGTTTCACCGAAGAATCTCGGGGTGCCACAAGGGTCGACAAGCAGGCGGCCATCGTTCGTGTCGGCTTGATCCAACTCCATTGAGACGGAAAGAAAAGTCGGCGCGGTCGAACGCGTTCCTGGCCCGCCATGGTCGAGCTGTCCAATGATCTCGGCGGCCTCTTCAGGTGCAGCGATTTTGAACCCTGTCTCGAGTGCTGCACAACGCGCTCGCAAGCGTTCGAGCTCGTCTTTGAGAGAGTGCTTATCTGATTCCGGTGCTGGGTACTCGCATTCGCGTGAGGTTTTGCTGCATCGTTGACACGGCTGCTCCCCCGAGCATCGAACTCGACGAACGTTGCACGCGTTGCATCTACGCGCCGTACGTCAGTGATGAGCTTTAGACGGGTGCTTGCACGGTGCATGACTTGAGCGATGCGCGTGTTCTTGATGCTGCCGATGAGCCCTGCTGACGTATGCGCTTGCTCTTCGCCTGGGCGACATCCATCGGCACCGTAGTACCAAGAAACCACAACCAGTACCAATGCGAAACGTGAGGCTGGGAATTTACTCACGCTCTTACGACGCGCTTTCGTAACGACGGGTCGACCTTGTGCCGTCTTGGATTAACAGGCAGGCGCTGCGGCTGGGGAGAAGAAGATTTGGAGGAAGGTGTGAAGTTGGACTGCATTTCGGACCGAACGGTTCAATTCTGTCGGTAGTACACTCGCTGCCATGGATTGTGTGGGGAGGGATTGTGGGTGAGGAACAGTAGCACCGAAGAAGGGAAGACGCGAAAGATGTTCGGAAGCGTGCAGTTGGCGGCTCCTGGACCCCACGAGCCTAGTTACACGGCACATCACCGTCATTGTTATGTTGAGACTTTGTAAGGACCATGCCACTGGCATTTGCAATGAAGGCGAAGAGGATAAAGTCGAGAATGCGATAAAAGAAAAATGTGCTTCATGTGCCACATGTTGGTTGCACTCACGATCCAATCACACGATCTGGGTATGCCTCCATAGGAACCGGAGGGCGCGATGGCAGGGTGGCCTGATTAGCCTGCGCGAGGCTGCTGCAAGAAGCCATACCACCAACACCACGATACCTCCACCGGTATACACGCTTGACCTCAGAGAGAAGGTATCGGATTGTTGAATCCACATGTTTTACTTTTGGTCGGATGCTGAGAGTCCCTCAGTGGGGGAACCTATCAGATCGATGGTATGTTAACATCTCACGCTACGACTACCGATCACGGGAACGAGGCGCGCGCCAATGCGGTACTTGAAAAGAGAAGCTTGATATTAGAGGTTTGTATACCCTCAACGGGTATAGAGATCTTATTAGAATGCTTGGAACGTCGTTTCATGGGACGCCAAACGGTACGGATCGAAGGAAAGCCGCGGGCTAATGCGCGTCAAGAAAAGGAAAGAGGAAACATCTTGCCGCCGAACAGAAACAGGCTCTCGGCCTGGCCGTCGCGTGGCTTCATTTCTCCAAATCCACGGCTAATTGCCACCTGCAAGCCGTCCGTATCATGTATTTGGCCTCTTCTTCGCTCATCCAGTTCATCTCTTCACCTCCATTCCACTTGATGCCAACAATCTTTCCAGCACCCTCGCCTTTTGTATCCATTACCACAAACAGTTCTGCGACCTTCATGCCAGTCCAACTCCGATGGAAGTGCACCTTTAGCTTGCCAGCCTGATCAGGACCCTCGCTGTAGATGTACCACTTGTCGTCCATGTCCCGTGGGGCATACCCAAGATATAAAGAGTATATTTGTGATGGTGGAAGGAAGACATTCCACGACGTTATGAGAGGCTTGCCGGGAAATGGCATGGTTGGTAGCGCGCTGGGAAGGATGCGTCGCCGCGGTTCTGGAGAGGGTGGAGGTGTGAATTCGCTCCGGTTGCGTTGATATATTGGTAAGTCGATGCGCTGGATGTGTGTGACCATCTTGGGTTGTTGAGGTTTCGAAGCATCGATAGTTACGATAGGACTCTTCTCAGTAGGTGACGCTGGTGGTGTAAGAAGGCTCAGCGGTCGGTGTGATGGGCGGCGTTGTAGCCTTCTCGGCGACTGTGGATTTGACGACTGTAGATGCGGTGATCGTAGGCCCTCGTTCATGAGGAATGGCGACGGAGGAGCATCGCCGCGTTCTCGTCTGGAGAAACGTCGGAATATCGACTTCTTCCTCGAAAGCGGCTGTGGTGATTCGAGTGCCATCATCTTACTATTACCCCTCTATGCGAATCTTGTGATTAAGTCCTGGCTGCGAAACGTGAATCCCCAAAGTAGGTCTAACGGCGAACGAGAGTATAAACGAAAGTAATTGCCGACCAACCTCTTACCAAACAATGGAGTGGGGAAGGGAAAGTGTACCGTGCAAGACAAATACTGTGGTGGTACTCAGCCGCACCCCTCGCGCGGGCTGAGTCTGGCTTTATTTAGCATGCGCATTCCAACTGCATGCGGACAAGCGGGCATCCCCAGCACACCCAGATCCACTCCGCCAGCACGGAACTTCAGAACTCCTGCATGGTGTGGGCTGGCAAGCCTGAGAAAAAAGTCGTGGCGTGTGATCAGCCTGGAGATGGCTGGAAAGGAGTTCTGTTGGTGGTCCGGCAATGGCAAGCGTCACTTTGACGCGGGAAGCGCACGGCCTTTGGTAGAAAGCGCCCGAAATAGTGCAGCTTCAATCTCTGGGTCGATGCGCGAATCGAACTTTATCGCCGGCTGTATCCAGACTGGGGGACTCCCCTGGATTTTCCAATTTCTCACGGACATTCTCGTACTCCAGATTTTGCGAGAGCAGTTGTCGTGTTGCGAGCTCTTCCCATACGTGGACGCTTTGCCACAAAAAGATCTTTCGCTGACCTGCAAGCACGACGATCGTATCGGCTCCTCAATGCCGAAAAATGCCTACAAGCCTACGTTTCATAGATATCACGATCGCACAATCAGAGCAGTCCGCACGACTGGTGTACAATAAAATCCGCCCAGTGAACGCTCTTTGGTTCCACAGTCTTGGGTTTTAGCTTCCAACAAGGCCGGACAAAGCCAATCACAATTCTATTGTCCCATCTCACGATCTGTGCTAGGCCGGGCTAACAAAGGGTAGCTCGCGCGCCAATGTAGCTCTACGACGTGATGGATGTGACGGGTGGGGCGATCGTGACCTGTACGAGCTTAGCTGGATCCCACGAGAAATTCAAAGAGCACCAGCGTGGCACAGGGTGTTCGCATCCGATCGAATACCAAGAGCAGGCTACCGGAGAATTGATAGCGCATCTTCTATGTCGGCGTCTACACCCGCTTGATCGCCTGGTAGACATTACGCGGTTTCCCGTTCCCTGGGCTAAAGGGTCATTGAATAATGACGATTGAGTTCGTCATGATGGATCGCCAGAGCTTCAATCTATTGACGAGTTAGCCTCGTTCTCCTTTCCATCAGGAGTCGCTGCATCAAGGAAATGCAGATGACTTTCTTTTGATGAGGCACTTTCCAGTGATTGAACAGAGACGAACAAGAAACGCCAAAATCTGCATAATGCGGGGTGAACAACTTAGATCAAGGCTACCCTGCGCCTATCGTGTAGACGTGACCGGTAAGACAGCCAGCCACATCGAAGACTAACCGAAGCCACAGGACGATGTACCGTGATCCAGATCATTCGCTGGTAGACTAAAGGAAACCTAGAACAGCAGACTACACATGCATCAAGCCTCTGCATAGCTCAGCCGCAAAAGATCAGCGCAGTACATCGTAGAAATGGTTACCCAAAACAACGGCCAGATCTAGAATGTGGCAGTATGCAATGCTGTTACAAAACCGATAAGGCTATTCAGAACGCCGACAAGATCTAGAATGCAGCAGTATTCATGCATTACAACAGCACTACTTCTACATCGGCCCGACGACCACAAGACCTCAGCTCCTCATTCTTACTCCAGCTTCAGCACCTCGACATCCCCATCCCCAAAACTAACATTGTACGGCGCACAGTACGTACTAGTATTGGAGAAGATATCATATTTGGGCCACATGTGGTTCTCACACGCCCACACGCTACAGTCCAGATCCAAGACTGTCTGGGCGGAAAGACCGTAAACACCCTCACTGTAATAACTGTCAGCCGAAATATCATCATAAGATAAGAAAGCAAAATACGTACTTCTCACACGTCCAACTCATCTGCACCGTCAAATCATAAATCGTCGCATTCTTCTCATCCCGTTTTGTCGTGTCGAGATTGAACGTCGCACTGTTGGTGTAGCACCAAGGATCCTCCCTCCCTTCTTCGCCTCCCGCAGGCGCGAAGTTGCATTCGTAGGTTACGGTGGGAGAGAAGAGGGCGTAGGCATTGTAAGACATGGCGCTGCAAGAGATGGGCACTTCGATGGCGCTGTTGGTCATGGTGAAGCCGATGACGCCTTGTCGGGGACCTTGCGCGGAGGGAGAGACATAGAGGACGTAAGAGGAGAATTGGATGTTGGTGAGGGAGAGCGAGGGGAAGGCTGCGGTGGTGAGTGATGTGAGGGAGAGGAGGGGGAGGATCGTGAGGAGGAGGGATGGAGTATGCATCATGGCGTTTTGTCTCCAAGGTTCTTTGCGGCTTCGTGTAGATTGGATCGCGGTGTCAACGAAGGGTTGAAATCGAGGTCATGCCCGCAAGATTATAAGCAACTCCATCCCGCCGCCCACGTTGTGTTGACATGGAATATGGTAATGTGTACTCCGCCATTCTTAGTAAGAAGGGTGTCGTGCGGGGAATGAGTACTTCCTTCAGAGAAGCCACCCGTTGCAAGCTGGAGGCTGTGTTCTCCCTTTCGGGGATGATTTGGCTGTACGTTATGGTGGTCGTTGCTAGATATACCCTTCGCATTGGACCTTGCGTCACCGCTGCCTGTGGCTTGAACGTACATGGAGATACATCCCCTAAACCGGTACCAGAGGGCGCACGACGAACGAATGTGGCGTAGCAAAGACGAGTAAGGGAAAGATTCCAAGCATATCCAAATCGGACCCGCAGGCTATGTTATTGGCTGAATCAGGAGAAAGCAAACCGGGCTCAGGGTTTGAGGTCGTACCACGTACTCCATAATTTACCAACTTCAGAGTATCGCTGTTTGCCGAGCGAGGAGATAATAATGTATTGCTTAATTTACACACAATCACTCTTACTCCTTGTAGGTAATAGTCTTCATCCTCAAGAACTCTTCAATACCCCAATGTCCGTTGAAACGGCCGAATCCACTTGCCTTCGCACCACCATGCGGCAAGGTCCACTCGTCGTGCACTGTCATGGAGTTGATATGGATAGCTCTGTATGCAGTTGTTAGTAATTACAAACGCCACATCATTCGATATTGAGAAGGACTTACCCGCTTTCAATCTGCTTCGCAACCCGTAGACCGCGGCCAAGGTTCTCTGTGAACACAGCGCCCGAAAGACCATAGTCGGTGTCGTTGGCGATCTCGATGGCTTCCTCGTCGCTGGAGATCTCGATGACGGAGACCGAAGGACCGAAGGACTCGGTGTGGAAGAGATCCATATCCTTGGTTACGCCGTCAACAATGATGGGTCGCAGACGTGTGGCCGAAGCCTCGTTCGTCTCAGGGTGCTTCTCGTCTTTCTCGTGGTCGCCGTGTACGACTTTCGCGCCGTTCTTGACCGCATTGGCAACGAGAGTCTTGTTCTTCTCTACACCGGGTGCAGCTACGAGAATGGGAGCAGGCTTGTCGCCGCCAAAGATGCCCTCGACGGCGCCCTTGAAAGCTTTGATGAATTGCGGCTTGATGTTCTTGTGCACGAGAATGCGTTCTGAGCTCATGCAGATCTGGCCTGCATGCAGGAAAGCACCAAGCGCACATTGTACTGCTGCGGTCTGCAAGTTCGCATCGTCGAGGACGATGGCGCTCGCTTTACCTCCTAGTTCGAGCAGAACGGGCTTGAGGTTCTTGCCAGCTGTCGATGCGATGATGCGACCAACAGCGGTGGAACCAGTAAAGTTGATCTTTTTGATTGCGGGCTCTTCGATCAAGGCCGTGGTGACTTGCGCCGCGTCCTCTGGACGATGAACTAGGACATTGAGCGCACCAGCGGGAAGACCAGCCTCGGTCAGGGCGCTGCCAATGGCCCACCATGTACGAGGACAGAATTCGCTACCCTTCAGGATGGCGGTGTTACCCGCAGCTAGAGGGTACAGAATCGATCGCATGCCAAGCACATATGGGGCGTTCCTGGTGCTCTCGTCAGTTTTGTCGCATGCGTACATGTATCAACAGGAAAATCCTTACCAAGGCGCAATACCCAGCACAACGCCATAAGGCTCCTTAACGATCAACGCACTGGTGCCCTCCTCTTCACAGCTGGGAATGTGTCCCATGACCGCGCTCAGCCTGCCGGCCACATCTCTCAGCATATCCGCCATCTTGGGCACGTTGAACCCATTGCTGAAGTTGTCCGCAGCTCCGGTTTCGATCTTCATGTAGTCTGCGAATTCTTCCGCGCGCGCGTCAATTACGTCGGCGGCCTTGAGGAAGATGTTGCGCTTAGCGGAATGCTTCATCTTGGACCAAGCGGGGAAGGCGCCCTTTGCAGCCGCAACGGCACTCTTGACCTCTTCCAGCGAGGCGGACGAAGAGCTCCATACTTCCTTGTGCGATGAGGGTGATGTCACGGGAAATGTGGTTTTGGTGGTGACCTCCTTGCCGTTGATGAGGAGGGGTACGACGTAGGACGGATCGGGCTTGACAACTGAGGGGTTAGACATGTTTGCTTTTGACTTTTGGCCTGCCAATTGCTGTTGATGAGTTTGTTGTTGCTTTTTGATGATAAGAACGATGTAAAGGAACGACGAGACGGGCCGTAGAAGTACCGAGATGGATTCGAGAAGCTATCTACGTAGTATCCACTTCGCATACCGAGCTTTTCTGTCTCAGACCCTGAGCGTGCGCGTATGCGCATGGCAATATCGGCAATTCAGAAGCGCGGGTCAGGGGCGAGTGGGCGGCTTGTGGGGACGGCACGGGTCAGAGGCGAGTAGACGGGCGAAACCGATGCATGGAGGGGTCGAAAACATTGACATGAATTGTCGCATAATGTATTGCTAGATGTAACAGCTTCTCCAGTAGGCGAGTAGGCGGCGGAATAATTCCATGTCGTCTCGGCCACCGAGGCGGGGGCTGGGAACAACCTGGGATGATCTGCTACCGATGTCGCAAAGCTGCCCAGGTAGTGCGTTATCGCGTCGTACGGAACATCTCGAGGGTCTTCATGTGAGGCTTCCTCAGTTCAATTCGCCTCGTGTAGATGCACAACAGTCGCAAGTCGTTACACCGAGAATGGAGACAAGACGATGATGACGTCAACTCTCTAGATCAGCGGGGTATCGCCGAAGCCTTCCATCACGAATTTCCACGTGCTCTATCGTCCGAACCAACTCCTTTGGGATCCATTCCAGCTGGCGGTCGATAATAGAAGGCACGTCGATGGTACTGGAAGATACGTTCAACGTGCGAGGGCGAATGTCGCTCAACACAATGTATATCGTTGGTCTTCCGCGCAAAGTCCATATGCCATTCGTGTAGTGTTCTAACCCGAGGACGTTCTCTCGGAACTGATCCGCGGAGATTCGCCAATGCCACAGCACCATCTCGGCACATTCCTCGAGCGCTTCGAATAGCTGTTCACACGTTATGCCGCTTGAGTTCAGTACGTGTACAATAGTGCCCATCGAATCATAGGTAGATAATGGATATCCGAAATCCCTAGTAGTATCCGGATGCTGAAATGGTACTTGGACACGCAGCTCTATCGCTTTGCAGGGCGGCTGTGTCAACTGCATAGGGCCAACTAGTCCACGAAAGGCTCCTAGGTAAGGGGTGGTTCCAAAGACGAGGTTCTCGATTCGGTCCAATGGCTGAAATTTGAACTCATACACTCCGACAGACTCCGTCAACTGCCGTACGAACACAGTTTGGAAGTAAGGGTTCATCTTGAACTGTGTGAAGTCGCGCCACCCATTTGTATTTGAGTCCAACGAAGAGCGAATGCTGACCAAATGGTATAAGGTCTTGAGATGATCAGGTAGAGCCTTCGACGCGTAAATGCGAGCCGGCCAGTAAGGTCGATATATCCCGGACCATGAGTAATCTCGTGCGGCGATCTCAGCGTCTCTTGATGCCTGGAACTCACGTAAGAGCAGCATCTCTTGCTCAAATTTCTGGAAATCCTCGTCACTAGGCTCGGGAAGACTACTCATTGCATCCAGATTTCGCGTACTGCCACGCTCCACAACTTCGTATGGAAGTGATGGACGAAATGAGTTTGGAGTGGTCATAATATGCGCGACGGTATGTCTCCAGAGAGTTGAAACGTTCCAGGCAGCGTGCATCTGGGTCTCTGCATCGGCGAAGCGAATGATGTTCTCAACGAGTTCAGGGACATGGCCCGCCCTCTCGATTGCAGTGACGATGCGATCTGAATCCAGGAATATTGGGCGCTGGTCTTGTCCTACATCCACGAACCAAGATGCCAACGCAAATTTGCTACGCCAGGTACGAAGCAGGTTCCTCCAGAGTTGTCTGATCCTGCCGAGTAGTAAAACCACCGCGCGAGTGGCCCTTACTCTTCGGTTGTATGGAAGCGGTCGTGGGTAGAGGTCGATACGCTTGTCGATCATGGCGAGGACTGAAGTCTTCCATTGCTTCAGTTCTTCTCCTTCGGGTGGTGCGTGCGCGTATTTGACTGGCGGCGCAGGAATGTCTTCTGGAGAAGACATCTTTCGTTGCGATAGGACGAGGAAAAGAGTCGACGATAGCTGTAGGTATTGCAGAGAAAGTCCGCACTCGCAATGTTTTATGTCGCTGTGTTAGTGGCGACGTTGCGAAGTTTGCGGTTGAGATGTGGCCTGCGCAAGGCTGCTGCCTTGGGCGAGGACACATTTTGGTACCGAATAACATCGGCCATCACGATTTGGAACCCGCCGAAAACCCGGTTGTGCAATGCGTTACATTTTTAAGGCTTTTGTATAATTATGGGCCCTCTGAGTCTGCTTCTGTCCATGTAGACAAGCGGGAATGACTCTCAGAAAAGGCCGGTACCGTGAAATCGTGAGCAATACTAGTACATCAATCCTCATCGCTATACAGATCAACCTCATCTGAGGATTGCGACGAGTCTGTCTCATTACCATCCCAGTCACTGAAGGCATCGTCATCAGTGTCTCCAGGTTCCACCACAAAGCTGATGCCTGTTTCAGCCGAGAAGAACTTCACAAGAGGCTCCCAATCATATGTGAACCATGTTGCAGCCTCTGGAGCAACCGCCCGAACCTCTTCCAAATCAGGTACATGTTCCCGATAAGAGGTTACCACGTCTCTCAGGGCCTCCAAGCACTGTTGGTCCTCGGTGTGATTCCGGACTGGCGTTCGAAACGTCAGCAGTGAGGATGGCAATCGCTCCACAAAGTTGTCGTCATCGTGGTTCAAGAGCATGCCTAGTGGACAGCTGAGATGTTTTAGCGAAGCAAAATCTTTGAGGTTGTCACGGAGATGGACGTTGCGCTTTGTATCATCCTCGGTGACTGGATCGCAACAAACCCAAAGAGTCTCAAGTGATGCCTTCTGGCAGAGTAAGACTTCAGACAGCGTTTTGTACCGCTGTCCGTTTTCCGGTGGCCGCTCTGCCAGGTGAAGTTCAGACTCGGTCTCGTACTTGATGCTCTTCAAGCACCGCGACGAGGAGACCAATACTTCCAGCAACGGCGGGGTGTAATAAGTGCTCTCCAGATCGAGCTCCTCTAGATCGTTGCACGCTCTTGGGATCAGACGTTGTAATTTGTGTACGCCTTCTGCATCATCTTGGCGATATCCATAAAGGTAAGTTTGGCACAAATGCAGCTTTCGCAACGACTGTAGCCGGAAAAGAGGTGCGAGCTCGCTCAAACCTAACGAACCTGCCTCGACGCTAATCGATTGTAGCTTTTCGAAGCGGTGGACCTGTGAAGAGAGATGACTTGTCGCGGCCTTGCTAATGAGATCGATCCAGGAAGGATATCGCAAGTTCTCCTTTGCGATTCCTCGAACGCCGAGATGTTTGATCTTTGGTGCATGCAACAATGTCGCGTTCTGTAGCGCGTGCTTCTGTGGCGCGTAGTCATTGAGGTGAGTTCCGTTGCACCTGGCTGCCCACTCTTTCCAGTCCGATGTACCAAGCGCACGCAATCCCTCCTTGATGGATTTCTTGTCGCTCGCTGTCGCATGGTAGCGCTGGTTACTGTACGTGCCGAGTTGGATCTCCACATTGTGGACATATTTTGTGAGCCGCGGAGCCTCTATCATGGTACGGAGGAAAAGGTAGGGCTCGCAGAAATGGCTATCGTATTTAGAGTAGATCTTGTCGATGACAACGTTATAGAAACGCCGACTAGTCAATGCCAGACTGAGGAGCGTAGGAAGCTGGAAGTCTTCAATGTCCATGCCGGGAAAGTAGTTGATTATCTGCAAGATAAGCTCAGTGGGGAGATCACTCAATGTCGGAAGCGGTTTGGTTGTAGGTGGTTCTGCGGCATCGGTTTCGACTACACGCTCAGCGGCGCGTCGGCGCGTTGCATTTGGTGATGGAAGTGGAGGGAAGTCGCGCTCGTTGACGATCGCCATTGTGCGGCAGCTGTCGCATATGGGTAAGCAATCGGGTAGATATTGCAGCTGTCTGGGTGGAGTTGTGGGAACCGGACTGACACAAAAATGAGCGGAGGGAAATTTCCCGGTCAGTTGAAGTGAGTCGGCTCGTGGTCCGCTGTTGGTCCTTCAGGGCTATCTCCATAGGGCTGAGCGCTAGGCGTGCTGAATCAGCCAGCTGCAGCGCGGCGGCGGTGGCCGCCCTTTGCCTCTTCATTGACGGCCGACACATTTGAGGCATCGCTGAGGCACAACGCCACCCGTCACATCTGTTTTGCCTGCGCACCCTTCCCGTCATGGAGCGCCTTTCAGAAGAACTACTCGATCATGTAGTGTCCGAAGTCGTCAATCCCCTGCCGAACAGGCATACATCAAACTATGACGATCTCCTCAACCTATCGCTGGTTTCACGCAAGTTTTGTCGCATCACAGAGCCGTATATCTATCGTTCTTTGATCCTCTCAAGAGATAACGGGGACGAATTATTGCAGACCTTTCAAAACCGACCTGATTTGTTGCTATACGTTCGGGCCGTCTACGCGATGCGGTATGATGACCTTGGTAATCGGTTACGGAACTTCATCTTGAATGTACCCAACCTGCAAGAGTTGGATTTGAACATTGTGTCTGGCACGCTATCCGAGATCATACCAGTTTTGAAGTTGCAAACCTTGAAGACATTACGCCTCTCGGGTGTTACCGCTGGCGAGATTCCCGACGAACATTTCGACGACTGGGAATTCGAAAACAACACGCTTGATACTTTGGATATCTCCTTCACTGATCATACGCTCCAATGGGGGCTTGGTGACGACGAAATACAGGTCTTTGCGGCAGTGTTTCTCAACTTGAGACGTTTAAAATTGCATAGCAATTACGAAGGCAGCATACGCGATGTATTGGATGGCACCGCTTTCCGCTACCTGATCCGCGCTTTCAAGCACAGCTTCGAGACAACTCTTCGCGAACTCACTTTTGAATACAATCATCCGAACGACGGCTTCATAATCGAAGAGGATGAGGCCGTGAGCGGGCATGTTGATGTAAGGGACATAATCAAGGATTCGCGGCTCGAGAAGCTCAGATTGGACACAATCTGTTTGCATAAACCCATGCAAGAAGCGAAACTACGGAGTCTCGCACTCGGTCCCTCATGTCTACCTACATCGCTACGCACACTTTATCTTCGCCACATCGTTGCGACGGGAAACCTCAATCCCTACGAGAGGAACCTCATGCACTCGGACGAAGCGCAGTGTCTATCGCAACTCGTCAACCTGGGGGCGCGAAGATCGCGCTTTCCGCATCTGCAGAACATGACACTAGCAATCTGTCTACCTCCGTTCTTCGAGGACGTAGCCTCGAGGGTCGTCAAGGTTCAAGCACGGAAAGTCAAAGTGCAGCTGGACTTGATCTTCATGTAAGTTTGTGTGTTGGCTATTGCGACGGCTTACTAACGGAGATTAGGTCGGAGTGGGACTACGTCAGCGGTGACCTGGCAAGAGCTTGGCCTGAGTATGATCGTGCTCGAGACCCTCGAGACCCATCATATGACCATACGCTCATCCGGTACGCGTAGGTCTGCTGTTTAGTCCACGCTGCGGCTACCAATAGCTAGACACCTTCATGCGCTGGCGGGGAGATCTGTAGGTTCACAACCGATAAACGCGGCATCAAGTCTTCTGTCTACTAAGCCAACGCAAGGCTTCCCAATTACCATCCGCAGTGGAAGACCTGAAGTCAGCAGTGAACGCTGCCCGAGATGCAGTGCCCCAAGATCGCCACCGGTTTTGCTGGAGGGAGATCGACGTATCCGAGCGCAGCCGTCCGATTGGCTGTTTGTACGAGGTTACGAATCCCTTCAGCCACCTTCCGCGCCAACATCGCCAAACCGCAGCAATGCCTCGCAAGATGTGCTGTAATTGTCGGTGAATACAGTTTGCGAATACGCGTACAGCAAAATGAATCTAATCGGGCCATCAATGTATAAAACCACCATGGACGCGATGCCATGCTTGCCACTTACAAAACACCATTACAATCAGCGCACTTGAACAATTTGCACTTCTAACATAGCTGCATTTCCATTTCTCGATAATCACCAACACGATTTAACAACATGTTGTGCCGAGCACTTACTCCCTACCCCAAAAAGCGCACCCAAAACGCACAACCGGAAGCTTCAGCGTACGCGGAATCACAAGCCCTGATCACAAAACCAGAAGCGGCTGTTATACAACCAGAAGCTCCCGCCACAAGACCCAAAAAATCTTCGAAATCTAAGGAACCAAGCCAACAACGGCCTGTCGGCGGGCCTCTCAGAACAGGCCTCGAAAAGCTCACGCGCAGCGTAGAAAGAGGGGTTGACCGACAAATCTTGGGCGCGCAAGTGCGGGCTTACGGCATGCCACCATCAACTTCGTCCTCGAAACAAACAACAAATATCGGATCTATCCAGGAGAAACATGTCGCATTCGCTGTTTGATGCTCTTCCGCCACTTCTCGTCTCAGGTTCCCCTACCCTCGGACGCTTCAACGAACGAACGAGACTTTTGGGAGTAGACGTATCATGAGATCTTTTAGGGTGCAGGGAGGGGGATGTTCTTGCATGAGCATTTGTTTTGCTTGTTGGGCGCAGAATGGAATGGACGCATGGGGTCACGTTTGGATGGCGTCAGTGCATGCTACATGTTTTCGTCCATGGATTGTTATTAGCAAAGGCGTTTAGCATGATCTCAGCATACTCATTGGATCAATCTCATCGACATACACTCATTGCACATCGCAAATATCTTATCTTTGCATTCATGTGCCACATTCGAGTAGATGATGTCGTGGATGGTGAGGGCTTCCAACGTAGGAAGGTTCTGACAGGCAGAGTGGCAGGACGCCCGCCTGTTCGCATGTCCGCCTGCCGCGCTGCACTTCCCAACCCCACAACTGCAACTCTGGAATGTCGCAACCACGCCAACCACCGTACCATGTAATCAAACTTGCAGGACACTATCGCAAAGCTCAAAGTAACTCACGGTCTCTAACAATGGCCCTTTCTCGCCGTCGTGCAGTAAGGTTCCCGCCCCAGCCTTCTCGCGCCTTTGCCAGCCCCTGAGATGTGTATTTCGGTACGCCGTAATGCAGCAAGTACAATCGCCGAACGCATAGCATGCAGGTAACACTGCATGTTCGCCGAGATCTTTCGGCCAACAGAACACGGCAGATGATAGTTCGCATGGTCTAGATCTGCAGAACCCCACTCCGTTCAACGCTGTCTAACTCCACCCCGTCTTTCCCAGCTCAACAACACGAGCATCTGTCGACTCCCGCTGACTGGCTTGGAAACGGCATTATATTGGTGTCATTTTGTTGGACTTTCATCAAGCGAAACAACTCGCTCTGATCACCAGCATCGGTGGTTTAGTGGTAAAATTAGCCGTTGCCATCCTTCACAGGACAGTTTCGGCTAGCCCCGGGTTCGATTCCCGGCCGATGCATCCTTTTTGCCATTCTACACGTCGTTGTGGTGGTTGTAGAGCTCTGGGGAGAGTGCTGGTTGAGTTTGGGGAGGTTTGGATATTTTGGACATAGAGGTCTGTGCATAAGTTCTGCCAACCCTATGGATACATCAAGACTTGCTCAATATCTAGCTGATGCATTGAACCTACCCACATTCTTTTTGGAGTTGGTAGAGCGTTGGGTTGGGGCTGCTTGAGTTTAGGGAGATGGCGGGCATAGCGGATTTGGAGATTCGTGCACCCCCTTTGTTTTTGCCAACTCACGAACACTGCAGGACGAAGACACGATTACAAAGATGCATTGATAAACCTGAGACTGGCAACTTCGTACCACGCGTGTATGCTTTGGCCCCTTCGTCTCGCAGTGGTAGGCTGGAAAGTGTGGCGTGCAGAATGAATGACTAGATCTACGTATCAGGATGTTCGGCTGAGCTACACACTTCGGAGACATTTTCATGAGCATATCGATGCGATGGAGCATTGAGACAGGCAAGTACTTGACGATATCTAAGCTTTCAAGGTTGTCCCGCTCAAGGGAACGCAGGTAGATGAGGGTCGCCGCATTTCATCATTCGCCCGCAATGTCACCACGTGAAAGAACGTCTACTTGTAGCAAATGATGCAAACAATTCTATGTAGTTTGCGAAGGTGGACTTTCACGCATGACAATGATGGTCGCCCATGAGGGACACTGCTCGATGGAGACCCGCGCTAACCCACATGCGACGCTAGCGCCACACCACCAGTGCTAAGCGACACTCGAAATTCAGCAAGTCGCAACATTGACGCCGACGACATCGACCACCACCGCAGCCACACAACCCAACCCGACTCCCACCCACACATCAATCAAAATGGAGAACGAACGCGGAGAGCTCGTCGACCTTTACGTCCCCCGCAAAGTAAGCCAAGCCCATGTCACGTAGTAACGAATGTCTGCTAACACACCACAGTGCGTAAGTCACCGACCACCACCTACCTGACCCGAAACGCGATACTAATACCTCCAAGTCGGCCACCGGACGCATCATCAGGGCCAAGGACCACGCCTCTGTCCAGCTCAGCGTTGGCAAGGTTGACGAGAACGGCCGCTACACCGGCGACAACCAGGCCTACGCCATCTGCGGTTTCGTCCGCGCCATGGGCGAGGCCGACGACAGCTTCAACAGGCTCGCACAGAAGGACGGCTTCCTCAAGTCCGTCTGGAGCGCAAGCCGGTAAATGGTTGGGGATATGGAGTTGAGGTATGCACACGATACCATGTCGGGTGGCTGGACGGAGCTGACTGGAAGCAGGAATTCGGGATCTGAATAGCCCCTCGAGGGCGCAGGCATGCATTTCACGGCGACTTAGGCCTTCATTTCCTTTCTCCCGCGGATCAACGATATCACGAGGAATGGAACCGGTTGAGACATGAATACCATCAAATTCACAAACCCTGTCACCTCTGACAATCGATTGTGATGTATATCGTCGGGCTGAGTGAGACCTCGGAGCCAAGATGGCGCATTGTCGCGATGTCGCCCTACTAATCTACCGGCAAGATACAATAGCAGTAGAGAAGGAAGTGCTCTTGAGTCGAGGCATTGCATGGTTTCTTTTGTCTAAACTGACCACGCGTCCTGCTAGGTACATGGATCGAAACACGTCAAAACGCACGCACTTCGTACATCGGTCGTACCGTTGATGCCCAAACAGCCGCCCAGCGCACTGCGTCGCCTTGCAACCTTATCAATACCCATGATATGCGACAGACGTACGATACCCGCATGGAGACTATCGAAGCGGCATCGGAGGGAGGCTGTCAAGTTTGGGCGCATAGTCCCACGCATGGGGATGCTGTTGAACGCGAGGAAGCTGTCCGCTGTTAACAGCACAGGTACGGATTTGGACAGCACGAACACATACACCTCTACACAGCATGCGCAATGACGCCGCTCTGCTTGACTTCCAGCATCGAGCATACGCTGCATGCAACAAGTTTCGTCGCTATGTTCTGGCCCAACCCACGGAATCAGCCCACCACACCTCGCTAAACCCCCCATGACCCCGCGGACAGCACCCGCCTATGACATGCTAATCACGAACCCGGCATTGCGGTCGCGAGCATTGTGTAACCCAAAGCGCGTACAACAGTCGAAGTCTAGACACCTACGTACAACCAAAAATACCCAACGACGTCATCCGTACCAGATTCACAATCTCTCAACATTCCATCATCTTGCAGCATCAGCCTGTACACTGCACAGCGGTTACAGACGCGACCGAAGATACTCCATTCTTGTTAGTTATCGCCATATTTATCCATAGCCACCAATACACCGTCGCTGTAGCCTCGCGTCCATACAACCCCTGCAATCTACAGTTTTACAAATCTTACTCGCAGTACATGTTCCTCAACAAATGTCGTCATGTAGGTGAATCACTGGGATCGTGGGGAATGCGGTAATGTAGGTCTGGTTGCGGTACTCCCGCTGCAAATGCACAGGTGGAACACCGATCATGGGAATGCCAGTGAGCGAGCGACAGACCGATCAGCGTAGGCTGGGGGGCGTACACGCGGACATGGGAGGGAGTGGTGTGGGGCGTGAGGTACATGTGTAGGGTACGTACCTTTCAGCTCATGCGAAGTAGTGGCATGGTGGAGTCGTGAGGTTGTACGGTTTACACATCGTCTACTGATTAGGTATCTTGGTGCTACCTGAACCAATTGACAGATGCTGGACGTAGAAAGAATTTATCAACCTTTCTGATCACGACGTTACCTTACTTCCCTTCACACGGGACAGACTGCCATGGATTGTATACAAGCTAGGAGCTCAACTCAAGCCACCATTATCAAAGAGCACGTGTATGTGTCTCAATATGCAATGACGCGCCCGTTTGTAATTCGCGACCTATCACGACCTCTGATCATCAAGGCATTTACTAAACATTTACCACACACGCGACAACCGAAGAAGGTCTCGACCTCACACTGTCTTTGTTTTTCTCACACGAGAAGTTACTGTGTATGCAATAGATCATCATATGGATGGGTGTAAGCGATCCACAGTCAAGAGCCGCGTGATGACAACGGTAAGGCTGCAGCAGCGCTAGTCTACATGCTGCTTACTTCCGTTCCGAGTGTGGATACCTTGTACACGTACTGGAAAAGGTACCCTTTCCATGTGCCGGCAGACGGGGCGGTCGGGCGGAAGTTTCCAAGGTTGAACCCGAGTACAATATCACGATGGGTATTTTAATAGTAGCAGCTTAACAATCAGTAATATCGTCTTACACTTCGTACACATCCCCTCAACTCGTCATCGCGCATCATCGCAAAAACGACAGGCATACAACCACCCCCACCGCCTTCCCACCTCCCACATGCCATCGCTCCCGCGATCCCGACCGACCATCTGCGCGCAAAAGTACCGAGAACATTTACTACCACATGCAGCATCACGCCTATAAATTCCCGCCTCGCTACCCACGAATTACACGTGGCAGACCCACGCTTCAATCAAGTCAGCGTCCCGCATCCCGGGGAAGCGGGCGAGCTGCGCGACTTTATCGAGGGTGTGCGGGCTTTTCATTGTCTTACAACGATGCTTGGCGCGCATACAAGCGGTGTGATTATGCATGTATGCGGGCAGCTCCATTTTGCCATGTACACCGACGTATTGCGAAAATTGAGATGCGGATCCGATGTGAGGAATTCGTTCGGAAAGGGTTGTGGTTGGACGTGTGGTGATGTCAGGATCGGACTCGAAGGGTTGCCGTGCCTGGTATTAAGTGCATGGGTCTGCAAAGTGAGTGATTCGTTTCGGGCCGAATTGCTGTGGTCGAGACTTGCGACGGCCCGGGAAGTATCGATGCGCGTATTGCTTGATATTGATTGCTCCGGAAGTAGCCTTTGTTTCATCTACGAGTCGGTGTTGTGGTGCCAGAATTTGGTTGTGATTGTTGATCTGGTATCGTGTCGAGGGCAGCGTTCCGGACTGCCGACACCGCGCGGCTTTCCTTTACCTTCCAATCATCGCCTTTTCGTACAATCTTCGATCGGTCCTTCTCTGCTTTCTTGAGAAGCATTTCTTCGATCTTTGTGTCGCGTCGTCTGCCTTGGACACAGTCGCAGAGACAGCCTTCGGTCGGACATGCGCCGTCTGATAGTGTCGGATCGGCAAACCAGGTTGACAGACAGTTTGAATGTCCTCCGTGACCACATAATGGACACCATGTCCAGAGCGTGGCTGCAGGTGACGACCATTTGGCTGGAACAGTCGGTGATGGACCGTCTGCGACTTGATCGCCGGCATGGTCTGGATTCGACGTGAGAGACGATCGCTGCCTTCTGTGTCCTCTGTCCTTGAATGATGGCCGCGACTTCGCTTTGGATTTCTTCTTCGCGGTGATCGATTCGAAAGCCGGGTATTTGCCCCAGCAAATCGGACAGGGTGCCTGCGTTCGCTTGCAGGACTCGCATCGCATCTTATCTCTAGGGTTGTTGATTGGTGACTTGCAGCTTAGGCACAAAAGCCCAACCTGCGTTTCTTTCAGCGCTTGCTCGTAGACAGCAGGATATGTCGGGTACGCTAGGCGGCGGAGCGAGGCCGCGGAGTTAAACAATGACAAGGAATGTAGCTGGAAATGATAGGCGGAAAGAATAGACTCCGCTTGGTAGGGATTGATACCAGTAGCTATCAGCTGGCTTAACTGTGTCGATAGTATGGCTTTCGCTTGTGCTTGAGTCAGTCCTAGTGCTACGAACGTGTCGCTGAAGACGTTCAATACATCGCCTATGTGCACATCTGGAGTATCAGAAGGGCCATGCGTCTGTGGCAACAGCGGGGCTAAAAGTAGAATGAGGACTGAGGAAAACTGTGCATCCGACGCCTCCGTGTGGTACTCTAGGAGATGATTCAGCAGCCCAATGACGGAGTAGGGAGAGCCGGCCTCGGCGTCGATATGCACAGCTTCAAAGTCTGACAGCAACAATCCTTCTTCTACTGTTGGATCAAGTACAGGAGGCGCACTTCCGGAGGCATGTGGCAGGGACGCTGGTGGCTTGAGAACATGAGGCGACCTCACATCCTCAAACACGTCGGGTACAATAGTTCCACTGGCTTCCATCTCAGTGCTGAATTCGTAGGAAGACGAGGAGATACTTGTGAGCGCTTCAGAATCAGAGCTATCATGGCGAAGTAGTTGGTTGTTCCGCCGTAAATGTTCCATATCCCGAACAGCCTTCTCTCCACTGCCAAATTCATCTGCATTGTTCGAAGCGCTGCGGGCCATTTTCTGTGCGTACCCTTGATCTGCACGAGGAAAGCTCTTGCCGACGGGCATGGTCGTTGGAGATATCGAGATACTTTTGCTCAGCTCTTGATCTCCAGCGTTTCTTGGCTTCCCAAAGCTAGACTGTTCCTGGACAGACTGCCAATTTTCCGATAGAGAATTCCCAGGGCCTAGTTGTGAGTTGGTACTCGCGAACGAGCTCGGCACGGAATTACCCTTTTGAGAGTCCGATGACGCAGAGAACATTGTAAAGCTTTCACCAGAGTCGTGTCGCTCCAGTGGATGAGGCTCAATGGTGCGTCCGGCTTGTGTGCCACTCGGTGCGAGACTCAGTGGTATCCGTGGGGATGCACGATAGCTGCCGACCAAGGCACGGCGTTCATCGATGTCGTCTCCCGAGTGATACCATTGTGGTCCACTGAACGTCCTTGGCGGCGCGAGTGTTCTACTTGCATCGACAGGCGGTCCAGTAACAGCGGGTGGAAGTTGATCAATGTCCTCCTGATCGATATCGGGCAAGCCTGGCCTTTCAGTATTATTGACGGTTTGGGTGATGACTGGACGAGCAAGAGGGGTCGCAATATTAGAAGTGCTTTCTCGCACGCTGGGTGATCGGGACGGTGATGTTGGCTTCTCTAGCGTGCTCAAGATGGCACGCACTGCCGGATTTGGAGGGATCGCCATGCGCTTGTCATGTGCCTCCATGTGCGCGGATGTTGCTTGGTGTGTCTGTCCGGACGGTAGCGCGGTGTTCTGCGGTCGCAACCTTCTTTGTTGTCTGTGTAACTCTGCTCGGCGTCGTGTCGCCATGGTAATGGACGCACCAACGACCCTCCATGTTTGCGCAAGCCTATAGAAGGCTGCGCGCTGCGCGTACTCAGCGTTTTGCTCAAACGCCCTCTCCAGTCGAAGAAAAGAGTCCAAGTCGGGTGGGTCGGAAAGAGGTATGGTCTTGTATTTCTGTGCAAGATACTCGAAGATCTGAGGATTGGCCGCGCCTGGCAGTATGCCTCGTATGGCGACCTGGTTCGGTCTGAATGACTCGCTATGTGCGACCATGGAGTCACTGAGGAACATGACTTTGGGGGCAATGTCAGATGGCGGGGTACTACTGAACGATTTGGTTGACCTGTTGCTAGCAGTGCGACCATGATGTCGCTTCATTGACGATGTTAGAAAACTATCATCTAGACTGTCATCGGCTGAACTTCTGAGACTGCCCTTCTCGGGGCTATGTCGTCTGGCACGCGGGTCACCAAGGTACGTATCGTCAGTATAAGCTAGGCCTGTTGAAGATGGCTGCCGAGGTCTCTTCTGGGCAACAGCAGCAACCTCTCCACTTGGCGATACCCCAAAAGCCTGCAGATTGCGTCGATCTACGGTTTTGGGAGCATGGTGAACATCGTTCTGCTGGAAAACGCCTTCTCTACCCACAGTCCACAACGTGTCACGCGAGTGCCATAGCATGTCGGAAGGTGCGCTGGGAAACTTGTTGATCTCCCGAAATGGTAGGAACGGACGACGGAAATCCCATACATGGATGACAGAGTGTTCTTTGTCGTAGGACGTGGCCAGCTGTGTGCATTGGTAGGCACCCTTTTCGTGGTACTCGTCAGACCAGTATGGCGGCCTCCATCGAGCTTGGTATACCGGAAACGGTGTGTGTAAGACGTATGCAGCTTTCTGGCGGCGTCCAGTGACGGAGAAGTCCCAGACCTTGACGGTTCGATCCACGCCAGCACTGAGCAGGTGCTTACCGTCTGGGTGCCAGTCGATGGAGGTGCAGATGCGCTGGTCGTGAGCTGTAATCTTCTGCTTGGGCCCCTTGTTATGGCGGAAATCCCATCGCTGTATGGTCCCGTTGTCCGTGCCGAAAGCGAACTCTACGGCATCGGTAGGCGACCACTGGACGTCACGGATACCACCATTCATGCCAGCGTAGTGATCCCGACTGCGGCAGACAGTAACATCCCTACGCATGTCGCGCAAGTCCCACAGACGGACCGTGTTGTCATGGCTAGCAGACAGCAGCAGATGGCCCTGGTGGGGGTTGAAGGCCAGTTTGTGTACCTGACGCGTATGCTCGTGCAGCCTGGTGAGCTCGACGCTTGCGCGGTTCAGGTCGTACAGTATGACTTTGCCATTTGCAGCGGCAGTGGCGATGTGGGAGCTGAACTGGCCATGGGACCACTTTACGTCGTGTATGCCCAAGCCCTCGCGCTGTCGGGCATGAGAATCGGCATAATTGAGGACTGCAGCCCGCAGGTTGGTCTCGTCGACGATCTTGGCATCTTGGACGCGGACAGTCTTCAGGATCTCCTTGCCAGCGAGGACGGCATGGGTGCGTTCACGGTTGATGTCGAGGGCAGAGATGTCGAGGCCTGTCTTATGGCTTGCATCTTGGGAGTAGCCCGTGCGGATGCTGACGGATGTGAGTGCGTGCAGTGGTTGAGAGTGAGTGCAGGTGCAGGTGCAGGAGGGTCAGAGTGGTTGACAGTGAGTGCAGAGACGGGGAAGGCACGTTGGGGGTATGTCAAGATACATGGCAGGAGGTGAGTGGCGGAAGTGAGTGACGAAAAGTGAGTGACAGGGAAGGAGCGAGCAGGGTAAGACAGGTGGGTGGCAGGGAAGGAGGAGATAGGTGAGTGAGGCAGCAGGGAAGGAACGCGGCATCAGGGAAAGAGCCACGCAAAAGTCAACAACAGATGCAGAGGGAAGTGTGGAGGAAATGTGGGAGTGTGGATGGAAATGGTGGAAGACGCAGCCAATAGGGGAGACAGAAATCAAGTTGCCGTATACGGCGACGGAGTATCGAGCATGTACGAAAGAAACGTACCCGGCAAGTTTCGGCACTAGAGGGTTCGGAGGGCCGCCCTCGTAGCCATGTTGATGCACGCTGGGTGGGCGGGATCCATAGGCCGTGGTCAAGGGCTGCGCAACAAAACGCTCAAAGTAGGAGCGTGACTTTTGCTTGGGCAGTGGCAATGGCGGCGCCGGGGGGATCTTGGGCGACGAGACGGCTGACGTGCGACGGTTTTCAGTCATCTGAGCGTCAAGTTCGCCTCATGCCAGAGACGGGGGCGATGGACAATACTCGTTACGGTGCTGGCAGTACTGGATACTGGAACGAAGTGCAGTAATCGCAGGCCAGTACAATGTAGTTCCGGTCGACGCTGGTGTGACGAGCTGCAGGCGGCTGCAGGACACGACTCGCCCCGTGTGCCTGGGAGCTGTACCGTGCTGGGAGCTGCTGCAGGCCGGGGTCACAGCGAGGTCTGGATGAAATCCATCATCGGCGCGCACGGACAGGGCTAATGCCTGCTGCATGTGCGCCACAAGTCTACTCGTGCTAGCTAGCTCTCGCCCATGGCACCGTCTCAGTGTGCCCAGGTGCAACATGTCACCGCGTTTCTCTTCCACCACCGACACTCCCTCCTTCCCTTTCCTATCTCCTCCCCGCCCGTCTCTGCCACCCGTGAGTCTCGCTGCCGGGCCTCACAGATCCGTGGAGAGAGAGCTTCAGCATGGCTGGGCCGCACCACATGGACGACCACGACCGCGAGAGATGGGCCTACGCCGGCCCTGTGCGCACCACCATCGCCGTGCTGCAATATGCCTACCCCATCGTTATGCTCGTCTTCTTTCTCGCTGCCTTCACCGTCCGCAGCATTGCCGCCTCTAAATCTAATACTAATATCGCCAAACCTACCACAACCGGCCCTGGAGGAAAGCCGCTGCCGGCCACCGATCCCACCCGCAACTTCGTCAAGAAGCTCGTCCACGATGATGTCACCCAGACGCAGAAGCGCGTCTTCGAATGGGTCTCGCTCGCAACGGCATTCACCTTTGTCGGCAATTCCGTCGTCGTCGTTGCGCATGCCCTGGCCGAGGCGGAGCAGCACTGGTGGGTGGGCAAAGCCGCAGTGGTATGTAACAGCAACAAACTTCAGATTCCATCCATGGCTAACTTCCTCAGATCTACCTCGTTGGCGCCTTCTTCGTCTACTGTCTCTTCGTCATCTCCCTCCTCGACTCGAAGCCGTCTCCTACCGAGGCGCATCTGGCAACATGGAGTCTGGCAACCGTGCTAGAAATAGTACTGGTAGCCCTTTCCTTCTCCATCTACACGCATCCGCACAAGGAGCCCACCGTGGGCACTCCCGCCAAGCGATTGCGATTTGGAATGACCGAGTGGGAAGCCGCAGAGGTGGCCATGGACCTGCTCCGCATCGTGCTGCTCCTCGCACTCATCGCCTTCTACGTACTATTCGTCATAGTCCCACAGCGCAGGTCTCGCCAAGAATCGGGCAGTCCATCCGAAAATACCTCTTTGCTCGGTAGCGCCGAACAAAACGGTCATGCGGAAAACGGTCACGCGAACGGCTCATATGGCTCAGTCCACCCGACCGGTGGCAAACACCAGCACACCGAGGGTGCACCGCCCGCCTGGAGCAGGCCCACTGGCGCACCCGCGCGCAGCTGGTGGGAATACATCAAAGGCTATCACGTCTTCTTCCCCTACCTCTGGCCTTCGAAAGATCGCAAGCTGCAGCTGGTTGTCATCGCATGTTTCATGCTCGTCCTAGGCCAGCGCGTCGTTAACGTCTTGGTCCCGGACCTCACGGGTGAAATCGTGAAGCGCCTCAACGACCGCGAGCGCGGAAATCCGTGGACCGCCATTATGTTGTACATCGGCTTCCGTTTTCTGCAGGGCAGCAACGGATTGCTGGGTGCAGCGCGATCTGCCCTGTGGATCCCCGTTTCCCAATACTCGTATCGCGAGCTGTCCGTTGCGGCATTTGAGCACGTGCACAGCCTTAGTCTCGACTTCCACCTCGGCAAGAAGACGGGAGAGGTCCTGTCCGCTCTAGGAAAGGGCAGCTCCATCAACACGTTCCTCGAGCAGGTGACCTTTTCGGTTGTTCCCATGCTCATCGATCTAGGCGTAGCCATCGCCTATTTCCTCATCAGGTTCGATGCTTACTACGCGCTCGTCATCGCCATCGTTACATTTTGGTACATCTATCTGACTATTCGCATGGCGCAGTGGCGCGCTGAGATTCGCCGCGAAATGGTCAACGCCGACAGAGAAGAAGATGCAGTCAAGAACGACTCCATGGTGTCATACGAGACGGTCAAGTATTTCAACGCCGAAGCGTACGAGTTCAACCGTTACCGTGAAGCTGTTAAGAAGTATCAGAACGCTGAGTACAAGGTCATGATATCGCTGAACATCATGAACATCACACAGAACATGGTCTTTATGATTGGACTCCTCGTCACATGCTTCATCGCGGCATACCAGATCGCAGTTGGAGTCCTCGACGTCGGCAAATTTGTGACGCTTCTCACGTATATGAGCCAACTGCAGAGTCCTCTCAACTTCTTCGGCACCTTTTACAGGATGATTCAGTCTGCCATGATCAACTCGGAGCGAATGCTTGAGCTCTTCAAGGAGCAACCCACCGTAGTCGACAAGGAGGATGCCAAACCTCTTGCTTCTTGTGAGGGTAATCTTCGCTTCCAGGATGTACACTTTGCCTATGATCAGCGCAAGCCAGCGCTGACCGGTCTCGACTTTTACTGCGAGCCAGGCACGACCACCGCGTTTGTTGGTGAATCCGGTGGAGGTAAATCGACCGTCTTCCGTCTGCTCTATCGGTTCTACAACACCATGTCTGGTAGCATCCAGGTCGATGGTCACGATGTGGAAGATCTCACCATCGACTCGGTGCGCAGCCACATTGGTGTCGTACCCCAAGACACTGTGCTCTTCAATGAGACACTCATGTACAATCTCAAGTATGCAAACCCAGAGGCAACCGACGAACAGGTACACGAGGCATGCAGAGCTGCCAGTATCCATGACAAGATCATGACATTCCCGGACAAGTATGAGACCAAGGTTGGTGACCGCGGCCTGCGACTTTCTGGAGGTGAGAAGCAGCGCGTGGCCATCGCCCGCACGATTCTGAAGAATCCGCGCATCATCATGCTTGACGAAGCCACTGCCGCTCTTGACACGGAGACAGAGCAGCACATCCAGGAGGCCTTTACGACATTGGCCAAGGGCCGCACTATGCTCATCATCGCTCATCGTCTTAGTACCATCACCCACGCTGACCAGATCCTCGTCTTGCACAAGGGCAAGGTCCAGGAACGAGGCACTCACGAGGAGCTGCTCGACCGCAACGGCCACTACGCCGCCATGTGGAAGAAGCAGATCCGGGCCCAGAGGGCCGCCGAACAGGCCGCCTACCTCAAGGACAAGGCTGATAGGCTACGCCGCGAATCCAAGGATGGAACCATTGGCTTCGAAGACGGAAGCAGTAGCCACTCAAGTTCAGACGACGAGAACGCAAAGAAGATTCGCTCTACTACTGGCCAGAACGGATCGAATACGGAAGATACGTCAGGAAAACCGCATGGCCATCCTTAGTCTGGCAGGTCATCGTACTTCTGAGTGGAGCTCGCTGGATAGACAGCAAGCTTCGAAATCACCATGATAGGAACAGGACAGGAATAAAGGAAACTACCCCGGATGCACACTTATATGGCTGGATGACGGTCATTAGAAACGCACTCTTTCAGGAGTGCAGATGTTGTGCTATTACCCCCCCTGGGATCTGGACTAGCCACCTTACCTTACCTCCCTTTCAAGACTTCACAGTAATGGACCCGAACTTTTTTTGCAAAACCCAAACCCATTCCGCTATGTGTTTTCCTATGGAACCAATCTACCCTTCACCTTTCCTTACCGGAGTTGCTTGAAACAAACAAAATGTAATACTGGGATCGACACTACCATTTCTCACAAAATACGTGTTACGGGCGACGAAACCTATGGATGATGGGTGGCAGGCTGAGTGGGCGGCAAATTTTGTTGTTTTATATACCAAAGATCGCTACGGTGGATGGATGGATGAGCAGAAAGACGAAAGTTAACCCCCAAGGGTTTTGTTGCGACGAATACCGACGCAATTTGTCGTGTCGCGGTTCTTCGAAGAAGGGGCGTACGAGAAATGAATTTTACGGGTTAATGGGATATGGAT
The DNA here is from genome assembly GCF_023758025.1 of Alternaria triticimaculans. Taxonomy (NCBI): domain Eukaryota; kingdom Fungi; phylum Ascomycota; class Dothideomycetes; order Pleosporales; family Pleosporaceae; genus Alternaria; species Alternaria triticimaculans. The sequence goes on from NW_026055958.1 coordinate 4,748,986, forward strand.
CAGCGTGGGCTGGTGTTTTGCTTTTGCTTTTTGGCTACGAAAAAAAATAGAAGGTATCAAAATGACATACGTTTGAATTCAATCAGTGTTGACCTAAGTGTCGTGATGGATGGTGGACAGAGGTCTAAACTTTTTATCACGACTCTGCGAATGTAAAGACACATCATTCTACCTAACCTGGCAGAACTCTTCTCCTCATTTGCGCTACCCGCCTCACACACGCACACACACACACACACACACACACACAAGAATGTTCCGAATTTTTCGAATCTTTCCCCGAAATCCCGACGATGGGGACCAGCACCTGGACTTCTATCTGGTCCTCGGCTTTCCATCGTGACCGAAACCTGAAATCATACATGAACGACACCTGACGCCGCAGAATAATTCGCCGCTTCGCTTCAGCAAGAACTTGATGTAATCATACATGAACGACATCTGACGCGCAAAAAAATCCGCTTGCTTTCGCTTCAGCGAGAAACATGACGTACAACTTGTGTGTCTAGACGATCTGGAGAAGAGAAAAACGTCAAGCATACTCCCCTTTCCAAGTGTGTGATGTAACTTGTGGGAAAACGTATTTCCATGCCACTGCGAACCTTATACACGATTTTACGTCTCAATGCTGTGTCGGAGGGATGATGTGCTGACCTACCCGCAATGAATGAGTGAGCGACTAGTTAGCCTCTGTTGTTGTCCAGGATCACTATACACATTCGTTTGGCTGTTCTCAAATCGGCAAAGTAACCGTCATGATGAGTGGAATCATGTTTGTGTAATGTCGTTGTTCTCATACATAGTCTATGCATTACTGTATTGTATATGCCTCTTTTGAGTGCGATATTCTGCAGCTCATGCCAGTGTACATGCTTCCTCCAAGCCAGCCTACGGGTATGCCGATCCTACTCCTCCATCTCCATGTCGTCGCCACCGCTCGACTGGCCGTTTTGCCGCGAGTTCGACTTTGGTACTGAGGCTTCCTTGTCGATCATCTGCCGTGAGACGGAGACGATGTTGTCTTCGATGAGCTGCTGGCCGACGTCTGAGATGTCTGTGATATTCTGTTAGTATACCATTTCAAGCAAGACACGGATTTCAACGTACGCTTCTTGGGGTCGACCTTTCCGACGTATCGCGTCTTTAGTTGATCCTTGGTCAACTCTGTCTCCTCTTTCACTCGCTTCTCGTAGCCGTCTGCCAGTGTGACGAGCTTCTGCAGCCTGTCGGTATTCCGCTCGCCCTCGCCCTTGAAGTCGTCCATGAGCAGCGCCTCTGTCCATACGTGCTTGTGCAGGTTCATCAGCATGTTCTCCTCCAGCGCAGTCTTGCGGTAGTTGATGCCGATGGAGTAGTAGTGGCGGTTGAGGCCGTGGATAAGCGCCTGGATCGATGGCTTGTTGAGGTGACCGACGTTGGAGGTTGTCTGGCGGGGCTCGTGGCCCATCATCAGGGCTTGCGGGTTGATGAGGCGGAAGGCATCGATGACGACTTTGCCCTTGACCGACTGGATGGGGTCGACGACAACGGCGACGGCGCGGGGTGTGAGCTGCTCGAACGACTGCTGTGTGTTGATGTCGACCGAGGACAGCCAGCAGCCGAAACCAGGATGTGAGTGGTACCAGCCGACGACGGTCTCTTGCCTGTGTTTGTCAGCGACGGATGCGTATATGGGGAGTGGTGGCGGCTTCAAGCGCCGACTCAACAATTGCGTACCTTCCTGTTTGCCTCAACATGTCCATCATCTTGGTTTGGAAGACGGGATCTACGGCCTCGACGGACACACCGGTTCCTGACTGCGGCATGGCAAAGACATCCACCACTCGTACTGTGTAGTCATCCACAAACTCGCCCAGCATCAGGCCCATGACTTCCATGGGTACACCTGCGCGACCGTGCCGCAGCATCTTGAGGAGCGCCAGGGAGGAAATGTAGACGGTTTCGGAGTTGTCGATCAGGTTGGTGTCGCCCTGGGGCCCTCCCATACCGCCCATGCCACCTTGAGCGGCGGCGAGCATCCTAGTTAACCGGTCCATGGTGGGGTACTGGCGATGGTTCTTTAAATTGTTTGAGGCGGGGTATCTGGCGACGAGGTGAGGGTATCTGGGCGTGGACGAAGTGTTGTTGGGCAAGGCGGCGGCGATGATGAAGCTGTTGATGCTCGGAGCTCTCTCACGTAACTGCGCGACTGCATGCGGCGATTCGGTTGTTCCGGAACCGGCACTAGACAGGGGGGCCCTGTCGCAGCTCTCATGGTAATGGCGCGCGAGGGTCTTTGTTCAAGCTCCCGCCATCTCTCTGCCACGCCCCTCCACCGTTCCTTGATTGCTGATACTCGAACACCTTGCATGCTGTAGTCGCCGTCGCCCGCAACATCCAGTCCAACTTTATCACATTTATCACGATAATATCATCACACATCCTCTCGGTCGCATAGCTGTGCGCAGCCACCAAAGATATGACCACCGCTATGGAACCCACGACGGGCTCCTCGTCTTTGAGCAATGGCGTCGCCTCGCAGCCAAAGAAGGTCGCATACTTCTACGACTCCGACGTTGGCAACTACGCCTATGTTGCAGGCCATCCAATGAAGCCCCACCGCATACGCATGGCGCACAGCTTGATCATGAACTACGGACTGTACACCAAAATGGAGATTTACGTAGGTGACTCCGACCTCAATCCTCTATGGATCTGTGCTAACTCACCGGCAGCGCGCTAAGCCCGCGTCCAAATACGAGATGACGCAGTTCCACACCGACGAATACATCGAGTTTCTCCACAAGGTCACTCCCGATAACATGGAGAGCTTCACACGTGAGCAGAGCAAATACAACGTCGGAGACGATTGTCCAGTCTTTGATGGTCTATTTGAGTTCTGCGGTATCAGCGCTGGCGGCACCATGGAGGGCGCTGCGCGCTTGAACCGAGGAAAATGCGATGTCGCAGTAAACTGGGCGGGAGGACTGCATCACGCGAAGAAGAGCGAAGCCAGTGGTTTCTGTTATGTCAACGACATTGTCTTGGGAATCATCGAGCTACTCCGATACAAGCAGCGCGTGCTGTACATCGACATCGACGTCCACCACGGAGATGGTGTCGAGGAAGCTTTCTACACGACCGATCGCGTCATGACCGTCTCATTCCACAAGTACGGCGAGTACTTCCCCGGCACCGGTGAACTGCGCGACATCGGTGTCGGCAGCGGCAAGAACTATTCCGTCAACTTTCCTCTTCGCGACGGCATCACCGACGAGACCTATCGCAACATCTTCGAGCCCGTCATCGAGGCGGTCATGACATACTACGGCCCAGAGGCTATTGTTCTACAATGCGGTGGTGACAGTCTTTCCGGAGACAGGCTTGGTTGCTTCAACCTGAGCATGGACGGCCACGCCAATTGTGTCAAGTACGTCAAGAGCTTCGGCGTGCCAGTCATCGTATTGGGAGGAGGTGGTTACACTATGAGAAACGTAGCGCGAACTTGGGCCTACGAAACAGGAGAGCTCGTCTCGACCAAGATGTCCAAGCAGCTGCCTTTCAACGACTACTACGAATACTTCGCTCCCGACTACGAACTGGACGTCCGTCCTTCTAACATGGAGAACGCCAACTCTCACGACTACCTGCACAAGATCAAATCCGCCGTCATCGACAATATTCGGAGAACCGGAAAGCCATCAGTCGAAGCCTTCACCAACATTCCGGATGTGCCCGCGGGTCTGACTCGCGCAACGGATTCAGACGCTGAAGATGAAGACGATGATCTCGATGCCGACGAGAACAAGGATGTGCGCATGACACAGCGTCAGCGCGACCAGCAAATAGAGCACGACGGCGAGCTCTACGACGCGAGCGATGACGAGGATTACAAAAACAGCCTCGGAGTGCGCGAGCAGCCCGGCACCAAGAAGAGGCGACACATCACCGACTTCCCGAACCCCAACGCTGCTCCAGAGGATGACTTGGACCGCATGGAGACCAATGGTGAAAGCGCCGTATCCACACGGCAAGCATCTGCAGTCGCCAAGTCGCGCACAACAACCCCCGCCGCTGGCGAGCAAGAAGCCGACGAAGATGGTGACATCGACATGGACGCGGCGCCTGCTGCGACTGCACCTGCCGCTGGCTCAACGCGATCACAATCGCCCGCTGGTGTCGTAACCCCACCCGAATCCCCACCAGCCGCGGCAGCAACGACAACCATGGCACCTACTTCAGCCCCCACGGCAGACGTCGAAATGGAGGAGAATGACAACAAAGAAGAGGTTGCCGCCGCTAAAGAAGAAGGTGACGCAGAACGCGACTCCGAAAACGTCAAGGGCGAGGTCCGCACAGAGGTCGCTAAGGATTAAGCACCCAAACGGCGGTTCTTTGCTGCATTTGCGAGGCGTTTGCACTTTTCATCGCACTATTTTCTGGGTCACTTCTTGACGACGGGTAGCGGGGTCGGTGTTTTGGTGTGATGGGAAATAGCTTGCGTGAGTTAGCTCAAGCTAGGGAATACCTTTTTGGATTTTACTGAAGTATGTTATTCTGATGCAATGGGTGCTGTTGTCTCTCTATCATTGTATGTCTTACGTGCTAGAATGAAATATGAATACCAAAGCAACGATCGATTTCACGTCCTGGGCCTCTTGTCGACATATCTTGGACAACTTAACACCACTCCCCGCAAGCCTCAACATCCCACACCGGTCTCTTCCCCACATCCGCACTCGTCTTCTTGCCTTTATTCTTCTTGACCTCTTCGCACGCGCGCACCATGTCCTCATCACCTTCCAACAATCCGGCTACAACACGCTCGGCCATGCCACAAAGCTTCGCAACCAAGCACTTGTAATGCCCCAGCGTACCAGTCGTCTCAATCAGTACACGCATCCTTGGCTTCGCAGCTGTAGACGAAACAGAAGTACCAGTACCAGACGCCGACACAGGAGGACAATGTCGAGATCTGGCGATCTTACTAACGGGACCACCAGTCTCGATACCATTCTTCGTCTTCACCGTTGGTGTTAAGTCGTCTTCGGTGTCTTCCTCCCCCAACACCTTACCTACTCCGTACAATCTCTCCATCTTCATCTTCCTCAGTCCTTCCATTCTCGTCTGTACGGAGCTTTTCCTTCTTTTCTCTTCGAAAACTACTAACGCGATCTTTATCCCCATTTCTATCTCTACATCCTCTTCATCCTCCTCCTCTTCATCCTCCTCTTTATCCCCCTCTTCCTCTCCCATACCCACACGAGGTACACATACAGGTGCTTCGACAATCGGCACACTGACTCTCAGCGGATTGCAGTCCGGGTCGTTTGCGTAGTATCGCACGAGGAAGGCGAGGTGTTTTGAGCATTCGTTGAGGAGGGGTTTGGGGATCGAGGGGTGCGTTAGTTGGAGGTTTAGTTCGGAGAAGATGCGGTGGCGGAGGGGGTCGATTGGTGGTGTCATTTTGAGCGTGTGGTAGGGGTAATGTTGGAGTGTATGTACGAAGGATAATTCTTTGTAGTAGTAGTGGTGGCAAGGGGGATGGTGGGTTGAGGCGGTGTTTATAGCGATGACGAGTATGGAAGGGGATGATAGTTTGCTGTCTTGAGACATTCGTTGCTGCTGTAGTTGAAGAGGTTAGACAAACTGACTTTTTGTTGTCAGAGACGGGTCGGTGCGGGCTTGTTTCAAGCTGCGTCGATTGCTAAGTTTGACATTTAGGTCAGACAAATTCACGATGCCAGTCTAGAGTAAATAAGTCGAAAGCTCTGTGTCTAGTTTCTAGGAATTGCCTCTATGCATGTCTTTCGAGTTGGACAAAAGCTTTAAGAACTACATCGCTGGATCAGAGTACCAGATGCATGTCGTCCAAGTCAATATCCAATCCTGAACTCAGCTGTGGGATCTGCTTGTAGTTACTCTCGTCCAGGGTCTTCCGGATGAACTTGAGTGTCTGTATTCCGGTCAGTACAACAACGCTCAGATCCGCCAAACATATGTCAAGCACTCACCTCAGCATAAGTCGGAGTCTGATCTTGTTTCATCATCTCCAAGAACGCCCACGTCATCGCACCCGTCGCTTCCCCTTCAATCCGCGCATCCGCACTTGTCTGATCGTCCCTACACCCACTAAACATCGTCACCATCTTCTGCTCACTCCCATACTGCCCCGCAAACTCTCCACTTTCCAACCCCTCCTCCTCCTGCTCTTCCCCAAAATGCTTCAGTCCCTTGAAGAACGTACTCGCACCGGCAAGCAACTCCCTCGCCTCCCCAACTTTGCTATACGAGAAACCGCCAGAGATGATATCGCGCGCCTCATTAGCAAGCGTAAGCCCAGCTTTCAAGTTATCCATCAGACTGATCTGGCCATCGCTATCGGAGCGGTAAACAAACGGTAGTTCGAGCGCGCTACCAGAATGACAACAGTCCATTATGACAAACAACGTGCAATCCCGCGCCATATACGTAACAAGATGTTCATGTAAAATGGTACTGGAGATCTGGCCGCGCTGTTCGAAATCCACAGGCACGATGGAAGCATCCATTCCCGTCGTCCTGTTTCCGTCTACGTCTGCAATCTGACCGCCATGGCCCGAGTAGTGGAGGAACAAGGTGCATCCAGGTTCTGAGACGAGCCAGTCCATGGCTGCGAGTAGGTTGTGGCCCGTGGGGTAGTAGGGTGAGTCGTAGGGTACTTCTGGGCGGTCGGTGAGGATGACTCGGTCTTTGTGTGAGTTGGTGTAGCCCCGGTAGGAGAGAAATTCTGCCATGTTGTCTACGTCTGAGTGGCAGCCCTTGAGTTCGTGGCTGCTGCCGACATAGTTGATGCCGATGAGGAGGGACTTCTTGCGGCGGAAGGACATGTTGAGGTTGGATAGAAGGACGGAGTAGGTGTGCGATTGTGATGTTGGAAGAAGGATTCTAGGTGGCTGTGGCTGAGGTTTGTAGTGTGGTTGTTAAGTGTTGGTAGTGGTGGGGTAGTGAATGATGTGGCTGATCACTGCCCAATCAATTCTAGTGGGAAGACGCGTCGCGCCCCGCCCACGTGCATGCGCGATTGTATGCTGCAAACAGCAATACGACATCAACCAAAGTTACGAGGATCTTGGTGGCTGGTTTTGCGACCAGTCTAGGGCATTGCTTCGGTGCAGAAAGTGATGATGACGTCACTTGGTCGTGCGCGCATCTTACAACTTCATGTATCACATACATCACAAAGAGTCGCGGCATGCCGCCACTACAGTACCATGAATCGAGATATCAGTCCACCTCCCTCGAAACGACGCAAGGTCGCGACAAACACAGCGGCGTCTCCCGGGCAAACGGCGCCTCCAAGCACGCCCGCATCTCCAACGCCCCTTCCACCTCTCGACTCAAACACATTACGCATCTTCTCTTGGAACATCGATGGCATCGCTCCATTTCTACAGAAGCCAATCACAGATTTCTTCCAAACTTCCAAATCCAGAACGGCGCTTAGGGACGATGCAAAGAACGCCCGACCATCAGCCTCTCTGAGAGCCTTCCTACACAGACACCAATGGCCGTCCATCCTGTTCCTCCAAGAAGTCAAGATAGCCCACACAGACGAAAAAACCCAAGACGCAGTCAAAAAAGCAGTAAAATCACCCTTACCAGAAGAAGAAGGAACTCCCCATAATAAGCGCCCACTATACCACGTCCACTTCACCCTCCCCACCGACCTCCACAACGCCCGCGGCCCCAAACGCAGCGGCAAAATCTACGGCGTATGCAGCCTAATCCGGCGCGACCTCTACATCCCCTACAAAATCGCCCTACGAACCGTAGACTGGGACAACGAAGGCCGCATCTCCGTCGTAGAACTCCGATCGAAAACCAGCACAGCAAAACTCGCCATCTTCAACATCTACGCCGTCAACGGAACGGAAAACGCGTATCGAGATCCGCAGACCGGTGCGTTCAAAGGAACGAGACATGATCGGAAGCGCGCGTTTCATAAGCTTTTGGCGAGGGAGTGTAGGGAGTTGGAGGAGAAAGGCTGGGATGTACTACTTGCAGGCGACATGAACGTCGCGCCTGACGAGCGAGACGGGTATCCCAAACTACGCATCTTCCCGCAAGCACACGTAGTTAACCGCGCGGATTTCCACGATAAGCTGCTGGGAGGGGGTGGGAAGGCGAAGGAACCGTTTGATGGTGTTGATGTGTGGAGGGAGATGTATCCGCATGAGAGACGGTATACGTATCATTCTAGAGGGAGGAAATGGGGGAGTAGCTGTGATAGGGTGGATTACTTTGTTGCGGGGAGGAGGATGTGGGAGAAGGGGTGGGTTAAGGCGGCTGGGATTCTGGACAGTGAGGAGGAGATGGGGACGAGTGATCATGTGCCGATTTGGGTGGATGTTGAGATGAAGGAGGGGGATGGAGACCGGAAAACGTCGAAAGAGCAAGAGAAGGATGCCGTAACAATCTCATCGTCCTGAGCTACAGGCTTTCTCCAATCTCCACATCGCCATCCAGACGTACCCACGACCCACACCCTTTCACTCCGCCTCCCCCGTATCCGCCACAAAAAACGGACTCGTCCCCATCCCATTAAACGCATTAACCTCCCACAACTCCGTCGTCCCACGCAGCACCTCATACCGATTATAATCCCCACACCCACTCCCCGTATTAACACACTCCGTCGTAATCCGACCCGCAATGCGCTCACCAACCTCCTGCCCCTCGAACCACGCACCGTGCAAGAAACCAAAGTACTCCGCGCTCATCGCCTCGCCCGCAAAATACAGCCTGCCCACATTCGCGCGAAGGTTCTGGTGCATTTCGAGCGTCGTTCCAGCAGGCCAGTTAGAGTAGGAACCGTAGGACCAGGGTGTTTGGGACCAGCGCGGGTAGGTAAACGCGATGGGTTCAGGGACCGTGATGTTGGGAAACATTTTGCGGAGAACTGCCATACCCTCCGCTTTTGTAGTTTCATCGTCCTGCGCTTCCACGCGGTACGACTGTTCGTCTACAAGCGTAGCGAAGAGGATGTTGGATCCGGGCAGAAACCCTTCTGTCGATAGACTCTGCCAGACGGTGTAGTACCCACGTGTAGTGGGATCAGCGTAGAGGAAGAATTGCTTGTCGGTTGGCCAGAAGGTTTCGTTGAATTGGAAGAAGAGTTTTGTGTAGGTGCCGAAGGAGAAGGTGGCGATGGCGGATTGCTTCCAGTCGGGGAGGGTGGGCGAGAAGGTTATGGCGTCGTTTTGGAGGACGCCGAGGGAGACGGTGGAGATGGCGTAGTCGGCTTCGATGCAGGAGCCGTCGGAGGTGAGGATCTCGACACCGGTGTCGGAGTAGGTAATGTTTGTTACGATGGTGTTGAGGAGGAGGCGGGGGTCAGCGGGTTTGAGAAACTTGGAGGCTTGGTGCTTGAGCCAGGTGTTGAAGCCGCGTTGGTCGGTACAGACTATAAGAATTCTTGTCAATGGTGGCCTCAAATACAGGTAAAGAGATACGTACAGTTGCTGACCTCTGAGAAGCCATAGTAGGTCAGATTATATCCTGTGATGCCGTAGACGAAGCTTGATTCCTCCGGCGTCTACAAAGCTTGCGTATTAGCATGTCTCGCAATCGATCATTCCAGATAGCTTACCTGAGCGGTCTCCCAATCCCAGAGATAGTACTCCACAGCCTTGCGCGCCGGATCGCCCTTTGGTCTCCACCCGCTTTGCCAAAGACCTGCACGGAAGCTCCTGTCTTGCAAGTTCTCGGAGAGTAGCGTTCCAGCACTTTGCTCGAAAACACTCCAGTACTCTTCAAATTCATCCAGTAAGTTCGTGAAGTCCACAGCGCCCGTCTCGTTGTAGGTCGTGACGGAGAAGGAATCAGAGTTTGGGCTGGAGAGGTTAACTTGTTTTGAGAAAGTCCAGACGGGGTTTTCTGGACCATCTACTGTGTTTTCACCCAGACCAGAGATCCAGTTGGCGCCGAGCTCGACTGTGTAAGGGTTGCCGCTGGAGTCCGATCCGAATTTTGTATTTCGCATGCGACCACCGATGTGATCTTGGTACTCGAGAATCAGGAAATCGGTAACTGATTGATTGGCAAGCGCTTGCTACAATCCATTAGTAGCTGGCTTAGATATAACCGTTGAGCCTCCGAAGTGTATGGTATCAGATGAATTTTGCGTTGTTCTGTTCCTCTTGAAAATAGTCTCAATGTAGACTTACAGCTGATGTGATACCGGCAACTCCGCCACCGCTACAAGTTTTTAGTCAACCTTTGATCTGTGTTCTTGGAGATAAAACCTACATGATGGCCACAGTAGTCTTCCTACATGTGCTGTTGTTGGCCCGTCCATGCACTGCCGGCGCAGCGAAGGCCAGTGGTACAAGACCAGTGGCCAACAGCAACGTATCCGCCAACCTCATGATGAATACGCTTCGAGAGATAGTTGTGAAGGATGTAAGGCTTACTGCAGTCTGACGCACATCGACAGATACTTAAAGCTTGACCTAGGAATGCATGCTTGAATGCATATCTCAAGTACCATCCACTTTAGTTCCGCCTACGTTCCTTCCCCCGCATTAGTCCCACGGCAACGGCCGGGGATGGCGGTAGTAATCGAGGTACAGTAATAGCGGTTAGTCGCATCTTACCTATCACAGATAAGCATGGGTTCATGGGTTCGTGACATGGGTTCGTGATCCGGTGTTCATGTGTCGCAACGCAGATCTTAGACCTGCCTAATATGGGCATAACCTCATGGAAACTTGGAAGTAGAGTAGCAGTAGAATGACGGCTAAGTTCAGACGCAGTCAGGACGGATATGCAGCTTGATTGAAAGAGCATGGTGTGGAAGGTAGTACGAAGGCCGATGTAGACCGGGGGTTACTGGCGGGCGCCGAAGATGATAAGAGCGCCGCGTGTACCTGCTGCATGCGCAAGGTGACGTCGGTCTAGATGGCATGTGCTCGTCGGTATGACCGTAGTGCTCTTGCCGTTATTTTCGTTGGAGGTCGTTGTTGAATGCGAGATGATGCTGTCATAGGAAGTGCAGCGTCGATGCTAGCTGGGCGAGGCTGACCCGTAGTTCCACCGCGTGAACCCAGGGAAGCTATGACCACAGAGGTCTGCTCCCACACCTCCACAACCATCGCGTGATTTCGACGCGTCCACGGGTATGCGCGCGACAAGTTGAGTTTAACCGAAAGATGTTGAAGAGTCTGAACGCGTCTTATTACGCGAGCAGTCCAAGACGCGGGAAAAGCGCAAGGTTTTCGGGACGGCACGATAGCGGGGTTTTTGGTCATGTCATCTTGCGCTCTTCGCCTTTCGCTTCCAATGTCACTCCCATTTCTCGCAGCTTCCATTGACACTCAATTGCTCTCCCGATCTCTGCTTCGCATCTCTACTATCGCGTCATTGTCTCTTCAAACGTACGGCAACACAGCCAGGATGCAGCCGAGTAGCAGAATGCCCGATCAAGGTAACGTCAGATAGCAGAACGCATGAGACCGGTGTTCGCTTGCCAGCATGTTTGCTGGCAGCGATCTGAGAGATACGGTCTGAACTTGATCAGGTTAAAGCCTGCGAAAGGACTCATGCTTTGCTCCCTCGCCGCGAGGCTGCTACTAATGGCTTTAGGTCGCCGTCATGGACCCCATCACGAACCCGCCCGATGAAAAGAAGTCGATATTCGCCCCGAACGCGAGAAACGAACCCGGACTACCTGTCAGCGCACACGATACCGAGCATGAAGGAGTGGAACACCAGAGCAGATGGCAGGACATGTGGAAGGCGTTTGAGAGGCAGCTTGTCGCATACAACCTCGAGGCTCGCGGCATTGAGCGCGTCGAGCCGGAGGAGCGTCAGGACTTGCGCCTGCTTGGATACTCTCAGGTGGCCATCATGTGGTTCAGCGTCAACCTCGCGGCGAACAACATCACGCTGGGCATGCTCGGTCCTGCCGTCTTCGCCCTCGGTTTCCTCGATTCCTGCATGCTGGCCGTCTTCGGCGCGTTCGTTGGCTGCCTCGTTGTCGCATACATCGCAACCTTTGGCCCGAAGAGCGGCAATCGAACTATGATCTTCTCGCGATACGTCACGGGCTGGTGGCCGTCGAAGGTCGTCGTCCTGCTCAACATCATCGTCTTACTCGGCTACGGCATGATCGACTGCGTAGTCGCTGGGCAGATCCTCTCCGCTGTCTCAGGCAACTCCATGTCCGTCGTTGTCGGCATCATCATCGTAGCGATCATCGCATGGGCTATCACAACGTTTGGCTACCAGATCTTCCACTACTACGAGCGATGGGCTTGGCTACCACAACTCATTGTGTTATGCATTCTAGCTGGCGTCGCCGGTCCGCAATTCAATACCTCATCCGAGTCTCACGGCGACGAAGATCCAGATACCATAATCGGGAATCGCATCAGCTTCTTCGGCTTGACACTCGCTGCGGCTATCACGTACGGCGGAGGAGCAGCAGACTATTTCGTCTACTATCCAGAACACGCATCTTCGTTCAAGATCTTTGGCATGACCATGCTCGGTCTAATGTGTAGCTTCACGTTCGCCTTCGTCTTGGGCATCGGCCTGGCATGCGGTATGCTTACCAACACGGACTGGGAAGCAGCATATGGCGTATCGCAAGGCGCTCTCATAGTCGAAGCATACAAGCCGCTGGGCGCGTTCGGCTCGTTCTGCGGTGTGGTAGTCGCCTTGGGCCTTGTCGCCAACCTCATTGTCCCTACCTACTCTTCCGGCATTGACGCCCAGATACTAGGCCGCTATGCAAGTGTTGTACCGAGAGTCATCTGGAACACTGTTGGCGTAGTCATCTACACAGTTTGCGCACTAGCAGGGCGTGCCCATCTCGCCGAGATCTTCACCAACTTCCTCGCTCTCATGGGTTACTGGGTCTCGGTCTGGATCGCCATCACCCTGGAGGAGCATCTGATCTTCCGTCGCAAGACCGGCTTCAATTGGCAAGTCTGGAACCAGAAGAAGAAGCTACCGCTGGGTATTGCCGCCTTCACGTCGTTCGTGATTGGCTGGATTGGTGCCATCATGTGTATGGCCCAGGTCTGGTACATCGGACCTATTGCTAAGCAAGTTGGGACTTATGGGGCTGATGTATGTGCATGTGAGAAGTCTGAGATATGCTAAGCTAACGTGCATAGATGGGCAATTACGTCGGTTTCGCATGGGCTGCAATTGTCTATCCGCCTCTGCGGGTCTTGGAGCTTAAGCGTTTCGGCCGATGATCAGGACCTTTTCACCGCTCAGAGCGCAATCTGCTTGAAGACGTCTGCGTAACGCCTGAATCATGCAGCAAGAAGTCAATGGCGCTCTGAGTCTTCCTATCGCACATGTCAAGTACAGCAAGCCTTTTTCACCCGTCCTTCCTGTTTCTTTTATCATTGCGTGTGTAATGAGATGAGGTCGAAAACGACATGGGAAATTATTTGACAAGAGATGGCCAAGGTGCCTAGTATGCGTACACCCCGGCGATAAGTTGCTTTCTTACTGCGTATGCACCCTGAGACTACATCAATGTTAAGTATCCTCACGCACTGTTACTTGTGGTTGTCCGGTGGGCATTTGCCGACCATTTCGATGCAGAATCAAGATGATGTCATCGTCTCTTGCGCAGTTCTAGACCGGAAAGAGCACATCAGACATGCATTTCTTCTTCTTGGTTCCATACACGGATCCCTGGCACAAAAGTATAGGCTTCGCTATCCGCCCGTGACATCCGTGGAATAGCAACCGCGTCTAACTTGGGGGTAAGTTTGGGCATCAAAGGCCATTCACTTCGCATAGTAGTCGTAAAATTCCTTCGTCACTTCATGTAGGGATCTTCAGTCACCTCGTATGCTCTTCTATCGTTGTCGTTTTTTAAGCTCAGTTTGCTATCTTGCGCACGGGCCTGGCAACGCTGTTATTGTGGAAGTCACGGTGACTGCCTGTTGCGCTCGTCTCTGGCTTGGCGTTGTTGTGACTGCTGTCTCTCACCTCACCTCCCCACAACCAAAACAAAATCCCCCACCACACGGACAGCTCTTCTGTCTTTTCCCATCCTTTCCCATCCCCAATCACTACCACCGACCACTGGCAACATGTCGGGCAACCTCATCGACCTCAGTGACGAGGGCACCTCCTCTCAGAACACCACTGGCATCAACGGCATTCACCGTACCAACGGTCTTGTCGGCCGCATGTCACTCTCGGAGAACCGCGCAAGGTCGCCTCCCCGCAACCACTTCGCAGGTCTTGATGTCCTCATGAGACAGAGGCAGTCTTCTACACCAGTCCCTTCCCCAGCCCCGCGACCGGTGTCGCTGCCACCTGCGGCCAGCGGTAAGTGACCAGATCCATATATAAATTACCGCATGACTGACTGACCATATCTAGTCCCTCGCTTTGCTACACGTCTCTCTTTAAGTTCGGAGATGTTCTCCCCGTTGGCTCAGCCGTACAGGGCCCCGGAGTCTGTGGCGTCTTTCCTGCAAGAGCAGCAAGAGCCCTTGACTTCCGCCCTTAGGTCAGATCAGCCGATCCCCGAGTACATCCCTGAGAACAGGATGGAGTTTAGGAGTATGATTGATACCATCAACGACTACAACAAGGCCACCGACAGCGAGTCTGATCATCGTTCTGATCGCCGCTCCTCGTCGCCACCCGTCCCTGACCTCGAACTGTCTGTGCCTACTGGTCCTGACACACCCCCGACCCCGACAACCGCCCATGGTGAGCATCCCGTCCATGATTTTAGACCCGGCCAAACGGCGGCTGCACAAACGAATCCGCAGGTCTGCGGTCTTGTGACCCAAGAGCTGAAGAGGAAGTTGGCGGCTGCTGATGGAGCCTTTGCCAGGCTCAAGCACGAGAACACTGAGCTCACCACCAAGCTAGGCCTTATCGGATTCCATATCGAGTCCACCGAGAACCAGAATGCCGCGATGTCTCGCGCTATGTCTGAGAAGGACGCCGTGATCAAGAAGCAGGAGCTCGAGATGAAGAAGCAGGAGCTTGAGATGAAGAGCAAGATGACTGGTATTCAGGACTTGGACGCCAAGCTAAAGAGCAAGGACGCTGAAATCAAGGCCAAGGACGCTCAGCTGGTAAGGAAAGAAGTTGAGATCGCGAAACATGTTGCTGAGATCAAGAAGAAACATCAACAGCTAGGTGCTCGCAATGCGTTGATCAACAAGTCAAACCCTGGAAGTAAGTTCGAACATCATACTGTACCAAAAGGGCCTAAGCTAACTCATACTAGATGACAAGGTCGGTGTGCATGGCGCCAGGATGGCTGCTAAGGATGCCGAGTTGGCCGCGAAGGATGCCGAGTTGGCAGCGCTCAAGCAGACCTTCGAGGCTCGAGGCCGTAAGATGGAGACCACCCGCTCAACCGTCAAGGAGCACAAGGATCTCATCATCAAGGAGCAACAGAAGGCAGCCGACCATCAGCGGATGGTCGACTATTACCTCTTGCAGAATCAACACCTTGCTGACGCTGCGACTGCACGCGAGAAGACCATAGCTGATCTGCGACAAGAGCTTGTCGTCCGAAAGTTTGAGCTGACCGACGCCCAAGAGCAACGTGGAAACCGCGGCGCCATCGAGGACATCAAGGGCAAGCTTCGTGAAATGACCACTCTTTCCGATCGCCAGCGAGCCCAGCTCAAGGACGCCAAGGACGAACTCAAGTTCAAGGATGCCCGCATCATGGACCTCAGCAACAATGGCGAGCGTCTCCGTGGTGCCATCCATGTCGTCCCGCCGCGCAATGTCAAGCTCCCTGAGACCGTCGTCGCTTGCATCGAGTGTTACAGCATGGATCGAAGCTGCGACAGCGGTACCAAGTGTCGCCCCTGCATGGAGAACAACACAGAGTGCCTGCGCTTCATGTGCTCATTGAAGTACAAGAACGGCAACTGCCCCCTGGTCCCTTGCCCCCTCACCCACGACGGGCAGGGTTTCCTCATGTTGCCGCGACCTCGTCCTGAATGGTGAAAAGCTCAACACGGTGAGCGAGGAAACGATTGATGGACTCTCATGAGATTTGATGCATGTTTCTCTGGCGTCGGCGTCGGAGTTGGCATCTGTGCGTTTGACCAAGCCTGTGGGCGGCCGAGTGCTGGCAGTTTTCTGACCGAATAGCACGATTAGGTAGAGCCTCACTAAGGAAAAAGTCTTCAAGATGAAGCATTCATGAACTTCTATCCGAGTTTGACCGTGATGACCAGGGTGTAGATCGTGCTGTTGTGACGTCATTTGTTCGCCTTGCTAATACTAGCACGTCGGGGCGGAAGGCAAGCGCGAAGGATGCCGCTCGTACATGATCACCATGCGCATCTCGGGCTCAGAATTCTCCTTCAATTTTAACGACGAGCTATTCAGAGTGCTGATCAGAGGCGTGCAGTGCAGTCCGCCTCGTGCCGGGGTCTGCGTTGTGGCGTGTCGCAGACATCTGAAACCGCGTGCGGCGCGGCACCGGGCGTCTTCACAGTCAGCATGGCATCGCGGCTGCTGCCTTCCTGGTTGTGCCTGCCGTCTGCGGATCTTTTAGTTTGATCCTATTTCCTCGTTTACTGCCTCTCTCTAAACAATTCACAACAGCACGCAATCATGGAAGAGATGGCAATGAAGACGGGTTCGAGCGGGCGTGAAGTACGGGCGGTTAGTATTATTGCCGTACATGTTCGCTTTATCAATTCTAATGAGCATATAGGCTTCCGAAGAGGAACCAGGTCCCGTAATTCGACAGCGCCCACTGTGGAGAGTACCGCAACTAGGGCTGCTCGTATTCGCGATAGTATTGCTGTATTGGAATGCGTGCCCTCCCGGCCACACGACGACTTCTGACCGATCTTTATACGACACCACACCGGCCACCGTCAACTACGCCAGATGTGAATCGATTGTTTCTTCTGAAGCGCGCACATTCGGCTTCAACATCTCGAACAGCGACGGAGCTGGAACCCATTGGCGTCTATCCGACTCATCCAATTCCACCGGTCGTCTATCTGGTATAATTCACGTCCAGAGAGGCGACGTCGACCAGACCTCAAATATCGAAGTTCGGCTCGAAATCAATTCCAGCTCTACTGCAGACTACAAGAATGTTGTTTACAACCAAACTGCAATGAGCCTCAGCCTGGACTATCTTCCCCCCGACGATGACGGAGACGTGTGTACAGAGATCAAAGTTATGATCTACTTGCGTCCGGAATCACCCGCGCGTTCATTGGATATGCTCGAGATCAGGTCCGAGACATTCGATCTATGGGTTCACGACTGGGCCTGGCAGATCAACAAACTCATCACACATACTTCGCACGGCGAGTACACATACGAAGGCGGCAAAGGCCCGGACCCGTTGCATCCCCACAAAATCGATTCCAGCTCAACAACAGGAGTCATATGGGGATGGTACGGCTGCGAAGGCAAATTAAAGATACATAGCAAAAGCGGGCAGATCGATCTGATGCTGGTACCGCGGTATACGTTCATTGGTAAACCGATGCGACCTGAAGAAATCGTGGTGTATACAAACAGCGGAGACATCAACGTCGCTGCGCTCTGGGAATATTGGCCACAGCAGCCTTTTACACATTACACGGAGATTCACTCGGCTTACGGCAATGTAGTCGCCGAGATACCACATGGCTCGTACACTACTCTCGCGAGTATCAAAGGCAACGTAAACGCATATCTACGACCATTTGCTGCCATGAGTCCGGATGATGAAAGCACGATCAAAACGACTACATTGTATGGTAACACAGTTTTCCGTCTGGATAATGCAGGCCGAGAGCTCTTGGATGAGTTGTACGATCCCCTTCTCAGTACGAAGAGTTCGCACTACGCCGGCACTGGTGATATGTACCTGCGGTACCCGTTCAGTTGGTTTGGGAAAATGGATGCGACTGTGAAGAAAGGCTCGATCAAATTTGGGGGCAGTGCGCTAGATGAGGTAGAGGAAGGTGAGGGGTTTGTGAAGGCTGTCAGAGGGAGAGGCGCGGGAAGTCGGATGGATGCGCATGTTGAGTGGAGGGGGATCATGGATGTCACACTGGGTATTTGGGATACGGATGAATGAGTAGCGTATCCGGTCGTCATACTGTTATCATTGCGAGTGCGCATGACCTTCTATCGATACACCAATCACGTATTATTGCTGTCGATCAACAGTCATGGGTGATTCCAACAGACTGCCATACATGTTTCGCAAGGCCAAACAACAACGGGCCATAAACCTCGCTGAGCTCTGATCTTCCAGCCCGATCGGCAGAACTGACATGAAGGTTTCGCATTGGGGTCAGGCCTACTCAGTAGATATCTCGGTGCATCTCCACAGCCTCACGCAGGATCGACTGTCTGCCTCATGACTGAGGTAGTTCTAATCAATCCTGCTACCGCCCTGTCGCTTCTCCGCCTTGCTGCTTACGTTTTCTGACTAAAAAGCGAGGCGTTGTCGACACCCCAGGTTTCAAGATGGTTCAAACCGAAGCGCCGGGCGTTATTGGCCCCACAACTTGTACAATGATCGAAATATCCCAACCAAGCATTGAAACATTCGTGAGCGACGTCTTTAGACCCCAAAAGGTACGCCCAATTGATGACACAGGTGGCACGTATACACAACCGACCTGAGAATCCCTGATGTCAGCTCCGTGCCGCTTCGTGAAGATGGGTTTGAGATCGAAAGTCTGCTCAGACGGTCTCGTATATGCTCACTGCTGACAGTAGATCCTTGAAGACATGCTCAAGGTGAAAAGGTATAAGAAGATCGTAGAGAGAGGACAATGGAGACATCGAACCAGCTCCTCCCCTCATCTCCTCTTCTACATAAGTTCCTCGTCAACATGTTTACGTATCAGAATTCTCTCGCCCTTGGGTCAGTACTTCTGGCACGGACGGTGTTGGGTTACCCCCAGGGCGCGGCCCTCAACCCCACATTGATCACCAGAGACAATGAGTTCATCTTTTCCGCCATCGGGGATTCTTGGGGAGTACGTAAACTCACTCAATCGCTACACGTTGGCTAATGCACAACAGAGCGGAGTTCAATGGGACAACAACACCGCATACGACGGAAACGAAGACGGATGCATGCGCTTCAAGTACGCCTGGTCAACCGTAGTCAACGACAGATACCAGGACTGGACACCAAACACAGACCAAGATCCCCAGTTCGAGTTCAGAGCCTGTTCCGGCGCCCATTTGGGAAAGAACATCCACCACCAAATGGACAAGTTGACACGACCGAAGATGACCATGCTCGAAGCCGGCGGGAATAATGCCGATTTCTACCCCATGGCCGACAGCTGCCTCTTCCATACCGACCCGAGAGTAGACTATGGGACTCATTACGAAGACGACGATGCTGACAAACCGACAGGATTGTGCAGGAAGGAGATCAAGCTAGTACGAGGAAGAGTCGGAGACAACCTCAAGAAGGCAGTCATAGAAACTATCGATATCTGGAGGGCCCACCCTGCTGTCAGCGGTAACGACGCAACACTCTTCATGCTAGGATATGCGCGCTTCTTCGCCCTTGACGACGCGTGCAACGACTGGGATTTTGGCAGACAGTTCCAATTCCCATGGAACGCACAGAAGCTCAAAAAAGAAATGCGACAGGAGTTTAATGATCTGGTAAAGTCTACTTCCATGGCACTCTCGTCTCACACACTAACACCCCTTACCCGCTTAGGTCGACGCTGTGAACCTTGCGATCCGCTCCGCCGTCGAACACTACAACGACCCAAAAATCCGATATATCGACATCAACCCCGCCCTGGAAGGCCACCGCTTCTGCGAAAAAGGCCACAGCTTGAGGGTGCAGCTCGACCCTAACAGCACCGAGGTGCATATCTTTAACAACCCCATCCGGCGGAGTATCACCATCCACGACGGCGACAGCGTTACCACATACGAGCCCAGCGACGACCCAGACGCCCCCAGCCCACCCGAGGATATCATTGAGAAGCTAGGCAGATACCCCGAGGGCGAATCCGTGCAACAAGATGAATACACGATAACCACCTTCCGCAACCCCGAGGAACCAAACTTGAGCATGGAGGTGAAGGTTGAGCCGCAGCCTCTAAACGGTGGGAGTGGGAGCGGGAATTTCAATGGATATATAGCGCGGACGTTGCATCCGAAACAGGATGGACACAAGGAGATTGGCGATGTGATTGTCGGGGCGCTCAAGAAGAATTATAGACCTGATGAGTCGGCTCCTGAGCCGCCGACGAACCCACCGAAGCCGACACAGCCGCCGCAGCCGGAAACTACGGTGCCCGGGTTTAACTGTCCGACCGGGTGTACTTGTAATTCTGGGGTTCCGCTTTGTTTCTAGGGTACTGGTTTGCGGGGGATAGGCGTGGTGGATGAGAAGTCGCGGGCTGATTAGCTTTCGGCGTTGAGATGTGAGGGCGTTTCTTTCGGGATGGTTTCGAGAAACAAGATTGGATCATCGGACGCAGCGCGTCTACATCGCCTTGATAGTGCTTCTGTCAGCTTTTTGGCCTGGTAGACTACTGAACATGGACTAGTGTTTGGATGTTCGACCTTCCCTGGAGTTTGGAGTCATATTTGCCTTGGTATTGGTAACGTTATCGCATTCTGTTGCGCTTGCTCGTACGGACGTTCTTCTACTCCCGCCATACTTACATATTGCGCTCAAGCTGTCAGAGCTGATATATAAGCGCGAAGGCCGTGACGCTCCCGTGACAGGAAATGCATGCGCGGTAAAAATGGTGTGCTAATGTGAGACCTGACCGGTCGGAGCTAGGATCGATCGGCCCTCATGTCAATGGTCTGGAATCTTTGGGAATAATTTATCTGCTGGGTTCCTAACCAGTCAAGACGTCACAGTCGGTTCGCCGTGCATTATATAAGCAGTAACACAGACGAGGCTGCTCGAGGCTTGGTGGTGGTCCTGGAACTCGGCTCCGCGTGCACTGCCATTGGCCCCCAACGACCGTTCACCTTAGGGCGAGGCAGACATGATTGTGATACGAGTCACAAGTCTGGTCCTGAGACCAATCCTGGAGTTTCGCGAAGCTCTCTATTTATGGCTGAGATAAGCCCATGATCCCTGGTATTGTGGTCGATCTGGGCGTTGGTGTTCCCAAAGAAATGGATGTCGGAACCCGCCGTGGCAGAGACGTGTGAGCAATAGGAAGAGCGCGGCATTGAACGTCGCGGCACAAAGGCGATTAGTCAAGAGAGATGATGACAGAGCTAGAGTCACGAGTGTGCTGAGAATAAGGATGATGATGCAGTTGTTGGTGGATTTGCAGAGTAGCGGCGGGAATTGGGTGGGCGGCCGTGGCGGCCACGGCCAGGAACCAGCCCAGCGTTGTGGACCTCCAGGGCTGAAGCGGGGCACCATGCGCCATGCGCGAACGGCCAAACATCTCCACGTCCCCAATCCCGTCACTAATGTCGCAATTTCCTCTTTCTCTCTCCCTCGATATCACAGATGATTGAGGGCCTTATCATGCACAACACCGCCATGGTGGCGATCCAGAGTAAGCCTCCTGCTCGGCCTACCAGGCCTCCCACGAACGGAAGCTCTAACCGTCCTAGCTAAATTACACGATGCCCATATCCCACGCACAGCCACATCACTACAGCATCGCCCGCGACGCGATCCGCTTGGTTGAAGATGAAGAATGCATCTATACCCGACTAAAGGCAATGGCTCGCCTGATGCACCTAATTCAGTCTTCCGAGTCGCCGACTCGGTTGACCGAACTGCCTCGCACTTAGACACCGAAACGGGTCACCTCTGAGACACATGCCAGAAAGCTTAACTTGAGCCTCCTCTCAGGCTTCCCTCTGACTAAAAACGGGACGATCCAATGATACTTCCTATACAGGCCGTCAAGCGGGTCACGGCTACCAAACTTAGCCCTATATCCGACCCTACACGTTCTGGCCGAGCTTTCAACGTTGCTCTAGCGCGTTCTTCAACGTGGAAACGACCATTCCTACTCGTTAGATGAGCACTAGATGGGTGATGGGGCGAGATCGAAAGAGTAGAGTGCTGCGACAGCCATGACTCCGGCTGTGAGTCGGTGGGAGATCGTTGGAAATGCGCTCATGCTCGTGCTGAGATGAGAGGCCTCATATCATATATAAGAGTCGGGATGGGGCACGGTTAGGGCCATCAACTCAATGAACATCATGGATATCTCCTTCTCGCCGGCTCTTGCTATGACTTCCCTTCAGGTCCAATCTCGTACTATCAGCAACATCGAGCAGTCTTCCATCGCCGTTATACACGCAGTCTCTGTCCTAGAGGCACACCAGCTTTTACTCGAAGTATACAGAGTTGCCTGGCACTTCATTCAACAGTCTCAGTACTCAAGTCAAATGTCACACCGAGGGCCATACTCAACTTCTGGAGAGATGAAGGATGGTGGAAACGACCCAGAACCGCCAGCTGCACCACCGTAAGTTCTCACCCCTTCCATTTCCAACTCAACCATCTTCAGACGACTACCACCAAACCAATATCACCCCCATTAACCATTTCCAACCCAGAATCATCATTCTCGCCCAATCCGGTAAAGCACCTGCGCCCCACTTCCAGGTACCAGACCCTGCCGATCTGCCATTCCAGCCGCACCCACCTACGTCATCCCTGTCGTACGTATGCCCAATCTTACCTAGGTAGTTTGTGCAACCATCTCGTATCTTTTGTCGGTCCAATTCCTAACTCTCTCCCCTCATTTCTAGACCTGAACATTCACGACAAGAATCTCAACTCACCGACGCGACATCGAGACCACCAAGTAAACCGGAACCGGAACCTCATCCTGCGCCACCGTGAGTAGACTGAGGAGACAGCCTTGCGCGAATGCGCACACGCGACTTGTTGCTGGAATTGAGCTGACGGGATACCAGTGTAATCATCTTATCGAACCAAACCCACTCTTCTCCCTCTACGTCTACCACCTCACCACCACACGCGCAAACCACACCCACCACCACCTCAACACCCACACAACCAACCTACCCCTTCCTCTCCTACCTACCCGTCCCTCCACCCCAATCCTTCACCAACCCCAACGCTCCCACCACAACCTCTACAATGGGCTCCAAAGTCAGCAAAGTCAAAGAACGCGCCACAGACGGCAAACTGCAACCCAGCCAAGAGCGCCTCGACAAGGAACAGATGAAGGAGCCGAGTAATTACTATTCACACCGTAGCAAGAGCATGCGGAGGAAAGCGGGGAAAGGGGGTGCTACCAGTGATGTGGGAGGGAGTGCTGGGGGTGCGGGGGGAGGGGCTGGTGGTGTTGCTTAAGGAAGGGGGAAGATGATACACGGGAGACTTGGAGGGTGTAGAGGCAGATTGAGAATTTGGATACAAGATAGGTGGTGGCATATTGTGTTGGCGTTTGGGATTGTTTTTCTTCTTTGGGGTGTAGCATAGCGATGCATGGGCATGAGGGTATTCACTTCTCCATCAATACATCAGGTATACTGTGTCTTCTTCGAGCAGCATTTCCCCATTTGCACGAGAATCGGTCCGCTATGTCATGGCGACAACTCAGCTAATCTCGCCGCATCGGTCCGTTGTCATCGCATTTCGTACAATCTCACCTATGTACAAACACGCACACACACGTTTAGACAACTCATTGCGAATGAACACATTACATTACTGAATTCATCTCACATACTATCCTCTTCACCCCCCTAGCACCACTATCTAGTGCATAGTCGCATTCCCACCAACGCGATAACTCTCCGGCGGCCCATTATGACTGTAAACAACACCACCCAGATCCAGAACAACCTTCTGCAGAATAACATTCGCCTCCACAAGCCACAGCTTGAGCGTGTGCTTACCAGGTGCAAGTTCACCGTGGTTAGTCGTGTTCTTCCACGCGCTGTCCGCGACCGCAACACCCCATCCAACAGGAAAGTTGGGCTGCGGCTGGTCGATGACGAACTGGCGGCGGGCTTCGGTCTTGTTGTCGATCTGTGCGATGTACGCGAGGGGTACTTTGGGGTTGATGTTGTGGGTGGGTGTGAGGATGAGGGTGACGTTGAGGCCCTTCGCCTTGGTGGTGGGTGTGAAGGTGACGAAGTCGTATTCTAGACTTGGTGCGCTGGAGGAGTCAAGACCCTCGGCTAGGTTGTTGGCGAGCTTGACGCCAGACATGGTACGACCGTATTTGGGGAGGACCATGTATTCGTTGTCGGAGGAACCAGGGGTGGAGCGCGTGTAGTGCTCTGCTTCGAAAGCGAGTTGACCCGCGGATTCGACAAAGCCGGCGTTGAAGTCGGAGGGGATGGACGTCTTGTTTACCATGAACATGACTTGTGGGTTTCCGCCCTGCGTGCCGAAGTCGGTGGAGCTGGAGAAGTTGAGCTTGCTTTGGGCGCCGAAGCCGTCTTCGACCTTGGTCCAGTCTACGTCGACGTAGATGCGGATGTCTTCGTCGTTAGGTTGCATGGTTCCCTTGGCTTCGGAGAGAGTGACGAAGGGGTCGGCGCTGATGTTCCAGTTGAAGGCGCCGGTGCCGCGATGAGAAATCTCGATCCAGCGCTTGGGGGTGAAGGGTGTCATGGCCGGGAGGGTCAGCGAACCGCCTCCGTTGCTGTGCCACATATCGTCACCGGGAATGGTGGCGTTGGAGCCCTCGACTGAGATGCCCATGTCACCTGCTAGAGAACGCTCTTGAGTCTGAACCCAGCGGAGGTCAGGAGTGGACTGGCGCATAGGCTGTTGCCTGTGATTAGGTTAGCATTATGACTTCAATCGCTAGATCATTTAGAACTTACCAGTATCCTTGGTATCCCAGATGGGTCTGGTCCATCATGTGGTCCCACTTGCCGTTGAGCTGAGTGTGGTAGAGGCGGGTGAGGTTGTGGTCCTTGTTCATGCCATCAATCACACGCTGCATCCACCTATTTGCGCTGTTGCGGCCCATCTGCGCGTAGATGATGTTCCTGGCGCCCGAAACTTGGACATCGACGTGGTTACCTCCAGCAAGAACACGGTGCAGAATGATCTCGTAGAATGCAGGCTGTTGCTCCGGAGAAAGCGCGGCGTTGACCTTGTTGGCGCGTTCGGCGAGTGACTCCCAGTGAGCGAGGATGCGGTCAGCCTCCTCGTAGTTGAGAACACTGAAGGAAGAGGGCTCGACCCATTCGAACTTGCGCATGTTAGCGAGGAAACCGTACTCGTCCATGATCTCGGCGATCTCCTCAGCATGCTCTTCACCGAAGTTACGGGCGGCGAATCCAGCGAGCCACTCGGGCACTGAGTCGTGGTTGTAAGAGTCCATGTCGTAGGCAATGTCGAACCAATGGCTGATGGCGATCTCGGCGGGCTTGATGTCACCAACGTTGACGATCCAGATACGGTCAGCCTCACGGTCCTTGGCCAACTTCATTTGCTCGTAGGTCTTCTGGAGCTGGATGGTATCTTGCCACTTGTAGTTGCGGGAGTCACCGACGTAGTCGAAGTGGTAGTAGACACCGGCACCTCCGGATCGGTTCTTCTCGTCGCCAACTGGGAGACGGCGGATGTTTTGCCAGTTGTCTTCAGTCCAGAGGAGAGTAACCCAGTCGGGAACTTTCATGCCGGCCTCAAAGTAGTCCTGAACTTCCTTGTACAAGCACCACATCTGAGGAACTTCAGACGCGTTTCCGTGGACTTTGTTGAGAATGTCTTGCTGGGCGTCGACGACAGCCTCAAGAACCGAGGTTTGGACATCGGAAGACATGGCGGTGTCGTGGTATCCGCGCATGCCGACAGTAACGACATTCTCGTACGGAGCAGCGCGCACGGCACCCTCCATGAAGTAGTCGTAGAGAGTGGCGTTGTTGGTCGCCCAAGACCAGCCAGATTCGGCACCCTTGGCGACCTTACTCCATTCCTGGGTGGCACGAACCATGGGCTCAGTGTGCGATGTTCCCATCACGATACCGTACTCGTCGGCAAGCGGCTGGTTGCGGGCATCGTCGACGTTGAACATGCCGTTCCACATAGCCGGCCAGAGGTAGTTGGCCTTGGAGCGGAGCAGCAGTTCGAAGACCTTGGAGTAGAACTGAGCTCCGAAAGGTGCGCCATACGAAGACTGAGGGTAGCGGTCGTTGGCCCAGCCGGTCAGAGCAGGGGCCTCGTCGTTGATGAAGAAACCTCGGTACTTGACAGATGGAGTCTTCTGGACCTTGGTGGTTTGGAGCATGTAGATGGAGTCGTGTTTCTTCGCAGGTACGTCGGCGAACCAGTGCCATGGCGAGACACCGATTTGCTCAGAGATATCGTAGATACCGTAGATGGCACCACGGCGATCGCTGCCTATAAAGAGTTAGCGTCGAGCTTCAAGACCAATCTCGGGATACATACCAGCAATGACAAGTGCGTCGCCAGTCATGTTTCCAGTCTGCTTCACCACCGCACTAACGTAGGACTCCCATTGACCCTCAATCTCGCTGACGTCGAGCTGTCCGCTGGCGATCATCTCGTCGATCAGGCTTGAGTTGCCAATGGTTCCCACGATGATGGTGCCAGCAGATGAGTTGGACGCAGCACTGCCACTAACGCTCCAGTCTTCGCTGATTCCAGTGACATTGAAGATCATGGAAGCGTTAGCCGTTGGCGTTCCCGAAGTCACAAGGGTACCATTGGTACCGGTAACGCGTCCGAAGTCGATAGCAAGGTCGTGAGCAGCGCGCAGAACACCAGGCCAATCCGCGGCATCAGCATGGATACTGGCAGGAGAGCCACGAGCGGCAAGAAGAGACGAGCCATCGCCTTCTGTAGAAGAAACAGTAGGCTTGCGGAAGGCCTCAAGAGCAGAACCCGAGCCAGCAAAGGCGACGGAAACCGACAGGGCGCTGACCACGGTGCGAGAGAAGAGCTCCATGATGCCTGGTTAGTAGTCGAGCAACGTCCTGAACAGCGAACAAAAACGCGGAGAATCCCCAGCTTTTGAATGGCTTCCCCAGACCATACGCCGCGGTGATAGCCACGACGGTAACCCCATAGTTACCAAGAGCTCCCCACCGCCCTAACCGTTTAGTCGACTAGTCATCGTGCATGTTCGTACATCGAATGACCACCTTCCCGTGAAATGTCTAGCAGCGACTGCATATCCAGGAACAGCATGGAGTTGCTGGCCAACGGCCCGATATTGAAGGACCCTAGTCGCTTTACCCCAGCCGGGACCGGTTGTTCTGTGGCTAAATTGACGTGACGTACATGAGCCAGTCGCCTTGTCGCTGCAAGACTTCTAGAAGGGCAAGCAAGCAGTCTTGGCGGTACGTCGGAGGACACGTGCAGCATGCAAATATCCGGATCCATGCACTGCACATGGAAAGTCGGTAGCAAAGGCGCTGTGCGATTGATTGGTACCAACTAGGCGTCCAGACGATCGGATACCATCTCTGGGATGCTGAGACGACGCAGAAATTGTTCCGTGCCAGTTCGCCAGGCTTTCCCTCGACGACAAACAGGTGGCCGTCTGGTCCCCCTCTTTGCACACGGAGATTTCCAAAAGAAACGCAGGGTGCGAAGCGCGAAGGGGCTTGGAAAACGGGTCTACGGGCTCATGGAGCGGCACTCCCCACGGTGGATGAAAAGGCTAAATGCAGTCCCCCGCAAACTGCTCAAACCGCTCTGGGCCTAGTGCGGCGGCGAGGCGCCAAGCATCGCGAAAAATGTTGGACGCGCGAATTATCCAAAGAAACATACAGCCGCCTTACCCCCAATAGCGCCACAGCAACGTCCGACTCGATTAGTGGAGATTTGCATACTATCGTGTGATTAGTCGTGTTCGGAGATCAATCACCCGACTAAGCCTTCCTTCACCGTTCCGGAAGGGAGTCTAAGACGCTCCGACTTTTGTCAAACCTCCGCATACTCGACCCCACGTACGCGTCTATAGCCGACTGTCGCAATGGCCCAAGGCGCAATCAAGAAGACCAAGGCCGCTCCTCCGAAGAAGTGCGTTCTATCTCCGCGCTCAACAGTCCACCGAGCGCAGATTATTCTCCCAACACGCATACTAACATCTGAACTCTAGGTCCTCGGTCGCGCGCAAACAAACCGGCGCCCGCGTCATTAAACCCAAGAAGGCGTCCATCATCACACAAAACAAGATCAAGCACAAGAGCAGTTCAGGGCTCGTGGGCAACACAGAGAAGATGCTTGCGCAGAAGGCGGGGCATTTGGAGATACTCAAGGGAGGAAAGAGGGATAAGAGGGAGCCCGGTGACAAGAAGAAGAGTGGTTGAAATGCGGACTTTGTGGAATAGATATCTGGCAAGGCGCGTGGGATTATGACCTGGGTCTCTGAGGGTTGGCATGAAGTAAAGCGCTCCGACGCGAGAGAGGCTTCATGGACAGCGAGAATAGTGTTCAGCGTGAGGAACGATGAGCCTTCCAAGGTTGTGCGATCGGTATCACGCGATACAAGCCAGGCCATGAGCCATTACCCGAAGGAATCAATGACAGAAGGCATACTTGAAGGACATGGGATGGAAGCCGAAGATATCACATGTTGAACAACATTGTCCATTCGCGAGGCAGATGCCGAGCCCATCAAGTGGGTATTCAGGTAGCATATCCCAGCGCCTTGCCGCGACCAGAGAAATGGAAAAAAACCATCAAGTCCATACCAAGTTCTCAAATGATGCCGGCTCGTGCAGCTTCACCACCTCCAGCATCAACCACCGCTTCCCTCGCCTTCCCTCTGCCCAATCCACCCTCTCCAACGCCCATCCTCCGTGCGACATAGCGCTGTGCAACAATACCCACACTCAAATTGATCGTCTCCTCCATCCACTCACTAACCCACTCCCGTGGATCAACACCACCACTCTCGATAATCTCATAAATCTCCTGCGGTAGTTGTTGCTCCTCGCCCTCAGCCTCGGTATTGGCAGGCGCATCTAGCCAGTCGACCCATTTCGACGGGAAAGACTGGCTGATGGACTTGAAGGAAATGCCGTGGATAGGGTCGTGCAGGTAGATAGCGAAAGCCACCTCCTCTCCATCCTCCTTCTGTTCTTCCACGTCCGATTTCTCTTCTGAGGAGGATGTAGCGAAGAGTTCGTCTTGTACTGGGTAGCTGATAGCTTGAATCGCAATAAAGATGTCGCTGCTCCGGACGGGGTTCGTCTCGCTCAGGACCTCTGTCGCTTGCTTGGCGGCCTCTTCTACACCTCCTCTTGCACCGAAGAACTCGTTCGCGTAGGACTCTGCGCTGACGCGTGCGAGCTTCGTGCCTTCTACCAGTCCTTTAACCACAGAGAGGTCGCGCTTGTCGGTGTGTCGCCACCATGGCCCGTCGTTCCAGCCTCCGCCGCCGCCCCGGTAGCCGTCCAATGATCCACGCTGTGTTGACTCGGAGCCGCGTTGGATGACCATCAAGTCTCCGCCTTCTACTTGTGCCATGACGCCGGCGAAGGTCTGGTAGATGAGGGGGTCGAGCGAGGGGTACCCGATGAGGTCGTGTGTGATGTGGATCTGGAGGCGTTCATGCTGGGAGATGGGTGGTGCGAGGGTGTTTAGAATGTTGGTAAAGGTAGGCACGGCACGCTTGCCGAGTTCACCTCCTGTAGCATGTTAGACTGAGATGACATGGTGGGAAATGGAATTGTACCAATGCCGCGAAGAGCACCAACGTTCCCTCGTACTTGCTCCGCCCATCGCTGGGCTTCTTGGTTCTTTTGGATCTCTTGGTAGGCGGCTTCGGCTTGCTTCCTCGCTGTCTCTGCTGCTGCAGTGGCTGTTGACACCAGTCCTCCCCATCCACCTCCCCACCAAGATCCACCTGACTGCTTCTCCTCCAGGGGCTCTGGTGCTTGTTGTTTGGCGGGCTCCTCTTGGGTTGGCGCGAAGCTCTGGTGGTACGAACGGGTACTCTCCCCTGATTTCCTCGGCACTGAAGGTCGGTTATCTTCGCTTGTACGTGCTGATCCAGTGGAAGAGGGAGTAGCTACGCCTGGTGCGCGGCGGCTGCTCGATGTAGTCGACGACGAGGCTACTTTGGGTGTGTTTGGACGACTGATCTGGCGGGGAGCAGCTGGTTGAGCCTTGCCCAATTGCTCCAGCTCGTCCAGATCCTTCAGAGCATCTTCATCCTCCTTCCGCTGGACCTTCTGGCGTGGTGCGCGGGACCCTTTGGCATGCTTCGGCGGGGGTGCGGGAGTCTCACCAGCCAGAGCTTCCAGTTCCGCGAGCTCCTCGTCAGCTGTCTTGGGTGGCATGATGGATGGAAGATAAGGAGACTAATTCAAGGTGATAGTACCCACAGTCACGAGTCACTGAGAGAGCGGAGGCGTATACAGTCGGCGGATATCACTGCAAACATCAAGTCATGGCCATCTTGTTTGGACCATCTGACAGCTAGATGCCAGTCAGTTTAGCGTGTTGATGTCATTGGCTGCCTGGGCATGCGCCAAGCGCGATCATGGTTCGGCTCGCTTTTGCTGAAGCAGCCACGCCCCGTAACAAAGATCATCACACTCGATTCACTGACTATTCCATTTCCCATTTCCTTTTCAAGATACCCTCTATCACCTGCTAGCTTTTATTTGCGCGCGCTCTTTGCGGAAGCGCAAGGTTCTGTTCATCTTCTTCGCTCACAGCTTTTGTCACCCTGAAGGCTTGCGATTCGCGCTACGCCCCTTCGGCCCCTACATGGAGACATTGTCCCGACAGGTACACCCACATCAAACCCAACACAACATTCACTACTTGCATTGGCCCCGCGTATCTTCCTGATGCCACGTCCAAGGGGTGCGGCTACGCGCGGTGCCACACGTCGCAATTCGCAGCAAGATGACACGCCCTCCCGGACCCGTGGTCAAGCAGCAAAACAAGCCCCGTCAGAACCAGATGCGCCAGACACGGTTGCACCAGCATTCAGTCCCACCAAACTGAGTCCTACCATCACTAGGAAGACAACTCGCTCAGCTTCCAACATTTCTGGTAATTCATTCGAGGCGCCGTCCGCGTCCGAAATTTACGCATCTTACGAGCACCCGTTGTTCATGGTCTTTGGTTTGTCACCCGAGTTCTTCGACGGCCTCAAAAAGCACCATGGAAAACTTCCCAAAGAACGCAAATCTATCGTTGGCGCACTTCCAGAGCGCTCACCGACTCCAGAAGAAGCATCTGAGTCTGAAGATGAGAGCGCCGAAGAGAGCGAGGTTGAAGTGCCTGTTGCGCCTCCGCCAGCGCCAAGAGGTCGTGGACGCGGTGGTCGAGGCTCACGTGGCGGACGCGGACGAGGCGGTCGCGGCAGAGGCAGTCGAGGAGGACGCGGTCGAGGCGGTACCGCAAGAGGCACTTCATCTGCGCCATCAAAAGCTTCTCGCAATGCTGCCGCCATGTTTCCACTTACAGAAGATGATGATGATGAGCCATCCAATCAGAGCACACCCAACGGCAACGCCAAGCCATCCATGCGACTTCTCAACAACAACCGTCTGCATAGTTCTGATGATGAGAACGAAGAAGCGATTGAGGATGACGAGAGCGAGGCCGAGTATGATCGCATAGACGTTGTACAGAAACCATCCAGAACACCCCAAGGTTCTGCGCCACCCGGTCAAGACTCACTCGATGGCGGTTCACATACATCAGCGCCGACACGCGAGTCAAGACCAGAGCCCACGTCGAGGAGATCCACCAAGCTTGCGGTACCCAAGATCGCGCTGCCAGAGTCAGCCTCACAGACACCGCGAGATTCTGCATCGACGCCTGCGGAGTCCGCAGTCCCAAAACTGCTAGAGCCTGAGGAGGATATGCTTTCCGAGTCAGATCTTCCCGATCCCTTCATTGAAGACGCGCCTTCTCCGATCGAAGCCGAGTGCGAAGATAGAGCAGACTACCTCCTGCAGAAGCGCTTCAAGCCGATGACTGACGTACAAGCTGCTATCGCCGCCTTGACGAAGTTTCCAGCAGCGCAACGGAGTACTGAGAATCTCTACGCTCTAACGCAGAACACGCAACAGATCCTCAAAGCTTGGCAGGACGAGTATCTCGTGTTGGACGCAAGGGTACGTTACTGTCATCATTTCATATGTATCTACTAATAGTCCCAGACTGCACCTCATATGCATCCAGCCAAGAAGGCTTGCAACGGTGGACGTATCCCGCTGGCTCCGGAAGTCTTCGAGGACATGAAAGAGGCCGACCTCTATGGCTATATCTACGACCCAAAGAAGCCACCCGGCTGTCAGGATCCTTTCTTACAGCGGCCAGGCGCGGACAAGGGTGGCAAGAGAGAACTACGCACGCGTCGCACACGGGACCAGCTTGAGTCGGCAGCTCCCAGTGAAGAGGAAGACGAAGAAGACGGTGAAGGTCGACCCTCTAAGCGGCAACGACGAGCCACCCGCAAGTTTGACGGTACTGACACAGGAACTGGTGCCAACACCCCCAAGAAGCACAACGGCTGGGGCGGCGCGCGCAAGAAAGGTGTTAGTCGATTCACGAAGCCAACTTCTGAGACCCCAGAGCCAGAAGGACGAGGCGTAAAGCGAGCCCGGACAACGGCTAGTAACTTGCTCCATCAACGCATCCAAGAAATGAGAGAGGAATCAGTTGTCGGTAGTTCCGGGGACGAGGACTCATCAACCATGGACGTAGACGAGTATTCAGATGCTAACCCTAAGCGTGGACGTCCAGCCGGTAGTAAGAACGTAGCCCGCCGTAGTGACTTTGGAGTAAAGAAAGGCCCACGAAAGAAGACCAGCGAATCAGGAACCCCAGCACCCTCGGCACATGGCCCAAACGCTCCACCACCAGCACTGAACTCAATGAGTGAAGGTCAAGGTCAGTTTACTATTGATGCCCAGCCGTTCCCGGAAGGCATACCCATAATGGCACCGAACTCTGCTGAGACGGTTTTTCAAGGCACACTACAGTATTCTGCGCCCAACACAGAGGTACCACTTGTGCATCCGAGCGAATCCAGTACTCCTGACGCGTACATGCTCACTGCCCCCCTTAGTCAGTACACAACAAACAACAGCTACGCGGACGACTCATCCCCAGCGTCAGGCTCGCGACGGAAACCGCGCGTAAAATCCGAGAAGCGCAGTCAGTCCATGACCATGTGGTGGGCCGAACGCAAGGCAAAGAAGCGCGAGGAGGAAGCGCAGGCCGGAATTACCCCAACACCCGATCCGCGCGAAAAATCCGCGACGCAAAAGGGTGCCCGGCAGTCTGAAGGCTCGGCGACTGGCGCTACACCGCAATCGCAGCCTTCGCATTCCCAGCAAGCATCTCCGATACACCATCCACAGCACGCTCCTCAACACAGTCCCCATCACCCTCCGCCAGAAGCGTACCTGCAGTATACCCAAGGCCCGCCGCAACACTACATGTACCTCAGCGGACCGCCTCCACCACAACACATGATGATGCAGTACTCGCCACTTGCGGCCCTTCCCACTGGTTCTTTCCCTAGCCCATATCCCCATCACGCGCCACACGCCCACAGCGGAATTCCCCTTACCCAACCCCCGAGCACAGCAGGCGGACCGTTTGGAGGTCCCCGCC
This sequence comes from Alternaria triticimaculans, assembly GCF_023758025.1. Classification (NCBI taxonomy): domain Eukaryota; kingdom Fungi; phylum Ascomycota; class Dothideomycetes; order Pleosporales; family Pleosporaceae; genus Alternaria; species Alternaria triticimaculans. The sequence continues at coordinate 4,782,509 of NW_026055958.1, forward strand.
AACTCGCTCCAGCACCCATGAACATGCCCACATATCCCAGCCCGTACGGTCCCCAAAGCCCAGCCGGAGGCAGACCCAAGAGCAGTGGCCAGTCACTGCCTAGGAGTGCTGCTACTACCGGCCAAAACGGACAGCAAGTACTGGCACCCGCACCATCTCAGCAACAACACCAGCAGCAGCAAGGACAGCATTTCAGCCCGTACGCACCGATGAATGTCGGAGGTGCCACGGGTCGCGAGATGCCGTTCAAGGTTATGGTTCCCGGTCCAGCCCCAGAGAGGAGAGGAAGTCGTTAGAAGCGATTGTCGCCTCGTAATGAAGATGGAGGCGAGGATAGCGATGACAGTATATACGTGCTTGATTGATTGCTTGATTGTTTTTATGCGATAGCGAGCTGTGCTGGGCTGAGATAGGCGGGTTTGAGTTTTTACTGAACGTTGCGAATTAGAACGGCTGTTAGTAAGCCTGTGTATTATAGTAATACTACTGAAAATTGCATTTGCTTGGCTTTCATGCCGGGCATATTGCCATCCACTTGATGTACTATAGTCCCCCGTATTGCCACTATCAAATCTATAAACTCTGTATGAACAGCTTACTAGACATCCAAGCCGACGGCCGCGCTGTTCATCCGACTAATCGCACTCGCCCTCCAATTATCTTCTTCCAGACTGATGCCACCTTTTCTGAAGAGCATGTTCCTAGCGCTCTCTTTTGTGTATGCCGGCCAGGATGTGCTAGAGTCAAGAGCATAATGAGCATTCGGCGAGAGCTCGTTAACAAAGCTCAACCACATCCTGCACATGCGCTTACTGAGCCTGACGAAGTCGTCGCGTTCTTCCGTGGAGTTGGAAGCAAGAAAATTGACCTCGTGTCCAACACCGTCGACATTGCCAAACACGAACGGAATTTCTGTGAAGTGTGCGGAACCTAGAGTCTCGGCCGAAACGCCGCTCCCCACGGTATCGAAGCGGTAACTGTAAGCAGGGACGCCATATTCAGCCCACATCTCTGTGGCCAAGCGTCTTGCAGCGATGAAAATGTGATCGCCTACGAATAAGGTAGTTAGTCCGTAGAGACTGCCGTTCTCCAGGCGGGATGATGGCAACACAGTACCGAGGGAATCCTGTAGATCTGCGGGCGATATTCGCTCGAGGTATTCAGCAGCGATACTATCCACCGTCGTATTGGCTATGCCAGGGCCCAACCATCCCGCAACGACTGCCCGGAACTGGGTGGGGTCACTTATCCCTTTCAAACCCTGACTTGTGGTAAACGATGTACCCTCATTCGTATTCGCACCAGCAAGTATAGGCACCCGTACAAATCTGCCCTGCTTCAGAGCCATGCGCGAGTTTCCATCGAAGAATTGGCCGTCCGGAACTGGGATCAATGATTGATTTTGGAAAGCGACTTTGAGCGCCTCGACGGGTACACTCCTCAGGCACTCGAGCGTGTCCTCCTCGAGCATACAACCGGTCTGTCTGAGCAAGTTGTCGTAGAGGACGTCCTGCTCCTGCATCGACATTCCCCTCGCATCAACCGCCGGCCCACCACTTTGTACAATCGCGGCGCGGAAAAGACCCTCATCTTTCCCTCCATACGCAGCAAGGTGATGTCCAATTGACATCGCACCTGCCGACTCTCCTTGGATCGTAACCCTTTCCGCATCTCCACCAAACGCAGCAATATTGTCCCTCACCCACCAAAGCGCCAGGCGCTGGTCGTGCAAACCCAGATTCGCTACTTTAGACTCCAGTACCGCACTGCCGGGCAGGAAACCGAAGCCAGATAGCCGGTAGTTAATCGTGACGCCGATGATGGGCGCGCCGACTGTGACTGATTCTTGCACGAGGAAAGACATGTTATAGCGTTGATCCCCACCACTGCCTTCCTGGAAACCACCGCCGTGGATGAAGAGTAGGACGGGGAGTTTAGCGCCTTTGTCGAGACCAGCGGGTCGGACGACATTGAGGGTTAGGCAATCTTCGCTTTCGGGGTAGGATGGCGTGGTTTGTGAGAATACGGGTAGGTTTATGGAAGTGGAAATGCATCCTGGTCCGTAATTGTTTGCGTCGAAGTGTCCTAAGCGATGGGCGAGAGGCGCAGGGCGGCGGTAGCGGAGGGGCCCGGTTGGGGGTTGGGCATAGGGGATGCCGAGGAAGAAGTCTTGGTTGTAGTTTGGATTGTGTATTCCAGTGAGGGTTCCGTTGGTCGTTTTGACTGTCGGATAGAGGGTAGAGGCACTTGTGATGTTTGTTAGAAGATGCAGAAGCAATGTTTTGACGTTCATGTTCAGCATGTCTGGGAAGTAGTAGATGGGGAACAGAACGATCTGCTTGTTATGGAAGCACCTACCGAAAGGATTTTTCGAATTACTTATGTACCTACCTAGCTACACATGATGGCATTAAACAAGATTCAAGTTGAGCATCCAAAGACGATTCTCGCGTACTCCCTTGATAGAAGGTAGTCGGCCCGAAGCGAGCTCGGAACGGATGGCCATGACTTCCGGTCGGGCACGTCGAGCGAGAAGTGAATCAGGCTCTTGATAGTAGGCCTTGGAAGCCGTGCTATACGATCTCTACAACCTGGGCACAGTCGACTTGTGGGCGGCCAAGGCTCAACGACCTCGAGACGTCGTTGAATAGCGGAGTCTCTTGGAGCCGCACTGGGCGGTGGGTATCTTGCTTAGGCCATGCTCGAACCTGTTCCAATCATCTATCGTTGGAAATGAAGACAGTCGGCCGAGGCCAAGGTTGCTGGTGATAATCCTTTCCGAAGGCGGGCCGGTCGCTCAAAACGCTGCACTAGACGTCGTCATAGCATAATGTACGTAATCAGATTCGCGTACTGATATTGCGAGATCTGTTGGCGAAGCCTGTAATGTTGACTGTTTGTCGCGTTGAGAAAGTGAAGTATCTGAGGACACGTGATCGTGCGGCTCGCAGTATGCAGGGGTCAGCTCGCTTATCTGGCATCGATCTGAACTCTCCATGTTCCAGGGACCATCTGCGTCATCGATCGGTGCTAAAGGGACGCGACAGCTGAACGCGTCGAGTTAGCACGGCAATGGCTTCATTAAATCCTGTTTCAGGAGGTTATCCTCATCTCGACCATTCTGCGGTTCCACGAAACGCGTATGCTGCTCGCACGTCCAAGGCTCCTGCTATCCGTCAAACCCTTTCTACGCATACAACCATCCTTCCCCGCGAAGAGACTAGCCACGATGCCACCGAAACGTAAAGCAAGCATACCCGCCAATGCGGCATCCGCGAAGAACTACACCGACGTGTCCGGCGACGCTTCCAACAAGCGCTCGCGCATCGCCAAACCTCTCCCAAAAGCCACCTCGAAAGACGCGCCTCCCGTAGACTCGATAGCGAAGAACACCGAGAATGGAGCGCCTGGAGAGGCCGTGAAGAAGGAGGAAGAAGGCTTTGACCATTCGAGACCAGAAGAGAGAGCCGGCATCGTCGATCGACGATACTATCCTGCCGAAATGAGCAATGAACGATGCGCATTGTACAATCAGAATGAGGTACCGCGCCCGATCGAGATTCTGAACAAGACGTTGGAGAGTACAAAGGACAAACGAGAGGCTATCAAAGACGGGAAGAAATCGCAACATGGCGACGCGGTGGTACACTGGTTCAAGAGGGATCTGCGGATAGGAGATAATACTGGCTTGTCTCAAGCAGCACAATTGGCTGAGAAGAAGGGAGTGGGTCTGATAGGCGTTTGGTTCATGAGCCCGCAAGACTGGGAGGCTCACCTGGTCAGCCCGCCAAAATGTCATTTCGAGTTGCGCTCTGTGGAGACACTCAAGAAGGAACTCGAAGAACTCAACATCCCCCTCTACATCGAAACGATTCCCGAACGAAAGAACGTAACAAAGCGGTTGGTGGAGTTGGCAGAAGAATGGAATGCGAAGAACGTCTTCTGCAACTTGGAATACGAACCTGACGAGCTTCGGCGGGAGGAGCGCTTGGTACGCATGATGCTGGAGAAGGGCATCAACTTCGAGCCGCACCACGACGACTGCGTGGTACCACCTGGTAGTCTCAAGACAGGAGGTGGAAAGCAATATGCGATGTACAGCCCTTGGTTCCGATCATGGGTTGCACATCTGCATGAGCATCCACATCTTATGAACGAGCGCCCTGTGCCTGAGCGAAATCCTCCAGCCTTCCGCAAGAAATTCACTCAGCTCTTCGACACGAAAGTCCCCGATCTACCAGAGTGCAAAGCGTTGACGGCAGAAGAGAGGGAACGGTTCCAGCAACTGTGGCCCGCAGGTGAGGCCGCTGCTATGGATCGCCTGGAGCGCTTCTTGGAAGAAAAGGTGGTAAAATACAAGGACACGCGCAACTTTCCCGCGATGAACAGCACCGCACGCGTGAGTGTGCATCACGCTGCTGGCACGCTGGCGGCACGAACCAGTATACGTATGGCTCGAGACGTCAACAGCGCGAAGAGACTCGACGGAGGGAAGGATGGCGTCAAAGGCTGGTTGGGAGAAGTCGCATGGCGGGACTTCTATCGGCATGTGCTTGTACACTGGCCCTACGTTTGGTATGCCCGTCCAATACCCTCTATACCACGAATATACTAACACAACCCCAGCATGAACAAGCCCTTCAAATTCGAATACACAAACATCGAATGGGAGTACAACGACGCGCACTTCCAAGCCTGGACACAAGGCCAGACCGGCTACCCCATCGTCGACGCCGCCATGCGCTGCCTCAACCACACAGGCTACATGCACAACCGCATGCGCATGATAACCGCCTCCTTCCTCGCCAAACACCTCCTCCTCGATTGGCGCCTCGGCGAACAATACTTCATCACGCACCTCATCGACGGCGACTTCGCGTCCAACAACGGCGGCTGGGGCTTCAGTGCATCGACAGGTGTAGATCCGCAACCGTACTTTAGGATCTTCAACCCGTGGACGCAGTCGGAGAGGTTCGATGAGCAGGGCGAGTTTATCAAGCTGTGGCTACCGGAGCTGGCAGAGGTCGAGGGGGCGGCTATACATAATCCGTATGCGGCGGGTGGAAAGGCCGCGCAGATTGCGAAGGCGAAGGGCTATCCCGAGCCGGTTGTTGAGCATAAGTTCGCGAGGGAGAGGTGCTTGGCTAGGTATAAGGCTGGTATTGGGAGGAACACTGCGTGAAGAGTTGTTCATGAGATGTTGAGGCATGAATGGCTTTAATTCAGTTGTAGCGTTTGCTTGGGCACCGTTCATTCATCTCTATTCGACATAGTTGTATCTTCCGCAATCTATACGACTTATACGCAAGGAAAGTCGAGTCGGACATTCGGTCGTTGGATCTATTCGACCATGTGTTGAAGTGTGCGGGAACAGGTTGCTCTCAATTGAGGAGTTTCGCAGCACCAAAAACTTCAGAAGACATGTGCATTGCGATCCGTTACTGAGATCAGTCAAATCGCCCCTTTTTGTGGTAGGGATCTGCAGTGCGGGGCTAATGCGCGACAGTCGGCCCGAGCAATTCGACCAGATCGCTTTTGTCGCGTTCCCCATCTTCCTTCTCGCAATAACGCAGGAACAGTAAACACGGCTGTTGTCGATTGGAACTGGCGTCATTATTGAATCCCTACATGGTTACTTACGTTACCGCCGCATCAGCATTGATCAGCTTTTCTGCAGGATCTCACGTGAAAGCTCCCTCCGTCCCCCTCAGGAGTTGACCTCGAGGAACCGCGACCAGCTATGGAACAGCCAAAATGTACCAACTTCGTCAAGCCCAAACCAATAGAACCCGCAGAGAGACCCTGGCGGCTCCTTGACAGTGGTCAAACGGTGCCAATGCCCTATGGAGAATTTCACAAAGAGACATTTGGAAAAGTCAAGTCAATAATGGCCGACTATGGCATGCTGAACGCCATCTTGATAAGATCCGAGGGCGTTATACGGAAGAGATGGACAAAGAAGACGCGTACTCAACGTAAAGCTATTCTTGAACGATCATGGCACACGCAAATGCCACACCAGCATCGCCCAGACCTTCGCGACTACTACAGAGTCGAAAGACGAGAGTTCAGCGAGGCTTCCACTTCCACGATCAGAGAAGATGTATACAAATGGCCATATATCAATACAGAGGACCTCGTGACTCCAACACATGTCTTACAGCTTCTGAACTCTCGCGGACGGTATACACCCAACAATTTTGCCGAGATGGATTGGCAAAGCTCAGAGCTCGGTCGCAACATCAATGTTATCAAGGTGCGTCCGATATATTACGACCCAAACGACGAAGGCCAACACAAAGCTATATTGGAAGACGAATCCAACGGCAAGGAACCCGAAGATAGGGAAGTTTCACCTAGTTCGGAAAATGAGACAGTACGCGAATGGCAAGATAAATACAAACCCAGCGAATGGGGTTACTATCTGATGATGCATCCTACTGATCTACAAGAATACGGGCTTCCGGTCAAGCTTCCGGTCGCTCTGGAATCTCAAAAACACGTGAGGCGCGCGAGCGAGGCTTTTATCGTCCTACAGATACAGCAGCCTCTGATGGCCTTCCTCGTCAAGATCTGCCTTGAGCTACTTCCCGACGTAGAAGGTGGTCTGGACGGGTTCAAGGCCTTCTTCCAAGCCCCCGAACAACCCGAGCCCCCCGAAATAAGAACGACAAAAGAGGATGGATGGGACTCGGCTTTCGCACTAGCCCAAGACAGTCCATATACCGCCCCACAATGGGACGACTTTCTCAAAATCATGTCCTCTATAGCGGCTAGAATACACGAGTGGAAGGACCATGCCTGGGCTATGCGCGATGATCCATCCTATTTCACTAATGCTGTTAGCGAGTTCTGTAAGTGCGAGGCGCCGTGAGGAGCATCGATTGAAGCACGCTGACCCGATGCATGTAGATGAACACAGCCCTACACATGTATTGGACAGGAAGGGAAGGAAAAGCCCCCATCTTACTGATCCAGCCCTTCAAAAAGACTTTTGGCACATTACGATATACTCGATCATCATGGATTATTACGAGAATCTTGTCATGTGGCATGCTGCACAAGCTGCTCTACACAAGGTTGCTCGGCTGCTGTTGACACGGTTGGAGAAACAAGAAGGGCATGATGCATGGGTAGAGGCTGTCGCGGACTTGAAAGATTTACTTGATATGCGCCTTATCAAAAGCCTAGCTTCACGGTTGCCGAGTTGCTTCATTGGCTCACCACCGGTGCGCGGCATGTTCGTACGTGACCATGCAGTTCCAGAGGAATTACCCCTGCTCAGAGACCCGAGCTCTTTTGGGAAAGACTATTTGTTATGGCTGTGTTCCTTGCTTTGGTCTGAGGAAGGCCTTGGGGTTCCTCAAATTGTAGTCAGGGAAATGGCTCGAGTTATACAACAGGACAAGGACCAGAAGTACAGAATCACACCCTTGGTCGCACAGGTCAGTCATTACCCATGTAAGAAATGCGTATGAGATAGCCACTGACCTCGTACACGTTGATAGCTCGTGTCAGACCTAGCTATTTGTTTTGAACTACGAGCTCGCCTGCGCCTGGTGTGCCCACAAGCTTTCAAACCTGATGAGCAGTACTGTACCGTTGGAGCCGACCGCGACTATCACGAGATAGTCATGGAGGTTTCTGTGAAAGAACTAAACGTGATCTTAGACCCGGAATGCGGTCCAGAATACGATGCCAAACGCCGATATGATTTTCTCCTTCTTGGTGAGCTCGGGCATCCAAAGACAATGCCGTACCCTGTCGGCAAGCGAAGAACCAAAGAGAACGTAGAGATTATGCAGGCTACTGAACGACGGCTCGATGAGCTTTGGAGCAAATTCGATGCTCACGTGCAGAAGTATTTGAAGAAAAAACACCTCGAGGCTCTTGAATCCCTAGCGCCGTCAAGAGGACAAATACAACGGACGCCAGACTGGATAGAACCGGCGAAACCTTCCAACAAAGCGAAGAAAGATGCTGCCCTGCAGGAATACATCACGCCTCTCATACCGGAGCAGCAGCCCGACCCTGTAGACCTTCCAATTCGGAGTGAGAAGCGCAAGACCAGGGGGATTGCGAATGATCCTTCCACTGAGCCTGTCGAAGTCGCAGCAGACTTGCAGCCAGTCGCTTCTGAGGAAACAAACACTCCGCCTACACCGCGCTTCACCGTTGGGAAAAAGACACAGCACACATTCTCGACTATATTCTTCCAGCCGTCTGCAAGCTCGCATCCCGGTGAAGTCCCATGGACTGAATTCCTCTCAGCTATGAACACGATTGGCTTCTCACCCGAGAAGGTGTATGGCTCTGTATGGCGCTTCACACCGAGAGAGGGGGGTGTTATTACGGCAAGGCAGCCAATCAATTTCCACGAGCCGCATCCTGAGGGAAAATTGAGGTTTGAGGTAGCAAGGAATTACGGGAGGAGATTGACGAGGAACTATGGTATCGATGGTAGCAGCTTCATTGTCGCGTAACTGTGTGTGTGCGGATTGCTACAAGACAATGTGAGGAGGTGACAGCATGGGTTTAAGGTAGCCTAGTGTTTACCAGTGTGGCTTCAGTGCGCTTTCCTAGAGACAATAGACCCGTTTTGTGTATTCATCAACGACGAGCCCATGAGTAAGCGTGGAGATCGTCAGTGCGTGAGCAAGCACTATTTCAACGACTATGAAAGGCATGTCTACCCCTAGCCTGCTCAGTCTGCTGAAGAACGAGGGGCGTGGCCTCGATCTAGTCTTCCCGCCGTACTGTGGGTTTCTGTTGACGATACTCCTGGATCCTTGTCTCCATATCACCGTCCCATGGCAGCCCAAGTTTCTCAGCCAGCGTCTTTCGAAACCGTTTGTTCTCCTGCCCTGGCTTGTGTAATCCACAGAAATGTATAGTTTCAAGATAAACATCCATCAATGGCTTGTCGTAATCAGGCTCAATGCCGCCGTCCTGACAGTCAGAGCTGATACCTAGCATCGCATAGATGAGATCGCGTGGTTCGGAAGTCTTGAGACCTCTGTGGCATGCCAGTCGCAACCATGTTATTAGAGGACTTGAGTCCATAGGCAGCCGTTTTCGTGTGATAAGAGCGTTGGCAGCACTCTGCCTAATTGTGGCAGATATCTCTTTGCCACACAGACTATCATCTCGTGTCATTAAACCAAGGATAAGATCGAATCTTTCGTAGTTTAGAAGATCTTCCCAACTAGATATGATGTAAATCTTGCCACCCAGGAACACCTCTTGTTGGACCCAAACGCGGTTCCAGTATGATTTCTGACACAGCTCGATAATTGCAGAATAGATGGTGTCATTCCATACTGGTTCTATCCCCATGTAAATCCCATCCAATGGATTGTTGATCTCTTCGATAATATGTGCGATATGACTGTCAGTCATACCAAGCCATATTAGCACCTTGGTGGCTCGACGATAGATCATACCCATGAGCTCGACTTGATGATTTCTCTCTCGCGTGTCGGACTGGTTAATACTCAGTGCATCAATCCAAATTCGAAGATCGTAGTGTTGTCTTTCTTCGCGTCTAAAAGTAAGCAACGCGTCAAACAGGTTGCGTCGCACAGTAAAGAAATGGCCATTGAGGAGAATAGCCGGATCGTCATCGGCGGGTGAGCCCCATTCGTAAGACAAAGCTTCATAGGAGACCTCGTTCATTCGGATATGTTCGATATCGCACTCGATGCTCTCGCTCATATCGAATGGCTCAGGTCGTCTCGCACTCCGGGGAGTATCGTCAACATAAGAGCTTGCTGACTCAGCGGGTCTAATGCGGATTACTCGAATTGTGTCAGGTGTTTCCAGAAGCTGGTATTCAAATGGTGCCAGTTTTGCGCACCATTCTCGAAGCCCTACGAGCCTAAGCTTAGCCAGTGTTTCTTGTTATCAAAAGCATGTATTACATCTTGTTTCCGCTTCCGAGCGTTCTTTCCTCAGTTTCCTCAGCTGCAGTCTACCACGTATAGTTCTGATTGCGCGCATCCGAACGATGTAGCCGTCTGAACTGCCTAAGTATTGAGACCAGAGCAGTCGAACGCTTTCCTTTCCGTTGATTCTGGCCACGAAGCTGAGAGCTGGGAGAACGCATATACTATCGACGTGGTGTAGCGCTGGATAGAAGCTATGAGGTGTGAGAGTGCCCGTCTCTCAGTGTCGCACGGAACAAACTCCCTGTAGTGAGATTGCGGTAGTAAGCTTCCCGAAGGACGTATCGATGTCAGACGAGAGGGGTGGCTTCTAAGGTTCAGCTGGATGCTGCCCAGGTGAGCCAAGAACCTCAGCTAACCGTATTTGTCCACGCTACTGCGGCCTGAAACCTCCACCCGCAGGAACGGCATCCTCTCTGCTGTCGGCTTTCGCGACTTGACGTCGGAAACAGATTCGCTCATAATTTTCGGTCGCGTACACGCATCAATTGACAGTTCCTGGGATGGGTTGAATGTGGCCTATGCGCAAAGACTCTGCGTTGGAGCTGAGCGTTAGGCAGCCGCGCCCTGTGATCAAGCCACCTCTCATCGCATTTTGACGGCCATCCTCAAATGTGTTCAGGCATCCTCGAGGCTCCAAAACTACGCCACGCATACGTGATCCGGTAATTGTCATGACGCAGACTGGAAAGTGCGACACCTGTCGGCAGCGCAAGGTCAAGGTAAGACGCGTTTCAATCCCCGCAATCATGTTATCGCAAAGCGTTGCAAGTCGTTGCGGAATGAATATGTTCTTACTAATGGCTACCTAGTGTGACGAAGTGCGACCCAAATGCAGCGCATGCAGGAAGAAAGACAGACCATGTGCCTACTCCTACGGCAAAGCCTCAGCATTCGTCGTGCAGGATCCCAGACAGTTGACCAAACATGGAAGATCCAAGACTGGCTCTGCCGTATATCCCTTGAACTCTCCTGACGAGGGCTCAAGCTCGTCATCAACAACCTCATTCGCAGCCGGCTCGTCCTCGTCAAATTCCTCAGACCTCTGCATCACTACCGAAAGGCACACCGACGATCGCCTAGGTTGCTTTCAAACCCTGGCACCGCGTTCAAGATCTAGGATGCAGCCGTCGAAGATGAGAGAATACCGGCAGAATCTTGCGCTTCAAGTACATCTCCAGAAGCTACGAGAAGAGAGTCCTCTCGCATCATATTTGCCATCCTCGCCCGAGACGACCCTGATCTCCCGATACGTTGGCGTGCTCGGACCAGAGCCCGCCGGTAGGCAGCCTTTTGAGGTCTTAGGGACCTGGATACAGTCTATTCCCTCGCGCATCGGGTCGAACAAGATGCTTGATTTGGCCGTTCAGTTCTTCGTCGATAGTCACGCTACGTATCGAGATGATATGCACTCGAAGCGCAAGGTCGCGAGAGCTTCAAAGGCTAAAGCGCTCAAGGAATTGCAGCTCGCCGTGATGAACACTGATAACAAGGTCACGTACGACATCCTGTTGGCTACGAAATTACACTACGCTGCTGAGGTTAGTCAGCCTGTCAGACGTCGACGTGTTTTGCTGATCACATGCAGGCTCTTCTGGGGCTCGATACTATGTATTACGCGATTCATGCGTTCGGAATCGCCGAGCTGCTGAGGTCAGGTGCGGTGGCGGAAGTTGATGACGATCATTTCTGGAATTTGATCGACAATACCTATATCGATGATGTGAGTACTGGTCGGTCTTGGGAGTTCGCTGCTGATGTCGAAAGGTTCACGAGGCGATGATGTCGGGTCGGAAGTCAGTATACCACAACGACTATTACCTGTCGGCTACAATCCCACCTCCGATCAATACAAGAGATGTCGTGCTGTCGCCATCACAGAGAGCGTCGATGGCCGTCATGCACGTTTTCATTCAGTGCCCTTACGCGGTAGCGTTGATCCGAGAAGCCATTTCGAACCCCGAGGACACGACCGCGCTTGCAATTGCCATGTCATATTTGGAGGGTCTAATGCAGATCGACGTGTCGCAGCATGTAGCTGAGCTCATTGAAACAACCGTGTCTGTGGTACCGATTCCACCGTCACCGAACGTCGCCGACCTGATGCCCGACACCCTCGAGTTCAATTCGGTACAAGACTTTATACTTTGCACCAGAAGCTGGATGTTACAGTCGCTCCTCTACGGCCTTGCGGATACGCTTTATCGATACTTTCCAGCTGAAGCGGCGTTATCGCTACTCCCGTCGCCTCAGCAACTACGAATCATTGACGTGGATAGCGCACTCTGGCTGCAGAAGTCGCACAGATGGGCAGACTCAGTGTCCAAACACATTCCGCTTTTGACAATGCGCTTACACACTCCACTCCAGATGGCCATTGCCCCATGGCACCGCATGACGCGAGATCTTACTACCCAGCGCTCACCATCCGCCTCGCCAGGCAGCCCCTCGGACGTGGCTGCGGAGCTCACACGCGCCAAGCGTATGCAAGCCTGGATAGTCAACGAAACCAACAAGATACACAAGAACTGGAACGTCGCCACCGTCGACGAAGAGATCCTTATAGAAGCTCTTGAAGCCCTGTCTGGAGAGAAGATGCCAGACTGGCTTCCAACACGCGTGCGATTCGTCCCCGAAGAAGGCGAAATGGCCCTACACATGGAATTCGAGAACAGAACAGGGACCTACTCCACTGGGAGAATCGATGTGAGCAAGGAGCCTCCGCGCAAATTGGCGATGCCGCCGCATCCTGGGGAAAAGGGACAAGAGTGGCAGAGGAAGAATGTACACGTGGTGGAGCTTCCGCTTAGAGGAGGGCGAAATGAAAGACCTGTAGACTTCTTACATAGTACAGGGAGGAACCTGTGTACGACTTCAGGGTGGTGGCCGCAGTCACACGACACATCGCACAATGGCTAGGAGGTAGTCAAGTACAATATAAACTTCATTATCATCACCACTGGGTATCGTGACAGCTACATCGCCCTCCATCCTGACTCCCCGCAAACCTCAACCCCCCATGTCTTCTGCAACCCCCTTCTCGCCCCCTCACCCGACGACGCCCAACTCTCTCGTCTGCTCCAGCCGGCATCTCAGAACCCCTTGTGTCCTTGACCGGTATCACCGTGGTACTCCTGCCACATGCCAGTGAGTTGCTGGGCGCCGCACTTTGCGCACTTGAACTGGTGCTGGAACTGCGGATATGGGCTCCGCGGAACGTTGTGCACGATGTTGGCGGCGCAGCAAGAGGGGTTGCAGCAGAAGTAGGTGTATGAGGAGGTTGGGGCTGGTGTGGTCATTGTTGTTGTGGTGGTAGTGTGGTTGAAGGTGGTTTGTTGTGGTGGTGTGATGTGGCTTTGGGAGTTTGTGGTAATGTGGTGAAGATTGTGGTAGTGGGTGGTTGTTGGAAAGGGAATAGAGGGTTGGGCTTGGAAATCGCTGTTTATATAGAGGGAGGGTGAGAGGCACAGCGATGGGTGTGTGTTGGTGAATGGTGAATTGACTGAGACACGCTGGGAGTGCCGTTGAGGCTGTTGCGTCGAGGACGGCGTCACCGCTGATGAGCGCGTATACTGACAGTGTTATCCATCATTCACCTCTTAATTCGTCTTCTTCAGTTCCTGCTTCACCTCCCTAAGCACCTCACACCCCTTCGTATCCTTGCTCCCACCGCGGCACGCAGGACAAGTCCTTCCATGCTGAATAAGAAAGAAGTGCAACTTAAACTTCAGCTCCGGTGGGATCACCGCATCCAAATGCAACTGCGTGTTCTCCCTACTCGCCTCCTTCGGCCTCCATCCCCACAGGCCAGCGATACGATACACATGCGTGTCAACCGTGAACCTGTTCCTCTTCAAGCACCAGCCCATTACTACGAACGCAGACTTTGGGCCCACGTACTTGTAGCTCATGAGCTCTTTCATGGCATCTTCGTCGTTGGCTTCGAGAAGATGGTCCAGGTTCCAGCGTCCGTAGCGACGCTTCACTTCCTCGAGGATGGACATGATGATCTTGGTCTTTCGGACGTGCAAGCCGCCGCAGCGAATAGTCTCTTGTAGTTTCTCCGAACCCCCATTATATATCTCCTCGTAGGCGAACACCGAGCCGTAGATGTCTTTCATGCTGTCCATTGCGCGTTTCGCATTGTTCCAGCTCGTGGCTTGGCTGAGCACGGCGACGATGAGGGCGTCGAGGACGAATGGGATTGTCTCGGGTGTGTTGGTATCTTCGAATTCGGCTTCCACGGCGCTGTTGTGCAGTTTGTGAAGGATGTCGTAGGCTAGTTGGCACTCGCGGTTTGTGGGGTGGCCGAAGTCAGGGTATGGCGTGGATGTCGCGTGGGCGGACCATGCTTTCCATTTCTTGTCTGCGCCATCGTCGGCGCCGGCTGTGGGCTCCTCTGCTTTGACATTGCTGGCCTGGTCGCTTGGCTTCTTCTTGTCTGCATCACTGTTTTGCGCGATTCCATCTCTTTTTGCGGAACGATTTGCTGCTCGGCTGTCGACGCGCTTGCTGAGCGTCTCTTCACCAGTCGACGAACCAGAGTGTCTTCTCTTCATCGCACTACTCGCGGTCTGTTGTGCAGTGCGTGTCGCCGCTCTCGTCGATCTTCTTAGAGCCATGCTGCAAATTAACATCTAAGAAATACTTTAGGTAGCAAATGTGTCAGACAATGTTGTAGACGCGCTTCTTCTTGGAGCAAGTTCGGCGGATGCGTTCAAGGTATATACTAATCAGCACGCTGACGTCTTCATCAGTCGCGGCCCTGGGCCCTTGCATAAGAACGCGCTAATCGTCTCCATGATCGCGTCGGATTCCGCGGGCGCTGAGATCTAGATTCGCGAGATGCAGCGCGGGGGGGCGGTAGTGCATCGAAGGTTCGGCGATGAACCCATCTCGGCGATAGACCCAGCATCCGGAGATAGACCCACACGCTAGTCCTGTCTGGCTAAGCATTACTGACTGAGGAGCGATCGCTTTGGTAGAAGGGTATACGTTATGATTAATTCTGTGCTATCGAGTGTAAAACACAGCATCTCTGACATTATCTCGAGTTGCCCACGTCTACACAACAAAATCCTTATACCTCCTCACGAAGTCATGCAAGTCCTGCGTCGAGTCACAAGGTGCAGGTTGCATGTAACGACAGCTCCTACCCCTCAATCTCGAGACCCTCAGGATGGTCTTCGTAAGCCACCAGTACTCCGCGGCGTGCTTCTCGAACCCCAGATCAGGCAAGAAATTTCCTTCGCTATCTCGGCTTACTACATCCCACAGCGTCTTCCATCGGTCGGTGGCGCGAAACATCGGCTCTGTGTTCATAGAAGTGAGGAAGTTCATTCTAGATGTCATGACAATAGACAGCAGTGCTATGAGAGTCAGCGGGGTCACAATAGGATGGGTGATGTGAGTACGGACCGCAGATGAGTATCAGCATATGTGGTGGTGAGACGGCTTCCCCGGGCTCATCGGCGCGCTGTCCAACAGGGGAAAAAAGGGTACGTGACATGAGTTCGGGTAATGTCTCGACTCGTGGTCGCGGAAGCTGATGCGATGCAAGACGCGCAAAGTCGGCGGCCGACTCGGCTCTGAACAAACTCTCCTCGCAGGGAAGATCACCTATCGCCTCACAGATGGCAACTTGTGGGGTATTGTTGAAGAAGACGGAGAGCGTGCTGTCGAAAAGGCAGGTCCACATACCCAATCTGCGAGTGTTGTTAGTGGCTTCATGTATGTAGTGCGGACGGGGCCCTGGTACCTCGATCGCATCTCATCGTTGATGAACCCCTGCCAGTCATGTTTATTTTGACTGGAGATAACGTGACGCTGTTTGTGCGCAAACAAGCCTGAAGCTCGCACAGCAGCGACAAGGGAGGGAATGCGCTGGAGGCGGATTCGCGTTCTTGTAACGATGTCGTTACTGTTGTTTAGAAACACCAGGAACAATAGACCTGCTTGCAACAACTGGAGATGTTCATCGTCGACCCACGCCGAATGATCAGCTTGCGATGTCTGCAGTAACACCAGTTGGTCGAAAACGTATGCCTCCGCAACGTGTGAGAACCGTCGTACGCCAATGGAGGTATCAGACTCCAGAGTCGGCAGCGACCCAAACAAAACGAGCGCGAGTAAAAGCGGGAAAGACACTGTCTGTATATCGAACGTCGGCTTATGCAGAATGGGAAAGGAGTAGTGAAAGTAGCGAAAGAAGGCCCAAACAAAGTGCCGCACATTGCCAACTGTAAAGACGGTTTCGGCAAGTTGATAATCGAATGTTGCATCAACTGCATCACCGCGTTCCAGCATCGAGCTGTGCTTGGCAGATAAATGCTGTAGCATTTCCCTCACACGTACTTCCAAGGCGTACGCATCTTCCAGTTCAGGTGTTAGACTATCGCTGATGATCGGAGACGCGTAGTCGGCTTCTCTCCCCGACACCAGGAAAGGGAAACCAAAGAACACAGAAGGCAAGTCGGCGAATTCAAAGAACGACTGGTCCTGCGTCATATCTCGATCTTGAGCGTGTGACTGTACGTGCGCCTCGCCATCTGCCCCATCGAGCTCAGCAGCCTCAGCAGCGATGGCAGCGGACGGACGGTAACCCGAGGGATTCGTAAAATTGAGGAGGAAGTCGATGGAGATGCCCACGCGCTGTCGGTCGGTACTGGTCTCAGTACCATCTTGGCTGCTTCCGACAGATGCAGTAGCACCTGCAGAAACGCCGTCCAACCGCTTGTATGTACACACCGCGCCACCGTCGCGACAACGCACACATGGCATTTTCGTATCGCACGACAGCTTGCGTTGCGAACATCTATCGCAGGAGTTTCGCTTTCTGCCGCGCCTCAACGTGGGTAGACTTACGTCATCGCCGTGGGCGGAAGAGCAGTTTGCCAGGTGGCGTCGAGCGAGGTCACTGTCTTTGTCAGCTCCATGCAACACGCACATCCATCTTGAGTTGAACCCACCGTCGCGTAAACTGCGCGTGACATGACGGACATGTCAAGTCTTGCCTGCCGAAATCTGTCTATTGTGAGCTGCGGGTAATTCACCGTGCAAGGTAAACTCACGTGACGCTTCATGGCGGCGAAGATGGCTATTGGTGGAGTAGACTTTGTCGCATACCGCGCATTGATGCTTTGTGCGGATTGCGGGAGGCATGTAGTGCGCGTATGCATCTCGTACATGAACCCACGGGAAGGAGTCGGGAAGGAGTGGGTTTTATCCCGTGTGGTGGTGGTAGTGGATCTAATCTGCTAGCGTCCGCCCGATCCCGCTCCGGTGGATCGACGTCATCTGTTTCGGGGCTTCGTGCTCGGAGTCTTCGCGCAAGGAACTTCGAGTGTGTACGTTGGTGGGTTGGTAAGTCGAAAATGGTGAGCTGACATGACAGTTCGCCCCTTCCGGCGTCTGACACCTCAACGAGCGAGAATAGACTTCAAACAACGTATCATTGGGATCTTACCGGTCCCCACGGTCTCCGAGAAAATTGTTAAAATTTGCATTATCACCCAAGGCTATCTGGCCAACATAGCTCAGTATCCAGGTATCTAACATCATCAATAAAACCCCTTCCTAGCCGTCCCCTTCTTCGTCCTATTCTCCCCCCAAATGCAACAAACACTCAAGCTCTCACACCACCCCTGCACCATCGTGCTCTCTAGTTCCTTCTCCACAGCAAACACCTCCGATCCATCCCCTTCCCTGCTTGGCCCCACGCCCAGATGTACCGCCTCCATGTCCTGCTTCTTCAAATCCGCATTCCAGGCCTTGATTTGCTTCTGTGTAGCTTTCTTGTATACGCGGATGGGTGTGTGGGCGTTGAGATACGCGGTAAAGTCTTCGATGACGATGGGGTCGTACATGAGGATCTTTTCGTGCCAGGTGGGCTTGCTGGGGTCGGTGGTTGGAGGCAAAGACCGGATGTGACTCGTTATCTGAGCAAAGACCTGGGCTTTGATGTTCGGCCATTCGAGAAGCGGGGTAGGTATGCGGTGGATGGGTGCTAGACTTGAATCGGCCGCTGAGGCTTTCGCGTTCGCCGCTTTGCTGGGTGAGGTTGTGGGAGAGAGGGTGATTAGAGACAGAGGTTGCGAGTTGACATGTTTAGTTGTCCGGGGCGGCGTGGGGGAGAGGAGCTGTAGGGCTTCGTCTTCGGAGTCGAGGATCTCGTCTATGTCGATGAAGCGACCTGAGCCTGTGGGAGGGGTCGATGGCATCTTAGTTCTGATCTTTGACTTCGCGCGGGGCTTCAGGTTTGGCGTCGATGACGCGGAGACTGATGTAGGTTTTGCAGAATGCGATTTCGTCGGCCTTCCGCGCTTCTTGGGAGAGCCGTCCATGGGCGTTGGTGCTGAGGCTGGAGGTTTGAAGATCGAGACCGGCGATTTCCGCATCTGCGCAGAGGGCGGGAAGTCAAAGTCGTCGATGTCGACAAAACTATCTGGTGAGACAGGTTTCTGACCCGAAGGTGGAGGCTCTTGCATGAAGTCGTCAATGTCCCTGAAGCCCGTATCTATCATTTGATCATCATCGTTACGAAACTTCGCCATTGGGGTGGCGCGTGAAGTGCTGGGAGGAGGCATCGGCGGATCAGAAGATATGGCAATTGGTGGCGGCGGGTCCGGAGGTATATCGTCAATATCTATGAAGTCAGATTGATCATCGCCTTGCTCATCAGGCGCATCGGTAGTGCCATCCATGAGCAATGGGATGTCTTGCGTTCGGTCGGGCTCGGGTATGTAAACGTCCTTTAAATGCTCAAGCATGCCGCCCTCGTCGTCTCTTGCACTCGCAGCCCAAAGTCCACGCTTGCCTTCCACCCTGCCCAGCCGTGACCATGGCGGTGGCGCGCCATAAGCAACATTGTCGGCGTCCTGCTCAGACTCCTTCAGCGCATACTGTAGTTGACGCACCATTGTCGGCGACTCTTCAAGCACAAGCTGACTTGATGTTCCGAACAAGACGTCCTGTTGCTGCAAACGCGACATTGCCGACGAAGGGCTGAGAAGCTTCTCCGCGACAGGCTTGGGCTTGGCGGCTGCTTTCGAAGATGCTTTCTTCGACCTCGGCTTGGGATCTGCTTTCTCTGTGCCTGACTTCGAGCTGTTACGCCTGCGCACTGGCTTCTTTGGTGCTGTATCGCCGTCCGCCGCCGATGCATCGTTCAGCGGCACCTTTGTTGTAGTTGTCGAAGCTCGGGACTCGAAGAAGTTGCTAGTCGCATCGTCTGGAACTGGTTGTGCATCCTTCAAGGCATACTGCTCTGTAACGAGGTCGGTGATGGTGCGCGGTTTCTTCTTCGGTGCTTTCCCTTTCTCGGGAGACGAGTCTCTGGAGTTGGTGTTATTGCTGGGTATCTCGACAAGCTCGATTCTCCGCCGCTTTGTCGCTGCCACCGCCCCTGCTGCGTTGTTCGATTTCGCAGCGATCTGCGCAGATGGCGATTGTGCGTAGGCGAAGTTGGAGAGGAGGTTTGTAAAGGAGCCATCAGCGTTCTGCGATAAGGTCTTATTCTCCTTTCCGGTCGAGTCGGTGAACGGCGATGCGATTGTGGTATCGGGTGGTGGCGTCCAGTCTCTCCTCCTTACAACAGCCTCCTCCAACTCCAAACCTTCTGCGATGGGATCTGGCTGTCGCTGCTTGGGTGCAGCCTTCTTCTTCGGCTTTGGGCTGTCTGGCACTTCCCAGATCGACTGAGGCTTGGCTTGAGTGTCGTGGTCCTCTGCAGAAGGCCGTGTTGCCGACTCCTGGCCTCCGTCTGCTCCACCTCCGAAATGCGCAGACACAAGCGACGCCTCTCCCTGCTTGCCCTTCGTCGCCCCTGCTTTCGCCTTTGTGACCCTCGGTTTCTTTGGCTTTGGCGCAGGCTCAGCCCCATCTTCTCCAGTCTTGACCTTCTTCGCGCGAGGCTTACGGGGCTTGCCAGACTTGGTCAGCTTCGGCGCATCCGCAGCTGGTGCCGCAGGGTCGACCGGAGGTTCTGTCGCATCATCGTCGAAGAAAGGAGACTTTGTAGGTCGTTGCGGCGGGCGTCGGAGTTCGTCGTCAGAGTCGAGGATCTCTTTGTCTGACTTGGGTTTCGCTTTGCGCGCTCGAGGCTTCGGTTTGGGCTTCTCGGAGCCGTCTGCAGCGGTAGTAGTAGCTGTGGCCTTCTTCGTAGTCCGCTTCTTGGGCTTCTCCGCAGCCAGAGGGGGCTCTATGGTATCCTGTGAAGTCCGCCGTGGTTGCGCTTGTTGTATTGCATCGAAATCGTCGTCGAGGCGGCTTGTGAAGTGCTCGGAGCGTATAAGGCTGCCCACGGTGGCGAATCCTCTGACAGCTCCCTCGGGGATAGGAGCAGCTCGTGCATTGCTCTTCGACGCGCCGGCTGTCGGTCTGAGGGGGCTCGCAGGAGGGGAGAATGCGAGAGGTGAGGACGCAAGCATGGCGACGCGACGGGAGGGGGCATCATGTAGCGGGGAAGCGGCTGGCGGACTCGAGGATAGCACCACGACGTCGTACATGGTATTGCCTGCCATTCTGAGGCAAGGAAGGGGCCTCAAGGCAGCCAGTACGGGCAGACGGAGAGGGGCAATCCATAGACTCGGCCTCAGGAGTTGGGGAGGGTGTGGTGTAGCGTGGCGCTGGTTGGTGAAGCCGAACAATGCACGGTCTTTGGGTCAACTGAAGTTCATTGCTGCAACACCAAAGTCTCCATCACCAAATTCCCAGCCATGCCCCTCCACCACCGCAGCTCCCACATCAACCCCCTGCGATCGAGCTGCATTTCCCTGAGGAGCTCTACAAGTACTCGCAGATCATCATCATCGACTTGAATGACTGCCCCCGGCCGCATACAGCGCGGAAACCGCCTCCGCGGAAGTCTTCCAAAACCCATCGTAGCCTCCTGCCCTCCCCCCCCCACCCTCGACAGCAACATGGGGTAGACTCGAAGCTTCAGAACACCTCCTTCATCCCGCTCAGTAAGCCTGCGCGCTTGTCGCAGCTTCTGGCGTTGCGAGTGAGGTTCAGGACAGCCGGGAGCCGTCGCTGCGAACCTCACCCGCCGAACGAAAGTCTTTGGCATCCTTCTGCGAGCCTCACACAGCGAGAGGAGCTTCAGAAAGACCGCAGTAAGTGCCTCTCGTCTTTGCCGCCGAAATCCTTGACCTTCGCTGCCCCTCCCTGAACCTGCCTCCTCCGCAGCTACCCCGCCTCGAAGCCACACACATCACCCAGCAAGGGCAAGAGAACGTGCAGGGACATTGCTGATGCTTTGGCTTACAGACAACAAGCTGCTGCTGTAGCCTCGCATGGGCAGCGACATCCTCTTTGGGTTGACTTCAAAGCTGCCTCCGACACACCTCCGCCCTCACCTCCGCCGACAACCCTCAGCGACAAGCATTGCTGAAGCACTGCGCAAGAGCCGAAGCACAAGCCCCCATGACTGGTCCAAGGCTGGCAACTACCATAACGATAGTCCATCTCGCTGTCGATTTCCTGGCGGCATGATGCTGAGCCATTCTCACCTGGGAGGCAGTAGCTTGGCCATGCTGACACCCTCGCGGAGTGCCTGGTGAGAGCAGTCAAGCTTGACATTCGAAGCCGACTATCGATGCCTTACCTCGCATCTTCGGATCGGTACTCATGGCGGCCACCCTTGACGCTCTCGTGACCCTCGCATACCGAAGACGAAAAGACTCGACGCTGTCACTCACTCGAAAGTAAGGCGACTCGGATCGGAGGAAGGGTCTTGGCCTACAACATACTGTGCGGGGCGCTTGGGCAAGCGCGAGGAACCCATGGAGGGGATACATACAAGCAAGAGACGGAGACTATGGGCATGCCATCGGAGCACCCAAAGGTTCATTGCTCATCGGCGCAGGGGTGGGTCAAGCCCGCAGCGCTTGTTCGATCTCGCTGTCGATGAAGCATGTGGTGTGGCATACTCAGCCTCCATGGCTAGTGTGTCGAGCAGCCTTGACCAGGCCGCATGGTATGGCGGTTGATGTGCAATCTACCGGAGCAATGACCGACAATGCTGTACAGTATTGCGTCGGGACTTCGGCAGCGAAATACTAACTGCAGGGTATCGCCAGTTAGACATCCAACAGCGAGTCATTCGACAGCGAGATACCGGCGCGGAGCCATCGACAGTGAGACCTGGACAGCGACAAATCGACTACGGAATCGTTAGCCTTGCAAGAGAGCATATCAGAGCTCTCGACTTACCATCTGGAATCTGCCATGGAAACCGAACCTTCACGTACGCGATGCTCATCAGCTTCGAAGCTGCAAGAAACAGCCAAGCATTAGCATCACCAGCACCGTCGACGTCGGCTGCTGCCGTCGCAGCCCAAATCGACATCACGCAAAGAAAAAGAACGAGACGACTCTTTTAAACTTTATTAATTCCTGGAAGACGTCAGCATTGTTTCACTCTGGGATGGTATAGGCTGGAGACTCACTATCTATTCATTCCGCATTACGAATTCAACTATCGAACAATTCCAAATGGTAGAAGTCGGAGATGAACCCAATGCGCTTCATGCGAGATCGAGCCAAAGCAGCTGTTCTCTGCGCAGACCTCGAAGGCAACGCCCTTGCCGACGGTAGCACGACCAACGCATGTCTTCTTGAGGAGCCCATCGGGGAGTACGTTTGGGTCGGCCAGTGTTGCTGGGATGAGAAGGCAGAGATAATTGAGGAGCTTGACTGCGACAAATACCCAGTTCCTGTCTTCCATGGCACTCGCGTAGATGATGTCGACCGTGTACTTCAGCTTGGCTGGGTCCGCGTCGATATTGGCGGTCACCTCGCCGTCTCAAGACCGTCGCACCACGAGAGTCCTTCTCCGCGCCCTCGTAGCGTCGAATATCCAACTTGTTGTTGCAGTCTTCGCGGTTCGCGTAGACTTGATGGCATAGTCGACTTCGGGGTAGGGGTTGAGCGTTTATGGTGTGCATAAGGCATGAGCGCGCCTTACCACGAATGCTATCTTGTCTTGGAGCTTGGGGCCATGAGAGAATCCTACTTCGACCAGAGAGAATGTGCACTGTAAAGGCAGGGCAGCTGACGCGCCTACCTCCGACGCAGTGCTCCCACACTTCAAGGTCGCTGGCTTCTTTGAAGCGGGCCTCGACCGCGATGATCGCGGCATTCACAAAGAGGTTCGGCAGTGGTGAAGAGGATGATGCAGGACGAGCGAACGCAGTCCGCGCATATGTTGGCGATCCAATCAGATTGCCGAGATTGTCTCGAGTGGTGCGACGACTGTTGCCGAGAAGTTCAAGACTCTGGAAGTACTTAGGCAGGAGCACTGCCTCCGACGCAGTGCTCCCACACTTCGAGGTCGCTGGTTTGTTTGATGCGCCCGTCCATGAAGTCTTTATCGGGTTGGTTTGGTGCGCCACATCGGGTCTTTGCTTTCACATGACCCAGCCGTTCTTCCTCAGTGCGATCAGTCCTGTGACCTTGATCTTGGACATGAGATCCTGGTCCGTCATCACTGTACGCTCCCGCACCTTCTCAACACCCGTGTGAGCTCCACTTCAGTAGACGGGTTCGAGAAGAAGTGTTCAAGATTCAAAGTTGTGTCGCCAACATGGCATCGACATTCGGTGGAAACAATGCCCTCGGTCAACACAGATGACGATGATATGGTTGGCGAGGTCGTCGGCGATGGCGGGGATGTTCTTGACGCGCCTGCCTCCGACGCAGTGCCCCCAGACTTCAAGATCGCCATATCTTAGTCAATTCGGTGAAGTTGGCTAGGACGATCGAGATGCCGTGGACAATGAGACCCCAACTGCAAAGTAGGCAGCTCCAGAAGTAAAGGCTGCGACGTGTAGCTCTGTACAGCAGGCGGATGTTGAGCTCGATGCAGATAAACCAGGCGATTCCTAGGAAGGCTGATGCGGCCATGGACGATGGTCGGTCGGCAAGTTCGGATGCCTTGGGGTCACTGGGGTCTGTCGAACTCGATGCAGATGAATCATAAGGCCACAACAGAAAAGGTCCATCAACAAAAAAAGTCCATCTGTTGAAGAGGCGGCTTATCGACGACTTCACCCATGCTGTTGCAGGGCGGCCCATAGCTGGTGTTGCACCGGGACTTCGGCGACTTGCTGCGCGCGCAGCAGTGCATCCGGGGACATCCATGTACGTGAGTTGCGGTAACTACCCGCACCACCTCCGTCATTGGCGTCATGGGCGCCTCGGACTCATCGCTGCTGGTAGTCCACAGCGATGAGTCCGAGTCTGCTCGGGCTGCGACTGTGCCCGGGAGGGCTGTCAAGCTCTGCGCGCTGTGAAGCGAGCACAAGGCTCTCAGGCCGGAGCCTATTCGCGTCGTTTGCCATCGTGTGGGAATCACGATGCTCGAAGGAGAGATGTCAAGCTCAGCGCGCTGCGAAGTGAGCACAAGGCTCGCAGGCCGGAGCCCAGTCGTCGACTCCGACTCCTTGACCTTCTTGGGCGCAATGTTGGGCCCGTTGATGATCATGGGAACACGCGCGCTGTTCTCATACCAGCTCAGAAACAGGAGCAGCTGCTTGTACGTCTCTCCTCTCTTCTTTCCATCGATCAGTAGCTGATCGTTGTGCTCTCCGCTGGAGTTACCAACGAAGAGATGGGCAAATGATGATCAAGACAGGGGTGTGAGTATAAGTTCCCAGCGCTGGACTTGGGCACCAGCCCTACTCCTGGATACGGCTCTGGAGACCGCCATCCAGGCATGCATGTTGACCGTGATGTTTTGGTCAAAATCGGTTTGCACTGATAGTCTCCCACTCTTGCTCCTACTCCTGCCATATTGGGATATGGAAGTCGATTTCGACCCTTGGGTTTGACCGGCTCGGTCATCGTGGTATTGCAGACGTAGGCAGTTTCGAACGCTGCTCGACCCGTCTATGGCCGCTTTCAGTCTCGCTGAAGAATCGAAATGGTCGCCGATGATTAAAGTGCGTAAAGTCCAAGTGGCTCCGTGGAAGAGGATGCCCATAGGTGGTGTTGCACCGGGACTTCGGCGACTTACAGCGCATGGCTGAAAGCACATAACGCTGGCCCATAGACGGAATGCGCCGGGACTTTGGCGACTTAGTGGTGGGTGAGATTGGTAGCGGCCACGTCTGGGAGAAGTTGTAGGTTTGTCTGTTCGGGTCGAAGGAAGGGTCAAAGGCACCGTCCACGCCGTAGATGGCGAATGGCTGAGTCCAGACGAACGTACATTCCATCTGGAGAGGAAGGAGCGAAAGAGTGACGTTTGTGTACGACCTTGGTGCCCATAGATGGCGATGCGCCGGGACTTCGGCGACTTATGCCCATGGATGGCAATGCGCCGGGACTTCGACGACTTGTGCCCATGGGTGGCAATGCGCCGGGACTTCGGCGACTTGGGTGCTGATGCTGGTGATGCGAGTGCTGCTGCTGCTGCTGCTGCTGCTGGCTGCCATCGTGGTGCTGCTGTTGCTGTGTCATGCTGCCGGGTGAGATTGGGAGCGGCCACGAGATTGGTAGCGGCCACGTCTGGGAGAACTACATCATCCTGCCTTCTCAGCAATCTCGTGGCCGCAGCCCTATTTGTGTACGACCTTGGTGCACATGTTGGCGGGGGTCGGCGAATGACTTTTTCGCAGCGCATTCGAACGCTGGCCTATGGACGAGGTGCGCTAGGACTTCAGCGACTTACAGCGCATGGCTGGGAGCACATAACGCTGGCCTATGGACGAGGTGCGCTAGGACTTCAGCGACTTACAGCGAATGGACTTTTCGCAGCGCATTCGAACGCTGGCCTATGGACGAGGTGCGCTAGGACTTCAGCGACTTAAGGACTTCGACGACTCACAGCGCATGGCCTAGGGCACATAACGCTGGCCTATGGACGAGGTGCGCCAGGACTTCGGCGACTTACTGTGTCGATGTCCGATGTGCGCGCCCGCGGCGAGTAGCGGCACCGTCAAGGCGACGTCCCAGATGGGCACCGGCGGCGAACAGCTTCAGCACCTGTTTGATGACTTCTGGAGCGATTAGCATGACCCGAAGACCTTGAAGATGGGTTGGACTTACTGAGCATCAACGCCGCCGGGCGCCATCATGTCGCTGTGCCGAACGCCAAACTCCGCAACTGGCGGCAGTGGAGATATGACGATCGGATTATTGTCGTCTGGAAAACTACTTGCGCCCCCAGTGACAGCTGGCGACTATCACCAGAGGCGACTTCCGCCGTGTCGACAAGGAGGACGACATACGAGCCTGAGGACCCATACGTTAGCACGGCGTTGCACAAGCAGGTATACCATAGACGGCATCGGAAGCTCGACTTACCAGCTAGGGAAAACGTTGTGCAAGACGTGCCGGGCTGAACACCTGGCCTGTGCGAATATTTTGTAAGGACGAGAAGTGAGTGTGGTAGTCGGCGTTCGTTCGTACAGGCCCAGATGTCCAGCCGGCAGTGGCAAGGCTACCAAGGCCTTTCGAGCAGGCGGCTGCCTCTACCGACGTGTCAATCAGCGATGCTCACAAGAGGTAGGCGGGGTACTACTTACTGCTCTAGCCAAGAGAGGCAGTTTGTGAGAGGTGCCGGGCTGAACACCTGGCCTGTACGAACCTTCTGTAAAGACGAGAAGTGAGTGTGGTGGTTGGCGTCCGTCCGTACAGGCTCAGGTGTTCAGCCAGTGGCGACAATCCTGAAATGAAGTCTTGCCTAGCGAAGTGGTCAGCAATTGTCACAAGAGGTAGGCGGAGTACTACTCACTGCCTTGGCCAAGGGAGGCAGTTTGTGAGAGGTGCCGGGCTGAACACCTGGCCTGTACGAATCTTCTGTAAAGACGAGAAGTGAGTGTAGTAGTCGGCGTTCGTTCGTACAGGCTCAGGTGTTCAGCCAGTGTCGACAACCCTAAACTGAAGCCTTGTCTAGCGATGTTGTCAGCAATGTCCAGGCATGGCCATCCGCAGCTGGTATAGCGGTGGCAGAGGAGGGGCTGAGTAGCTGCATCGGTCGACACCAGGCCGGCGAAGGCGGCGGCGTCAACAGCGAGCAATCAGGAGCGGAGTCAGTACATACCGCGATGCCTTGGGTGCGTCGAGCACCGGAGGAGGTCGCCTCCTCGTCGCCGAAGCGGGAAAGAAAGCGATGTCCGACCCAGAGTCGTCGTCCTACCCCGCGGCAAGCTCGAAAGCATCGCCGATGTGGTGTCAGGAGTTGTGCGAGGATAACACGAGGGGCTCAAGAGGATGAAGAAGGGGAAGCACAGCAAGAATTGCGGCATTGGGGAGTGTGATGAAGTCGGTGGTGGGGTGGTGGAAGACGGTCAACAAGTCTCACCTTGAGGCGAACTCACCCGCTACCTGCGCACGGGCCACAACAAATGAGAGACGGCCTCGCAGAAGGAGCGCGATAACAAGGAGAAGGAGGCGCCGTCGACGGTGACTGTCGTTAGGGGCTTCTGCTCCAGCAGATTGACGAGATTGGCCTCAGACGGCCGCACAAGGCGATGCAGTGCTGAGTTTGCTATGGAAAACATTCTGAGGATGTCCGGCTGGCGACAGCAAGGTCTCAAGACACAGCTTTGTCTACTCTGAAAGCACATGCAGCTGCTGCAGTGTAGCTTGACGAGACGGCGGCTGCAATGCAGTACAAGCTGTGTGCATGGAGAAAGTGATATGGCCGCGGGCAAGTTACTGCACCCGCGCTCCTGATGTTCAAGACGGGGCGGTCTCCAACTCCGCAATTGCTCTAAGTCCGTCCAAGCAACTTGTGTGTGACGAGATGGCGGAGCAACCACAGCAGTTGCATTTGCTGAAAAGTGGGATTTCCAGCCCCTTTCGCAGACTTGCACATGACTGAAGATGTGCATGCCTTCAAAGACGTTCCGCTATTGCTGGACTGTCGCCAAAGAGCCTCACTATCGAGCGCCTGAAGATTGCAACCCATAAGCAAGAACGACAGAACCACGACAGCGAGACATGTTTGGCAAAATAGGCGTAAACACTGGGCATGGTCACTGGCTTGTTCATGATGTCGTTTTGCACTTTCAAGATTCAGCTATCTGGCCAAGCCTATCATGCTATCTTGAGAGTCTGCGAGGTCGGGAGACATGCATATGATTTGATGTGAAGTGTGTCCGGCATCGTCCTGATGCTACGGTTTTCCCCAGGTCGAGATACGGTATACGGGATGCCTGAGCTCACAGCCATTTTGATCGATCGACTCAAGAAGTCTTGATATTCATGCTAACTACAGCCTTGACTAACACTGCAGCTCATGCTCCTCCAAGCTTGACGATAGGCCGCGAGTCGCAGCTCATGCGACCGCATGACCCCCCATGACTGCCAGGCCTATTTGTCCGTGATGCTTCATCCTTCTCCTTCTCAGCCCCTTACCCTGCTTCTCAGCATGCCAAAGTATGACACCTCGGTTCTTCGACTGCCTTTTCCTATCCTGTTGTATCCATCAATCCCTCATATCCTCGCGGTATCTCCTTATGCCTTCGACTGAGCTCGGTCTCCCAGCGCCCTGATCATTCCCTCTTCTTCCTTATCCACCGCGTTTACACCATCTAGCACATCCAGTTCTTCTGCCCTTTGCGAGGCCGGTCGCCAATGGCGCCGTGTATTCCACTTCTGCTTTGCTCTCCTAGCACACCCCTATCCCACCATCCCCAAGTCTCCCATCCTCTCTCCTATCCAAACCCTTCCATCGCAGCCCACCAGCTTTCCATGCTTTTCTGCTCTCCACTCTACACATCATCACCCCTCATAGTTATGTCCTGGCCCCACACTCCCCCAGCCGATTCCGAAAAGTGTTCAGATACTCGCCTTACCTCCCTTCACAAGCTTCAGCATCAGAAGTCTTGTTGCCGCATAGCCGCACCTTCCTACTCCTCGCTGAGGCCCTGGGATTGCTCGTGTGTTATGGGGCGGGGTTGTTTGGAGTTGCTGTGTCCGCGCCGTGTAGGTTTTGACTTTGCGGAGTTGGGGTGGCGGGTCGAGGGGCGGCGGCGTGTGGTTTGGTAGGTGGGATAGCGTGCGAGGTAGGAGGGACATGATGGTCGCGGTGAGGATGTAAAGAGTGTGGTGGGATGGCTTCGTCTCGACGTGAGCTGCGGCTCTTCGTGGCTTCCTGGCTATGTCAGTTGTACTCTTTCGCAGACCCCTCCCTTCTCCCCCTCCAACGGCCTCTGCCCAGCTCTGACGCTTACCTCCTTTGTCGTCATCGTCGTCGTTCTTGACGCATGCCATCCTGCTCGCTCATACCCCTGTCACCAACCTCCGCCCTTCTCCTTTATCCTTCCCTCATTCCCAGACTCGTATCTGCACCTCTCCCGCTTCATCCTTCTTCGACGTGACCATTTGCCCTGTGATACGAACCCGCTTGTAGACGTGATCCTTATGCTCGTCGAACGCGAGCGTAGCCCTTGGATCTCGCTCCTCATCCCAATGCCGTCAAGACCGTATAGATTGTACCTCGCTCGACCATGGTACCACCCTCGTAGCTCAAGTAGGTTCGCATCGATCGTTCGGGTTCGTAAGGGGCGCGCTTGTGAGGCAGTAGTCGGACGTCTCGTCGATGTAGAATGCTGGCCTGAGGGCTCGGCCAGCGAAATGCAGGCGACGCGTTGGCCTACGGTCTCGCGCATCCGCAGTGACTATCTGGCTAGGTACTTGATGTCAGTGAAAGTCTGCACAAGGTCGTGCGGCCCTGTTGCTTACCAACTTGTGCCGGATGGCCTGGAGCCACAGGAGACGGCCAGCGCGCCGTCTACCACCGTACTGCGAAGCGACCAGACTACCTCGCGTATGGCTCCTCTGGTGTTCAGAAAGCCCATGCCAAGCCTCATTGATCAACTCGGTGTTGTAGGGCCTTCGTGAGACCCTGTCTTCCCAAAGGTGGGTTTGCGCGACGGCGCATAACTCCACAGCATCTGATCCCATTGCAATTCTGAAAAGCGGGATCGAATCGTAATCGACTTGGGTATACAATGGCTATACGACTGGTCGGAATGTGAAGTTGTGGTTGGCGTCATGTCCTGCCCTTGGCCCAAAGATAGGCGACGGCGTGTAGCTCCACCATCACGACTCCAATTTGCTTTTGGAAAAGCGCAAACTGTCCCCCATGAAGCCTTTCATACGACGGGTATGCGATTCGTCGTATCGTAATGTGGTGGTGGTTGCCATGTCCCGCCATGTCCGTTGCTGCATACGCGACGTGAAATTCCAGGCGCAACGTTCCTTTGCAATGACGATGCGACTCGCCTGACGTTTTTGCATGTCTGCATCTTCAATCTGAGTCTGCTCAGTGCTGATTGAAGGGTATGGTAGCTCGTGGCGGGCGCCAGGCGTCTCGGCGGCTTTTCGTCGGCGGGGAAAACGCATCGTCGGGAAGCGCGACGGCGACGGCGTTGCGTAGAGTCGCACACCCATTGCGATGAGAAGCGAACAAAGCCTTGTGATTTTATGCGAGGCGCAACGCCCAGGTCGACATGGAACTTAGTTTGTGTAGAAGGGCGGTGTTGTGCATCCTAGCGTGGATGTAGCGACTCACCCAACTTCAGCTGGCCTGTGTCTTCACTAAGCAGAACATCAAAACCTACTAGTCATACGTGCAACCAACCTCGCTGAGGAGGATACGTACAAGCTACCCATGACAGAACTCCAGCAGTCCAGTATGCTTGCCACCTACAGCATGAAGTTATAGGTCGCTGCAACTTCTGGCAGAAGGCCAGGACTGGTACATTAGCATACGAAGTGGGATGTTGCATAGTTCTATCTAGGCGCACAACCCCTAGCCATATCAACGCATACTCAATCAGCTCATCTTAGTCTTATGACGTTGTCCACTCCCGCTGTGTTTGGACCTGTCAGGATCCATGTTTCCAGATATGGCAGACAATAGCCTGAGTGAGGGGGAGTTAGAAGTGCGGACTCGTAGTGAGCGTGAGTATTACGGGTTCTATTCAAAATTTCGAGGGGAATACGACTGTCTACTATGGACAATAGCAGCTGTTCAAGCTCACATCTTGCCGCGCCTCAAAGCTGAATCTTGACCAACATCGTTTTTGGCATCATAACACTTATCCAACTACCCATCAAACACCACGATGGCTATCGTTTCGAATCTTTCGTCCACGAGCACCTTCCTCTTCAGCGGCACCCGTTGTCGAACCTGCGCGCAAGTCATTCCCGACGACAGAACGGGCTTTTGTGCAGCCCACGACGAACGAGCCAGCAGTTACGAGGCGATCCTCGGTCGGTGGTGCTGTGAGCTCCAGCAGAAACTCGAGCACAAGCAACGGGGGAGGTGGGTTGCCCAGGGCAAGCCTCTACCCTCACTGGGTGGAGAGGCGACGGCGTCTGAGGATGCCCTTTGGCAGAGGGCAAATCTGTTAGCGCTATGGTGTGAGATGAGCCTGGTGGAGTTGGAAGCCGATCTGGAATTTGGGCTCCAAAAGCACGACTGGATCGCGAATATTGAAGAGCTCAAATACGACATGGGCGAGCAAGTGGGCAACCTCCTCCACTGCGCTTTCAAGATCACCCTGGAGAACAAGAAGACCTTTGTGTTCGATCCAACTGGGATCCAGTTTGGCCCTGCATGGGCGGTTCTCACTCCCTGGGATGAATATGTCTTGGATAGAGAGACGGAACTCACTATTCAAGACCAAGTCCGCTTGCAGCGACAGACCGGGGAGATGCTGCATCAAGTTGTACGCCCATTGGGCCGGAACGCAGACTGGCAGATCCTTGAGAAATGGCAAGGCCAATACTAACTCGCTCCCGGGCAATGTAAGTTCCTCGCAAACATCTGACAGCGTCGTTCGGTCTCCCAAACTGGGTAGATCGTGTCCTCGTATGGAGATGGGAAGCAGGGCTTGCTTGCCTAGGAGTACGACCGAGAGGAGGGCCCCCGTGGCGTAGGGTCGGTCGCTCACCGGACTTGTCCACCGGTGCTAAGAGCCCTCAACTGCCGCGACGTCCTGTTGACGTTCGTGAGCCGAAGACAAAGGTCAGGTATCACCTCCAGCTTCCACCAAGACCCAAACCACGCCAACTCATTTCGAGTTGCGCATCATTTGCTCCAAACCTTCGAACCTCGATGCTTACAGCAAACCGCGACAACCTCATTCACATCACTACGCGGCGATTCTGCTCCCCTCTGCTAGCGAGCTTCGACAGCAGTCACGACACGACCAGTCTCGACCTCTCCCTTCGCATTGCGCGCGCGCGTCTGTCAGCAAATCAATCCTACACAATCTACGAGGCTTCGCGACGAGCTGACTGTTGCATATACTGGGTGGCTGAATGATTGGGTGTTGGCGAGACGTTGGTGTTGCGGGAAGGCAAAGACATCTCGTCGGAAAGATGATGTTCGGACATGTGCTCAAGCGTGATCGGATGATGTCTTCCGCCCCACCTTCGGCGCAAACTTCAGCATGATCGTCTTCCTCGATGCGGCACGGGCAGCTTGCCATACATGCTTCAATCGCGAGTTGCGTGATCTGTTACCGAAATCTCTCATCGAAATCCAGAGTCTTCTGTACGTCGATATCGCAGAATACCTACGGCGACATTTACAGCGCGAAACAAGGCCCTTACCAACCCGACTTTTCTGCAGCGGCGAACTTCTCCACCCTTATGCCCACGGCGCCGCTTCCGTCAACGAGACATCTTCGGCCGACCACATGAACGGAATGACTGTGCCCGTGCCAGACATGGGAGTCACAAGGGCGATTCGCTTGCAGTCATCAGATGATGAGCCGCATGTGCTTAGATGATTTGGGTCACTTCGTACGGTATAGAATACTTGGTGCGATGCGCAGGTAACGCGGTTCACGTAGTGGCGCATGTAGATATACAATCAATGTTGCTGCTCACTTCAATTTTGCCATGTGTCGCTCTCGCGACTTGTTCCACGATGCGCAGTGATGTCCACGGTGATGAACTCAAGTTCTCAGATAAACAATGACGTCATTGAGAAACATCAAGGTCGGCTGCTACTCGCTTGAAGGCCACCAACAAACCCAGCATCAAGGCTGCGCATGAGTCACCGCATACGATAAGGTCAAGATGCTTGGCTGTAAGATATGTATCATATGGAAACATGCTGTAATTTGAACTACATACGAGAGCACGAGCACAAAGCTCGAGATTGACTTGGAGAAGTTACAGTGGAAAATGTAGGCAACTATCGACTGGATCTGACGATTGAAGAAGTCAGATCACGCGTCGTTTCAGCTGTCACTTCAATCTAGGCGATCTACCATTGAACCTGAGAATTGAGATCTCAGGCTCATTTGGATATTGCCGTTCTTTGTCCCACCATCGCAATGCCATCCTTGTTCTTCCGCCTTTATCCATGCGCAACCATCTTTCAGACATTGTTGTTGTCGTTGAAGAAGACCTGTGCTGAGTTAAAAAAGTTCTACTGAGTTGCGAGCGAGTAAGGAAATTGACACTGTCAGACAAGGCTCGGTTTTTTTCCGCATCGTCAGGAGGAATGCCCCAGGACTGAGCGTTGAAAACAACAGTGGTTTGTCATCACAGTGTCGGTCGAAAGCCCTCCAGTGTGCAAGGATTGGGAAGGGGATGGGGAAGACTTAGCTCGTTGAGATCCTTGGAAGGAGACAGTGTCGGAGTCGAGCGCCCAAGGCGAGAGTGCGACAGCAGAGTGTCGCATGGGGGGACTAGAGGCGTTAACCGTGATCATGAGAGGAGGGGGTAGAGGAGTGGAGTGAAGCGCCCTCAGGTATCCAAGTGTTTAGTTGATCATTAGGGATTTCCTTCAGCAACTACAACTGTCATCTTGGGGCGCTTGCGAGTAGCGATGACGCTACAGCGTGTGGATGAAGGGGGCAGGAAGGGGAGACTCAGCTTGGTATTGTGTAGTATTGTAGCGCTTGGCGCTGGCCGTCGTGGTCACTTGGGGTGAGAAAAAAGCTCGACGTGACTTGGTGTAGTGGAGGTGACCGGGGAGGAAGGCAGCCTGGTGAGGAGCAAATTTATACGCGCAGGGCACGTGCTGCGCTCGCGGCGTTTGGCCTTGATAACTCCTCCGCGTCGAAGACAGCTCCCCAACCAACACACTCCATACCAAAAGTGAGTATCCTCTTCTTTTTGATCACTTTGAGATCAAGTAGCTGACAGAGGTCTTTAGTCACCACTACCACCACCACACACATCACCACCACCACTACACACAACATGACCACCACTGCCCCTGCCCCCATCGTCCGTCCCCGCCTCTCCTCCACGCTCTTTGCGGAGCGTGACGGTCTTGAGCAGGACATCCGCAACAACGACGCGAAGATCGCCCGATTGGCCGTCTCGCCCAGGTGGAACTGGCTGGAGCTCCGCACAGCCCGCATCGTGAAGCGGAGCTTTGAGCGCAGCCTCATCCTCTTGGGCATCGAGATCGATCTCGCCTTGGAGCGCGAGATCCAGAACATGGAGTGGCTCATGTCACAGAGCCAAGTAAGTTCTTCGAGTCTGATTGAGCCTTCATCCGGTGAACTAATGTCTGCTCAGGAGGAACTCCGTGCCCGCATCGATCTGGCCTTCAGGACGGTCTACTCCCGGTAGGCTCGTACGCCGCGGGAGGAAAGAGGAAGAGGAGGATGACAACGACGATGAAGAAGAACCGCCCCTACCACCCATTCACGTACCTGTAACGGGTCTCCCCCATTGGCTTAGGCTACCCATACCGTCTTCAATGCCTGTTGCTGGGTACGAGGACGGTATACTTGCTAGGCAACTGGTCTTAATTGACTGCGCGCTAGGCGAGGACAGTGGTATGCCGATGCGGCTATCTGTGCAAGCGGATAGTTGGGACTTTGGCAAAGCTTCTGGCGCTGAGTGCCGCCAAAGATAAGTAACCTTTCGAGGCGAAACCAAATGAAGCTCGTGATACTGGTCGAGCGTCCCCAACATCAACAACAGGTAAGCACGTATTCTCTTGGCTATATACTGTCGGATAACTGCATGAGCTCTAGGATCTATGTCGCCCTCCCGCGTTGTCGACGTTCCCATTCGCACTCGACCTCGACAACATGTCCCCTCCGCGATCATTCGTTGCCATACCTCGGGTCGGTGTAGTTCATGGAAACCACGGTTCACGGTTGGGCAAAGTTGCGCAAGGAGATGGCCTGCTACAGTGGGCATCCAGACATGGTGTCTTGTGGCGGAGGTTGAATGGCAAGACAGCATCATGCGGAATAGGGGTTGCGGTGCCTGCTCCGATGGGCATAGCCGGAGTGCCTCCAGATAGACTATATGCTCCAATGCCACTCAGTTCCAACAAGCTCGTTGATACTTGTATGCCATGGTGCTTGTGCGACTGTGATAGACCTTTTCTTTAAGAAAAGCTGGTTCAGTGCTACCTGTTATCGTGCAATGCCACAGGCACTCAATAGCTCCGAATTTGGCTCAAAATCGAGAAGTTTAATTGCGTTCATCGCTGCTTTATCAGTATCATGAGTGCGGAAGTTCGCTGTCAGAGACTGTCAAGATAAACTACGTCATTTGACGAAACCCAACACCATCCGCGCGTCAACCGTGGCAACGACGTCGTGAATACTGGAACTCGCTATGAGCTACATTTCGGCTTTTTCATCTCCGAAATGCGACTTGTGATGATGTTGTCGTAAGTCTAGCATTATGGCACCTTAGACAAGACCATGACCGCGGTAGGGGCCTTAGCGCGGACGGACTGGCGCGAGCGCACTGCGCCAGGGTCTGGTATACTGGGCACACTCGCACATAGGATACGTTCAAAGCTCACACTTCTGGCATGCTCTGACGCAGCTGTAGACCGAATTACATCCTGTCGATATCGGGGTTGCTACCTTGGTCGCGCAATTCTTGATCAGCCAGGCCATCTGGATGCAAAGCTGGCATACTCGCCCCCACCGTTCCCAAAGTCGTCTCAGAATTGGATCTACAATCCCCAAAATGCCCTTCTCTCTGAGATGATCGATCGGTCGCGGGGAGAAGTCGTTCAGCCGATCTGTTGGAGGCTCAGTTGGATGCGCAGGCTGCTGCGTAGGACATCAGCAACGGTAACGGCTTGAGTAGATTAGAATGGTACGCGCCAACGCTTGCGCACATCATCAAGTAATTCGAAGTTGACAGTGAGCTCAAAGTTGTTGATACGGCGTGCTGGACACGTCACCGTTGGATGTAAACACAACAACACCACGAAGTGCGGTCAACACGACACTTGCGAGGCTTCGCGAGGCCATCTCGTCATCTCAGCCAACCTGATTGTCACAATTTCAATCAATACCTCGTGGGTTTTGGTGTTATTACATTCACAAAGCAGCAGTTGACGTCAAAAGATCAGAGAATGTCAGTGATATCATGCAATCGAAGGAAGAAATTCTTCCTCAAGCAACTCGCAAGCGAGAAGACTCAATGAAAAAAAGTCGCGTCAGCCAGAGGTAGTGTAATACTGGCGACACGGTGCCAGTGGGGTTGAGCAAGCCCAGTGACCCACCGACTGGTTCCAAAAATGTGTGGCGCCTCAATCCGTCCGTATAGCAAGCAGCCCGCCACAAGGCGAGAAGCTGGGCCAAACCTTAACAGGTCGGACTACTCGCAAAAGACAAATGAGGCTGACCTGGTGCGAGAGTAGGAGGGACGGGGGATGAGGGGTTTATATACTGGCCTGTCGCTTGGCATCCCAGGGCTCACGTGATCTGACGCTCGGTTGTTATGGTCTGAAAGGTCTCTGTCATGGCTTATCTTCGGGATCAATCTGGGACATTGACCATAGAAATTTACAGTGACGTATCGAGCCGCCCAGGTTGCCGCACTCAGATCAACGTCCGTGCGCTTCTGGGCCCATCAAGTGCTGCCGCCTCTATCTCCCTTCGCCAGAATACTACTTTTGTCGTCACCAATTTTTGAAACAAACAAGTCGCTGCCTCGGCCTTGCGCGATGTCTAGCTAGTGAGGACTTTTCCGAAGCTTACATCCATCTGTGGTCCGGGACTGCCTTTGGGTTCAGTCCTAGACTCAATTTTTGAATACCTTTTACTTCTTTTCATCGCGTTTTCTGGCTTGCCAGTGACTTGAGGAAGAGACAGGAGGGCTACGTTGCTGCTTCACATCATATGGCTCCCCCAGTAACGACCATGTCGTCAGCAAGTGGCTTTTTGGCGAGCTGTTTGTAGTATCAGAGTACTCAGTAGCTCGCAAATCACATCGTGCCAGAAGCTCTGGAACACGTCAATGGATTGAGTCACGTCGGGATGTTACAAGAATTGGATGGAGAAAGTGCCGAATCGTGTCTCATTGTGGTGTATCTACACCAACGCCCCAGCGCCCTCGCTATCCTCCGAACCCAGATCTCTCAGAACGTGTATGCCGAATCAACGGCGGCGACCTTGCAGCTTTGTGCGGAGGAAAGCGCGGCGAAAGGCGCGGTCGCGGGCGGCGGGACGAAGACGATTCCAGAACTAGAAGTAGAAAGTCAGCATTGTGACAACTTTGGATTGACGAGCCAAAAGCACACAAAGATGGGAATACTCACGTTCTGGAGGCGCCTGGCCTCCTCTGCCTCAGCGCGAGCAACCTGCTCCCTCTCTTGCTCCTCCCTCTCCTCCTCGTTCATCCTCCTCAAGTACATTTGGAGGTAGTTGTACGCGAAGTTGGTCGCGACCTTTGACAGGGCCATGTTGGCCGGAACTTCCTCTCGCGCACGTGCAGCGACTCCCAAGTACCAGTGCATCCGGGCCAGCGCATAGGAGGCTGATTTGTCGTCCATAGTGATGTGATGATGGTTTGATTGTTGTGGGGTTGGTTTGGAGGTTGTTGGTGAGGTTTTGTTGAATCTGTCGCAATTGTCAGCCTTGATTATCATGATAATCATGCAGTGCAGCACGATCTCGATGATAACTGGGATTCAAAACTTACGGTATGAGGAGTTGGTGGTGCTGGAGTTCGGTCAAGTCCAGCAACGAGGAGAAGATATAGGACTGAGGCCCGCGCAACACGTCAATAGCAACAAACTCGGACAATAGATATCAGACCTTCAGCAGAGAGCTACATCGATTGCTATTGTGCTAGAAGCTTTCAATATGGTCTATGTATACAGCATGGAAATTCCAGTCGAGTCACAATGGGTCCGGCCCAGCAACGTGGAAGTCCCTCGACCCAGAATTCTCTAAGTCACCTCGTAATTGCGCGCACTCGCATGGGTAAGCTCGCCATGTACGCAACACGTAATCTCAATTTGCGTTCAAGTCCTTCACGGCTCACCTTCATCAAGCTAGCAGTGCACATGATGCTGTCGATTTTTGCACCGCCAGGGCGTCTCCTCTGGTCCCCTTCACTTTTGGGGACGCGCAATTCGTAATCTCCCTCCAGGCAAACGCGCGTGGTCTTAGTGCTGTCGTCGCTACGTCAACAAGCTTGATCAATTTTGTCCTCACCCACCTACTCACCATTGTTTTCCACAACACACTCGCACCCTATAATCCCATTCTCCCTTACATCTTCTTCTACCTATTCTACATCATCAGCACCTTTGTCACTCTTTTCCACAGCTTCCTTGTTCTTTGAGATGGCAGTGTCAACCCCCGCACGTATGGGAGCGACAACAGTCACTCGTTCGCGACGCACACCAGCAGCGCGTCACCTCTAGTCAGCAGCTTCTGACATCGATACTCTGCCTCCCGGAGTTTGGGTACTCACTCTCTGTATGTCCTCCCCTCTTCTTGCTCACCCCCACCGCCCATGATGATCCTGCCGTTGGCAGAACCTACACTTTTTGAGACACGCAGAACCGCTACTCTGTGGCTGGTTCGCAGTTGATGATAGAACAAGCTTTCTGATGGACAGCATACCCACGCATCGCGCCGGAAATCTTTTTGAGATCGTATGCTGACAGCTATTTTTAGTCCCACACCCTCTGTGCAAGCTCTCTCGAGGTGACCTCGAGCTACGCCAGGCTGTCGCGTCGGACTACCGCTCAGACTACCATCTTCTCCGCTTCCGAACAATGGAGAACACAAGTGCCTTGTGCGCATTCGGATTGGTAAGTTCCCCTCCGCTGCTCGCTCGTCACACGTTTATGATTATACCTCTGAGCTACCACAAAACTGCCCCTCCTATATAATCTGGTCGCTAGATGATGGTCGCTTTCAGCAGCCTCTCTAGCTTCTCCGGAGGGGGACATGTTGAAGATTCCAGATCAGTCTGAACCATTACATCGCTCGTCCCATTCAACTCTACCTCAGATTTTTTGGCATTCGCTAACTGACCTTTGTCATCTCTTCGCAGTCCTCCGCTTTCAGAACGCCGTTCCAGAGGATAGACTACCATTGCATTCGTCTTGTCAGACCGGATAATCTACTGTCACCTTGCTGGCAGCAGCGACGTTGCGCTCTCCCGACCCTTCTCTGACCTTGCGACAACTCGCGTCGACAGGATCAGTTGCCAACTGTTCCATATTTCGTATCAGTAAGTTTCATCTCTCCACTATCCTCACCATCCCCTGCAATGATATCAACCCAATTAGTATCGTTCGTGTAGCTTCGAACTACCGTCGAGGAACGCTGCAAGGAGCTCGGCCTAACAACCTTGAGCTCTCAAGTAGCTGTCCCAAGAGACAGCGCTAATCTTCTTTGATACGCCGGCTTTTTTCTCCGCATGTCTCGTTCCTACTCCTTGATATCCGCTGACCTTCCGTGGCATCTAGACATGGCGCCCATCACTTCCTCTTCTCATACGACATGCAGTGGTCCGCGAAAGCATCATCGATGTGAAGATCTGGAGCGGCTTTCTTCACTGCAGTCAAGTCTTGTTCTATCAAGTCTACATTCTTCGCCTAAATGTCAAGTCGATGAGGGAGGTCCCAACGCAGATGTTGCGTCTCATGCCGGTAAGTACCCTCCAAATACCCCTACCCACTACCGCGATGATGCAAACGTATGTATCGTATAAAAATCTCGAAGAACCTGCACGGGAATTCAGCCTTACCTAGGTAGAGCTTTGAGTTCTTGGGCAGCTTCAAGGAAGAATTTGTCTCATCTTCTCAACTGAGCGACGCCACCATTCCTCCTCATCCGTCTTTTGTATTCATTGCCGTCCGCTGACTTGTCACCATGTCTAGACTTACGAAGAGAGCAATCGACTCGTTCTTTTGCCGCCCGCTTTGATGGCACACGAAACCACAACGGTAAGTCAATCCCTCCCGAACCTCCGGCGATACCATGATGATACCACCGATGTTGTCTGAGTCCGTTGATGACAACACCGTACTCATTCCAGCTGACGTTCCCCGATCCTTTCCACACACGCTCTTCCTTTACGCGATGAGTATTCGCTAACCATTACACAGAACCGCAGTCAGTTTACACGGTCCGCTCAGCTGATAACTTCAGCAATTTCAGCTTCTTGATCGGACAGATCAGGTACGTAAGCGCGCATCCACCCCCTACTTTCTCGCAAGATGATCAACCGCCCAACTCCCGAATCGTTCAAGGGTCGCTTCTCAACATGAGGGTCCTAATCGTTGGTTCACGTTTCTGACGAGACATTTCCCCCTCTTTCTGCTTCTCTCCGTTGTTGAACTCCGCTGACATTTGAGAGATCAACTAGGGAACGAACGCCACCGCCAAACGCTGATGGCATTGAACGTCGCAATTCATCTAACTACGGTACGTCCACATCCTGTCCTGTTCCCAATCGGCAAATGATGAGTTAGCGGGGACCACAACGGTATCTGAACATCTGTAACTCTTCATTGAAGAAACTATATCCCCACTCTGATGCCTCTTTGCTCCATCCACTCCAAACAAACAGTTCCTCGAGCCATGCTGACCAGATGTATCTCAAGCAGTCTCTCCATGCCTACGACGACGGCACCTCCCCCCAGCAACGCGCGCGATCCCTCCGCACCGTCCACCTCGAACGCAACCTCAGCCACGCCGGCTCGCGCACACAAGGCAGAAAGAGAAGGACCAGGACGCACATTAGACACCTGGCATTTCGACATACGTAGCAGTACAGCCCTCACAAGCTGGTACTTGCACATCATCACGGCATGGGTACGTAGCTTCTGCCTTCCTCATGGCGTTGCTGCACACCCACGCGCCGAAGAAATTCTGGTGTCACTCGACAGTCTCCGCCATGTTGCTTCCGTACTTGCTACGGCAAGTTACATGGTGGTCTTGTCAGTGACACTTGCCCTTTGTAGTAAGACTTGACTGAGCTCAACCTACTCGGTCAGGTTTAAACTAGTGGCTAAATACCAACTTTGTCATAGCTAACCTGCCAGGTAAGTCGCCTTCTCATTCGACTTCGTCATTGCAAGTTACCCTCTACTGACATTGAACAGATCCCCTGGCTGCTCATCGTAGTCCAACTTCTCAGCGGCACGTTAATGGTCCATCGTACTTCCATCATAAGAACGGTGGCAGGGCGTGTCGCAAGATCAAGATACCTCATTTATCCTCGTGCTCTCCAAGCATAGATGGGCAGTTGAGGTGAGCGCTACAAGGGGTGTCTTGAGCCTCATCATGGTCTTGGCATCAATAGTAGCAGCTTACATTTCGGTTCTACTGGGGGTTTGTTGGGGGTATGATGGAGCGCGGGGACGACATGAAGCTGGGTGTGAAGCTTGTGAGGGTGTTGATATGAAGTGTATTCGGTAGATGGCTTGTGTGAAGGACTTGGTCGCAGCATGAAACTCGCAGTATACGCTACAGACTACACTATCTACTGGTTCCTTTTGCGTAGATATCAAGATTGCAACTCTTTTGTACTCCTCCAATTCTCAAGTGCCGCAAAAGTGAAGGTGAGCCTGCTCAAATGGCACTGAACGCACCAAGGACGAAAATCCAAAGGAAGAGAAAACTTGCACCATCACTGTTTCCTCACCGCGCGACGTGCAATTTCCCGCTTCTCACCGTGAAATGTCCTCCCCCGCTCCTCTTCCCAAAGCGTATGTGTGAGTGTGAGGACGGGGAGCAAGGTAGGTAGGTACAAATCCGCGTCTCTGGCTGACTTCTGTTCCTTAACCCATCCACCCACCCACATCCGTATGTATTCTTCTGAACCTTCTATTCCAGCTTCAAATCACAGTATTAGAGTACATGTAGCTAACGTAGATATATAGAAATCAAACCAAATCATCACCACCAACATGCCCGTCTCCTCCTCCGAGCTCGCCGAGGGCATCCACCTCGCCCGCCGCGAAGTAAGTTTCTGCCTACTACAACACATCCACAGCTATATTCTACGATACAATATTATACCCAGGAGGATACAGTACTAACAGAACTTGTAGCTCAGGTTCGCCCATGCCGCCCGCCGCCGGCACGTGCAGTGCGGCACGTGGAGTGTCGACGAAGACCTGGCGCTTCGGCGCACCATCCGCCTCTGCCGGCGCGCGCTGGCCGTCTTCCTCCCCGCCTACGAGGTGATCCTCGCGCGCGAGGCCAACTTCCAGCGTATGTTATATTCCTTTCACTTGTTTTGGTAGTTGGACATTTAGGGCTGTATCAGCAAAGTGTCTTCATATCTACTCTCCTTCATCAACAACACTCATACTTTACCTAATTTGAACACTGCTAACATGTAAACAGAGGCATAGTGCCCCCGGGCCCCCCTCCTCGCGCCCCGCGCCTGCGCCCTCGCCGGCTGGCTGCCCTTCGGGAACAAGATGACCTCGGGCGGAAACTTTGGGCCCTAGGCCATACGATTTGAATACCATGAATAGATCGTGTCCTCCTTGCCATATCATGCCGTCTTGATCTCCTCTGTGCCAGTGATATGTATGCCTGAAGACTACCTACGCACCTATCAGCTGCCCTTCTCCAAGCCACATGTATGCCTCACGCCGTGTTGTAAACTTCGTATCACAGCATGACGAGCGGCATGTAGGGTCCTGGCATCCTCGTATTCCTACTTACGACGGGTATAAAGTGAATGTCCACGCCAACCCCTACTCTTCCAACCAGTCCGCGGCACTACCAATAGCGTTACTAACGATGCCAACCCACCTATCAACCCCCTCTTCACTCTCCTCCTCAATCGCCTCAACGATACCAGGGAACGTGGCCCCAGAATAGCCCGTCCACTTCCCAGGTGCGAAGACGACGTGCTTGAACCAGCTTCGGCCGTCAAGACCGTCTGGGAACAAGAACTTCCTCTCCAGGTACTTGTACTTTGTGTTGATGCCGCGGATGGCGAGGTATAGTTGTACCTTCTTCCAGGGCTGCCACCAGGGAATGTCGCCAATGTTTTCGTATTGCGCTGCGAGATCAACGGCGGTGGCGTCGTGGAGGATGGACGCGAAGAGGAAGTGGGAGACGGCTTCATCGAGAGGTTGGAAGACTTCGCTGGAGTCTTTGTTTGGGGGACCAGCGTCGAAGGCCTTTCGCTTGACGGCGTCGACGTAGGTCTGGAGGCCGACCGCGTAGTCGGTGGCATTCAGTTGGAGGATGGGTGTCTCGACGAGCTTGGCTGCTACGAGTGCCCACATCTTGGCGATGGTGGCATGGTATTCGAAGGTCGGATCACCGTACTTCTTCATCCAGTCGAAGGAATCGTAGTTGCTGTGATAGTGGTAGACTGCTGACTTGGCGTCAAAGCCGAAGCCCATGTCAATACATGGAATGCCGGCGAAATCCTGGAAGGCGGTGAAGTCGCTGCCAGAGCCCATCGTCTCAATGCGCTTGTCCCAGACATCGTAAACGGATTGGCCAGCGACAGTCTGGTTCGGGGACATGACCATACGAGCTGGTAGATCTTAGCTAAGGCTCAGTGATAGGGTATAAAAGCAAGCTTACCGACTTCCTCCACCACACTGCTCATCAGGGGCGCTGCTGAGAGCTTGAAGTTCGGGCCTGCTGTGGCAACGTCGACATTCAGATATGCGACTGTGGAACCAGAGAGCCAGGGCAGGTATTCCTCAACCCACTCAGTGCTGCCAACCAAGCCATACTCCTCTCCGTCCCAGCTCGCGAAGACGATTGTCCTCATTGGCTTCCAGCCAGCCTCCATGGCAGCTCCAAAGCTTCTGATGACCTCGTTGAGCGCTGCGCTGCCGCTGTTTGGGTCTCCTGCGCCTCCAGCAATCCAAGCATCACGGTGGTTGCCGAGAACAACGACTTCATCGGGAATGGTGCCGTTGATGATTCCAATGACATTCCACAAGGGCGTCGTAACGTACTCCTGCTCGTTGACCAGGTTAAGCACGAGGTCGTCTGGCGAAGGCCCAATGTTATATTCCACGCCCTTGTAGTCCAGACCGCCGCCGTGCCAGTGCTCATTGAAGGATGAGGCTTTCGGACCGTGGCCATTTAGGGCTTTGAGGAGGGGAAGCGCGTCGAGGTAGGAGATGGGAAGGGATGGGATGTGTGGCATCGCGTGGTCGACGGGCTGGCGAGGGCAGCCAGGTTTCGAGGGATAGCCTGGAGTGGTAGGGTCGCCTGGCGCGAAGCCTGTCGATTGTTAGCATGGCACGACAGAATAATGGGTAACAACTTACTCAAGAACTGAACGCTCCCTCGCTGGACGCTGCTGGGTTCCCTAGCCGGTCCGTCGGGATATGTCGCAACGCCGTTCTTTTCGGTCACCTCTCCATCATCGCCAGGGTCGGTGTACATGGCAACACCAACCATGCCCAGCTCTTGCGCGCGCTTGACCTTGAGACCGCGGAAGACGCCTCCGTACTTGGCCAAGGCGATCTTGCCTTCCAAACTGACGTTGGCCGCCTGTAGCTCCTCAAAGTCTCTGTACGTTCCGTAGTTGACGAATACGTAAGGCGCTGTCACGTTGCCAGAGGCGCTGTATCCGTGGAAGGTTGGCACGCGGTCTGCGAGCTGGCTTGACTTGTCCTCGTCCAAGACGTCTTCTTCCAGTCGCGCTTCGTAT
This sequence comes from Alternaria triticimaculans, assembly GCF_023758025.1. Classification (NCBI taxonomy): domain Eukaryota; kingdom Fungi; phylum Ascomycota; class Dothideomycetes; order Pleosporales; family Pleosporaceae; genus Alternaria; species Alternaria triticimaculans. The sequence continues at coordinate 4,827,313 of NW_026055958.1, forward strand.
TTGACCTTCCACTCTTGCTTTGTCGTGCTGTCAGCCGCGTCTTCCTTGTCGCCAATCTTCTCCATGAGTGCCAATCGATGGCCTTTGGGGTAGTTGATGTAGACGTCGTAGTCGACAATGGTGCTTTCGACTCCCCATTCCTGCCATCTTTCTCTGGTCCACAGAGCCTGGCTAAGGTTCTTTCCGGCGAGATGCGGTCCGCTGGTGTAGTACCTGCTCCATTCTTCTGCTTTCTCAGCACTGGGTGTTTCCAAGAGCGCCGCCTTGAGGCCTTCGAAGTCCAGAGCCGTCTTTCGCGCCCATCCGTCGGGTATTTGTGAGGTTGATAAGGAAGATGCCGAGAACCGTGATGTAGGGGCTACTTCGTCTTGAGTGGGTGGCGCAAAGGCGAAAAGGAAGACGGCAGCAAGTCCTCCCGCTATTATCGTCGCGCTTAGTAGAGTGGTGCATACAAATCGAAGGCGATGGTGCGGGTATCGGTCGCGATGGGGTCGGACATCGACGCGCTGAATCAGCGGGGTGCTTTCGTCGGCCATTGTCGCTGGCTTCTCATTGCTCGCCGGGAGCTGCATGTACAAACAAGAGGACTCTTTCACACCTGGCCAGAGGCATGCAAGATGGAAGTTGAGATAAGAGACAGCTGCGCGGACCTATGCCGGACACCGAGGTCGATGGCGTCACGCACTTATCTCGTCCTATCTTAGCGCGGCTGCCATGTCAGGGGTCTGAGGACCCGCGGAATTTGTTGCCAACATCAGACCTTCATCCGCATCGCACATCTCTTCGAAACGAGCGCGCTTCGTTTCAGGCATCTCTAATCACGCAATTCGCAGTCGAATCTTGTGAAGCTTCAGTCTGTGCGACAGACTGTTCATCGACCACGTGGTCGACCTCCGCACGTCGCGCACAGCATCAACCGGCCATCGTACTCCATGCATTCCACCTGAAGTTCTATATCTCTAGTAATTCCGCAAACTATGGTAATCATGGCAAATGGCCTCTACGGTCCAGTAAAGACTTCCTGTAGCCTCGCGCAAATTCTGCCATGTCATCTGGCTCTGTTCTCAACTCCAATTCTCCACGCTACGCGCTGTCCTTTTCGTCAATGATTCTTGCCTATCAACTGCTTCCGATTCTTGATTTCCTCAGCTTTCGCACCTGCGGATCCCATGTCGCCGTCTCCAATATCAAACGACCAGAACAGCCAGCAGCTTTACCAAAGTCCCTGAGCGCAGCGACGACGTTGCTTCTTCTTGTCGTTTTCCGCATAATGTTCCCTAGGCAATATTGCCCTAATGCTCTTTCGTCGTAAGCTGGCGTCCGGTCCCAGTCAACAAAGACACCGTGAAGATTGCATAATGACCATCACATCCATTGTGGCATTGTCAACGCCGAGCTCGACAGTGGGTCGAAGCAATGTAGGTGGATCTATATATTAACGTCTATTTCTTCCCTGTGATGGTTCAGAATCCACTCGAGTCCGAACTTAGCCAACATTGCAATCCTGACGCGAACGCAACACCCTGAGCCCAACACGTCGAACACGCAACACAAAATTCGCAACACAATGGCCGCTCCCTCCATCCAAGCCCCCCAGCTCATGGGTATAACAGGCGACAACTGCGCATCCTGCCAGTCGACTACCGTCCCACTTTACGACTTGCCTTGCCACGAGAGCGACGACTTCCACTGCCGCGACTGCCTCACCAAGACTTTCCACGCCGTCAACGACCAATTCGTACGATGCCCACACCCGTCATGCCGCCGTATTGTCGGCTTCGAGCAGCCTATACCTCTCGCACGCGACCTCCGTTTAGACAACGAGTTCTACGACCAGGAGCGCATCGACAAGATTCGCGAGCAGCCGGAGGTCATGAACAACCTGATCGCGTTCGTAGGCGAGGAGGCTGAGGTCATTTTACAACACGTCTACACTATGTTCGAGGACCAGCTTCTGAACCCCGTAGCCCTCGGCGGCGTCGCTGGACACTACACTGCGGGTGTCGCAAACTCGCTCGTAGCCAGCTTCGCCTGCAACCCCTTCGTCTGCGGGTTGCTCGCTCAAATTAAAGACACGTTCAAGCTAATGACTACCCCGTATGAGCTTGAAGAAGACCTCAATACCCTTCTTGATAGACTACTTCACGAGTACGCGCAGCTGAACTATGGGAACGAACTCACTCGGCACGGTATTGATTTGGAGCATGAGGGCGCCGTGCTGGCTGCTGCACTGAATAACTACAAGCCCTTCAATGAGCTCAAGGAGAATTGGGAGCTGATCATCAAGAAGTGGGTGGAGCTGCTGGCTTGGAGGCACTTGGAGCGTCTGGCACCGCCTGAAGGAGGTGCTGCGGAGCGTAAGAACCGTCAGTTCTAGGGCATAACATGTAGGCCAGGATCACGTCGCGAGTATCTCATAATATAACATGCCGTCTTTTCAATCAATATCATCATCAATGCAATTCGTAGCCTGCCATATCTCTGCTCGTACGTCATGTCAAATATGCTGCCGCACTGACCCGTCCACGCGTACCTTCCCCGTCCGCACCCAGCCAACCACATCACTCCCCCGCTCCTTCCCTTTGCAAAAGTCACCCTCACCACGACTTTAATCTCCCGGTGTCCCCCCGACAGCACCTGGGCACGACCCCCAACAGCATGACTAAGAAGCTCCGTGCTTTCAGGCTCTTGGCGGCTCTCCCTCCCACTATATAAACAGCCGATCCCCCTGCCCAAACCACCAACTCACCTTCTCCCGCCGGGCCTCTTTAGATAGTTGCTTTCTGCTTTGCTTTCTGCTTTCTGCTTTCTGCTTTTGCTTTCTTCTTTCTGCACTTCCCCAAGAATCTGCTAACCCGGCTTCTGTACAGACTCGGTAAGGCTTCCTCCGCCTCGCATACGGCGATCCTCACCTTAGCTCGCAAGAGCTAAGACCGAATCCTCTTCGCATTTCGCAGCGATGGGGTAGAGTGTGGGCTCTCATTGAGTGCAGTGCTTTATGCACTGCCTTGAGGAAGGCTTCTTTGATTGTGACTTTCGAATTTGTTGTTGTTTTGACTTGACTGTGCTTTGATTTCGCTTATATATGACTTGACTTGACTTGATTTGACCTTTGCCTATCTTCAGTGCTATGCCATGCTCATGATATATGTCTTCGCAACTCTGGCTCCTTATCGATAAGACTGTGCTATTCTCCATGTCATTCTCCCTATGAGTCTTCCTTTGTTTATCTGTGCCAGCATGTTACTACGCTCAGACAGTGCGCTCTCATAGTCGATATGCTGCTCATTTTGCGCCTATGTTGCGACTCCCAGCACTCTACCCGCTTCCATCAAACCCCGCGACACGCACATTTTGAACCAGGTATCATTGTCCAGTCAGCTTCTGCGCCTGCAATTCGTTTTGCTCAGCCTCTTCTGGCTGGATATCCAACGCGACCAGCGCAGTCGAATGAAGGACGGCAGGACAACTTTGACTTACTTTTGGAGAACGAGCACGACAACCGCCGCGACAACAACCGAGGAGCTATCGTAGCCCTTACGCGTGGCCACTCACTGATCAATAAGAAGCTAGACGTCGACTTCACCGCAGTGCAAGACGTCTCGACCATCCAGGCTATCACCAAGCACGCTACGTACGTCCGTCCACGCGCTCCATGCCTTTACAGGCTGACTTTTGACTAACAGGGTGCTGTGCTATCAGCACACTCTCCTCCGTCACCACCGCACTCTGCTCTGCCACTCCGAAGTGAGACGAACACGTTCCCGATGTATACGCTGCCAACCGTTCTTAACACCGCGCGAGACACCCACTGTTTGAACGACTCAAAGGTTGCCGTTGAAGTGCGCAAGATCGGCAGACAGGGAATATACCAGCATGCGGGCAGGGATGCAGGAGTTGCTGAGTGCATACACAGGGACTCTGGACCTGCTTGACTCCCATGCTGTCTTGCGCTTGGAGGGATTGGGCAAGGCTCATTCGGGTATACAAGAGGGTTTATCAGAGGCAAATAGCCTGCATACTCAAATACTGAGGTCAGAACGGGCTGGAACAGATATAGTGGTAGTAGTAACAGAGGCAAGGACAGGGGCAATCGACATCACAAGTTCTCAAGTAGATCAATAGAAGTGTAAACATCGGTTAAATAACCAAAGCGCTATGCTACAAGAAACGGGTGTATATACACAAAAGAAGCGAAACAGTCGTCGTATCCAACGAACGAACCATCAAAAGGTAGTCTCTCTCAGAAGAAGGGTATCCATCAAATCATATCATCCCCAGCGTGTTTGCTCAACGCTTACAAGAAAGAGCGAGCGTGGCGGCGGGCCTTGGAGGCAGAGCCGCTGGCCTTGCCCTCCAACCAGGTGATGAAGGTGTCGATGGTGAAGCTCTCGGGGAGGGCGTCACCGCCGGTGGAAGGAGCAGCCGAGGGACTAGCGGAAGGAGCAGTGGAAGGCTCGGCCTCGGGGGTAGCGATGGGGCTGGCGGAAGCAGCGGGGGTGGAAGGGCTGGCGGCGGGTGCAGAGGGGCTGCTGCTGGCGCTGGGAGCAGTGGAAGGAGTGCTGGGCTTGGTGGGTGTGGTGCCATTGCTGGGAGCGCTGCCAGAGCCGCCGGAGCCGAAGAGAGGAGGACCGGGGACGGTGTAGTCGATGTTGGCGCCGTAGGGGCTGAAGAGGATACCGGGGTCGGTGGGAGTGTAAAGCTCAGTGCCGATGACGCCCTCTGGGGTCTCAGTTCCGGAGCCAGTGACCTCGATGTTCAAGCCTGGAGATTCAATTAGAAATTGGTTCTTCATGTGATTAGTGGGGTATTCTTACATTGAGGGTAGTTCTGAGCGCCGTTAACGTCACCACCGCCGTGGAGGGCGATGATCTCGTGGCGGAAGACGTACTTGCCAGCGGCAAGGCTCTCTGGGACAGTGACGGGCCAGGTGTTGTTCTGGCCAATCATCTTGACGGCAGCCCACTCGCCGTTCTCGTAGCCAACACCGTCGATCTTGGTCCACTTGAGCTCCTCCTTCTTGACGGCGGTAACGTCGCCAGTGTAGGGAGCGACGTAGGTGATGACGGGGCCGACGTGGCTCTCGGGCCAGGTGCTCCAGTGGAACTCAACCGTACCACCAGCGGCGACCTTGGCCATGCTGTCGGAGCTGCCCTCGGGGCTGGCGGCCTTGTGGCAGATGATGTCGGCATCGCCGAAGGAGTTGGGCTCGACGAAGCCGTTGTCGAGGTTCTCGGCGTACCAGCCAATGTGCTCTGGCACCTGGCCGCCGTTCTGCTTGGCGTAGTAGTAGTCGAGGCTGAAGCCCTGCTGGAAGACACCGTCGATGGTGACGCCGTTGACAATGCCGTGGGCGGTGGCGGTGGCAGCGAGAGCCGCGATGGCGCTGAGGGAGGTAACGGTCTTGTACATGTTGACTGATGTAGATGGAGTTCTTCGAAAGAATGCAGTTGGTAGGTTCGATAGAGACGAAAGTTTGAAAGTGGTTGAAAGAGTGTCTGCCGGCTTCACACAGTGAAGGACTTGATGAACGAATGTGAGTTGAAAAGAAGGGACTGGTATAGAACCGAAGATTGAAGCTGTAGCGATGGTGCTTGGAGTGAGGTACCAGGTGCCCTATTTATTCGGTTCAGTCTCTGCTCCTACAAATGCTCGGCATACATCGACCCACATCCTGGGCGACTCGCAAAATGAGAGCCCAGAATGGTGGGTTCATGCCGGGCGCGCAGGAATATGCATCCCGCGTTGTTTGAATCGCCATGTTTCCTGTTGCGGAGAGACAAGCGACATTGTCAGGATGCGCAGGCCGTTTCCTGCCTGCAGCCAAGAGCCATCCCACGGCTCCGGACCAGTTCCAGAATCACTGCGCCCTGCCACAAGCCAGTTCTCAGTCTCCGGTATGCATCGTACGCAGCGTATTCGTCGTCATGAATCGTTCCGGTCGGCGTTGTTGTGGTTTCGGGTTCGAGCGATAACGTGCAGCGGGGCCGCGCGAAACGTGCATCCCGCGTGTTCCTGGATCCGCCCTTGCATAGTAGACGCCGCCAAGAGCTTAGTTGTTTCTGTCAAACGAGGTGCCGAGAGCGCCCCATTTTGTGGCGCCTGTCAGATGTCTAGATCCGATCGTGCTGGGTTGGTAGATGTGGTGTTGATGAACGGTAGGGTTGACGTTCATGCCCTCGATCGATGGCGGGCTTGAAAGGTAGGTCAGTAAGACGGTCCGGCTGCCGAACCCAGCTGCCGTGACCTCATCATGTCATCCCATCTCCAAGACACTCCGACCGACCAAATTTGTCGCATGCAACACCAAGCTTCCTTCGATCCTGCACAATATCCACACCGATGTTGTCGACTCGTCAACGTTGCGCGCGCAACCGTTATGCACCCCTGACAGCGCAACCGATCCTTGGGGCCCACCACCGAACTTCGCGTGTGCAGCCTGGTTTCAGACGTGAAACGGCCAATATTGCCCCCAATGGTAGTGGACGGAGATGCGCCTAGATCGAGGCAGGCGTGTTTGACGACATCGTCGTCGATATTAATCAAGTCGGGTATTCGGGGGCGGCGCTTCTTGGACGGCTGGCGGTGCAACTGCATGTCAGGCGCGGCGCCGTCGACTTTAACATCTTTCTACCTCTGTCTTTAACCGTTCTGCCTTTTAGGCTGTCGACGTATATGGTGTGGGCCTGAGGCTGTTTCTTCTTCTCTATGTCTCAAACGTAGCTCGTGATGAACATCCACAGCAGGTTGGTATGACGGAGTGCCGTCTCTCATCTATTCCAGTGCGTACCTCTCAGTCAATCTCATAGTGTGCTGCAGCCGGGGTCTATCTGGCCCCTTCCAAGCTGTTATACTGCGTTTCCTTTTCTGGGGTGTAGGCCCTATCTCCACCGCACATATTGCCAATACTCCTCTTCAGATTTCCCTGTCTACATTAGGCTGGCCTGTTCATAACTGTCTGTCAATGTAGCGTCCTTCAAAGACCTCGCGGGTATGTCATTTCGTCGTTGTTTCCAAGGTGATGGTGTGACGTAGTCGTAATGTGCCGTCTAACAACATCAAAACACCGCACTGGGCAGCCAGCATCTCAGTATCTCAGCATGGCATGCACCTCCAGGCAACGTCGTTACAATCTACCCGTCACCGCAAAGCTCCTCGAATACCTCCACGCAATCTCATCGCACTGCTGTCCCTCAAGTCAGAATACAATGTGCCCTCCCCGCCGCTCTCACTTATGGCACATATGCCGCGTAAACCCTCTGTATTCCATCAAAACAACTCAACCCGGGTCTCTTAGTGGAGTGGTAACACGTTCACCAACAGTTCCTGTGAGTACAGAGTGTCAGTTGACGCTGGCACCATCAGTGTCCCGGTCACTTGACTGGTGATAGCTGTGCTTTGCAGTGTTTGTGAGAGACGCTTGTTCGACTCAAGCAGAGACCAAGTATATCATCTTTTTTTGCTGCCTTTACGTACGTACGTGAGTCAAGGTGAAGGGCAACTGCGTTTGCATAGATGTGCCGCTCCAATTGTGATTTTCGCTGGCGGCTTTTTTGGGGTGAAGGACAGTGCATTTTTTTACCGACGTTGTCTTCAGTTTTCCACACAACTCTAATTATTCTATATGTATTATGGAGCCGGCTCGCTCTTCATCAAAACACACCAGGCTTCTTGGTCTAATGGTATGACGACACAGACCGACAGGTTCTCCGTCAAGGTCATTTGTATAGTATGTGTATTGAAGGTAACTTCGGACCTGCTTGGAATGCCATCGTGACGCGCCCTACTTGTGTAGATCAAGGTTCGATTCCTTGAGAAGCTATCATTTTTTGCTTGTGTAGACGTTCCGGATCATGTCTACATCGGCTTGCTTTTTGCTCAAGGTCTGGGGAACTTTCTCTTTTGAGGAATACGATGGCGATGGAGGTTGAGTATCTATATCTCACGACGTCTATGTAGTCCCTGCGGTCCTTTATACCTTGTTGTTGCGCTGGTTGTGTTCTTTTTGTATCCTGTAAAGCTTGTTGTGGTATGGCACGCGTTGATTGAAAAGTATACGTAAGCGGCTACTCCAACCAAGCCTGCAGGCCGCCAACCAGCAAAACAGCAATACCCAACACCCACTGCGCAACCCCAAAGGCACCCTGTACGTCGCCCTTCCTAACCGTCCACAGAATCGCGAAGACCGTACTTCCCAAGCCGCAAACGCCCATCATCACTGCCCACACGCGCTGCGCAAGAAACCCCTCCACGAGATGAACGCCCCACCCCATACCGAACTCCAACCGCTGTCGTCGTTTCGGACTGCGAAGATACGTGATCAGCTCGCCCTCATAGTCCTGCGGGTGCTTGAACAAATGGAGGAGATACGTGCTGCCAACAGGCGGCAGGAGGTCGTTGGGCTCGAAGGTATACGGATGCTGAGACGGCGCTGCAGACTTCTCTGGCTCGCTGGTCGAAGCTGAAGACGCAGCGGACTTGGGCGGCATAGACGGCGTCGCACGTATATCGGCGAAGCGATTGCGATGGACTTCGAATTGAACAAACTCGATGGTCGTCAGCCCGCGAAGACGAGCCCAATTGAACCACCGTCGGTTGAGCTGGTCGTAGTGCTCTCGGAGTGCGAGCGCTAGGTCCTTGTCGCTTCTTACGCGCCCTTCGTTGACGTCGAGATGGACGATCTTGGGTGTTAGGCGGCCTTCGTTCGCACAGGTCAGGAGCCAGGATTCTTGGACAAAGGACGGCATACGGACACTGAAGGGGTTGCTGGCGACGATACGGGACGGGCTATACTTGGAAGGATCGCTGCCTCTAGTCCAAGAGTTAGGCCCGCCGTATGTCGACGACGGCGTGGTCAATGTGGACGCTCTGCTCGACGAGTCAAATATGGAGGCCATCGATGACGCGGTGCTGCTTTGGCTGGTAGGACTATGTGGTGTATGAGCTTTTGGGCGATTGAGATAAGCTTCAAGAAGGCGGGCAGCATTGGGTCGCTGTTCGATAAAGTCGTCATACAATGGCTCACCGCATGACTACATCTTGTTAGCATGGTCCTGAGAAAGAGTATGCTGAACTACTGACGCAAGTCCATCGCACCCGCACATGTCCCTGCGGCACGGGTGGTTCAGTACCGAATGTATCACGAAGCAATCGAAAACCTTCATAGGCTTTGTCTGACAACGCACTCAATGCAAGACCCCAGTATCTCAATGTTGTGTTTTGACCCCCAGAAGATGCCGTCCGTATTTCCGCTTCCGGAGGTAGCGGTATCTCGCCGACATGATCGTCAATTGGTGGCTCAACGATGGTGGGCACTGCAGGCCTTTCGAATTCCTCGTCAAGATTGTCGTTTCTCGACTCGATTTGATCTAAAGCTCTTCTCAGTGCTTCGCGGAGTTCATCTGCGCGACTCGCTCCTGCTGACTGGGTTGATAGCAGTGCATTAGCGTCCTCAGTATCTATTGACGAAGAAGAGGATGATGCGTGCTTCCGTATTCTAGGTGATCTCTTGCGGCGCGTCGCTGGCGACACATGAGCTGATTTGGTCTGAGGCACGTCGGTGTTCAACCGTAAACCATGTTTGGGCCGAGAAGGGACATGCAGGTCGTCTGCTGATGCATGGCGGAGATGCCGCGGCTTGGCCGCACTCGTATGTCGCACTGGTTGCGACCAGGTGGCATACTCATCAGCCGCTATATCAACTCCACTTGACTGTCGAGACACCGGACGGATGCGTTCCCGCAAAGTAGTCGAGTTCACCAAATCCTCTACAACTTGACTATCGGATACAAAGGTTGTCTGTCCCACGCGACGCTTGACGGATTTGCGAGCATCCGATCGTTTGAGGTCTAGGTTCGCCGCTCGGCTTTTCACACGGGCACGCGTCTTCTTCTTCTCGACACCCTTTCGTACAGGCCCAACGAGTGACAAACCGCGGGTTGGCGTCTTCACGATACTGGACACTGAGGCTGACCGGGTAGGAAACATTGATGGGGTCTGAGACGACGGTTCTGCATCAGTCTGATCTTCATCCATACGGTCGTATATCGAGCGGATGTCTGGTATCAGAGTCTCAGCATCACTGAAGCCATCCTCTGCAATCGAAGTCCGGGCTAGACTGTTGCGCGACAGATGACTCCTTGGTGGAATCGTGAACGGCGGTGATCGTTGGATGCCTGATGTGTTGGAAGTACCGATCTCGAAGATATCGTCGCGACCCAAAAGACTGTCGGTATTTGATGCAACAGCTGAAGGGGGAGAGTACAGCTCCGCAGGCAGAGCCGCCGAGTCAAGCTCTGGAGTCGCAAAGACCCGTTCTGAGCCAACCGCTTGACCCAAATCAACTTCGGCAATCTCGTTCGAATCGGTTGAGCCTTTCAACAAGCGCACCACGTAACCCTTTCCTTTCTTCTTGATCCTGGCCTTGATGTCGGTAAGTCGTTTGGATTGGGTGGAAGCCGTTGAGTCGCTCCGCGAGAAAGACACATTCCAGTCCGGCACTACCTTTTTGAGAAAGTCAGGAGGCACATTGTCCAGGTCGGCCCAGCCTTGCCTATCGTGGAGAGGAGTGCTTGGCGGACTCGTCTTTTGAGGAACTGAGCTATCGACACTAGACTTCAAGCCATCTCGTAGAGTCGTAGACGCGGCAGCATTAGGTGCACAGCTCAGAGGCACACCGATAGACGATTGTTGTTTCGGGCCCAGGTTGAAGACGAGCTGGAATTGGCCAGGATTGCGTGCATCTTCTTGGAGATTGAGAGTGAACGGCACCGATTGGGTCTTTTCGTATTGTGGAAGAGGCGTTTCGCGCCCCGCATCAGACGTCTTTGGATCATTGCTCATCGGGTGTTGTTGATTGAAGCGCAAAGGCACAGGAGAAGCGATTGAAGAAGCCTATCGCGATGCGAAAGTCAGCCACCAAAACCGTCACTTCAGCCTTGCGATGACAAAGGGTTGCCCTGCCCGAAGCGAGAGCCATATAGACTTACCATGTTCGCATGGTGTTCACGCCGCGATGCAGGAACAGTCGCCTGAGGGACGCAGAGAGGGGCGACATCTTGCTGGTTTTGACCGGTCCAGGCTGCAGTCAGCTGTAGATTCGACGAACCGGAGAAGACTGCTGCGGTCGTTCCTGCACTGCCACCACTGCTGCAGCGCGATCAACGAGGCTGTCGTGCCGACCCGCTGATTGGCGAACTTCATCAGCCGAACGCAGCCAGCATCACATGCGTGGGTTGCCTCATCTCTATCTGCCTTCTTAACTCTGCCTTACCCGCTGAAGCGTGGATGTACGATTGCGCAGCCTCGATACATTGTAGTACCTGCTTCTCGCCACCAGACGCGTCGCCGGTGTCGTCTTTCTGTGCAAACCTCCTACGCGTCACGCTCTGACACGCCGCCGGAACTCAACAAACCTATCTAATCGTGTACCAGGCGGGATGCGCATCGCGGGATCGCTGAATGCAATGCGCAGTCTGCATCGATGATGTTGAGATAGACTTCGTGGCTCGAGGTAGCGAGCTGTCGCGTTCCATGGCACCCGTGGACGCGCCTTCCCGCTGCCAATGCCGTGCGTCATGCCACACCCATCATCCACTTTCAGCCCCCAACTCCGACATATACACCACCACAACACGACTTCGGCATACCTCCGATTTCCAAGATCTTGGCCATGATGCTCCGGACAGACTCTCGTCACATGCTCTCATCATTCTTCCGGACCAATCTGTTCAGAGTTCTACCTCCGCGCCTCGGCACATTCGATGACTAGGCATTAGCTAAGTTAGCTAAGGCTTGCTCGGTGTATAAACTACCGCTTTCCCCGCAAGACACGAAGATCCTTGTTCCCCACAATTACTCCGGACAGCGGTCTCCAGATTCCCGCCATTGAACGACGTGTTTTGTGCGGAGAGCAAGGATGCTTGCCATGTGTGGCAGGGCGACATGACGTTAAACGGGCAGACTCCGAGAACTACCTCGCACCACCGACCGGGAACAGAGTATCGATCACATGGTAGTATGGTAGATCCCGGTTGACTGGCCGGTAGAGTTGCATTGGCATTTGTTTATATACTTTGTTGATGCCGGCTGCGATTTGGGCTTCATCTTGCACATCTCTCAAGCCTTCAAGATGCGTCTCTCTACCCTCTTCCTGTCGCTCATTAGCGTCGCTACGACCGTTTCTGCGCACCCCAAGAAGGCAGAACAGCCTACATTCTCTCGCAATGTGATCTTCTCACCACCCAGGGACGCCAACTGGACCGACCCCGGTGTCCTTTATGCGCGCAGTGCCCAGCTCCCTGACGGTTCGCTCCTCGCAACCTGGGAGAACTACTCGCCCGAGCCACCAAAGGTCTACTTCCCCATCTTCAAGTCAACCGATGGCGGAAAGTCGTGGAAGGAGTTCTCGCGCGTGCAAGACACAAAGAACGGTCTCGGTCTGCGCTACCAGCCGTTCCTCTACGTACTTCCTGAGGCAATTGGTGGCTACAAGGCCGGCACCGTCCTCATCTCTGGTTCTTCCATACCCACCGATCTCTCAACCACCGACATTGTTCTATACGCCTCCAAGGACAGCGGCAAGACCTGGGAGTTTGTCTCCTCCATCGCTAAGGGTGGAGAGGCTCGTCCCAACAACGGCCTTACTCCCGTCTGGGAGCCTTTCCTGATGATGAACAAGAAGACTCTCATCTGCTACTACTCCGACCAGCGCGAGAACGCCACTTACGGCCAGAAGATGGTTCACCAGACCACCACCGACCTCAAGACCTGGGGCGCAGTCATTGACGACGTCACCTACCCCACCTACACCGACCGCCCTGGCATGCCCACAGTCGCCAAGCTGCCCAACGGAAAGTACATCATGACCTACGAGTACGGTGGCGGACCTGCCATCACCACCTCATACCAGTTCCCCGTCTACTACAAGATCGTGTCCGACCCCGAGAAGTTCGGCGAGGCCACCGGCATCAGTCTCAAGTCCACTGACGGCACCATCCCTACCGGTTCTCCATACGTTGTCTGGAGCTCTGCTGGCGGCAAGAACGGAACCATCATTGCCAGCGCACACAGCAACTCGGAGGTGTTCATTAACAAGGGTCTTGGAGAGGGCCCTTGGGTCAAGGTTGCTACTCCTGAAGCAACCTCTTACACTAGGCATCTTCGCGTCCTCAAGGACCAGTCCAAGTTGTTGATTATGGGTGGTGGAGAGCTGCCCCCTGCCAGTAACAACTCAGTTACTGTTACTGTTGTTGATATCAGCAAGTGGTAGACGGGTTGTATGGGGATAATATTCAAGTAAAATCAGTAGCAATGACATAACATAAACATGAAGTTAAGATTCTTTCAAACAACTTCCAAGTGCTCTGGATGTCGTACAATGACTCCGACAACAATAGTGAGATCATTTGCTCGAGCACGCCAGCATGTTCCTTCTTGTCTAAGATGATATACCTCACATATTTTGATCTGCAGAGCAGGAAAGTCAATATACCAAGTAATGTACCAGAACACGATCGAGGTGCGAACATTTTGCCGGTCGAACAATTGATTAGTCGGTGCCAGCATCGGATGAGACTAGATTACAGTACCAATGGTCTGAGTTCTGGGCGGCCTGTAAAGCATGCACGAAGAGCACCCAATTTTGATATCGGTGACACCGACGGGTTTCGAGCTGTACCAGAGAAGCACCTGTAACGAATATTCAACTACATGATAGAGCGATGACGATGTTCGCGTGTCGATGTTCGCAGGCTCTTGGAAAGAGTGATGGTTCGCGAACCCCACCTAGCGCCCCACTAGCGCCGGCCCGACCATTTTTCCTAAGCGAGCCACCGTGGGTCGCTGAATTTGGCTCTCGCGAGATCTTCAAACGCCGCAGCATTCAACGACAAGCCCACGGAACCGCCCTCACCCCCCAACACCAACCAATACCGCAATCATGCCCGGAGTTTCCGTCAAGGACATCGAGTCCCACAAGTTCGTGGCCGCCTATGCCGCTTTCTTGAAGCGCCAGGGAAAGCTTCCCATGTAAGTTTTACCTTTTCGCAAAAATCAGACAGATCGAATGCTAACATTGTGTCAGTCCAGGTTCGTCTCTATCCAGCGGGTGAAGGATGAAGCCTGAATCCCGTAAATGGGGGATAACCTCAGTTCGCTGACCACTTATCTACAGGCTGGGTTGACACTGTCAAGACAAGCCGTAAGAATCAAATCTCCCCACCTATGCGAGAAACTTCGACTAACGTGCGCAGACTCCAACGAGCTTCCTCCCCAGGACATTGACTGGTTCTACGTCCGCGCCGCCGCTGTCGCCCGCCACGTCTACATGGTATGCAGAATGCCCACCACAACGAACACATGAAGGGACGGAATGCTGATGAATTACACAGCGCAAGACCGTCGGTGTCGGCCGCCTCCGCAAGGTCCACGGCTCCACCAAGAACCGCGGTTCGCGCCCCTCCCACCACGTCGACGCCTCCGGCTCCGTCGACCGTAAGGTCATGCAGGCTCTCGAGAAGATCGGTGTGCTCGAGCAGGACGAGGACAAGGGTGGCCGCCGCATCACACAGTCCGGTCAGCGTGACTTGGACCGTATCGCGCAGACCACTCTCGAGGCTGAGGAGGAGGAGGATGACGAGTAGATTATCACCTTCTACGCGGAATATGTGTAAAAGAGCTGTCTAGCATTTGATTGCGGGGCGGCATTACGGATCTACCACGGTTTACGGCTTATGGCGTTGAAAGACATGATTGAGTCGGGCCTGCTTTTAGCCTAGGACACCAATGACACTGGGCTTGGGCCTCAAAAGCAACATGATACCCTCTACTTCGACATCCGTGCAAATCGTTCCTGGTACTGTGATTCCGCCATTGCTGTGATCTCGCTCTCTTGTTGAAGTTCATGCGCGCTTGACTATGTCAAGTCCAGGAACACACATTGCATATGGTCTGTTAACTTGTCGTGCACATGCCAATCCAATGTCAATATCTCCAATATGCAGTACTCTATATCCAAAGTCCATGCACTCCTGGTGCTCCTTAAAACAGATCCGTCATAGCCCCGTGACTGGCATCCCCAACCAACCTCGCATACTTCGCCAACACACCCCTCGTAACGGGCATACTGGGCGCCACCCACTCCTTCAACCGTCTATCAATCTCCTCCTGCTCCACATCCATATCTATGCGATTCTTCTCCGCATCAATCGTAATCATGTCGCCGTTCTGCACGACGGCAATAGGCCCACCAACCGCAGCCTCAGGACAGATATGACCAACAATGAAACCATGGGAAGCACCAGAATAGCGTCCATCAGTGATGAGGGCCACGTTGGTAAGTTTAGCACCCATGATGGCGGCGGAGGCTTTGAGTTGTTCAGGCATGCCAGGACCGCCTTTAGGTCCTTCGTAGCGGACGACTACGACAACGTTTTCGCCATGCGGGATTTGGCCTAGGTTGAGGGCGCGGTCGAGCTCGTGCTCTTTGTTGAAGACTATGGCTTTGCCGGTGAAGATCAGGCCTTCTTTACCCGTGATCTTTGCGACGGCGCCCGAAGGCGCGAGGTTGCCGCGCAGAATCTCGATGTGGCCGGTGGGTTTGATGGGGTTGGACAGGGGCCGGATGAGGACTTGGTCTTGGGGGAGGGACGGGTAGGATTCGATGTTTTCGGCTAGGGTTTTGCCTGTCACGGTGGGTATGCTGCCGTCAAGGAGATTGGCTGCTACGAGTAGTTTCATGACGGAGGGCATGCCGCCGATGTCGAAGAGGTCTGCGGCCATGTACTTTCCTGATGGCGCGAGGTCGGCGAGGAAGGGGATTTTGTTGGAGACGCGCTGGAAGTCGTCGAGCGTCAGGGGGACGCCTGCTGTGCCTGCCATGGCGAGGAGATGTAGCACGGCGTTTGTGGATCCGCCTAGTACCATCATCATAACGAGGGCGTTCTCGAAAGAAGCTTTTGTGAGGAGCTTTCGCGGTGTGATGTTCTTCTCCATGCAGACTCGTATCGCAGCGGCAGCTTTGGCGCATTCGCGCATCTTGGCGGGTGAAGTTGCAGGCGTTGTGGAAGAGTTGGGGAGCGTCAGTCCCATTGCCTCGATCGAGGTACTCATTGTGTTGGCCGTGTACATTCCTCCGCAAGCACCAGCGCCTGGGCAAGCATTCCTCTCAATATCCTCCATGATCTCATCTGGTGAGAACTTGCCCTCTGAAGCACTCTTCAGGTTCTTGTATATGTATGCGCCGTGGCTTTCGTAGCAGGTGGAGATGTTGATAGGCTTCTTGAGCGTCTCGGAGTATCCTGGCATTATCGAGCCGCCGTAGACCATGAGCGAGGGGCGGTTGTGTCGCGCGAAAGCCATGATGACTCCGGGCATGTTTTTGTCGCATCCGGGGATGGCTATGCAGGCGTCGTGGTGCTGGGCGCATGTGACGGTTTCGATGCTGTCGGCGATGACTTCGCGGGTCTGAAGGGAGAAGCGCATTCCTGGATATGTTAGATTGTGTAGAGGTTTGAAAGAGTGAGATCATACCCTCTCCACCCATCGTGATTCCATCAGATACACCAATCGTGTTGTACTGCCATGCCAGCATGTTGTCGTTCAAGACGTGCTTCTTGATTTCCTTCCCAAGATCCAGCACTACCCATCGTCAGTATACTACGTCGAGACTACATTGGCGTATATCGCGTGTGTCACTCACAGTGCATGCTGCAGTATCGTCAGTATTATGACAACGAATCCCAAGAGTATACTGACTTGCAAGGGTTGCCCTCCCACCAGACGCTCGCAATTCCCACGTGGGGCTGCGTCTTCATTGCTTCCCGTGATGGTACACCAGCTGCGTATAGCATTGCCTGTGGGATGGGAACTGTTAGTGACTGGAATCCTTCAATCGTCGTGGCTCCGGGTAGCGAACCTGGGCTCCGGGGAAGTTGTGACCGGTCGTGAGTGTCGATGAGTATTTGTTAAGCGCTGGCTTGCCATCCTCGAGCTTCGCATCATCGGGAAGATGTGGGAAGCTGAGGAAGCGCGGCTCCTCTGGCTCACGCTGCTTCTGGAGGTTGCGCGGGTCCATGACGGGCTGCTTGTTGTGTGGTAAATGGTAAGAAAGATCAGTGTAGTTGGAAGAGTAGAGAGGAATGCACAGGCAGCTCAAGAAGGAGTCAGAGAGGCAAAGGTAAAGTTGAGTCAATGGACGAAGTGGTGAGAGATACGGAGATAACTAGCAGTTACCGTGTATACCCAGGTACTCCCGTAGCAGGGATCTACACATTCGTCGGCTGCCCTAGTGACGAAGGAGCAATCCGAATGCTGGCAGAGACATCTGTGTGGGGCGTCAACAGCCCTTCGTCACGTTGCGCTGGAGCCAACGTTCGGAACGATGGAGGGGTCCGTCGGATGGGAACATGGTAGACGCGTGAGTTTGACACACGCTGCCATTGACCAATGCGACGGGCCTGATTGAAAGCCGATTATGACGATTCGAGGCCATCTAGCGCCAGGTGGTGTGGTTTGGTCTGGGGAATTTACTTTGGTCGCGGCCAAATCCGGTGTGTGTCGGCGCAACTACCGGCGTGGCTTCGGCTTGACCACATGCGGCGTCTGCAACGGCGAAGTCGCTCGCGGGGTGTTTCTGGAAAGAC
This sequence comes from Alternaria triticimaculans, assembly GCF_023758025.1. Lineage (NCBI taxonomy): Eukaryota > Fungi > Ascomycota > Dothideomycetes > Pleosporales > Pleosporaceae > Alternaria > Alternaria triticimaculans. The sequence goes on from NW_026055958.1 coordinate 4,844,955, forward strand.
GCCAGATCGCGCTGGGAGTGGCGGGAGCCTCTCGCATGCATCCTGCGAGTCTGGCGCTTTGCATGGTCGTCGCAGCACGCAAGGCTGCATGTCGGCTATGTACTGTATTCATCTGTCATGTCGTACCGCGACGGCCAGGTAAGTCGATCTGACCCGAGTACCGGGTCGTTCCCAGTACATGTACAGTACTGCATTCTGCCTTGGGCCGGGGGAACTGACGACGAAGAGCACACGTCGCTGGTGTATCGGGCTGGCGTCGCACCGGAAGATCCGGATCACAAGAAAAGCACGCGCAAAATGGCAGCAGGTCTCGTTGAGACGGGGAGATGGGAGGACTAAGTATCGTTCTCCATAGAGTTCGCAGTGATGATGGTCAGGGGAAGGCCGTTGGAGAAGGCTCCAGCATCCCTGCCAAGTTCCCACGATGGACGTGAAAACGCCGCTTCCGAAGCCTGGCAGCAGCCCAACCCAACGTCATACCGCCCATGCGCCCATCACAAACCTCTCTACTAAGCAATTTCCATATCGCAAACACTCCCACGCCATTCCCTGCCGAGTTGGGGGTTGCAAAGCACTATCGCACAAAGCAAAACCGCTCGCTGCCGCTTTATCTCTCCATATCGCTGTGTCAGGATGATATCCTCGTCAGATATCGGTCGCGCCTTCAGATCCCAGATTAAGGAATATCCTTCGTAGCCGCGCATTCGCCGTTGCCAAACGTGCGCAAGGTTTCCAATAAGACACGCTCTCAGCACCGGCTCTTTCTCTCCAGCGATCCGGGCACGAGAGGCACCATCTGATTCCATTGGCTGCCGCCCAGTGCTCGTCACCGTCCCGCACGCCGGCAACCCGAACGCCCCGTCGCATATACTTTCAGCATTCCAGCACGAAAAGGGACATGGAGCCTCATTCGCGACCTGGCTTGTTCCGCAATGGCACGTTGCGTCTTCCACAGGCTCCCCTCGCTGCCTCACCCAGCGACCAAGTGACACAGACCGCTTCAGACCTTAATCTCTGGTATGGGCACAGTATAAAGCAATCCGCCCTCCGTCTGCTCCGGCTTCTCAACCCATTCGTAGTTAGCGGAGACCGGTTGACTCTGACCTTTGTGGGCATGCTCCAACTGACAGCCTTGTGTGGGTTTGGATCTGTACTCTGGTATAGGAGTAAGGGAAACAAGGGAACCGCCAACACCCAACATGTATCTGATACCGCGGCTGGTGAGTTTCTGCCTAGCGACACACATGGATGTCATTCATCACGTGGCCTAGCTGGCGATCATCTAGCCTTGTTTTACTAATCCTCCGCAGATGAAGCCGCTGGTACAGACCCAGGCCTGTTGAAGAAGTACTCCACCGTTCGCTCCTACACTGTCCCGTCAACTGGATTCGTCTACCCCAGGCTCCGGACCTTTTACCGCCCACATCATCAAGAGGACAAACTCCCCAAGGATCCGTGTCCTGTTCCATTATTGGTGTTCATCCATGGCCTCGGGGGCTCTATCGCTCAGTTCAGTCCCATCCTTATCAGTCTTTCCAATCTTGCCCCTTGTCTGGCCGTTGACCTCCCTGGATGCGGTGTGTCAAGCTTTGAGCCAAAGACATGGAGCGCCTACACTACGGAAGCCCTAGTGCAGCTTCTCGCCGTCGTTATCGAAGCACATCGTGGAGTTAGCGATGGACAGCCGGTCGTTCTTGTTGGCCACAGCATGGGATGCTCACTTGCTGCGCTTCTGGCTTCCCCAACTTCACCACACGCACACCTTCTATCGCAGCATGTCAGCGGCTTGATTGCCATCTGCCCCAAAGCTGAACCTCCTACTGAAGAAGAAGTCAAGAAGCTACGCTCTGTCACATTGATGCCTGCCGCTCTTTTCGATCTGATGAGACGTTGGGATAGAAGAGGAGGTGTCAACAGCAAGAGCGTCCTACGCATGGCGGGAGTGGAGTCTGACGACGAAACGAAGAAGCTACAATTGCGCTTCAACAAACAGAGCCGAAGTGCTGTGTGGTTGAGGATGGCCCGTGGAATGTGTCCTGACTACTCCAGTGGCTCGCCGGTGGGAGGTCTCCCAGGGAAGGAGGTCTGGAAAGGACTGAACATTCCGGTGTTCCTTGCCGCTGGTGAGACTGACACCGTCACGCCAGCGTCAAACGTCAAGCAGATTGTCGAGTTTCTAGGAAGGGATGTCAGCGCCATCCAACCACCAAGCGAGATGGCAAGCCTGCCCATTGCAGCAGCCCCCTTCGTACCTTCCGCAGTCCTTCCTGACAACGACAACCCGGGACGTACAGAGCACCAAGACTCCGGTATTGATGTCAAGGACCTACCAAAACTAGAAGACGACACCAAGACCATCGAATCAACCGCTATATCCACCACGGACGTCAGCGTCTCTTCCACCTCTGAGAACACAACAGAAGGCAGCGTAATCACCACCGACGGCCCCCTCCTCTCCGCCACCATAACCCCCATAACCCCCACCACCCACACGCCCTCCCCGCACCCCCGCCGCCTCGTCGTCAAAACCGCCATAATGCCCAAACCAGCCGCGCACTCCCTCCTCTTTGCGCCCTCCACCTCGCGCATAATCGCCGGCCTAATAAACACCTTCTTCATCGACTACATCGACCCGCGCCTCTCCTTGGCCTGGCAACTCTCCTACCTCTCCACAGAGGGAAAATGGGACGTCAAGAACCTCGCGAAATGGAAAGCCGTGCCCCCCGTCTCCGCACCCATCGCAGGCGTCTTCCGCGCCATGAAGACGCTAAGAGAAGTCGATGAAGAACACACCCCCAAGGTGTTGACAAGACAGTGGAAGGGTAAACTATGCGCCGTAATTGACATCTCCCACGACAACCCCGTGTACGACCCCAAAGGCCTAGAAGAAGGCGGAATCCCCTACCACAAATTCCCCACCGTATCCAAGCAACCGCCCCAAGCAGCCGAAGTCAACGATTTCTTCGATCTCGTCGATAAGATACGTGCGGAAGGACGGCCCGGCTTGATTGGCGTGCATTGCCATTATGGGTTCAACCGCACGGGCTTCTTTCTCGTGAGCTATCTGATTGAGAGGTTGGGGTATAGTGTTGAGGATGCGATTGAGACGTTTAAGCTGGCGAGACCGCCGGGGATTAGGCATAGTCATTTTATTGATGCGTTGTATGTTAGGTATTGTCGGGGGTTGAAGAGGGCGCCTACGCTTTGAGTGTGACGGTTCTTGGGGTGGCAGTTTTGTACAGTATTCTTTCTTTCTTTCACATTGTTTTTGGGATACTAGGGTGGTTCTGGTAGAGCGGAGTTTGGGAAGCGTGTGCGTTTGGGCGTTTGGGTTGTGGTTGGGGTAGGGTGTGTGGGCATAGTATAGGTATTGGGATCATATCCTGAATGACATGACATGATATCGGGGTAGGCTTCGCTTGCTTCGTCGATAAAGTGCTCGTTTCTAGTGAGTCGTTTCTTATTGCAAGGTACATATCGGGATGTGTTCTGCGATATGAGATCCTGGTGTTGTTCTTTACAAATCCAGATGCAATAATTCAACTGAGTAAAATACTCAAGTGTATCTCTAATCAATGTGTATTTCTCTCGATTTGAAACGGCATGTACATACGTGGAGAATGATAGCGCAAAACATACATTTAGTACTTGGTGGTGTTCATCCTTCGGAAGAGCGTGATAGATATTTGTGGCGGCTTCTCGTTTATCCATTCTTAAATTCATACATTGCCAGCATGTGACACATCGAGCCTCAAGTACTCAACATCAACACCAACATCATGCAGGTAGAGAGGAAATTTCTCGAAACAGTCATGTATTACAGAAGACGGCGGTTTGATATATAAAACCGCCTCTCGCTCCATCGCACCGCTAAACAATCGTGAGAATCCAGATCTCACACTCTCTCCTCCGTCATTACTCGGCTTGCTTTCTTTTTCTAATAATCACAAGCCAAGTGTCGTTTCGTCAAGATAGAAAAGAGAAATGTACAACTACAATGATAGTGATATGTCCACACCATGTAAGCCCAGACCGTCCAACATGTAACAACCTTCAAAATCGTGGTGCTCCCTTCCTTTCCTTTCTGCATGGACCGGTACGCTCCGATCGTACCTGCATTCTTTCCTCTGCTGCCGTGACGACAGTTGTACTCCGTTCCGTCCATCACCATCCATCCATCCCATTTTGGCGCCCTGCTCCGCATGAAGAAGAAAGAGAATCCGCTATGCCGAAGAATGCGTTCGTGAGTAAAGAAATAAGAAACTGGGTAAAGACATGGGTTGAAGCGAATGTCGTGAACGCGTTGAGCATCTTGTTTCTTTTTGCACCCAGCCAAGCCATGCTACGGTGAGGGTGAGGCTACTCGCTTTGCTGTGGCGAGCAAGTTCGTCTGCTTGCTCATGCTTGGGTCCAGCACCCCTTGCTGTAGCGCTATGGAATCTGTTTTCGAGCTTGCCCATTGTAAGGCAAGCGACCTTACGATCTTCATGGCTTCTGGTCTTGAGACTGCGGCTCGGGTGTTGTCTCCACACCCTCCATAGCGCCAGTGTCTTTGCTTCTTGAGAACGGGCCGCCTTCGGTGGTGGTAGGCGTTCCGAGCCTATCCGTGGGATACTTCTCCAGATCTTTGTGGCTGGTTGAGAAGGTCGATATGACGGGTGTGTAGTTTTGCGGGTGATCAGCCTGTGTGGGCGTCTTCGCTTCGGGTCCAGCTGAGATCGGACTGAGGAGACTCTCAGGCCCGTTGTTGGCTTCGGGTGGCAGTAGTTCGGGCTGGGGTTGTACCGCGCCGACTAGACCATTCAAGCCGCCTTCAATGTCGCGCAGCAGGCGGACGTATTCCTCGGGGACAAGCCCGCTCTCGCCAGTCTTTGGGTCTTGGGCTACGAGCCAACCTTGGCCGTGTCTGTATGATACCAATATCACCTGTCCTTCTACCAGCGGTAGCTCGTTGTCGTTCTCGCGTGCGAAGTCGAATAGGGCGACGGCCTTGCCGTGCATCTCCTCGTCAGGCGATGCGATGGTGAACTGGTAGTCGCGCGAGAATCGGTTGTCATCGTGGATGTAGTCCTCGGGCTCTGACATGTCGTCGTCTGAGTCGTATGGCGGGCCCTCGACATCGGCGTCGGTCTCGGCGTATGCCCGTTGTGGGAGAGTGGTTGCAAAGTGCGAGTCTCGTCGTGAAGCTCCTTCTGGCACACCGAGCCGCGACGACTCGGGTGGAAATGTGATCAACTCACCCCCGGGCCCATTTGCAGCCTCGTCGCTGACGAACTGGCTGCTCTCGCCGTTCATAGGCAGTATTGAGCCCCGCCGCTGCTCTTCGGGGTATCCTCTCCGCCCACGAGTGTGGTCGAAATTGACAATGTTGGACTTGTGTTTCTTATGCCGCGCGCCATGGTGGCTCGTGACTACCGGACTGGAGATGTCGTCGTCCTCGCTGTAGGGCGGGCCGCCGTCGTATGCTGTTTGTGGGAGCTGCTCGCCGTTCTCGTCCCAAGACCCCGCGGACCAACCGCCTCGGTCGCTTCGCCATGCCACGGGTGGCGGGTCCGAGAGTCTCCGGCTGTGCTCGCTGGCCGGTGTCGAGATGTCGGAGGGTTGTTCCGGGAGGGGGCCGTAGAAGAGCGGGTGCAGCGGGTCGTAGGCAAAGTCGCGGACGAGCGAGTAGGGCAGACTCGAGTGGAAGATGGGGAAGGCAGTCGACTGCGGCCGGGAGCGGACGGACTGGTGTGTGTTGGACGTGTTGGAGAAGGTCGAGAGTCGCTTGTTCATGTAGGAGCTGGCGCGCTCGAGCTTCGCCTTGGATGGCGGGGAAGTGACGAGCGGCGGGAGGGAGGTGCGATTGACCCCGACTTGCGCCGATGCGCCCGGGTCGCTCCGTGGTGATAAGACATCGGCCGCCATGTCTTGCTCGCTGTGGTATCCGCGGACAGCCACTCCTTCTGTGATGTTCTTCAGCCGCTGCGAGTCGGCGGCCGTCTCTGGTGCGGAATTGGCGTCTGTCATGCGGTAGATTGCGTGAACAGACAGGTCGGGCGTCGGCGGTAACTATATGGCGTTTTGAAGCGCGGTCGAGGGCAGTGCGGGTGGCAGAGTAGGATGCGACGCAGCTAATGCAGTACGGTCTTCAGTATTCAGTATGCGGTATGCGGTATGCAGTACTCGGGAAACTGCCGCGGGAGCAGAGACGGGCTCCAGGTGGCCAGCGCACAAGGCGCACAAGCAGCGTTCGAATCAGCGCGACGTGGACTGGCGACGGCAGATGGCGCAGTGACTCGATGTTTGTGTCGGATGTTTCGAGGCGACAGTGACCAATGGCCCGGCGGCGCGCTTCAGGCCTTCTGGAAGCAGCACGTCGGCTGTGCAGATGCGCCTGGCGATTGGGAGGTGCGCGGCGGGCGTGAAGATATTTCCACTGTAGAGCGGCTGGAGAAGCGCTCGCTGGGGGTTGTGGGGGTCAGGCCTGGCGCTAACACTCGCCCAGTGAACGGTTGATGAGGTGCGCACCCGAGGGCCAACGTGGTGGCTTCGAGGGTTCCGTGCAGGAGGGGAACGGCAACAGTGCGGCTAAGGGGCGACGCGACTATGGCGAGGCCTCTGGCGGCTTCTGGATGCTGTGTAGACCAGCGCGCGCGTGGTGGTGATGGCCAACTCTATTTTTGGCACCAGGCGGCGGGGAGTGCTAGATGCCAAAGTGTTTCAGGATACTTGACAGCGCCGCCGGTGGGCAGGGCATGTAAATGTATTTGTGCGATTGTCGATATCAAGCAGAAGCAGCGAGTCAAGAGGCCTCGAGACAGCCTTGCTGGCATCAACGAGGGGTGTGTGTTCTGACGGCTCTTCCTTTCCATGATTGCAAACCCCATCAATGCATGCTTAGGCTACTTTCACCTTAGTAGGCGTTTCAGGTCATCGCCTAGCTGCATGGGGACTGCGCGCGCACCGCTGGTCGAATGCGCTGCCAGGCCCGCGAGCATCTTCCTTGGGCCGTCTTCACCGCGTCCTGTCACGAGGGCAAACACATCATAGGCGACTCGGATATCATTCCTTTCGCCATGCCATGGTCCTCTCCCGACCACATTCCCCAGACCACGGCGCTCTGTGACAGGTGCGTTTGAGCCGGGTTACCTAGGCGTCCCGTTTGGGTATACAGTATGCTTGCGCAATTGCATCACGTCACCGCGATCGCTTTTAATGAAGGCGATCTCCCTATACGAGATATGCTATGTCCAAGCGCTTCAGGAACAGGTAAGAGTCTGTTCCAAGATTCTCGATATGAAGCATCGCGACCAGCCCCTCCATTTCGAGGTGCCCAGGTGTTCGGCGCCCCGCGTAATCTTTCAGCCGAGCTTAGTCAGCCGCTAAGCAGACTATGACCTGCCTGAGCTCGAGCTTGACAAAGATTCAACCTCACAGGCCTTGTGCCTCCCACCACCACCACCACTTCTACCACTTACTCATACGCGTCTCTCTATGCATGAGACTATGAGCTTGAGTAACTACCTTTAATACTGTAAGTTCCTCCCTTCGTGTGCCCCGTGCCTGCCCTTGAGATGATGAACCCATATTGGAGCTGTCCTAGGCAATTCGCAGGAATTACCTCGGATGTCGTTGAGGACTCACAATTAACGCTGAAAATTCTGATCTCCCGTGAACCTTGTTATGATTGCTGTCTATAATTGCGTGGAACCATAACTAACGTTTGTGAAGAAATTGCAGAGCTGTCCGCAGACGCGCCAGCACCTGTCCCACCACTCCTTCCACGCCGTCCCATCACACCTCCCGCACCACGACCCGACCCCGCCGAATATGGACGCCCCTGCCGACCCACGACTGCGCGCCAGGCAGCAGGCTGCCGCCGCGGCACCTCCACCACCCCCGCCGCCGCCAGCTGAGCCCGCTTCCATGGGCATGGACGGCGCCAGCGACGCGCACGCAGAGCAGAATATGGTACCCGACGATAGCTTCAAGCTCAAGTTCTGCACTGTGTGTGCGAGTAACCAGAACCGGTATGTCATTCGCTGATCCGCAGGCCAATCAAATCGCTAACTTGGCTAGCTCCATGGAAGCTCATCTTCAGCTTGCCTCAGCCCATCTCCCTACCATTAGCTTTGGCACTGGCTCTCTCGTCCGTCTGCCCGGTCCGACCATCACGCAGCCCAACGTCTACAACTTCAACAGCACTACCTACCGCGCCATCCATGATGAGCTCGCCGGTCAGAACACCGCGCTCTACACCCACAACGGCCTGCTTAACATGCTCGGTCGCAACCTGAACATCAAAGGCTACCCTGAGCGCTTCCAAGACTGGGTGCCTGGCAAGCCTCGTCTGGACCACGCTGAAGACAAAGGCTCGCAGGGTACTGAATCTGGTGTCGTCGACGTCGTCATAACGTGCGAGGAGCGCTGCTTCGATGCTGTGCTGGAAGATCTCCACAACAAGGGCGGAAAGCTCAACCGTCCTGTCCACGTCTTCAACGTCGACATCAGGGATAACCACGAAGAAGCTCTCGTTGGCGGCAAAGCTATCCTCGACCTTGCGCTCAGCCTGAATGAGGCCGCAGCCAAGGAGAGAGAACAACATGGCGATAGCGGGTGGCAATCCGGTGGCGGAGCTGCTCGATCTGGTTTTGACGAACGTGTCCCCGACATACTCGCTACCTGGCAAGAGCGCTGGCCCAACATGCCTGCGCTCTGGAGTTTGGCTTGGGTCTAGTTCCTTACGGCGTTTGTTATTCACACTCGATACCCATACTGCATAGCGAGGCGTTTTGCTTATCTTACGAATTGTCAACGAGGTCACGATCTTCTCGAAATAACCTTTGGTATTCGCCGTCTTTGCCGTGTTTGTGTGACGATCGCGATTGTTTTGATTGTGACATTTGACATGACGTTTGTATCACCAACGCCATAGCGCGTCAACGCACAAACACTCCGTCTGCTGTAGCTTCGAGGCACGGTCTGCGGCTAGCCACGTGTACGGTACCACGAGCGTTGATGCCAAAGTCAAAAGTAATTCGACATTACTGTAATTTCCTGACATTCCGATCTTCCTCCTGCAAGATTCCTCGAAGGGAGATACGCCACCTACATACCGCCGACAGATAGCCGTCGTCACTGCTGGCGCGTCAATAACATGGCGGGAAACCGAACTTCGGGAAGTCGCTGCTACGGCATGATACTGTTGATGATCGCCATGCTCGTTGGGAGTGTCGTTTCATCGCCAACATGGATGCCGCCATCAACATCGAATTTGAGGAGAGAAGGAAATGCTACAAAGTACTGTGGTTGGGAACTCATGCAACACCATCGTATGTCGATCTCAACTTCCACACCCACATCCGATTCTAACACTACCACACCAGAAATCCCCATCGCCAAACTCGGCACCTGGTACGCCGACCAAACCGGTGATCGCTCCTTATGCGTAAAGCAAGATGATGGATCCGAGTACTGTACTTGTGTTTATCAGTGTGGGAATGGTGTTTGGGGAAAGTCTATGGAAGATGATAGCGGAAGCAAGAGCAACGGTGGCAAAGATGATGATGATGATGAAGGAAAGGAGAAGGAACGTCGAGATGGAGATGGAAATGAGGAAAGAGGGGATGCGGCAGAGTATGCGCGGTACGCGTACTATATACAAAAAGGCTTGGGCGTCAAATCCGGAAAGTGGAAGTATGAGGTCGGCTGCAAGAAGTATTGCCATGCTGGGGTTTGTGATGGACAAGACTGAGGGGAAGAGCGGAGTGTGATATGGGTATGCGGAGGTAGAGGGCACCTGACCTGGGCATGGTGGTGATGTGTTTTATGACGGTTTGATCCTACGAGTTGACCCAGCAGTTGGGTGCGATACTGGAAGATGGAGGTTCCGAAACACGGTTTCTCTTGTCATTGTTTCTGGCTATGTGCAGTGAGCATGTGCTCAGATGGTATTACCAATGCATCTGTGTCTAGATTGATGTTGCATTAGTTGCCAGCGGTTCTTTGAAGTATCCACGCTCTCGACTCTAGACATTGCCTGCAGTAAGTGCCATCACATGATGAGTTCTTCTTCACTCCGACATCCTGTGAAGGGACAGACTCTTCCTGATTGCTTTGTATAAGAGCTTACCTTGCCGTTCAAGGCGTAGCTACTAACTGCACTTGTGCTTGATTGATGTAACCTGGGCGTGTATAGCTGACTGACCACTCGACTCAAGCAAAAAAGATGGCTGCCACTCAGCGAAGTCCTCTGTCAAGGCAACGCAATGGCCAAAAAGATCGACGTTGGCCAGATTCGAACTGACGCTCCCGAAGGAACAAGATTTCTAGTCTTGCGCGATAACCACTCCGCCACAACGCCCCCGTTTTATTGGTTCGATGAAAAAACAGAGCAGTTATACGTCTATATACTGAGCAAAAGCATCGATTGCTAAAGCTTACGGCCGAGAACGGGCGGCTTCAGCGTACTTCGTACAACATAGTCGGCCCGCTTTAGTCCACCGAGTACGCCGGATCTCAGTCCATCCCCCGGAAGGTTCCATGGCACGAACGAAACCTCTATAGCCTGCCCTAAAACAAAGTTTGGACGTTTTCAAACTTCCCGTCCCATCTGAGCCAGCGAACTCAAAACACGTGCAATCTGCCTTGAACGTTCTAGATCACGTCGTTCACGATCTGTTCACGAACTGCTCACATCGATCGTCCAGTGTCATCACTCGCCGATCGGATCTCGCCAGACTAGCCGCACGAGGAACTCGTGTTCGTTGAGTTTGCCCTGCAATTAAAATCTGCACGGACATCACCCTGAACACCCAAACACCAGTTCCTCGCATGTCTTGGGCCATTCAACGACACAGTGTCACAATTTTCGAGTTGAAGTTTACGGCCGAGTACCCGGCGGCATCAACTCCACATGCAGAAAGAACGACGAAGAGCCAATCGTCCAGCTTCCTCGACAGGGTAACGCGCGACAGGAAACGTGCGCGCTAGCGCTAGGCGTTCCGTCTCATCACCGCCCTTCTGCATGCTGAGAAACCCGTTGCCTTGGTCATTGAGTCCGTCGGAACGCCAACGTCCCGCCATAAACTCGGCCGTTACAACACGACATGCGTCAGTACGGTCGGAATGGTCGTCTTGGTTTGCAGTCAGAAACACGCGTCGACGTCTATCGTGACCAGCCAAGCGCAATTTCACCTGAGCAAAAGTCGCCGTCTATCCTTTCGTCATCAGTACATCGCAGGCAACATTACTTTTAATACTTCTACCTAATCTTCATATCAGCTGTGGCTGCTCATCGTTTGAAACCGTCGTCTACCGTACCCGGATGCGATAACACTAGTCCAGCATGGTGTATCGCGGGAGACCGTCAACAGGGTGCAAGAAGTGTCGCGAGAGAAAGATCAAGGTAAGTCCAGCTCTCTTATATGTAATCATGTAACCTGGCTTGGTTTTCCGACAAGGGCATGCAGTGTGCGGTGTTCGCGTTGGGCGCCGCAACCCGCGACTAGCTTCTTCCCAACGCGGTATCCTGTGCGAGAGGCTATCCGCAGATACAGCACCCATTCGCAGCGGGAACTCTGTCCGTCCGACTTCTTGACTCGAGTCGCTGACTAGATTGTAGTGCGATGAACGGCCAGAGGGTTGCATCAAGTGTGCCGAACGCAACTTCAAATGCCCGGGATACGATCGAACCGTCGACGCCTTTTTCCACGACGAGACCAAACACGTGCAGGCAAAAGCAAAGATATCGAATGCAAAAGCCATCGCCGCACGTGATGCGCGAGATATCAGAGATGTGCGCGAGGCCTATCTCCAGATCATGGCGAAACAATGTCCGGGGACCGCCATAACAGCGTCGCTCATCGATCAAGGCATCAGCTTCTTCATGTCGTACTATTGCACAGGAGTGGACCAGCCGTCCATACAGTCAGTAGAGTACCAGCAACATCTATCCACGCATGGCTTCCATCCGCTCGTCTCTACGACAATGACAGCGCTGGGCATCGCCGGTGTAGCCAACCTCTACATGGACCCTCGTCTGAAAGCCGAAGCGACACGCTGGTATCTCGAGGCTATCAAGATGGCCAACAAGGCAATCTCTTCGCCTGAAGCTGTCAAGGCCGATAGCACTCTCACCGCTGTCAACCTGCTTAGTATGTTCGAAGCAACGTTCAACGACACCTCTCTGGCTGGATGGAGTAACCACGTCGATGGCGCTGCATCTCTCATCAGACTCAGAGGCATGGAGCAATTCTCTACTCCCGCAGGACAACGCATGTACCTCCACACTGTTGGCCTACTCACTATGAACTGCATGGGAAAGGGTATTCCCCTTCCTCAATATGTCCACGATCTGAACAGCGAAGTCATGAAGCATTTGGATACACACGACCCAAGAAACCGATTCTTCTTCCTCCACATCAAGACCATCGACCTACGGGCTCGCATCCTTAACCAGTCAGCCTTCCCGTTGTCGGAAATTATAGAATCGGCACTCGAACTTGAAGACATCGCTGTCAACATCTTCAAGGATCAGGGGGCAGACTGGGATTACGACGTCGTACTTTGCGAGAAGAGTGAACGTATCTTTGAGAACTTCTACCACGTCTACCCGACCGCGACAGCAGCTCAGACTTGGAACTGGGTGCGCTACAACAGAATCTACTTCCACGACATTATCCGGAACTGCATCCTGGCAGGGTTCGCAACTAGTCCACCGACGCTTGCTGGCAGCAGATACCACGAGCAGCTAGCAAAAAGCGCTCGCATGTTGTACCAGTTGCAGTCCGATATCATAGCAAGCATGCCCCAGTTCATGCATGATGTTCCCGATTCTGCGCCGAGCAGAGCGACGACCCCACCCGATGACGATTACGACGAACCGCGCACGTCGGGACGAGGCGCACCATGGACGGCATCCGCTGCGCCAGCAAGCCCATACCGCATAGCCCTCAAGTCTCTCGATGGCAACTTCCGAGGCAACACATACGGGCTCGTCAAAGCTCTCCTCGGGAACGGATCTGTAAAGGACCGGCTTCCTATCGTACGCGTCGCGGGAGGATACAGTACTGTATGGGCGCTCTACGTGGTACGTCTATTCATCGTCAGCGGTATGTTCTTGCTACTAACAACCAATGCTCTAGGCCGCCGCCATGCCCATGGCCTCACCTGAAAGCCAAGACTTTGTTCAAAAATATATGTCGCGCATCGAGCACGAGTTCGGCATCAAGCAAGCCCGCGTCTTGGGCCAGGCCCTGCGCCTCAAGCGGTACCTCGACCAGAAAGGCGCTATCGCGTTTGGTATCTGTCCGGAGTACCTACCGCCCGATGGGACAGAAACATATGTTTCGCATCAGCATTTATACAGTAAGGTTGTTGAGGAGACGGACGAGTCGCCGTAGAAGTCGTTCGTTGACGATCGGGATGTGGGGTCAGACCAGGTCGGTTCTCGAGTCTTCGGTACGGCAAAGTCTGTAGACGCTGTTAGCGACAACCCGGGTGTAGCAAGGCTCGATCGACTCTATGAGGTCTGCAGTACTACCGAGTATCAGCAAAGGCTCGAGGAACGTCGCAAACAGCCTGTACAAGGCGGCGAACGGGCATAGTGGTCCTCCGGCGTACACATCGGCTTTCCCCGGTCGGAGTTACGGCCTCGTTGGCGCTGCAAGTATCAGCGGGACCATGAATAACTCCCAAACGCGCTCGTGCGTACAGTACCGCCCACTGGGGAAATCTTTTCGCCGTCCCACGAGACCGAATTTACCCCTCCTTTTGTCAGATACAGATTACCTTCTGCCACCAGACTGCACGACTTCCACAGTCACTTTGTACCAGATTCAATACCGTCGACGAAGAGCTTCTGTCAGCCATGTCGATTCCCTTCCTTCCACAGCCGGGCTCGCCTCTGCTTCAACTTCCCGGAGAGCTCCGCAACAAGATCCATCGGAACGTCTTCAAGCAGGAGGGCCACATCTTACTGGTACCATCGACCGTCATTCCGGGGCCGGTCATGGTTTGCGCGATTCCAGACATTGAGTTGCTTAGTACCTGCCGCCAGTTTTACGACGAAGCCAGAAGTATACTTTTCTCGGACAACACCTTCATGCTCTCTACGCAAATGGACGCGTTCGTTGACGCTTCGACGCTGGGACTCCTGAGCAGCTGGGTGACGGGTCTTGGTTCCAACCTCGATTATGTGCGCAAAGTCGTCATCGATCTCGAGCCTCTTTGCCCGGGACTATGTCAGCCTACCCATGATAGGATCGACTTGAAACCTATCATGGTGATGATCTGGCGATATCAGGATATACTCACGAGCCAAGGCAACCGACAGCGCGCGAAGATTGAGGTGTCGTTCGCGTTTTCGGGACGACACCTTCGTTCGCATACTCACTGGGGCATTCCAACCCCATACCCCATCAACGAGTCCAATCTCAATGCGATGATCACACTGTTGACGCCTCAGCGTAGTCCGGAAATGAGCCCCTATCTACGAGCACCCCGGTCGCTTCACAGCATTCAGGCCACACCCGACGGTCTACAAGCCACGTTCATCCTGAGAAGGTCTAGCCATCAAAGTCCCGATGATAACGTCCTTCCAATCATTCCATACGATGTGGACAGTAACGGACAACTTAAAAGGATGCAATTCCTCCCTGGCCGGATGCTCCGTCTTGCGAACCTCCTTTACTCGACCTCGATCAAGCAGAACCTCCTTGATATGCTTATGGAGTCAAACGACCATCATTGTCTTACATACAACATTGAGAGCCGCACAATCTCACGCCGCCTACCCGAGCTATTTTCGATCAATCGCCAGTTCCGAAGAATTGCCCTCAAACAGTGGCAGCACATACACGTCATTGGAAAGATGACGTCACGTAGCGCGCAGGCTTCGTTTGATGATTTCGCATCGATGCAGGCTTGGTGTGCGGCTAGTGGACTATTCTTCCCTGATAAGTGGGATGAGCGCCCTGATATCCCACCCACTCTAAAGATGCGCTTTGAGCTGCCGGAGCGAGAGGACTTTTCATGTCTCCGGATTTCGATCACCAACATTATCATGGCAACACTGGAACTCCCCATAAACTCCCGGCTGTGGGTTGAGCAGTTCAATGGCGGCCTGCCCCTTCAATACAAGACGGGAAAGCTGTACAGACTTCAACGGCAGATGTTTGTCTTTCTCGCCGACATACTGCACTCACACCCAGATCGCAGTGACGAAGCCTGTCCCGACGTCATCATGGACGGCAAGTGTATTATCAAAGACATCGAGTATGAGCGGGGTGACGGTAGTAAGTTTACAATCAAGTACGAGAGGGCGGATGAGGACCTTGAAGAGATGGAAGAGGACATCGAAGACTGGATCAGCCATTTCATCGAACAGGAAGAGGCGGATATAGCGGCTTACGTACCCACTATCGCCTACCAAGATGATGACCCTTTCGGCAACATCGTTGAGAAGTTCCGGTACGACTTGAGCGCGCCCCACCACCCTTCTTTGCGCGGAGTAATTACAAAGCTCGCGTGCTTCCTATACGGAGCTGATATAACTGGTGAGTACTGGGACTGATGCTATTGTGGTGGAAGACACGAGAATAGGCATCCAGTTTAGATAGTTTGATGTATGTGGTAGCGGTCAAGCAATCTCAAATAATCATCTGAACGCCTCATGCGCCATGTAAAACAGCAAAGTGTCATTGTGATCCAGCGCGTATACCTAATGAAGTTTTCTATCCTCTCTCACTTCTCTTGCCCTGTACTACGCCAACGTTCGCGAGCACCTCACCCTCATACCATAAATCCGACCGAGACGATGTCTGCGAACAACACGCTACCACCTCCTTACACGACTCGCCAACTCCGCCGTTACACCCGCTACCCCAAACTCTACGCCGAGCGAAAATATCCGCATCCCTGCCCTCCCTCCAGCCAGCCCAGCCAGCCATTCCGGCTCATGAAGCTCCCCCCTGAACTCCGCTGCATGATCTACGCCTCCGCACTCGCTCTACCCTTCCCCATCGAACTCTGGCCCGAGACAGACAATCCCATCGCCTCGCACCAAATCGTGACCGCCAATCGCAACATGCAGTACCTTAAAGCCAACATGCGGCGATGCGGCGTGAACTTGAATCTACTGAGAGTGAGCAGACAGGTAAGACATGAAGCTACGTTTTACTTCTACAGAGAGAACGAGTGGCGCTTCAGCGGTATGAATGGGTGGATGGTCGCGAGTGCGTGGATGTTTACAAGTGCGTTCATGTTCACTTCAAGAGAAAAGTATGCGTGGCAGTACATCAAGTGTATCACACTACCATTACCGGTCCAATTCACGGTGCAGCAGCGATTGAAGAAAATTAGACCGGCGGTGAGTAAGCGCGCGGACGTCAGACTGGCTAAGCAGATACCTTTCGACGTTCCTGATGTGTGGGAGTATGAGAGTAGTGTTAGGGACGTCTGTGTCGCGTTGGGGAAGTGTATGAATTTGGAGGTGCTGAGGCTTGTGCTGCCAGGGTGGTGTGATATGGAGGTCGTTGAGGAAGGGGTGATGGAGGATTTTGTTGGACGGATTGAACGGTTGAGGGGGGTATTTAGCAAGGGAGTGTTTAGGAAGGGATTGAAAGTACAGGTAGTGAGGGTTAGTGGAGTGAAGACGACAACTGGAGATTTGATCACGGCGGACGCGAGGCAGGAGCAGTATATAAAGGGGTTCGTGGAGAAGGGATGGGAGGTTAAGACGGCGAAGTGCGATAAGTTTGGGAGGTACGATGTTGTGGACAAATGATAGGGGACAACGATCCGACCTGTCGGGGTTACTCTATCATCAAGACATATCCTCATCTCAAGCACAGGATGGCGATGAAATTAAACTGGATTGATCTTTCTCTGGCGCGTAACTACCGATCGGGTCCTCTCCTGATCTACGAAGATAGTGACCGTTCCTCTGTAAATTGCATCGGGAGAGGGGTGTGGCCTGAAAGTGATAAGCTCACCGCTATCTCCTCTCCGGTCTAGAAGAACATGCACATCCACGCTATCAAGCTCAATGCGTTCTTATGCGGACGCATGCCGACAGCCTAGATGGACGATTCGAAATCTACTCCTTCTGTGATTGGCTGCTGCGGCACCAACGAACTCGGATCTTAGGGGCGTGAAATGACTTTGGTGTTCCTAAAAGTGCGATTGAAGATCTTTCGTCACACTGTTTCAGTCTCGCAAAATTTTCGTGTCCAATCTGCGCTTGGGCATCATCGCAGCGGTCAAGACGAGTTGTGCATTGCTTCCTCTAGCTGACGACGTGTACAATCGAGCTATCTGGGTGAATGCATGTTGTTGCGGTACGGTGAGGAACTGAAATGGGATGATTCTGGACCGGGCTATCATCGTTGCTTGTGCCGTGTCGGGGACTTTCGCAATCGGGAGGAAGTGGAGACGCGCAAAACCCCGCGCCACATCCCTGAGCCACATCGTTACGCCACACTTGTGCGGTCCGCTGCTGCGGCCCTACATGAAACCTGGGCAGTACATTCTCACTTTCGATATTACTCCGTCTTGGACAACACGAATTCGCATCTCCCAAGCATAGGTACACAGATCTAGAGATCGCGAAGGACCGAACAAGGGTCGTCTCGACGCCGGATGCAAATTGGCAGTCGTGCAATCGGAAGACGACTACCCGATCGCGACAAGCGAAACACGGCACGACACGCGCAGTACCCACGACTTCACGACTCTACGTCGATCAGTAATCGACGTGCCATGACACAGTACTACTAACTACAACAACATGTGTATTCCGTGGATGGGCTGAGCGATCGTTTGACGACCAGCCTTGGACGTCGTCTCGAGTCGCAACGCAGGTAACCTCCAGGGCGGTTGGCGTCAGCCGGCTGCATCAACCTGGCAAGCAATTCCTGTCAGCGACTCTTGAACACGCGGGATCCTAATCAGCGTGGTGAACAGAGATACACCTGGGAATGACACCTGGGCGTCATGCACGACACCTGTTTGCGCGACATGACGTGCCAAGGCGCCTCGAGCTGGTGTTTTACGCCCTCCAGGAAGCGTCGCGATTGGCGGAGATATCGAAAAGAAAGTCATTGAAACTATCTCACACTCTAGCCAGATTCTAGCGCAAGGCTCGCCCCGTGACACGAATCGCAAATGTGTCTTGGCAGGACCCCAATGATGTTCCCGGAGAAATGCTTGACTGGCCAGACGTTTTCGAACAACGAGCGGAAATTTCAGTTCTCCTTGGCGTTCCAGATAGGTGGTTACGATGTGGATATTTGAGCGGTTTCATGTCAAAGCTTGGCATTTTGGCGAGCGTTGGCGTCGGTGTGACAGGCTGGATCCAGCACTAGTCGATCGGACATGTAACGACTTCCTGGCTTCTGGTGGTAAATCCATTGTCGTGTGCGTTCGTGTGGCGTTCCAGAACACGATGTCTCCCAACTCGTCTCTCAGAACTCGCCTTTCTGAGATGCAAATCGGTGTCTTATCGCGCTGGTAATGATGGAAGTCGTATCTGAAAGACAAGACGGTGCTTACTGGGTAATTCACTCTCTACCAACTCCACAGCACAAATGAGCCTGGCATGGGTGCTATCGAGATATCCCGCCCTGAGCGTGTTTCCGACCTCCAAGCCCCACCAGAGCACGGCCCTGACGTCCTCGGAACCCTGCGAGCCTCTTCTTCTGGGCCATCCTACTCACATTCGCATGACACTCTGGGCCTGGGCTCATGAGTACCGCCGGAGAGGAACAGTACCCTGTCTTCCACATGGCACATCTTCGGACGAATGTGGAGTGCCTCAGTGTGGCACCCAGAAGACGAGTTGAGGGGGAGTATAAGTATCACAGCGACCACCGGCAAAAAGGAATCACCACCACCATCACATTCATTCAGTCTATTCTTGCTTGAAGCATCCACTTTCGCTACCTCTTTCAGAGACTTACATTCTTTATACATACTTTGTTCAAAGCATCCTCTTCGACTTTCCAGTTTCGATCTACCAACTCAACCGTCAACATGAAGTTCTCCATCGCCATTGTTGCTGCCATCACTGGCTTCGCCGCTGCCGGCCCTGCCGCCGTTACTCCTAGCGAGTTCTCCTCCTTCGCCAAGCGCGCCTCCCTCCCAATCCCCGCCTCCAAGGGCTCCGTCACGTACAAGGCTCCCCAGCAAGTCAGCGGAACCTTCGATGGTGGCATGAAGACCTACGGCCGTGGTGCTAGCTGCACTGGCCAGGTCGAGGGCGGTGACAAAGACGCTGTCTTCCTCATCAAGAACGGCGGAACTCTCAAGAACGCTATCATCGGAAAGGACCAGATCGAGGGCGTCCACTGCGAGGGTAAGCATCCTCCCGTACAAACAACGAGTCATAGATACTAATCTGAACCAGGATCCTGCACCATCGAGAACGTCTGGTGGGTCGACGTTTGCGAGGATGCGCTTTCCCTCAAGGGTGACGGAAACGCCATGATCAAGGGCGGAGGTGCCCAGGCCGCTGATGACAAGGTCATCCAGCACAACGGAAAGGGCACGGTCACCATTGACGGCTTCAGTAAGATCCCCGACACTACGACCCTCTGAACACCACTAACACCCCCCAGCCGTCATGAACTTCGGCAAGCTCTACCGTGCCTGCGGTAACTGCAAGAACAGCGTCGCCCGCTCCGTCGTCATCAAGAACGTCAAGGCCTACAACGGAAAGGTCCTTGCCGGTATCAACCCCAACTTCGGTGGTACCGCTACCATCTCCGGCACCTGCGCTACTTCCGTCAAGACCATCTGCGAGGAGTTCAAGGGTACCAAGCCCGGCTCTGAGCCCAAGTCCGTCTCCAAGGGTCCCTCCGGCAACTGCAAGTACACTGCTTCCGCTGTCAAGTCTTGCTAGACGATTATTTCGTCTCGCTCCATACTTTAGTCGGGTGAGAGTGTCGTGGTCATTGGAGATGACTAGGTGGTAGATGTGGATTTTGGAAATTTTGAGGATTCTTTGTATATATAACTTTTGCACACATGCAGTGCATGTAATCAACTTGCTTCAGCACATTTCTGTTCTCCACATTACAGTGATCCCAATGTTACCTCAGGCGCCTTTGAGTTTGTTGGTGTGATGCTAAAGCGACAGCGAGGGTGCGACGACTACTCCACAATTGATCGCTGTCCTGCCTAGTCACAGGGCGAGGCATACAAAACTACTGCGCCACGGCAAGGCGTTGTCGTTGAGGTTCATCGGTCAGTCTCGGCGTTACTGGGGAACTTTTGTAAGATTGATTAATCTATCGTCGGCTACCTGCACCTCATTAATCTAGTACGGAAGCATCGGAGCTAATGCCTGGGCAGATGAAACACAGTGAGTCTTCTCAAAGCTGTAAAGATCGGCGGTAAGATAGGTGGAGAAGGGTATGACTTTTGGCATTGAAGTTGAAGACAGTAACACGGTTACTGCTTGCGACACAGGCCCGCTACATAATTTGAAAAGGCGCTGTGTGTAGCAACGCGCTTTTGGTTTGAAGGAAACGACAAGCTCATAGGAAAGAAATGGAAGATGTAATACAAGTAAGCGGGGCTGCGACGTCATCGCTGACACTGCGCCGAGCTTTGAAAAGAAGAACAGAAAGCAATTAACTCCGCCACCCTGGGTATAAAGCGCCGGTAATATGCAAGACAAAGGAGCAAACCATCATGCGCCGCTACGCTTCTTCACAGGCGCTTTCTTGCGAGGCGGTTGGCCCGCCGGGTCCTCCGCAACGAAGGTCTCTTCGCGAGCGCGCTTCTTGCCCCTCGAGGCCTTCTTGACCTTTGTGGACTCTTCGCTGTTGGAGCCCTCCTCGCTGTCCTGTTGTTTTGCCTTGTCGTTTTTGTCATCGCCGCCGGGAGAAGTTGTTGTGCTGCTTTCTTGCTTCATCACCTTCTTACCTGCCTTGATCTGATTGCCTTTGTTGACGTTGGCAGTCTTGTTGGTCGCCGTGCGATGGATCAGGTTGCGCGGGTTGGCGATGATGGTATAGAAGCGGGAACCCTTCATGATATCTTGACAAGACGTCTTGGAGTACTGTGTACGGTTAGCATCAAGCTGTGTAATTATCAAGACAAAGTACTTACGTGAAGCAGTTCCCGAAGACCTTCAAATCGATCTTCAAACGTGTAGAACTGGGTAAGCTGACATTGCTCACGCTCGTTCGAGTCAAAGATCTGCTTGGTCCAACCGTCGGTGTGGATTTTGATAAGCTCTTTCTATGTTACGTTAGTGATGGCAGAGGCATACACTTCGGTTTAAACTTACCACAAGCAGGCCAGCAGCTGCATTGTATTCTTCCGGGAAATAGTACTTGGACTTAGAGTTCCACCGATTGTTCGATGACTTGACATCGGCCTTCTCCCGGATGTTTACGACGTTGTGCATTGCCGTGTCAAGAGCATCGACGCATGCCTTGATCTCCACTTCTGTTGTAGGAATGCTCGTATCGTTGGCAGGCGCCTTCCACATCGTACCACTGAACTCAACTCCAGTGTTGGTACGAACCATGGTGATAGACTCGCCCATCTGCCCATCGATACTGAATTTTTCCTTCAACTTCCTGATCGCGGCCCGGGCTTGCTTCTCTTTGTCAAGGATATGCTTGGGTGTACTAGGTTTAGCAGCGCCCGCGCCGTCAGCGCCGTCAGCAGCTTGCTGGCCAGTTCCAGCGTCCTTGTTCTCGGACTGCTGGGGAACAGATGCGTCACCGGTCGCTACTGTGGGGTGCGTGACGGGTGCGCGATGGTTGGTGACAGGCGGGTGGTGCGCCGCCGATGTATCAGGAGTCGCGGATGTGAGTGATGGCGCTGATCTACTGCGTGATTCAGGTACATGTTGCGGCCCTGGTAATCGTTGTGGGCCTGGTGGATGTCGCAGCTCTCCGTACTGCCAGTCTGGTGCACGTTGCGGTCCTGGTGCTTGTGGGGACCATGATGCATATTGCGACCGTGAGGTCGGGCGGGCGACTTCTCCGCGTGGAGTCATTGGTCCACGAAACGTTGATGACGGGTGGCCTGCTGTTGACGGGTAGAGCGTGAATGGCGCGTGACCCGGCTCTGGCACAGGGCCTCCGAGATGTGCGAGTGCGTGACGAGAGTCTGGTCCACGATGAGGTGGTGGCGTGATAGAGGGCGATGATGCAGTGCTCAGAGGCTGCGCATAGCCTGGCGGCGGTCCTTGCATCCTGGATGAGCGGCTTGTATGTGATGTATGAACAGGCGCTGATGAATAGTTCCGAGGGATTCCAAGGTCTTGCACTTGCCTATGGCCCAGCGCTGGGTCCCGACGTATGAAAAGCGGACGGCCGCTCGATGACGCAGGGGTCG
Organism: Alternaria triticimaculans; assembly: GCF_023758025.1. Lineage (NCBI taxonomy): Eukaryota > Fungi > Ascomycota > Dothideomycetes > Pleosporales > Pleosporaceae > Alternaria > Alternaria triticimaculans. The sequence goes on from NW_026055958.1 coordinate 4,867,293, forward strand.
GCGTTGAGATCTGATTCCCGAATGGCGCATTCGCCGACCCACTGATCGAGGTGGGCGTTGGTGTACGATCATGCGCTAAGACTGGACGTCCAGTGTTTTGCACTGGGTTAGGAGCAGTCGGGGGATACGTAAAGTCGTTTCCCAAGCTGCTGGGCGAGCCTAGAAGAAGTCAGTGTGAGCGCGCGAGACAGAGTGTATATCATATCGACTTACCGAAGGCTACGTTATTCTCTGGCTGATACTGTTGGCCAGCCTCTAGGTGACTGTAACCTCCTTGCAAGTTCCAGTCAGCGGCCGACTGTCCTGGTACGCTGTCGCTAGAAGTGTACATGTTGTCTTGGAAGTTAGACCAGTTGCTGTTGTCTACGGAGCTCTCAGAAGGGTAGATTGGCCAGTTGTTGCCGTGATAAAACTCGCTGGGATCGTTCTGCCTGAAGCCGTCCTGTTCGATGGAGCCAGGATGTGTTGAAGCTACCGGCGCGATAGAAGAGCTCGATGAAGTAGGGTTCTCCTGCATGAAATTCGCAAAAAAATCGTAGTCGATTTCCTCGGTGATTGAGCCGTCGTTGTTCATAGCGGAGGGGTCGCTGGAATTCATTGTAGAGATGTCGTCGTCGTATACAATGAATCTTGTGGGTTGCAGTTGTGAATCGAAGTGGTTGAGGGGGGTAATCTTTCCTTGAGAGTTCGAAATGGAGCCCCAGAAATACTCTCACGGGGGTACCACGCGCTAGGAGTTTGTTTGTGGCGCGGAGCAGAGGGCTCCCAACTGGGATAGAGTGGGTCGAAGGGTGAATCACGTGTTCACACGGCGGTCGCTCCAAGGCGGGGGAGGGGCGATTAAGGAGGAAATCACTGTAGCGCCAAGCCCAAAGCGTGAGGGCGACCGAAGTGTTCATGCAGGCGGCAAAACTAGTAGCGATACTACGTATCAACTTTGGCGGCATCGCGCTGTTTCTTGCTAGCCAAGTATATAAACTCAACTAAACCAAGTATAAGTAAGCCAGAGCCCCTCGAAGCTGTCTAATATAGCGAAATGTAAGTGCAAGACTCCTACTGTCGACTGTATATATCTCTTTCTAGGCTTGTCCTGCTGCATCCTTTCCGCCGTACCATTCCAAATGGTACGAACTTGGTGAATGGGGTTTGAAAGACAGTCCTCAAGGGGATGTGAAAGAGCAAGGAAAGCGAGATTGCTTGCGGGACCGGGAAAGACAGCTTACCCATAAGTGTTCGAGGATTCCACGTCACTACTTGACTACTACCGCCCAGGTGTTTGTCTCAACCGACAAAGCACTCCCAAATGTTGCACTCGACAAACTATTCCAGCAAACGCAAAGACTCTTCCAAGATCAACCCTGACAGCTGCGCCGCTCAACCGAGCATGCTCGCTTCGCCTGGAATAGTAAGCGGGAGACGACAATACCGACTCAACTAACCTCCAGGTAGACGTTTGCTGTGTCGTGCTGCCTCAACCAAGGCATGCCAAATGGAGCAACCAAGAAACCCGATCTCTATTGGACTTTCAGTCGGATCAGAGAGCTCAAGACAAAGAAAGCAAGTCCATCCATCAGCCGCTCGGTAGCTTATGACTCGGACGGTATTGTGTCTTTGACGGCACGTGCTCGCTGAGTTTTTGCGACAAGAACTTCCTTCGAAATCATGCCGAAGGCCGCGTCTTCAGTTATGAGATCTGAAAAGGAGAAGTTGAGCGATTGAATGTGATGGCGACGCGGAGCGAGCCCATCAACCTGCAGTCGCTGCAGCCGCGCGTTCGCCGCGGAGAGTGGCGCATCGCGACAGTCCGAGGAGCATTCCCTGGACATGACTGCACTCGATGAAAGCTTACAGAAGTGTGCAGCACCAGTCCTCGAAAGAAGCAAGAAGCGGCCGTGCACCAGGCGGAGTACATGAAGGTTTGTCGTTGATTTTGAGGTGGGATCAATGCGCGCTAGCGACGGCGAGCCTGCCCCTCGTTCCTGCCTTCCTTCTCCGCAACCTACAACTTCATCCGCTTCCACCCAACATCGACAGCATCGTCAATCTCGCCACCGCCGGGACCTTCTCTGTATTGGTACTTTCACCCACTTGAGTGGCAATGAACTGTGTCCTCATGTGACAACGATCCAACCATTTCCCGACGTTGGCTTCGATGGCTGTGCTGCCATAAAAGTCGACGGGCTACGCCGACGCCCACCACCACCACCGCGACCCTCACAATGCTGCACCGAACGCGATCTTGCCAACGCTTCTCCGATTGAGATCATCGGGAACACAGGCCCAGCTGACAGCGTGGTACCGTCACTGCCCTTGTGACGAGTCTGATGACCGCCATCGTCCTAGACAAACATGACAAACATGCCAAGGCAACATTCCCTCCTTGCCGCGCACCAGCCAGTTTAGGTATGCAAACTCATTGCACTTCGAAACCTTTTGCACTCACACTGACAACCACTAGCATCCAACTCTTCCCCACACACCGCGATGGCATACCACGTCGTGGTCGTGCGGCTACCGATGCCTTCTAGCCATTCAACTGGCGCAACCACGACTGCACCTCACCGAAGGAACATCTCCTAAGCAAGAGCGACTTCCAACGCGAGAATACTGTACTCAAGTGTAATGAGAGTACCCTCTTCCACCTTCTCTTTTCCCGGTCTCGTCCCTGATCAAAAATGTCCACCTTCCCGCAGGGTAAGGAGGTCACATGACGCATCCCGCCTGGACCGCTCTTGCTTGGAAAGACCCCGGTGATACCTGAAAGAAGGGACTACAATATCTCATGGTACTGTGTCGCATGAAGTGTACTGCTGCTTGCCAGTCTTGGTCGACGAAGATCCATTCGCGTCTTTATGATATGGACTTGCACATGCACTTGCAGGACATACAACGCCCCATCAAAAAGCCGGACAGAACGCGCGTAGGTCTGGCAAGACGGGCTTGCCCATGCATACGCGGGTCATACAACGCCTTATCGCAGATCCGTAGAGGTTGCAAGGCGCAGGTCTGGCAAGACGTTGCTTTGTCGGAACCTGAATGGTATGTAGTCGGTTGCGCGCTCTGTCGCTGCCAGCTGCAATCGTACATGATGACGGGCCTGCGACGACCTCGCGGATCCGTATTGTCGCCAGTCTTCATGAGGATCCTATGGTACGCCATTAGCTCTTATGTCTTTCAGTTCAACAAGAAGTCATTCTATGCAAGGTAGTCAGTAGGTTAACACATGTCACAGGCAACATCGCACGCAGCAAGGCCACATCGCACGACGCCAACCTCGCCCAGTATCTCAGGCAAGACGGACCTCATGACACTACACGCTATCGACATGCAGCAAGTGCCATGAGGGCTTGTGGGTCGGGGCAATGGGTCGTGGGTGTAACAAACGCTCGGGTTCTAGGTGAATGCGAGGATGCCAAGACTCTCGGACGCACGTTACTCACGCCTGTGCTGTCCATACGCACGCAGCCCCTCCCCCCGGCAACAGGCAACGATCATAACAACAGACCTTCGTCTTCTTTCACAGAACGCACCTGATATCCTCTTGGCTTACAAATCGTCCGCGCTTGTCACAGGCGACCTTCATTTCCTACTTCACTCCGTCGTCGCCTGCGTAAGCAGTACACTAGATCCACTTCAATCCGCCGCACTCCGCGCATGATCTTTCACTAGCCCGGTGGTCAAGCCTTACGAACATAAAAATCGGGAGACTCCGCAGTTCACCCCCCACGCCATATAGATCTCAATCAAGCCTTCGAGTAAGTTCCACCAGAGCTGGAAAATAGGTGCTGGAGTTCACTAACAGGTGTCTTAGTTGCAAGCAGTAACCGTTGAAACCGAAAACCCCCACTACCAGCCCCAGGAAACCAACAACATGACCGACCACGACCCCGATAAGGAAACCCCCAAGGGCATAGCCAACAAGAACCTAATGGTGATCGAGAGCCAGACTGCATCTCCCTCAACTCCCGTTGGTGCTCGTGCTCCCGTTCCCTTCGGTCCTCCCATTCCCCGCCTTGCGGACACGCGCCTGGAAAAGGTCCCCGGCGGTCTCAAGGATCCGTCTCGCCTTAAGACCAAGATTTCCCAGCTTCTGGACAAGGACGGTGACTATCCAGAGGTCGATGGCTTCCGCTTCAAGACCCTAGAAGAAGCTAGGGCGCCCATGGACGAGCCTCAGTGGTATTCTCCAGAGGTCGACCCCTCCATCCCCGAGACCGACGCAGAGTATCGTAAGTTCGTCGAAATGTTGATGCTAGCTTTCAAGGATATGACCCGCGCCAAGGACACCCAGGGCAACGCTTACCGCAAGCGGCTAACTCCGGGTGAAGGTGTCTATTACCAGGACTGGGCTATTGAAGCGTGCTCCTGGGACATCGTCGGCATGGCCAAGGACATCCACCTGAACGGCTTCAAAGTTCGCATCTACGATAAGTCCATCATCGACAACATCAGCCAGACCAAGGACTGGACCTTCGGACAGCGTATAGAATGGATCTGTGCGGTGCTGAGGACCTCCAAGCAGATTGGCGTTACTCTGATGAAGAACGAGAAGACCTGGACTACTATTGGCGCTCCCCACAAGCTGTACAGTAGCACCATCGTCAACTGCGTCTCGAACGCGCACCGCGGCCAGTGGATCAAGGTCGGCCGTGACAACGACCAGCACCATCAGAATCGTCCGATTCGGGGTAGGCGTACTGCGGCTGAGATGATCGCGTCCGGTGACAACGATGACACTGATGATCCTGGAGCAACTCCGGGTTCTCAGATGATGTTACAACCGCGACAGTCGGCCCAGAAGCGCCAGAAGCGTAGTCAACCGGGTGTGAATGTCATTCGGCATGACCACCCAGCCATGGCCACTGACTCTGAAGGCGAGATGTCTCCCGGAAAGATGAAGAAGAAGCGCAAGACCACAACCCAGTACAACTCGTCATCCCCCACCTACGTTGTTCAGTCAGAGACTTCGGCATCTCAGCCGGACGAACAGTACCCTGGTGCTGCTATGGGCGTTACCTTTTCGAATGTACTTCCCGTGAAGCATGTCGTCGCTGTCCCCGTGCAAGCTGCTCGAAAGAATGGTGCCCAAGCTGATGATGTTGTCTCCAAGGATGCTTTCAGCAAGGACGTATTCAGCGAGGGTGCTAATGGCAAGAACGCCTCTAACGACGGCGGCGGCAATTCCAACAACGATAAGGGCAAGAAGAAGACCAAGCACACCGGTTTCGTCAACTACCACTGCGGCACCAAGGTCATGGACGAGCTTGACTCCGACAGCTCTGAGCTCTCCGATGCACCTGATGTTCTGCTCTCTCCTGGCTCTGCTTCTCCAACTCCTAGCCACAAGCAGAAGGAGCTGCTGGACGACCCCGAGGACAAGGTTTCCATTGAGGAGTACGCCAAGCTTCGGGGTGAAATGGATGAGCTGAAGGCGGCGCAAGCTGAGACCGACAAGATTTTGGCGGCACTCCGCGCGGAGAACGCGCGCTCGTTGGCCTCGTTCCATCAGGGCTCTTGAGTAGCTGAAGACTGGCGCAGAGAGACGCAAGCATCGAATGATCAAGTACACGTTTGGCCGTCCATGGAATGAGATGGATGACCAGTCTTTCCTGCCTTTCGGTAGGATAAGATTCTGAATGGAGTTCATATGGGAATAGTTGAAGTAGCACATGAAGTCACGACGTTTCGACTGTAATTCTTGATTACTTTACGACGTTGTGGTGGAAGGATACAATACGTTCAAAATTATGTCTTCGTCTACTTTGGTGTGATTGAATTGATGTTCAGGTCGTATGTATGCAGGTCGGTGATACTAACCTTGTTGCGGTCAATCTCAGATACGTCAGCGCTAAACTTTATCACCAGTAACCTCGGAACCTGAGCTCCCTGCTTTGCAAGTAACGCGACGCGCAGCGAAATCCGACAATCCGACCATCCGACCGCAACTATGCCTTATCTTATATCAGCAGCCTTGTCGCATGGAGTTCCACCTCCACGACGAACCTACATAAATCATCCTCCATCGTCCGCTCCACGCCAACACCATACCTACACCCCCTCCGACCTACGATGACCACCCGAAGAAGAACCGAACACCTAGAGGACTTCACCGCTCACGAATGGTGCAAAGCCCTCTTCGCCGACCCCTCGATAACGTCCATCCACGATCGCCGCCTGTTTGAGGCCCGCGACGGCTGGAACCTGCTCTTCACGCGCGGCCTCTTCACATCCGACGCGATCCGCGCGTTTCTCGACTTGTGGAAACCGGGTCATGGAAAGCGGCGGGAGGTCATAGACCCCGACAGTGTAGTCACACACACGAACACAACGTGGGAGGAGATTGTGCCGCCTGACAACCCGAAAGAGGCGGCTAGACAAGCAGCGAAGGAGGACATACAATACGATCTCTCCGATCCAGAAGGAACGGAAAACATCGTGCTGGTATCGCTAGCTCACGATGCCGATGGGAACTATGCGAGTCTTCATGGCGGCATTACGGCGTCGCTGCTGGATCACTGCATGGGCTGCCTTATAGTCAAGAACTATGGCATTCCAAATGCGACGAGTGAGTTGCGGGTTAAGTACAAGAAGAATCTGGTGACGCCGTCTGTGGTCAAGGTCAGGGCGAAGATCGTGAGGGAGAAGGGGAGGTATGTTGAGGCTGTGAGCTGGGTGGAGGATGGCCGGGGTGGGGTGTTTGCGGAGGGGTGGGGCAGCTTTGTTAAGAATAAGGTCGTCATGTCGAAGATGTAGGCGGTGGGGTGGAAGTGGACTGTAAAAGTGGGATGTAGGGCGGATGGGGTGTGTATGGTTGGATGCGCTGAGGTGAATGCTCATGTTGACTGTAGACAACTCCGATGGCATCGCACGAATTTCAATGTCAAGGCGCGTCCGTCCAGCGTCATTGGATCTGAGCCGTAAACAGTCCTACGCGATTCATGTCGAGATCAACACTCCAGATCTTCAACACCAATCCCCATCGCACCTGGACACGCTCATCCACATCCACCACCTCGGCACATCATCACAACCCACAGCAGATCCCATTCACCATGCCAATTCAGGCTTTATCGCAGCAGATCCGATCTTTCCGACCCCTACCGCCCAACTTGCTGCGTCTTCTCGGCCTCTCCAGTGTTCTCAATACCCGACGAATCACGTCGCGCAACGTCGTCGCGTCGCGTTTCAGATAACAACGAATCCGTTCTAGACCATCCCTTCCCAGCTGTCGATCAGGAGATTTCTGCAAAAAGCCCAGAGAACTCTTCTTATCGACAATGCACATGCATGGCATTTGTTCATTTACACGTGCGGGTGGATAGGCCAAGGCGCATGTGTGACACCTGCTAATTTTGGGTCGGGGCACGGCGTGGGTGCCGAGTATGCTGGATGGATGAAACTAATGGCATTTTATGCGTTGTATTGAGGCTGAGTTGTGTATTGTGGGTAGGTTGAGTGGTATCTCATTATCTTTACGCGTCAGCCCTCGTCCTTGGTCCTTCTTCCCTCCCTTCGACACCTTTTCCGTCGTTCTTTGTTCGTCGCATCTTTTTTTGCGCAGACACTCTTTGGTTGTTTTTTATATGGTTCAGTGAACCAGTACGTTCTTTACACAAATTACATTCTTTTTTTGCTTTGATCAGCACGTTCCTTTTTACGAGATACCATTATACCGATTTCAGACTTTCAAAATGATACCGAGCACCCTCAGCAAAGCCGTTTCACTCGTTGTGCAAATCGCCGCAATCCAAGCCCCACCGCCATCGCCTCCAGCGCCAGCCGCCCTACTATCGTCATCAAGCACTCTCGCCGCCTCCCTCAAAGTTTCATTCCCAGACCCTGGTCGAGCACTCCTCCCCCAACCATACTGGTGGTGGCAATCCGGCACCGCAGTCGAAGCTCTTCTAACCTACGGCTCCACCACCGGCGACCTCCAGTATGAAGATCTTCTCAAGACCACCATCCTGAGTCAAGCGACCCCCGCGAACGACTTCATGACCGTCGACGCGACTGGCAACGATGATCAAGCGTGGTGGGGCCTCGCCGCTATAACAGCCGCCGAGTTGAAGCTCCCGCAGCAGGGACCCGTAGCTTGGGTGGATTTGGCGACGAACGTCTTCAACCAGCAAAAGCAGCGTTGGATTGACGGCAACAACACATGCGGCGGCGGTCTGCGTTGGAAGGTTGATTTCGGCGAAGACGGCCAGAACGGATGGCACTACAAGAACGCCATTACCAATGGTCTCTTCTTTCAACTCGCCGCGCGCATTGGACATCTCACAAAAAATGCTGAAATCCTATCCTGGGCGGAGAAAACTTATGCCTGGAGTACAAAAGTCGGACTTGTAGACCAGGACTTCAATGTCTACGACGGCACGAGTGAAGACAACGGGTGTTCGGATCTCAACCACAACATGTGGAGTTACAACGTCGGCGTTTACATGTACGGTGCTGCCGTCATGGCCGTGCACACCAAAGACGAGAAGTGGGCGGACAGAACGAAGGGTTTTGTCGCTTCCGCGAAGAGGAATTTCGTGAACACCGACACCGGCGCGCTTTTTGAGAGTAAGTGTGAGGTCAAGGATGCAGAGGAGCCGTGCGACACCGATCAGGTTTCTTTCAAGGGGTTGTTGGCGCGATGGTTGGGTGCGACCGCGGTGTTGTTGCCGCAGGTCAAGGAGGATGTCGAGAAGATTGTTAATCCAGCAGCGAACGCGGTGCACAACGGTACCATTCTGGACTTGGGTCCTATTGAGAGTGCGTATGCGCTCGAGGTCGTTGATGCGAGTTTGAGGATGCAAGGGTTGGGTGGTGAGGGCACGATTGGAGTTGGCAAAGCCAAGGCAGCAAGGAGTATTGCAGGAAGGATAGCATGGTGATGCAAGAGATAGAATGTGGATACCCCGATAGACTTGCTTTTTCCAACACAAGGCTGCCCTTCACGATCGTATTGTGCACAACCATCATCCCAAAACCATCTCCACGAACATTCAATTGCCGGATTAACCCCTGCTTTTAGCGTCATCGCAATCGTATCGCGGCCGATCTCATCTTCGATCCATTTGCGGGTGCGCTACGCGGATCGATGTTCCGGTTCCACGGGGAGACTAACGGTGTGGCTTGCAGCCCCTCAACACCAATGGAGCTGTTGGAGCTCTCATAATGACGTCGCAGGTACGGAAGCTTGCCAGGAACGTCAACAAACACCATTTAAGGTGCAGTCTCGCGTGTATACTGAACTCTCGTCCTATCGCGCAATTTTTGATCTCTTGTTGTGCAATTAACTGATCGCGACATCATGCCTTCTATAAACTCGACTGTGCGTAGTCTGTGAGGGGTTGGAGGGGTTGAAAGAGTGAAAGCTGACTGATCGGTGCAGGTATTCCATGCGTATGCCTATGGCACAGCATTCTGGTACGGCCTGCGTGGCTTGTGTCGCGTGTATGACCCCATTATGGTCATCGGCTGTACGTTACATTGACTCTCAACGCTCCTCCCCGCTCTTCAAAGCCTCAATCCTCTGAAGTTCACTGTCTATTCCACAGCTAACACCAACAGGGTTCCGGCCTCCCTCGCAACTAAACCTCGCTCCCAATGACCTCGAAGCCTACAACGTCCGCAACGACGGCTGGTGTCTCGTCACCCTCGCGCTGATCCTTATCTCCTTCACCAACGCCATACCCTTCAACTCCGCGCCTGCAACAAAGCTCACTACGATTCCGTATGCGAAGGCGGTAGTGGCTGCGACGGTGTTCCATCATATCACGACGGGCATTGGCGCGTACCAGCATTACAAGATGCCGAGTCATTATAATACCAGTATGAGCATTGGAGTGTGGGGAAATGTGTGGTTGACGTTGACCGGGCTTTTCACGCTGGCGATGTTGCAGAGTAATAAGGGGACAATGCCTGTTGAGGAGGTGACTAAGAAGGTGAGATGAGTGCCAGGGCGTGAATGGAAGGGGGGTGAAGGTAATGAGGCAAGACATACGCTGGCAATACGGATGTTGTAGTGGATTGCAAGATCAAGGCCATACCGTCTGGGCCTGAGCAGTTGCGATCGAAAAGTAAGATGTGTATACAGCGACAGAGTGAATCTAAAAGAGAGAAAGCAGTTCGACTATCACTATCCGAAACGCGTGCACTGATACCGAGCTAGTTCGTCACTCCATCTACATTGAGGTCAATCTCTAGTCTTCGAGCATCTTCCCAAGAACTAGATGAACCCCCTCCCACTATCCATCTTCCCACCTTCCCTCCTCTGCGACCTCACCACACCAACCTAGGGAAAGAATAAACACCCTAGAGCCTACGTTGACGTTGGATCACCCACTTTGCAGGTTTATGTCTTGATGTAGTCCGCAGGCCTGTTCAGTTTTCTCTAGTATGAGGTGTCACTATCCCTCAAAACCCCTCCGGTCTATACCTAGGCCATCCCCCAAACCCACTGTTATACCCCCGAAAGTTCCAACCTTGCCGAGTCATCGTACATGGCGTGCAATAAGCGTTGCGACGGAAGTCAAACTGGTTCTGCTCGCGGCATCTTCGAGATTGGCGATAAGGGATGCCGGGTTGATTGAAGTAGCGAGGGTCGTTAATGGCGTTCAGACCGGTGCGGAAGTGTTGGCATGGTTGGGCTTGGATGTATTCGTGGTGAGCACAGCGTTCGTAGTGGCGGTAGATGTCTCGGCACATGGCGTTGGTCGGGGGTGTTGAAGTGGCTTCGAAGGATTTGGGTGGGACGAATGAGTTGAACCAGTAGGGTCAATGTATCGCAAGGAACTCTGCTCATTGTCTTGCAAGAAGACTGCGATAGTCCCAACTCATCTCCCCTCTTATACACATCCTTCAGTGTTGCGATCGTCCAACACACTCACGTCGACTCTCATGCGAACCAACTATCAACCGCGGGGAACTCGGGCAGTGAGTTTGGGGCAAAGCTTTACCTATACTGTATGAACAACGCGTAGATGTTTCGTAAGATCCTCCTGCTGCCTCCCACCGGTGAAGAGTGTACGTACTCACCGATGTGTGGTTCCGGGGCTTCATCAACTGCAAGATACTGTTCGTATCGAATGCGCATCTCTGCTTTGAGGTATGGAAACTAGCGCAAACGTCTCTTGTAAAGCCACATGGCAGAGGCTCCGAACCGTACGATGTGAGAGGACAATCTGCCGGACTGTTGGGGGCAAATCGGAATGAAGCCATGTGTGAAGTAACCCGGAGAAACTTGCTCAGCCTTACGCAAATTGACCCAGCTCCCCGGTTATGGAGGACGGAAGCGATTGACGGGTGCGGATGGTCTGGATGTTCGTCGCATTGCGATCCCGCTGGTCTAGACCTGATGGCTTGGGGTGTAGTACAGATGACGAGTAAGTTTGCTGTATGAGCCAACGAATCTTGACGATGGTAACGGTCGTATCCGGGCCGCACCCCAAATGGAATGGTCTGTGGGCCAACTTCCACAGCGAACGGTGTTGCGTCATCTTATAACCGTATTCGTTCGCAAGCGTCGATGGGGATAATGCTCCGAGCATACGCGCATCGACACTGGAAGCGATCCGAGAGGCTCGGCATCTGGGTAGAAAATGTTCATGGAACGTACTCAGTATGTCGGCCGAGGTTGTGGACGTCACGTTAAAGGCGCCTGACTTAGAACGTTGAAGTCAGAACACGTGGCTGCATGTGAAGCCAGTGACACAAGCTCGTAGCAGTGGAACGTGAAGTAAGACAGTCGCGATCTATGACATGACAAGTCGTGATGAAGTGAAATGTTGTGATATGCTTTTATTGATAAACGCCTGACCAACCCACCCGGGTACAGGTCATAAAATGCTACCCAAAACGCCGATATGTATGCAAAGGGTATCGCTGAATGCAGAATCAAAAACAACCTCCCAGCCTTCATGATCATGCAATCGTTTTCATGCAGTCATCATCATGTGTGTCCGTCATCAGTACCCGTGGCCTGCCACTGGAGGGCACAGTGTATGTAACAAAAGAAAATGCAGTAACAGAATCAAAGCAGACGCGGCTTTACACCGTCTATAGACCCCTAAACTTGGCACCATTCCGGTGGTAGATGCTGTGCACTGCGCGAGGAGTGATAGCTGGGGGAGCGACTGCCGGGGGAGCGACTGCCGGGGGAGCGGGCGGAGTAGCGACAGGCGCTGTTGGAGCAGGCGCTGTGACAGTGACCATGACAGTGTCAGTGACCGTGACAACGCCGTCGTTGCCGGCTGGTGGTGTTGGTGCAGCACCGGGGCGACCGGAGAGTGTAGGAATCTCCATAGTAGCACTGGAGGCTGCGGAGTTGCTGGGAGATGGCAGCTGGGCGGTAGCAGAGGGAACGATGGCAGAAACCGGAGGAGAGTTGCTGGGGGCTGGGGGTGCAGCACTTGGAACGGGTACAGCGCTGGTGGTGACTGGAGCTGTAGGACCTGCTGGCGAAGTGCTGTTGGTGGGGAAAGGAGCTTCGCCACCAGAGCCGGAGCCAGAACCAGAACCTCCACCTGGCAGTGAAATCTCGGTCAGGATAGGGAAGTCCCACTCGTTCTCGGCAAGGTCGGTGAGAATAGCGGTTCGTGAGGCGAAGTCGGAGACGGCGGCTGTGCCTGCATCTTGCTGGACAAGAGCGAACTTGGGCGAAGCATCGGCGGACAGGGCAACATCCGGGGATGTGACATCGACGTCCATGCAAGTAGTGTACCACTCGTTCTTGCCCTTTGGAAGTTCGTCGGTACCGCCCTCCTTCAAACCACCAGGCCTGGTATTCCACTGCCATGTCCAGTACAAGGTGTATGGCTTGCCTAGCTCAGCGCTCTCCGGAATCTGGACATTTGTTTCACAGAACTGCGCGTAGTTACCAGGTTGGCCTTCGACATCCTGACCGAAAGCATAGGCCGGGAACTCTTTCGAACGCTCCTTGAATGTGGGCGTGTCGTTTATCTCGTAGCATCGACCGTCGTTGTAGTTGTTCACGGCAAGCAGCTTGCCACGCTTGTCTCCGCCACTCCCGTCTTTGTTCCACTCCATGACTGTAGAAATCTTCTCGTCCTCCTTCGGTTCAGTAGTGCCGTACACCCAGATAGTGCCTCCCGCCTCGACAGGTGGCTTGCCAAGCATGTGACCAGAAGGCTCTGTAACGTGACCGTTTTCCATATACCGCAATGCGATAAAGCCACCAGGCGGTGCTTGGAGACGCGGATACTTCTCTTGAGATTGGACCGGTTTTCTTTGCGAAGGGTGGCACAATAGCGTTTTCTTGCTGATGAATGCGCCTTCCGTCAACGGGGGAACTAGATTGTTCATGGAGAGGTCGCCGTTGTAGCCTTTGTCGGTCTTTGCGACGTATCCTCGTGGGTACCCGTATTGGCCGACGTATTCACCCTTGTCGTTGATGTTGCGCATCTGCTCGATCCAGCTGTGGCCCATAGCGACAGGGAAGGCGACGAGCGCGGCGGTGAGGGTTCTCCGTATGCTAGGCATCTTGATGTGTGTCGCAATGTAGAAAGCGAAATCTTGCCCTGCAAGAGTAGGTGTGGGATGGTCGTTGCCGGATGTCTTATCAATACTGGCGATACGTATATCCTGACGTGAGTGTTGTTGTCGAAAGCGGGACAGCTGGGAATTGGTGTACAGGAAATTATATCGTGACGAAAAGTGAAGTATCGGCTTGGCGGGCACTGTGAGTGGTCGCTCCGTCAATAGTCGTGTGACTCAATCCGTCTTCACCTCGCACGTAACGATGCTATTGTTCAATGACAATAGTACCGGACCTTGTGAACGACGCACTGCGCGCTCTAGGCTACAAGAAAATAAGAAATGCAAGAGAAGAAGTGAAGACGCACAAGCCGGATGTGAACACAAACTGCAATATCACGCGGCCATGGCCCTTTATTCAAGCGGGTGAAGGTAGTGAGACAGACGCTGTTGAGCGTTGTAAAATCTCCGGCCTAGAAGGGAAGAAGCGACAGGAGCCAATAGAGAAGGAGACACACGAGGTGTCGAAACACAGCGCCACTCCACGCGACGCCGCACGCAAGCTTTCGAGCCTGGCTGTATGGGTGTAGGATGTGCGTTTCAACGCTGGCCGATGCTGTAGCCGCCAGCCATGGCTTTCCCGTCCCGCAGCGTGGTCGCGGCGTAGCGCGCTCTTGCTGCAGCCTCCCGTACTCTCCGGCGCGAAGATCGGCGTCTGTTAGTCGGTAGTTGGCAATACATGTGCATGGCAGGGCTACGCTAGCCATCCTCAGACATCAGAGGGGCCGTTGAGTGTCAGAGGACCGTGTGCCGTTGATCTACAACACAACGACGGAAGCTAGGCATCATCTAGATCGATGCGATGAAAGTGGAGATGAAATAACGATAGATAATGAGAGCCAGTGATTGCGATATTGTGAAGCTTTCTGCATCGCCCATCCGTGGACCGTCGTGAACCCACAAGGCGCGTGACGCGTACGAAATCACAAGTGGGTAGCTAAGGAAACACCCGAATTGCCAGAGAGCGAGCCTAGATCCATGCGACGACAGGTGAATGCGTGCCGGTGCAGCGCTTCGAGAAGGAAGGTGAACCCGCAAGCGACGGGTGGTGGGGTGAAGGTAGTTTGGTGGAGGCTCCACGTTGTTTCAGGTCAGAGCGCACGCGGGCGTTGATTGGTCATCGGCCGCCACGCTAGGCTTCAACCTAGGAAATAGAGATATCGTCTGATTGGCGCGCATCTCTCCATTTCACGATGCCCGCCAGCTAGCCATTTCCCACGACCAGATTGACGCCCATCCAGTCTCTATATTTGACAAGCGAGATTCCAGACACCTGGCCAGCTTCATGCGCCTTTTTTCTTTTCCGATGTCGAGCACAGGCCGCGAGATGAGATGTTTATTGCGGTACCCTCTCATCCATACAGGCACGCTCCTATCGCTCCCTCGTGTTTCATCGATAAGGGAAAACGGCGGGGCGCGGAACAGCCCTGAGGCATAGCAAACGGCATCAACGGGGGCCTGGCCAGCATCCCCGCCTGTCAAAACGGCTCGCAGATTACAGGAACCAAACCCGAGGCTAACCACGTCGGATGTCCTTAGCAGGTGACCTCGTGCGGTGGCTACCCAAACCTAAAGGCCGAGATGTGTCTTCTGGAAGGCCATTTCATCTCTCACAATGTCCTTACATCTTGAAATGTTATTGCAAACACGTCTCGACAGTGGGGTTTCGAGGTTAGCCATGGAAGGTATGCCAGGTGGTGCCTGTTGGTGTCGTCGCTTTCTGGGTACAGTGGCAAATTGATGTGGGTAGCATCTTCACACGTTGGCGTTGAGACCATCTACAACTTGATCAAATATGCTCACGCAAACAACCACCTGCTGTCTTAGCCGTCAATATGCAATAGCTTGGAATGGCTGGTTGAGTGCCGGGCACAACAGACGTGAAGAGCTTGTCCATCACAACGACAACCTCATATAAGTACTCCAAGAAGATGATCTAGCGGTAATAAGCTGCTGTCAAGACCAACAATACAATACTGCCACGCTCGGAAACATATCACAAGCCGAAACTACGATTATATCTTGCCCGAACTGCCTGCTTTCACTACTTGAACATGTGCCAATACACACTCGTCGTCTACACATGCGCTCATACATCCCGCAAAGGAACCTTTTGGTGCCCAGCAAGCCTCAAGTCGTCACCAAACTGCTTTGGACTCTGCAGCCGCGCGCAGTCAAATATCATCGAAGTGCGGTACGAAGAAGCTTGCAATGCGTGTCTACTGAGAGAGCATCAGGAAGCAAGTGCGAAAGAAGTTGAGATACGGAGAGATGAGGGCAGACAGTAAAGTCACGGGGGTAGTGAGTGAGGAAAGAGGAGCATTCTTAATCAAGCTAGCGTTCTTTGGCAATCTATGGTGCACTCTGAATACTTATCTTTGCAACCTCAACGTTCTTACTACCTACTTCTCCCAACATTACCATCTATCGGACAAACCACCACACCACTACATCATCTACACCCACAGCAATGGCCTCAAACTCCCCCTCATCCCCGCTAGAGTGGCTCGGCGCGATGCTGTGAGTTCTGACTGACTGTCTGTAGTGCATGTGAGACATATACTGACTTCGTGTAGTAAGGAGGCCCATGCAGCCCAGCGGTCAGCGGAAAACGAACTCGACGAAGTCAAGCGCCAGCTTCGTACCGCCCAGGAGACCATTGCAGCGCAGAAGCAGGAACTCATGAAGTCGAGGCAAAACCTGGAATTGGCGAGGACAGAGACGAAAAATGTGAGAGACCTATTGGTAGAGTAATGGCAAGGAGTACTGAGAACTCGCAGCAGTTCCAACAGCTGGCATTCCAAAAGGCTGCGCAGCAAATCCAGACTCAAGGATTTCCGCAAGGCCAAAATCCGCAGACATACCGCAACCAGCTCGCGCAGCACTATTTCCGCCAATTGATCCGGTATCGGCAGCAACATCAACAGCAGCGTGAGGAGGAAGGACAGTGAGCTGTGAGTGGGATGGAGGCTGTTGAACATAGTGCGGACCGCTAACATGTTCAGTGTCGTCGAGACATGCATTGCGAGCAAGAGGAAAAGGACCAACATGTACAATGCAATGGATTAAGG
Source organism: Alternaria triticimaculans (assembly GCF_023758025.1). NCBI lineage: Eukaryota > Fungi > Ascomycota > Dothideomycetes > Pleosporales > Pleosporaceae > Alternaria > Alternaria triticimaculans. The sequence continues at coordinate 4,883,906 of NW_026055958.1, forward strand.
GAACTTTTCACACGGCAGGGAGGGGTGCGGCGAAGTAGGCAGTGACCGTCTAAGAAATTTCACAGCATCACGATAATGCCCTGCATGCATTCAAGACTCTTCTCGCAGCATCAATCCCTTGACATGTGATTCCTTCCCTTCGTTCACATGAGCTCTTGCATAACTTGACAACTACACTGTGCGCAACTCCTTTCCACTTACTCCCCTACCTCACTACCACCCAACCGCCGGTAATAAGCACCGCCATCTCCCCGACATAAGCCATGCCAACCCTCAACATCAAACCAGAAAACTGTATCTGCGCTGCCACCATCCACTCCTTCTCCTGCCACTGCCATAAGCATGCCTACACCGTTAGTTGCCCAGGATCAGCTCGCCATCATCGCCCAGCAATCGTAGGCGTCGAGCTACATCTGAAGCCGTGCGAAACATGTGCGGAGAGACTGGGAGATGTGGAAAGGGCATGGCGGGAGAGGCGAGGGATATGTCCGTATAATGATGTTGAGACGAAGGAGGAGGTGGGGATAGAAGAGACAGAGACTCCCGGGTCAGAGGAGTACGAGGATGCGGTTTCGATCATGACTGAACATTAAACGAGCACCGCATGCCGGCAAAGATACAATACCCAAGTACAGCAAGAAACGCAATAGTGACCCAGAAGTCTACATCCCATCAAAGATCTACAAACTATCACTTTTGATACCGATGTAGACTCCAGGGTGTTTGGTTTTCCTTGGATGGGGTGAGAGATGTGTGTGGCACGCCAATGCAGCGTCGTCGGCAACCCATGGTACCGCATCGCGAATCGCGCGCACATTACCAATGTATGCTTCAGACCCCGAGGGGCCTTGCACAACCTCACAACACTCTCGCTTTTGATCAACGATGTATAACTGCCGAACTCGGTTTCAGTAATCGCACCTCTTCAGAACAAGCGCATTCTGTCCCCACCCGCATCATCGCCAGTTGCGAGCGTCGCAATGCCGCACTTTTTATTCACTCGTCATAAGCTTGACGTGTTTCCGCGTTACGAGATACCGACAAAGACTCGCTTCGCGTACTACTGCTTGTTCTCCCTAGAATCGGTAGCTTTCTTCCAGATGCGACCTCTACGTGAAGAAACCATCGCCGCAGGATTTTGCTGGTTCATGATTCCCGCACATTTACTCTGGATGGCGCTTCCCTTATTCTCCGTCCTAAGATTCTACTCCGTCAATGACCACTCTATCGATGCCAATGGTCATCTGCTTCCGAGACAGGTAGACGCGAGTCCTCCTACATCATACACGATACTACTTACGATGACGCTTGTCCACCTCGGTCAGATCGCAATCTGGACACAAACCTACCTCGGCACGGCTCCCCCCTTCCCCAAAGACATCCGCGCACTCGTTCAAGAATGCACGCTCCACTTCGCAATGTCCTTCTGGGTTCTCTCGGAATGTGAGTATATGCGCGCATACTGGCATTCGCGCCTCCAAGAGTGGCCCGTCAATCTCATCACACTTCTCCGATCTATCCCCCGAGCCAATTTCGACCTTACTTTCCTCGTATCACGAGACTGTTGCAGTTACCGAATAATGCCACCGAGGGATGGGAGGACATCTATAGAAGCTCTCTGTCGAAGTCTGCTTGACTTGTTCGACATCATTGTTTTTACGTGGATGGACTTGGTCTTCCTTCTTTACCCTGTCAAGCGCTTCGCGAATCCCGGTCCTAGTGGTGATACTTTCTCAATCGCAAACGGGTGTTTTGGAGTGTTCTTTGCACCGCGATCGGACTGGTTTATCTTGCTTGATATTGCACTCCAGCGTCCGGTCCGACTATTGAACAGGATGCTGTTTGAATCGGCTGTGGAGGGTGTCAAAAGAGGTCTGGATTGGTGGCGGCGGCGTGATCTACATGGGAGAGCTGATAGAAGCGACCCCGAGAGTACGAGTGACATGTCCCCGTTGTACATCCCTCCTGCCGACTGGTCTGACCTCTGGGTCAATAGCGAAGAGATTGCCTGGTGGTCGGTATCTCGACAACTCTACGAAACGCCATGGAACGACTGAGACACTTTGAACCAATATGGCACTTCCCCCGGACAATTCACCTCTCAGCCTCGCGGAAGCTCTCCATCGCTTTTTGGCATACCTAGGTATCTCCGCCGACGTCGCGTCGAATCGGACACCTTCGTTAGATTCGAAGACGAAAGCGAAGACTCCAGTATGGGCAGCTCCAAGTGACTGTGGAAAGATACGAGCCAAACGAAAAGGCTCTGGTCAATACATGAAGTGCCTCAATATTACACAAGGAGCAGGCTGAGCTTTGGGCCGAGACCTCGAGGAGGATTAATCGAGTGGAAGGCGAATGGAAGAAGGAGGTAGAGCGCGTCGCCTCGGGGATAAGATACTCGTGGTGGTTGCTTTCGTCATGGAAGGTCGCCGTAGTCGCCCCTTCCTCGTTCGGTCAGGTCGGTCAAATTGTTCACGATAGTACGTAGGATAGCAGGCGCGCTGGGTCTACAAAGGCCATAGTTGCGCCATTGAAGCGCTGCAAGCAGCGAGGGTCTCGATTTTGACCACAATGAATCTGTAGTGATACTGTAAATCCATCGTTAATGTCGAATCGTAAGCATGCCAAAGAACGAGTGAAGGTGGCGTTTCTCGAGCATTCCTTGGCACTCTTCAGCTTTGTCAGCCACTAGCGTCCGCGACATTCAGCCTAGCTTCGAGCTCCGCGCATCGCGACATTTTCCCGACACCGCGCGCGCGACAACGTCTTCACACCACGCCATCGCCGTCGACCTCCGCAAACTCGTCGCGACCACCCATACACCTCATTCAACACTCCGCATAACCTCACCATGGCCAACTACCTCGCCTCCATCTTCGGAACGGAGCAAGACAAAGTCAACTGCTCCTTCTACTACAAGATCGGCGCGTGCCGCCATGGCGACCGCTGCTCGCGCAAACACGTCAAGCCCTCGTACTCGCAGACGATCCTGCTGCCGAACCTCTACCAGAACCCCGCGTACGACCCCAAGAACAAGATGAACCCGCAGCAGATGCAGATGCACTTTGATGCGTTTTACGAGGATATCTGGTGCGAGCTGTGCCAGTACGGGCTTGTGGAGGAGCTGGTAGTCTGTGACAATAACAACGATCGTACGTTCCCTTCTTTTCTTTATAGTTAAAAGCGCTGCTAACACAACCTACAGACCTCATCGGCAACGTCTACGTGCGCTTCAAGTACGAAGAAGACGCGCAAAAAGCGTGCGACGCGCTCAACTCGCGCTGGTACGCCGGCCGCCCCATCTACTGCGAACTTTCGCCCGTCACCGATTTCCGCGAGGCCTGCTGTCGCCTCAACAGCGGCGAGGGCTGTGTCCGCGGCGGCTTCTGCAACTTCATCCATCGCAAGGAACCGAGTGCCGAGTTGGATCGCGAGCTGGATATGTGCACGCGCAAGTGGTTGAAGGAGAGAGGCCGGGATGCCAGGAGTATGAGCAGGAGTCCTACGCCGCCTGCGACGAAGAGCCGGTTTTAGGGAGATTTGCTGGCCGAGAGGGTGAGGATGGGGCAGGGTTGAGGAGGAACGAGTGTGAAAGGAGTTTTGGCGTTGTGCATGCTCGCGCTTTTGGGACTGAGATATCCGTTGCGGGCATGGCGTTGCAGATTGTCATTGTACATTAGGTTGAGAACCATGCTAAAGTGATTATGCGCTGGACTAGATACACAAAAGCACTCTGTCGGTTCACATCAATCTGTTCGTATGCCTGGATGAACTTCGTGAGTCGTGCGCAATCTCAATGGAACTGACCATCAAAGATGTGCACTTCAGTCGTCTTGTGTTCAGGTGTTTCTTGCAAGTCAAGTCACGTACGCGCGATATGGTGAAATGTTCTCGAAGAAAAGAAGCAGATATCGCATTGGTGGCCGTGTAAGACCTGGTATCATCTGAAATATAAACATCGAAAAGAAAGAAACCGCGTATAGCAGCAACGAGCGTCCAGGTGCTCAAAATACCAGCCCGACTCAACCCTCAGAAAAGACATTAAACGCCCCATACGCCCCGTCTATCCCAAAACACACTCATATATACACATTCCTTCATCCCTCCTTCTCCTTCCATCCTCAAATAATCTTATGCTGTTTCAACACAATAATCGTAACAACCACACCCGCCACAAGCAGCAAGAAACATATCCAAAAACACCAGCAAATCCACGTCCTTTGCTTGGCCTTTCTCTGCTGACCGGCCAACCAACTATCTCTATGTGACGCGTCAGCCGTGATGGTCGTGGTGAAGTGGAAGCGCGAGGAAGGGCGTCCGGAGAGGTGGCTGAGGGAGAGAGTGGAGAGGTTGGGGGTGCGGAAGAAGGAGTGTGGACGCGAGGATGCAGATGGGTGTGGGTGTGTGGGGGATGAGGGGAGGGGGGAGAAAGGCGGTTGGTAGGCGTTTTGCGTGGTGGTGGAGGGGAGTTCTTGGATGGAGATGGAGGGGCGGAGGAGGGGTTTCGTGGACGGCGTCTTTTGTAGTTTGGAGCGGGGTCTCTCTTTCTTTTTGTCTTTGTCCGTCTCCTTCTCCTTCTCCGCTGCTTGCGTATGCATTCCGCCCGAGAAGATCTCCGCTGATAGTGGTGACAACGGATTTGATGCGGCGTAGGACGACCGTGTGGATTGCAGTTGGACCATGGGCGGAGATGTGATGGGTAGGTGTGTTTGGGAAGTGGGGGATCCGAGGGGAGGGGATAGGGAACTGCTGACGTACGATTGCTTGAGGCCCTGGGTTTGCGTGGTTTTTTCTAGGTCGTCTTGGTGGACGGCTACGCTGAAGCGTTTCCAGAATTGGGGGTCGCGGACCATTTTGGTATGTGTGTGGGTGGACTAGATAGCGAGGGTGCGTAGGAGATGGCGAGTTATTGTGGTATGCTGAGCATGTACGTGTGAGGTGGCGATGGAAGTAGTGGTTGTGGTAGTAGTGACTTCGTCGTCGAGGTATATGTATTCGTAGTAAGAGTGATAGCGCCGATGGTAGAGGTTGATGAAAACAGTCGATGTTGATGTAAAAGGCGATAGTCGACTATTAACTTCTGTCGAACTTCCACTAGCACGAGCGTTACGACGCCGAACGACAGATGCACGATGTCGCACAGCAACACGCGAGATTGTGGTGGGTATTCAGATTGGAAAGGGTCCAGCAGAGCCAGGAACCCGCCGCGTGTGTAGTGAATGACACGACGTAAACCTTAACTCGGGTAGTTGATCGACGATGGTTTGGGTGACGTAGCAAACGAACGGAAAGGAGCGACGGTGGTTGGAGATCAGAAGTAGATCAAGGCGATCGTTTGCAGTACTTCCAAGGTGCAGCACTTCAAGGCGCAGTCGTGACGTGAAAGGAAAGTAGTTGCTGAGGCCAAAAAGAGGAAACCGCCATACTTAACACCTGCCTGTCTATACAGGCCCCTAAAACAACAGACCATGGGGCCTTGCACCCATGTGATGTAACACTGCTTGCCTAGACTCTCATGTCCAGGTGTCAAAGCAGGACTGCGATATTGTCGTGTGGTTTTCGTTGGTTTCGAGGTTCGGGCTTGCGGGATGGGCATGGCCAATCAGGAGGCGCAGCGCGGGTGGCATCCCTGTAGGCCATCACGCTGGACACATGGCGCCGATGGCGGTAAGGCGCGGGAAATTGGGGAGTTGGGATTTGAGACGAGGGATGCTGGTTTGATTGGCAAGGCCATGAGGCTGTTTGATTGCGTGCAGCGGCTGAGGCTGAAATGCAGATGTGTTCTACGCTGTACATACCTAGGTGTTCTGGCGGTGTACTCAACTTCAGCTTCGTCGCACTCCTTACTAAATCGTCGGGGTCAGGACCTCTCATTGAAGTTGCTTGAACTCGCCCTACTTTCCATAGACGGGTGCTAGATGGAAGCTTGATGAATGCTTGAAACAAGGCGTTCTACGCAAAACATGGCTTGACATGGCTTGTCATGGCGACAACGGCCTTGCAGCCTCAGCGCGGTCCCACCCGCTGTTTCTGTCGTTCAACATGCCTAGGGCTCACCGCTAGGGTTCCCTAGACTGGCAGCTCATCATCCCTGCTGCGCAATCCCAAACCTTGTCATCCCAATCTTGTACGACTACTGTACGCAATTGTTTACTTTCCTATTTTCCGGAATTAGCTGCTGCACAAGGATGCCACACGAGGAGCTGCCGTTCTGGCTCGTCAACGTGCCTCGAGATCAGTGGCCGACCGAGTGTCCCGACTTCCTGAGGGATATTAGTGACAAAGACAAGGGCATCATCGGGACGCCTGACGAGGAGTACAGGGTATTGAGGTGGGACGAGGTGCGGGCTATTGTGGGTGAGATTGATGAAGACGTGACACGCGATAGGCGAAACGCTGATGGCTGTGGGTAGACAGCAACCGGGTGGACAAGTTTCATCGCTTGCCAAGTGAATTGAGACGGTACCGGCAGTTTACGCATCGGCTGGAGAGGGACTATGGCAGTATCATGAACTTCATTGTGAATGAGCGGCTGAAGTGGGGAAGCATGGAGCCGAAGGGCCAGCCGTTCCAATTTGATGGTGCGTTCGATATACCTTACCCGGCTTGACATCTGTATTTACCCGCGCAGAGGACATCAAGATTCTGTACAACGACTGGCCGTATGGGATTGATGCCGACATTGTCCATCTTGTCGTGTGGACCAAGTTTGAACTCGACGACGACCCCGACACTGGACTTTCTACCGCAGAATCGCATAAACAGATTGATGAGTATGTGCAAAAGACGTTTGCAATGAAGGTCAAAGAGCTGGTATGGTTTAAGAACTGGAAGAGCTTAAAGAGCGTGCATGCAGTCGAGCACTTTCACGTCATGCTGTACAGGCCGGATGCAGCGTTTTTGAGAGAGATTACCAACGGCGACGTTCCGATGACTGAGAAGTTTGAGTAGACGGGGGATTTAGGTTCGCGGGGTATTCCAGACGGCGGCGGGATATTTGGAAGCCACGGGGTATTTCAAGGAAGTTGGCAGCAACTGTCAAGAAACACACTGGCGCGTCATAGAAACATAGAAACGGGATGTTTATTAGACTGATAGAGACGTTTGTAGAAATGCATAATCCGTTATCGATACCATCCAGCACAATTCACGACGCTCAGCCTTGTTCTGGCGGATCCCCTGAAGATCATCCGGTTGTTGGGATTGATTGGCGCGTCATCCAGTGGCGTACGTGGCGTGTGGCGCAAACTCCGCGTGGCGCAACTTCTTCTTGGAAAGAGCCACCGTCGAACAACATCAACGACGAACTACTCTCCATTGACCCAAGTACGCTGAGCTGTCGAACGAACTAGACGTGGAACATTGCTAGGCGCATATTCCTGCAGGACCCTTTGCTATCTGTCGTCTATCGTCGAATTACAATCCATTCTCCGACCGGGACCAAAGCGGTGAGTATCCGTCGGGTCTAGCGCGGACAAAAAAGTCGCGGGACGGCAAGGGGCCTCCTCCACATTTCAGTCTGGTCGGCACCGAGTGTCGTGAGCACGCCTCTACTCCCCCTCCTTCTCTCTTTACTTTTTGACATTGCGCGTCTGACGGTGTGTTGCGACGCCAATTGCGGGTTTCGGTATCGCAGGGCCTAATTGCAGAATCGGAGACTTGACGGACTCTTAATAGCACGCCGACCACGGAGGGTGCACAAGGTAGGCCGCAAGAACGAATATCCGGCGTGAATGTACTGACACACAAAAAGGTGTCTTGATATAGTCACATCACACGTGAGACTCGCATCCAATCCCACCACACGCCGCGCACAGCCACCCTACGCGTCATCCCATGCGAGCGCCTCTCTAGGCCTACAACACCACTGAATCAACTTCAGTGGAAACACACACAAGATGCTCGGATACCTCACCAGCCGCTGGCAGGGCGAGCAGAAGAAGACGGGTCCCGCCTGGTTCGACCGCCACTTCAACCCCATCCTGCTCTCCGTCGCGAAGAAGGCATGCACGCATCCAATCCACACCATTGTGACCATTGCCTTTGTGGCCAGCTACTCATACCTGGGCGTTCTCGACAAGGGCCTGCTGGAAAGCGGCATTGAGGAAGCAGCCTCGAGCCGCGTCGACTTCACCACTCTTCTCGCCGGCAGCAAGAGACTCAGAATCGGAGAGGAGACGTCATGGCAGTGGGAGGCTGAAGAGCCCAAGACTGCCATCTACAAGGACAAGGTAAGTATTCCTACGATGTATCAAGACCTCGCTAACAAATCAGACCGCCCAGGAACTCGCCCTCGTCACCCTCGTCTTCCCCGAATCGAGCATCATCAACTCGGCGCCCTCGCAGCAATCCGTCCCCAGCAATGTCTCCGCCGAGCTTCTCCCCAGCTCGTCCAGCTCCTTCTCCACCTTTTCCCACGACACCTCGCTCGCATTCTCCATCCCGTACACCGAAGCCGCCGACTTTCTCCAGGCCATGCAGGAGATTTCTGCGCCTGAAGACGCGGCTCAGTCGAAGGGCTCGGAGCAGGAAGGCACACGCGAGGAGAAGAAGTGGATGATGAAGGCGTCCAAGAACGGTAGTGCCCCTGGCGGTGTGCGTAATTGGATTCTGGACTCGTGGACGTCTTTCGTGGATCTTCTCAAGGTATGTTATTTGGCGATTGGCGTGAATTTGGCTAATTTTGATAGAACGCGGATACCGGTGACATCGTCATCATGGCCCTGGGATACCTCGCTATGCACTTGACCTTTGTCTCTCTCTTCCTCGCCATGAGGCGCCTGGGATCCAACTTCTGGCTGGCCACCGCAGTTCTCCTGCAATCCGCCTTTGCATTCCTCTTCGGTCTCGCCGTCACGACCTACCTCGGCGTTCCCATCAACCTGATCCTGCTATCCGAAGGTCTTCCATTTCTGGTCGTCATTATCGGTTTCGAGAAGCCCATTGTCCTCACCAAGGCTGTGCTCTCTGCGTCTCTGGATGGCCGACGGGCCGCTGAAGAGAAGCGGGGCGCACCGTCGACTATCCAGTCAGCTGTACAGCTCGCCATCAAGAGGACCGGGTTCGAGATTGTCCGCGACTATTTCTTCGAGATTCTGATCTTAGTCGCCGGTGCCATGTCTGGAATCCAGGGCGGTCTGCGACAATTTTGCTTCCTCGGCGCCTGGATCCTTTTCTTCGACGCCCTCATGCTCCTGACTTTCTACACCGCAATTCTCACCATCAAGCTTGAGATCAACCGCATCAAGCGCCATGTGGCTCTCCGCAGGGCTCTCGAGGACGACGGTGTCGACGGCAAGGTCGCTGAGAATGTCGCCCGCAACAACGACTGGCCCAACGCGCGCGATGTCCAAGTCGCCAACCACACGACGACTGTGTTTGGAAAGAAGATCACAGTGCCCAAGTTCAAGATTCTCATGGTCGCCGGATTCATCCTGGTAAACGTCCTCAACGTGGTCACTCTCCGCTTCGGTCTTGCCCCCAGCAAGGTCGCTCACGTTGCTGGCGTCGGTGCCACTCCTCCGCTGGATCCCTTCAAGGTTGCTGGAAGCGGACTGGACCATATCTACGAGCAGGCCAAGGCCACCGCCACGTCCACCATTGTCACCATTCTCATGCCCATCAAGTACGAGCTTGAGTTCCCGTCTATTCACTACGCTGAGCCGTCCATTGCCGACAACGAGTTCGCGTTTGGCAACAACATCAGCACTCACATTGTCGACGGAGTACTGAAGAGCCTGGAAGACCCCTTCCTCAGCAAATGGATCGTCCTCGCGCTTGTCATGAGCGTGGTTCTGAACGGCTACCTCTTCAACGCCGCCCGCTGGACCATCAAAGAGCCCCATCAGCCGCTTGCCCCAGCTGCTCCCTCCGAAGTTCAAGATGGAGCCCCCACTGTGCCTGGAACCCCCCGCGTGCCTTCAATGCACATGCCCACGCCGCCTCGTACACCCGGCCCTGAGGATACTCGCTTGCAGCCACTGACCCACCTCGTACCGCAGACGCCAGTGCTCCCTATCGGTCCTTCCGAAGAACAGCAAAGACAACCGAACCGTGCTGCTGAGGTCCTTGAAATGATGATCAAGGAAAAGCAAGCCCCCAAGATGACTGACGAGGAGCTTATCGAAATGTCGCTCAAAGGAAAGATCCCCGGTTACGCTTTGGAGAAGACCCTCGGTGACAAGACCCGCGCTGTCAAGATCCGCCGTGGTCTCGTCTCACGTACCCACGCTACACGCGAAACCTCCACTCTCCTCGAACGCTCGCTCCTCCCGTACAGGGACTACAACTACGATCTTGTCCACGGCGCATGCTGTGAGAATGTCGTCGGTTACCTCCCTCTCCCTCTCGGTGTCGCTGGACCTATCCTCGTTGATGGCCAAAACTACTTCCTTCCCATGGCGACCACCGAGGGTGTGCTTGTTGCCTCCACCTCCCGCGGTGCCAAGGCTATCAACGCCGGCGGTGGTGCTGTTACTGTTGTGACCGGCGATGGTATGACCCGTGGACCTTGTATCGGATTCGACAGCCTCACACGCGCTGGTGCGGCGAAGATCTGGCTCGACTCGGAAGAAGGTCAAAGAACGATGAAGGACGCATTCAACTCTACCTCCCGCTTCGCCAGGCTCCAGTCTATGAAGTCTGCTATTGCCGGTACCAACATCTACGTTCGTTTCAGGGCCACGACTGGTGACGCTATGGGTATGAACATGATTTCCAAGGGTGTTGAGCACGCTCTCACCGTCATGGCGACCGACTGCGGTTTCGAAGACATGCGCGTAGTGACTGTGTCGGGTAACTACTGCACAGACAAGAAGTCCGCTGCCATCAACTGGATCGACGGTCGTGGCAAGGGTGTCGTCGCCGAGGCCATGATCCCCGGTTCCGTCGTCAAGTCTGTTCTCAAGTGCGAGGTTGAGGATCTCGTCCAGATGAACATTTCCAAGAACTTCATCGGATCAGCCATGGCCGGTGCTATGGGTGGTTTCAACGCTCACGCGGCGAATATTGTCGCTGCCATATTCTTGGCTACCGGACAAGATCCCGCGCAGGTCGTTGAGAGTGCCAACTGCATCACCATCATGCACAAGTAGGTCATTCCCCAATGACTACCAGAATCAAAACTAACAACATCTAGTGTCAACGGCAACCTCCAAATCTCTGTCTCCATGCCTTCCATCGAAGTCGGCACCATCGGCGGCGGAACCATCCTCGAGCCCCAATCCGCCATGCTCGACCTCCTCGGCGTACGCGGCGCTCACCCCACATCCCCCGGTGACAACGCCAGGCAACTCGCCCGTGTCATCGCTGCTGGTGTTTTGGCGGGTGAATTATCGCTCAACAGCGCCCTGTGTGCGGGCCACTTGGTCAAGGCGCACATGGCACACAACAGGAGTAACGTCCCATCTCGCGCACCCACGCCTGCCCCTGCGACGCCCGTCACCGGGGCTCAGACACCTGTCACCGGAGGTGGCCCGCTGTCTGCTTTGAGCTCTGCGGGAATTGCGCCGAGGCGGTAGATATTCCTGGAGAGTGTGATGGTTTCGGCGTAATAAGGATAGGACTGTAGATACGTTGGGAAGATACCTGGATTTGTTTTGCGCATGTATCAGGGTAATCTGGATTGAAATGGTTCGGTAAGGAGATGAAGACGGGATGAAGATTTATACATACGCCTTCGCAAGAATATGGGTCTTCTGTTGTTATGTCGGATTAGGAGAGGGAAGAAGTATATACATCATTAATGCATTTGAGATAAGATTAACTGCCTGGTTCTTCTGGGTGTCGTGACGTTGTAGTCGCTCCTTCCTTGTTGGGTCGAATAGTTCGTAATTATAGTCAATACGGCAGGTGCGCTGGGTAGGTACCATTGTTTACTCATTCTAAGGAATTCACGTCAGAACCTCAAGTACTCGGTAATGACCTAATCGCGATATGTGCGGTATTGTACTGTACTTAGGATTTGTAACAACGTCTAGCGGCTACGTAGACTTGCCTAAGTAACTTTAAAGCCTTTATAAGTGACCTCAGAGACTACATGCATAGACTAGCTGCTCTATTAATCTCGTATAAAAGAAGCTAGAGGTTACGTACGCCTTTCTACTACACACTAGGTCTACAATAATTACGTCTGGCGGCTACACAGGCGCGCCTGAGCAGCTTCTGAGCTTTTATGTAGGTCGCAAAATGAGACAACGCTCTCGGAAATGAGTATTAACACATGACTGCAGTACTCAACACAATGCTGCTGCGGTGAAATGCTCGCACTACTACCTTCGCGAATTGCACAATAGAATGGAGGGCAGCAATAGCCTTGGTGCTGCTGCATTTCACTTCATGTCAACCCCCTCATCAGTTATAAACTATTGCGACTTTCGTCAGAAAACAGCCCACCATTCTACTCCTCCACCGAACATCACCAAGAATCAACCACACCGCATTCCAAATTCAGGCATTATGGGCGCCTCCACCAGCTCCATCAGCTCCACCAGCTCCACCAGCGTTACGCTCGCCGATCTTCTGAGCACTCGATTTGCCCCCATCCAAGATGCTATAATGGCCTCCCTGGGCCCGTTGGAGAGAATCGCTCTGATGTTGACAAGCAAGACCATCAACAAGAATATCAACGAGAAGCTTCTGAGTGGGACATTCAACATCGACGTTACACTACAGCCGTTCTTCCGGAACACAAAAGCCTTCCGCTCATTACAAGCTCGTTGCAACGCTCTTATTGGCGGTCCCTTCGCCTATTGCCTCTTCGCCGGGCTTCCTCGTTTCGACTCTATCTATCTGTATGTCGGTCAAGAGGTCGATGCTATGACCCGATACCTGGAGGCTGAAAACTACGTGCGAGATGAAACCAACGCAGAAGCCCCCAATCGATGCCGCGACGGAGAGGTATTGTCAGAAGACGTATATGAGAAGGATGGACCCGAGGGATGCAAGCTGCAAGTCGTGATTACCGGATGCCAGACGCAGTCTCTAACACACATGGTTCTGCGAGACGCGTATGCGACAGGAATGCTAACATTCATCGCCTGGAACAAGGCATACCATCTATTACCTTATACCACGTTCGTCAAGAGGGAGATGTTCCTGCTGCGTAATACCAAGGAAATAGATCCATATGATCTGAGACTATCCAGCCTACGTGGCATGAAAATTAAGAGCGTACATTGGAACGCGCACGACGAGATTCGCCCGACAGATTGCCAACTGCTTACCCGGCTTCGACGCGTAGGAGATCAACACACCTGGGTGATGCGTCTAGATACAGAAGGTGTTACGCCATCTCCTGTTCCAGACGCCGTTCTTGAGGCCTCCACGTTCCGTCTTAGCCTGCCAAAGTGGAACGACCACAAAACTCTCTTCTACGAGATGAACGTCTGCACTGAGCTTCGCCATCCAGTACTGCGAGATGCATACTCAACTACGATGTTTGACTCCGGAAGCAAGACACTGTATCACGAGAAGTTATCAAAGCTTTACGACCGACTGAGCGAGGCGACTGCAATTGAGTTGACGAAGATGGACGAGGATGAGCGGCCTAAAGAATACGATCACTTGGTGAATGGCTCGGCCATAGCGTGCGATATGGAAAAGTTCGTTCGACCAGACGATTGGTGCTATTTCGATGAAGATGTTAGAGCGTTCCTGATGGCTGCGTGGAAAGAGCAAGTAAGGCTGGAGGAAAAAGAAGAAGAAGAAGAAGCGCTAGAGCTAGACCATAGATCGGCGAAGCGAGCAAGGTACACTTAAGACGCGGCTTGCAGAGCACAGGAATGCACGATAGTTAGGTCGGAATGTGGGGTTGAGTAGACATTCATGGTTGTACCTGGGTAGCAACATATCACTTTACATGAAATCCGATGTAGTAGCTCGGCATTTGATGGTGCAATCGCGGTCGTGATGATGTCATAGTTCGCGTGTTTTGACGATCCACCAAAAAGCTCGGGTCTAACCTCAACACAAAGATCTCAGCCTTTCGATAGCGTGTGGCTTGCGCGACCTCAACAATAAGCTTTGGCAAGCGAGCGCGACTGCTCAATGCTGCGAACGTGTGGAGTGAACATGTGTGCGGAGTGCATACGGCACCTAGAGAAGTTGCCGACCAGCAGTCACCGGAGCAAACACCGCGGCAATATACACGACACTCCGCTCGAGTCAAGCGACCCAGCCAAGCATATAGCCAAGATCTGCATTTCACCGACCATATTTCCGTCGACTATGGACGAGCATCGCATCGGCAACTTGGCGGGTGAGTGACGTTGCAAAAAATCATGGGACCGTGAGGTGTCCGGCGCGACGATCAGTGGAGAGGTATATAGGAGATGGAAGGCCAGGCGATGGTGATTTGCAGGTATCCAGCTTCGCTACCATCACGAAAATCATGTCGAGCATCATCCCCGTGGACCTTCTATCATATGCGACGGATCCGTCGTACCTGAGCAGCATCGTCACCACCAATGCTTCGAATCCAGATATCATCAACCTCCTCGCATACGATGAAAGCTTTGCGTCTGTGATTGGCGAAAACGCAACAGGGCGACTACTGGAAAGCCTAGATTGGGACGCTTTCCATGAAGCCGGTGTCTACAACAAAGACACAAACAAGCTATACGTTACGAGCAGCTGGGCTGGAGACCTCAACAACCCCATCAACGTTACCGTCATCGACCTCGCAGACAACTACTCCATCAACTCTACACGGATTCCAGGTGTCGCCGAGGCCAACGGTGCAACATCCTACTACCCACCTGGCACCCAAGCCAATGGCTCAACACCATCACGAGTACTATACTGCGACCAAGGTGATTTCGTCAACCCAGCCGGTCTCGTCTCCGTCGACCCCGTAACAGGAGAATCCGAACTCATCCTATCAAACTTCCTTGGACGAAACTTCACATCCCCCAACGACGTTCGCCAACACCCCGTAACAGGCGATCTCTGGTTCACTGACCCAGACTATGCATTCGTCCAAGGATTCCGTCCTGAGCCCAGTCTGCCGAAGCAGGTATACCGGTTCAGTCCATCTACAGGCCAAATTGCCGTCGTAGCAGACGACTTCGTTGAACCCAATGGCCTTGAGTTCAGCCCGGACTACAAAACACTATACGTGTCCGACACAGGTGCCGCGGGGTACAGTCTCAACGTCACACGACCAGCCACACTCTACGCATTTGATATCACACACGACGCAAAGAGACTAAACAACCGCCGTACATTCGCCTACTCCGACAACGGCATTCCCGACGGTCTGCACACCGATACCGAGGGTAATGTGTGGGCTGGATGTGGAGACGGCATTCATATCTGGAATCCTGAAGGCACGCTCATTGGAAAGATTTGGGTTGGTATTACCACTGCAAACTTTGCTTTCTTACCAGGGGCTGTTATGGTGTTTAGCAATAAGCAGCTGTGGATTGTGGAGAATATCAAGGCGATGGGCAGGGAGGTTGCTAAGGACTTTGGACTGTCGACTCATTACTAAGACAGGGGATGTTTCTTGCAACGAACAATGCATTGTTAACGGCAAACTACGCGCTTGACCGTGATGCCGATTGCAGGTGTTGTGACAAAAGAAAGCAAAGCAAGCCAGTTCGGATTTGCGCAAACAGCAAGCACCACACGGCGCTGCATATAACCCTTCTTCCTACGCCTCATTACGCTGTTTAAGAAGCTATACTCCAGCTTTTTTACTTCTAGTATATATTCAATTCAACAAGTTCTGAACGGAAAGCTCCCTTTCACTTCATGACATATACACCAAACTTCCATCCAAACGAAGCAGGCGGCAATCACAACCGCGAAGCCATTAGGCGTTTCACAAGATGGAGAAGAGGTGTGAAAGCCCTGGCTCCGGCTGCAGTGGACTGCCATCGCGCTCGCTATCCCTCTCTCCCTTGGAGTATAAAAAGCCCGCTACCTTCGCTCCTGAAGGTTCCCACAACCCGCACCACTCCACCGCTCGACCAACAGCTCTCCCCAGCGGGATCATACACACCCACTCCTGCCTACACTCCGATCGCCGCAGGTGCAGTAATCGCATCTGTCCAGCATCAATACCAACTCTATAACACACCACGACGCCACCATGTCTACAGAATGGACACCCGATTGCTCTGACCCTAACGTAAGGGCGCCCCCTCTACAAGAATATCTTCAGCGATTCGGAACTCCTGAAGCCCGGGCTTACTATGCCGCTTCAAACATCGGTTGGCATCCACCCAGAAACGACCCGACGATCCCTCAAAACGACGCCGAGCGCAGATCCTGGGTCCTCAAGTTGGGAGCAGCAATGCTGGGCATCCCCTTCACGTTTGATACCGCCAAATTCTTCGGCACGCGATGGCACCATGCGACCAAGAAAAATCGACCACCTTACCATCTCCGCGAAATGTGGACAGCATGCGAGGAGCTCGTCGGAATTGCTGAACGTCTCCACAATGAAGGTCGAGAATCTCTATCATTGATGTGCGACTCTCGGACGTTTATAAAAGCGGCGATGACCAAACGGATGACGTTTCGTAAGCGCATCACTTCGATGATCGACCACCTGTTGGCGTCGAAGAACACTGTCGAAAGCTTGATGAAGGGCGAGCAGCGCATCGCTTTTGTCGCGTGCGCGGGATGGATTGACAAGAAGAGATTAAACGCGTCTCATCAATCCAGGGCACCGACTTGCCACAAATGCCATATCTCTCCACCCGATTCATGGGTTCTTGCGGAACAGCCGCGTAAACGAACAGCTGATGCTGCTCAGTTGGGAGAAAGTTTTGACAGACCGACGAAGCGTGCAAGGAGGTTTGCCCCGCTTCGTAGTTGCGAGCGGGAGGAGTAACTAATGATTACAGAGTATTCTTTTGGCGTGTTAGCTTTGCTATGTTTTGGCCGTTGTTTGATTAGCGCGTATTTTAGTCTTCGATGAGGGAAGACATTGTCAAAGAAGTAGCTAAATAGCTGCTCGAATAAGAAATATCTAAAGCCATACATGACTTGCTGTGAACATTACAAAAACCGCGTCTTAGCAGTGCCAAACCTGCCGAGGTCTCCAGCACGATAGAAGCAAAAAGCAGGGACTCGCTTATCGTGCACTAGCGCCATGAACCCTGCCCGGCCAAAGATCGGTCTGGCCAGGCACGACCGACACAAAATCTCTCGCCTTCTGTCAACCAACAGTCACGATAACGTACCCACCCGCATACCCAATTACCCACAATGGCTTTCCTCCGCTCTTTCAATTCTGGCATGAGTATACGTGACATACGCAACTGACCCACAGCCCGCGCGACCCTTAGCCATCACCCTCGATTAGACAAAGAGGGGTGTAGTCTTCACCGTATACTCTGTGGATTCGACGATAGCATTGCTTTTTGACTCCCGAAAGGAGCGTCAATTCATCACAAAGCTCACTCACCTACCGCTTGCCGTGCTGCTAATCTCATCGACACTGCTACAATGGACGCCACCGAAAGCGACTCGTCTATCCCTGTAGCCAGTGACTCGGTCTTCAGCATTTCACGCCCTTCCTCAGCCTCCTCGATACATCTGAACGACATCCCGAACGATAAGCCGAGCGATCTGCCAGCGGGCGCACCGATATCTCCCCTCTTCCAAGTCCGACATACACCGACCGCAGGCCGCGCTGTCTTCGCTACGCAGGATATACCAGAGGGCACAGTAGTGTGGCGCTCGGAAGACCTCTCCCTCTCCGTTCTATTACGCGAATACCGGCGTGAGGTGTGTGGGCAATGTTTCGGATACGATTACGGGCGGGATCTGGACATACGGGATAAGACGGTGGGGTTTGCTTTCTGCTCGGAAGCATGCCAGGAGAAATGGCGGGAGGAGAACGGCGAGGTCGGAGTTCAGGCATGGACTGCGGTCGAGACGTTTGTCAAGAAGCGGAGCAAGGAGGATAGCGATATGGTGGACACCGACTTACCACGCCCAAAGGTCAAGGAAATTCAGCAGGCGTGGGAAAACGTCGCTGCACAGGCGGCGCTGATACGGGCTGCACGAGAAAGCGAGCAGACCGCCGGAGTTGCTGTCACGAAGCAGCACAAGAAGGCCGTGCAAAAGGCACTACAGCAGAACATCACACCCGACGTGATGAGCTTCTGCGTCAGCGGCCTGGTCTGGCGGTATCTCCACCCCGACCAATGGGAACGAGTGGAGGCCCTCGCAGATGACAAGACGCCCTACCACAGCTCCGACGACCTCGGCGCCTTTACAAGAACCTACCTGCACCTCCTCGCCATCCTTCCACTTCAACTACTCCCTCTCGTAACGGCAGAGTCGCTCATTACCCTCTCATCCCGCGACTCGCACAATTCCTTCGGCATCCGCTCTCTCGAAGACGACGGCTCGGAGTTCTTTGGATACGGTTGCTGGCCTGCTGCAAGCTACTTCAACCACTCGTGCGGGCCGAATATCGAGAAGAGGAGGGAAGGTAGGGCGTGGTTCTTTACGGCTGGGAAGGATATCAAGGCCGGGCAGGAGCTGTGCATCACGTATCTCAGTGGGGAGGAGAGGAAGCTGAGTCGCGGAAAGAGGATGTTGAGGCTGAAGAAGACGTGGGGATTTGATTGTGGGTGTGAGAGGTGTGAGGCGCTGTAGTTGAGAGATGGGCAGGTCAAATTGAAGTTTAGGTACGGTGTCAGAGCTATGCAAACACGTGTTCTATATGCCTGACATCTTACATACCCTGTTATAGCGTATGATTTATTCGTGGTATGTGGAGAGATTGGATCCGTCAGCTACGTGTGGACTCGATTGCGTTTCAGGCGCTGCCAAGTGCGGGCTGTTGCTGTTTCCGTGCCGGCAGTACCCTGATCTTCTCACGGCTACCGGCTCACTAGTGACATTGAGCGCATACGATAAACTTTCTCCCACACATACATTCGTCGCATTCCTCATCCAACGTTGACTGACATGACGCTGTTTTTCTTGGTGTAGCGAGGTGGGCACGTGGTTGCCATCCGCGCTTGGCGACGTTCATTAGTCATGCCACGAGGGTCCAGATGATTGCCACGAGGATATCGTGGGAAAGGGTCTATTAGTTATCAGATCAAAATATGACAAACCTGACCCCAAGAACTCTACCTGCCCCGTCCCATGTCAGTCCCCGTCAGTCCCCATGTCAGCTCCGCTCACAACCCTGCGAACGCGCAATGATAGATGGGCGGACCGAATCCCATGCGTCAAGGCCTTGGATTTGGGCCGACATGGCCGGCGCGACCGAGACTAGAGCTACCTACATTATTGAAAAGGTCTCGTGGCCTGCCCAACGCGATCTACGTGAATTCGTCTGGACGCCGTAAACGGCACATGTGTTTCAGCCCAGAGGTCTCGAGAGGGCGAAATTGACGTCTTCAATGAAGTTCCCCACTAGACGGTGACGTAACGGATCCGCCGCGCTAGCTGGACCCTGCAGGCTGCTAGGCCGTTGGAAACGCGAAGAGCGAGAAATTAGAACTGCGGGCGCGCTGGGAGGACGCAGGCGCCATGAGATTGCCATATCTCGCCCTGGTCTTATATGCGGTCATTGGGCTGCGTTCAGGCCGTCTCGGGACCCTCTTCCAAGGTCGGAGTGAGGTTTGCATGCAGCGTGGCGTCGGCGGCAGCGTCCCTAGCGAGCCTCTCAGCCTCTAGATGGAGCCAGGCTCGACTGTGCGAGTCTACTGGGAGCTGGGAGGAGGCTGCCGGAGATTCCGCGGGCGTCAGCGTCTGCCACTATTGCTGAAGAGTATTCGCGCGGAGTAGCGCAGTGGCCTCGTCCAAGCAAAAGACAAATAATCTAGAGACGATACATAGAGTTCGTTTCCTCTTCTTTTTGACACCGCCGTTGCTCGCCTCTCCTGCCCATCACGACCCATCGCGATCTAACAATCCTTCCAATTCCAAACGCCCTCAAACTCGACCCTTGCTCGTGCTAGCGGAAGCCACGAGATCTCCCAGCCGGGACGCGGAACAGAAACGAGCGTCATACCTCCACCGCAGAGCGAGTCAATAAGCAGAAACGAAGGCGATCATCGAGATCGAATCCCTACATGCAGTCCAAAACCACGTCTCCCCGCGGCGGACGCAAGAAGATGGGCCTCCCAGTCATCGAGGTGAGATGCTTTTCTACACATTTCTACACAGTTCGATATGCTTCTCGTCTGCACGCAATGCACCACGGCTAGAGCTTGAGGCGCCACGGGCAGCAGCACGCATCATATCGTGTGCGTGTGGTGCAGCTTGTTTGGCGATGATGTAGCCTGCAGCGTCATGAAGCCCGTGCGCCAATGACGCAACGTCGCTCCTCTCTTGTTCCGGCTTCACTCCTTCCTTCGTCCATGCATGACCTTCTTTCCAACCAGCGCTCCTCCCTGACTTCCCCTCACCACACGAGTATTCCCGCCGTGCTACCGCCCGTCTGCCCTCTGCCCCAACAAACGGCTGCACCCGCTTGTTTTTTGCATTCTCCATCGCAGCCTCGACGACCCCGCTATCGACGGGCTTTGTAATACCTCCCAGCGTCCAGACACTAAACATGGCCGCGATACAGAATTTTAAGAACTTCCTGCGCCATGGCAAGCAGGCCCGCCAGAACGCGGAGCCCACGACCAATGTCTCCAATGTCCACGCCCAGTCGCAACATCAACGGTACAACCAGCACCCGGACCCCGTACACCATGGCATCTCGGAGCCCGTAATGGACCACAAGCCGCTCCAGAACCACGCTGCCCCCCATGGCGACTACTCCGTCGGCGCTGGCGCTGGCGACAACCGCAACATTGCCGCCCAGGCTGGCGACGCCGCCGCGCACGCCGCCCAAAAGGAGCACAAGAAGCAGACCGCTGCCAAGGGCGCCGGCGTCGACCCCCAGGTACTCGAGCGCATCGTCGCCGAGGAGCGCGAGGCCAAGGGCAAGCTGCCGAGGTATCCCGGCCTCGAGCGATGGACGCTTCTCGAGAAGATGGGCGACGGCGCCTTCAGCAACGTCTACCGCGCACGAGACACGACTGGCCAATGGGACGAGGTCGCCATCAAGGTCGTCCGCAAGTTCGAGATGAACTCACAGCAGGTTAGTATTACCCCTCCTGCCCCTTCCTCCTTGCCCATTTCCTAGTCACCCCTATCCTACACGTTGAACAGTTGGGTGTTTTTGGACGTTACCAACGCGAGGCCGGTGTAGGACAAGCATGTGCATCCGGACTTCAAGACGCCCAAAGCAGCCGAGGTGCGATAATATAACCCCCGATGCTCGACTCAGCATCCCCCTTCACGACGGGCTTAAAGGGCAGACACTAACTGCCCTATAGAGAGCGAACATCCTCAAGGAAGTACAGATCATGCGCCAGCTCGACCACCCCAACATCGTCAAGCTCATCGACTTCTCCGAGTCGCGGCAGTACTACTACATTGTGCTTGAGCTGTGCCCCGGAGGCGAGCTGTTCCACCAGATCGTCCGTCTGACGTACTTCTCCGAGGACCTGTCCCGCCACACCATCATCCAGGTGGCCAAGGCACTGCAATATCTGCACGAGGAGGCAGGTGTTGTCCACCGGTACGTTCTTATCGATGCCAGTCACGATGCCAAGCATAGTTACTGACGTCATTCACAGAGACATCAAGCCTGAGAACCTTCTCTTCTACCCCACACCATTCATCCCCACCCGCAACCCAAAGCCGCGGGGGCCGGACGATGAAGACAAGGCGGACGAGGGCGAGTTCGTCAAGGGCAAGGGCGCCGGTGGTATCGGCCTCATCAAGATCGCCGACTTTGGTCTCAGCAAGGTCATCTGGGATACGCAGACCATGACACCGTGTGGTACTGTCGGTTACACCGCCCCTGAGATTGTCAAGGATGAGCGCTACTCCAAGTCCGTCGACATGTGGGCGCTGGGCTGTGTGCTCTACACGCTGCTCTGCGGTTTCCCTCCGTTCTACGACGAGTCTATCCAGACCCTCACAGAGAAGGTCGCCCGTGGCCAGTACACATTCCTGTCGCCGTGGTGGGATGACATCTCCAAGTCTGCACAGGATCTCGTCTCCCACCTGCTGACCGTCGACCCCGAGAAGCGCTACGACATCAACCAGTTCCTCAACCACCCATGGATACGCGAAGCCGACGAGCCTACCTACTCCGCTTACGACGCACCGCCGCTCGCCACACCCGCCGCCAAGAAGGAGCGTCTCCAGCCAGACTTCTCCCACCTCGAGTCGCCCGGCGCTCGCCGTATGGACTTCCGTTCGCCTGGTGCCGTCAACCTGCGAGAAGTGTTCGATGTCAGTTACGCTGTACACCGACAAGAAGAGGAGGGCAAGCGGAAGAAGCAGTTCAAGCAGGGCTACCGCGGCGCCAACGCCATGAACTCGCTCAACGCGCTTGACGAAGGTGAGGATGATGACGAGTACGCCGCCGAGTCTGCACCATACGACCCAGCGTCGCAACATCCGCCCGCGAAGCTGCCCAAGTCTCAGGGCGCCGATGTATCCGGCATGGAGCAGAAGATGCGCAACACCACACTATCCGCCGCCGCCCAAGCCCGCCAGCAACAACAAGCACAACCGCGACAGCAAGAACGCGGCTACGGCCAACACTCCCCAGCTGTCGCCGCCGCGGCTAAGCGCCAAGTCAGGAACAAGGGTGCGTTTGAGCTCAACATGGACAGCTCGACATTACTCGGCCGCCGCAACAAGAAGGGCCCCGAGCCTAGCGGCCTGAGGAACAACATCTCCGTCCAATGACAATCCTCGCTTGCGAAGGATTGGTGAGATGGTGATGAGTCTTGTGTCATGATGGCGTTTTTGCGTTTCCTTAATCACTCTTTTCCTGCCCTCCCCCGGTTCTCTCTACGATTTTTGGTTATATCATGTATGCGAGCTTTGTCTGTGTTTCTCCTCTCATGGCATGGCTTTACGGTCTCTCGTGTCTGTCCCCCGGTATGAAGGGGGTGTTTGACATGAGACAGGAGAAGAGAGGGGTTTAGGCATAGTTTATGAAGCTTTTGGCATGGCGATGGATGGATGATAGTAACATGCGATGTGGCATGGTTGTCATGTAGCATGAATGATAATGTTTGAAAACGATGACAATTCCCATGATTCAGTGATAGATTGCGTGATTGAAGTTGTCGTCTTGTTCGACATGGCGACGATACAGATGTTCAGCGAATCGAAGACGCAATACTCTCAGTATTGGTTCGATTGACAAAGTTTGCTACATGTTGGAGATCGCGCTTTGATGAAGACATGAAGTCGTGACAAGGCAGAGAATTGAGGCAAAGCTACTTTGTTGTATACATCTGTACTTTACAATTCTACTACTATGTACGTGTTAAATAAAGATTTTATTGCGCGTAGAAGGGCACTAATCCTTGTATATCTGTCGCGCTCGGTAGCGAGGCCAGTGCTAGTCGTGACTTCCACAATCAGGCTACATCCCATACTCGCTGCTCACACGTCCTGAGAAGGAAGGAACCCCCCAACTAGGTCTATTATCACTCTAATGTACAACCAAGGATCCTGAGCTCCGAGCGTACAGCCTGCCGTCGGCGAAAGCGTGAGATGTCACCTCGCACTTAGCGAAATACAAGCTACAAGACGAGAAGGCAGTCCGAGAGGGTAGCTCGTGATGGCAGTTGCATACTTGGCATTATCCGAAAGAGACGGTCTAGACTACTACACAGAACAATGAACGCGAAACCATATACGATCACTTCTTCGACTCCGCCTCGAACCAGGCCTGCCATGCCGCCGCTTGTTCCCTCCAGCTCAGTGCGGGTGCGAGAGGCGTATCACCGTAGACTGCTTGCGCTTGTTCCCTCCAACCACCCCCGCTGCCTTCGCTTCCCTCAATCTCCCTGCTTGAGCTTCCATCAACTGCTTGCCGTCATCCTCGACCTTCTTCCGCTCGTTCTCGCGATCGGTCTCAGCTTGCTTGTACTCTGCAAGCTCTTTCTCCGCCGCTTCCAGCTTTGCCGCGAGGTCTTCGTTCTTCTTGTTCGCTTGCGCGAGCTCTTGCTGAGAGCGGATGAGGTTGGTTTTGAGGTAGCGCTCGCGCGCTTCGGCGTTCTCGACGCGGGTTTGCATTGCGGAGGGTGGGGATGTCATTTTTGAGTGTGATGACGATGATGGCGACGACGATGAAGGTGACGACGATGAAGGTGATGACGATGATGGCGATAACGCTGATGGTATGTAGACTTGAATGATGGAAGATACCTAGGTATTGGAGAAAGACGTGGTAGCTGTTTGAAAGGAATCTGGAGAGTAAAGTCTTGCTATTGAAGGCATTAGAGAAATCGAGAGTTCACCCTCACCTTCACCGCGAGCTTTGATGATGAGACACAAACGAGAGTACCCGCCTAACGCGCCTTCCGCATTGACTACCAACCATGAAGAATTGGGCTAAACGAGGAAAGTGCGATTGTAACAACACTACAATAACCGCGAATTGCTTGTGACACGACACTGCGTTTTTAGCTACATGATCGAATATTAACTAAACGTAAAAGCTGACGGCGTTCTTGATTGTCACGCATGTGATGTCTTCTTTAGGAATCAATACCAAAAGCCTATATAACATCATGGGCGCCCCTAACCTCCTGATTCTCTCGCTCTATATCCACTCACAAGCATATTCTTACATCACCAACTATCCAACTACTATGATTTCTCTCATCGACCTGCTCAGTCCTCGGTATGCGCCCATCCAACGCGTTCTCCTCGATCATCTCAATCCGGGTGCCATCGCAAGGCTTACCTGTACCTGCAAGGCCTTCGGCTCTTTGTGGCCGACGCTTGTAGCTTCTGACTACAACATCAACTACAAACTCCGGCATTTCTTCAAAGACCCTCGGGAATTTCGGTCCGTCCAAGGAGAATGCGGCGCTCTTCTGGATGATTTCAGCCAGGAGTTCACCACTGATGGCCGCTTAAGCTTCATTGCGCGCTCGAAACACGAGTGTACGCATTTAAGTGTATGGGTTGAACCCACCCGCATGGCGCCGCTAGTTGATTACCTGGATTCTGAAGGCTTTGTGCATTATGATCGACATCCACAGGAACCGGACCTGAATGAGGGCCTTTACTGTACAAAAAAGTGTGGTGTTGACGGGAAATGGAGGCGCGTGGACCTTCGCATCTGGAACTTCAACCAACTAGAAGTACATATGATTACCCGTCGAGCAACCCACGAGGCGCGCTTTATAACATGGAACAAAGCATATACAATATTCCCTTACGAGACCTTCATCAAAGAGAAGTGTCATCTGACGATGTGCGAAGACAAATACCTTTGGCAGTACGTAGTCCTTGTACAAAGGATTGGAAGTCCAGCGTCGTGGGAAGGGTTAGGGTCGTGGTACTGGGCTGACGGAATACTGCACGTGGAAATGGATGGACCAAGTTGTATAACCCGCCGGATAGGGGATTCGCGGACCTGGATACTTGATCTCGACACCACGGGCGTCTCGGCGCCTAAGCAGCCTGATACCATCTATGAGTCATCGACATTCGAGCTCCGACGAAGTTCTGCACCGTACATATTCACACATAAGGGGGAGTTGCTGGGCACCAAGGAGTATCCGAGATATGATCTGCTATATGAGAACCTCAGCCATGCAGTCCTCAAGTATCGGTACCTGATACCACCAGGTACTGGCCCTTCGATAATGAATAAGAAATGCGATGTTATTCTCAAGAAGTTGGATCGCTTGACGAAACTTGAGCTGGAGAAGATTCCGGAAGCAGAGCGTCCGTCGACATATTACGAATTTGAAAGAGGAGAATGTAAAGCTATGCACGTGCGAGATAGGTTCACGCGTGAGGGGTTCACGCTCCCAGCCACATGGACATTCTACGACGAGGAGATTCTGGCGGATTTGAATGATGCATGGGAGAGTCGCGACGAGGTTTGGGTCCAGGATGAAGGCCAGAAGACAGCAGAACGCGAACATGAAGCGGAGGGAGTGGCCGCGAGCGACGAGAACAACGTCGGCGGTCTAGGTGACGCAGCTATAACTGATGGATGAGCATATTGGGACTTTGTATCGTTGATCGCGCGCGATGCTTCAAAGTATGGGCGACGTTGACAATTCGTTTGCGAGGTCTTTCGATCAAATGCAGTGACCATGTCAGCCTCGCCGTAGTCAAACTCTAAACCCAGCGTACCCATGTATCGTGTAGTCGTCTCGCAACCTCAACCGGTAGACCGCGGGGATCCGGTTTCGCGACGATACACAGCTGCTATACGTATGTTGGATGAATTCAGTTTCAGCGAATAGGTGAGACTTGATAAATGACCTGTTCTTTCCTGATACGAGCTTGACGTCTTACTGGTCTGTGCGAATCGATAATAATAGCCCGTCGAAACGGCGGACACGCGTCGGAGAAAGAACTATGATGTAGTTACTTCTTTGCAACACGTCCGTTTGAGAGATTGTCACTATATAACCTCCGACACGGCGCGTTGCTATTGTGCAGTCAATCGTCGCCGCCACCATGGACCCTCTTCTCGCCGCCGCCGAAGCCGCCGCCGCCGACACAACGTCAACCCCGCCAAGCTCCCCGCCCTCCGCCGAGACGCCCCCAGAGAGCCGCCTATGGGGCATCAGCGACATCCACCTCTCCTTCAAGGGCAATCGCGACGCTCTCGAGAAGCTCCTGCCACACCCACACGATGACCTCATACTGTGTGGAGATGTTGGCGAGTCGGCGGAGCATTGTCGGCTCGCCTTCACCAAGGTCAAGGAATGCTTCCGCCAGGTGTTCTGGGTGCCAGGCAATCACGAGCTGTACACGCTGCCCTCGGAGAAAGAGCATGGCGCGAGGGGCGAGGCGAAATACATGGAGTGTGTTGCGATTGCGCGGGAGTACGGCATAATCACACCAGAAGATCCATACACGCTGTGGGAGGGTGAGGGAGGTCCATGTCTCATTGCGCCCATCTTCACGCTGTACGACTACAGTTTCCGGCCTAGCCATGTGAAGCTAGAGGATGCGCTCGAGTGGGCGCGAGAGAAAGACATAGAGGCGACCGACGAGCACCTCCTGCATCCCGACCCGTACTCGTCGCGTATCGAATGGTGCAATGCGCTTCTCGAGAGGACGGAGAAGAAGCTCGCCGCCGCTGTCGCATCACACCCAGATATCCCCTTGATCATAGTAGGCCACTGGCCGCTGCGCGAAGACCTCGTGAAGCTATTCCGAGTCCCGCGCTTCTCCCTCTGGTGCGGCACAAAGAAGACCGAAGACTGGCACAACAAGTACAACGCAAAGGTCGTCGTCTCTGGCCATCTCCACATCAGGCGAACAGACTGGATAGACAACACGCGCTTTGAAGAGGTCAGCCTGGGCTACCCACGGCAATGGCATGATTGTCAAGAGCGAGGCCTCGACATCAACGACCTGCTGCGCGAGCTAATGCCAGGCCCGGAGACACCACCAAAAGACCGGCGCAACACTGTCTGGAGGCAGTTCGGATGAATGACTGCATTGCGAGATACAATCTAATCTTCGATACCCGAGATCATACCTTTTGTCCCCGTGACTGCAGGTACGTCCAATCACTCCCCACCAATTCCTCACGTTCGGCAGCCCACCAGCATGAATCCACGAATCTAATGCATTTCTCGTTCTGTTTCTCCAGACTGCAGCATGTCACATTCACCTCCCCTGCACCTGCCTGATGCGGACTCGGCCTAGTCTCGGCCAAGCACCAATGGCTCGGACGCGATCAGCCACGCGCTTTCTCCTTATTCGCCGGCATGCAACCGTCGTGGTTCCCAATCTAGTCGATCGACATCCTGCGTTGCCTTTCACGCATGTTTGCTCCGGGCGTAGAATATGCAACGTCTGAATCGTCCCGTGCCGGACGCCGATGCGCTGCAGGTACCCCAGCGACAACGTCGGAAACGTTGTTATGCGTCCAAGGGAGCTGGATAAACGGCCAATTGGTGGTGGTATATCAGGGCATGTGCGCTGTTTGTGTGCTCTCCACGGTTCTGTTCGTATCGCGCTTTTGCTAGTCTGTATCGTGAACTTCCCCATTTGGATTGAGAGAGACTTGAGGACTCAGTGAGCACGATATCGGGAAGAGCCGCACGATACTGAACACGCCGAAGACTTCGTATAAAACCACCGCAGCCACCATCTTTTGAGGATCAAGCCAATCTCCCAGCTCAAAGACATTGTCACTCGCTTGACACACCGTCGTTCAGTCTTACTTCATTCGCTTTCAGCAGACGTCAAGATGTTCAGCATTGCCATTCAGCTCCTCGCAGCCGCGAGCGTCGTCCTTGCCTCCCCCGTCAACCTCCAAAGCCGTGCTGTCATCGCCCATGATGCCGTCGTCGGCTTCCCCCAGACCGTACCGTCTGACATCGTAGGACAGCTCATGCTGAAGTACAAGCCCTACCTCAAAGTCGAAAACGGCTGCGTCCCCTTCCCCGCCGTCAACGCCGCAGGTGACACAGGGTAAGTCAACCGTATTCCAGAAAGCGACCCCTTCTAACAACCTCCAGCGGCGGCCTCCAACCCACCGGCGCCTCAAACAGCGGGTGCAGTTCCTCCCCCGGCCAAGTTTACGCCCGCGCCACTGCCCACAACGGCGCCTACGCCATAATGTACTCCTGGTACATGCCCAAAGACAGCCCCGGCCCCGGTCTCGGCCACCGCCACGACTGGGAAAACATCGTCGTCTGGCTGTCCGCCCAGTCCACCACCGCTACTATCCGTGGCATCGCCATCTCCGCTCACGGCGACTACGACAAAGTTACCAACCCCAGTCTTACTGGTACCAGGCCAAGGATCGGGTACAGGTCTATTTTCCCGGTTAACCACCAGTTGATTGAGACTACGACTCAAGGTGGAGAGCAGCCGTTGATTGCGTGGGACAGTATGACGGCAGCGGCGAGGAGTGCGATTGAGAACACAGATTTTGGTAGTGCGACGCCGTCTTTCCGTGACAGCAACTTTGGAAACTACCTCGACGAGGCTTTCATTTGAGGAATAGATATGGATAGCAGTACATAACATAGCATCTCATCATGATATTTGCTCAGTTGAAACCACCACATGCCTTCTTCACCAATCTAGTGCTTGAATAAGAACTATCGTTCACACCTTGTACAAGGGAAAAACTAAACAGGTGCGCTAAAGTCTAGATTACAACACAGTCGCAAGTTCTAGGAAGTGTCAATGCAATGTACCCTTCTTAGCTTCTTTTGTTTACTTCGTGGAGGTATCTGTTCAGTTTTTCCCTTGTATGGGGTGTTCATCTCCTGCGAGAGCGTTTGCCACCAGCCCCCCTCAACGTTGCAGCCTCCGTATCGGTTCACCTTCCACAAACCAAGCGAGCTTATTTTCGACCAAGTCGAAACAATTGCCGAAGTCCAGATTACATTAAGAAGTGTCTTTATTCGTATAAACAGTCTCAATCGACCGCTACTAGAACTAAAGTCACGCCGAGCCCCACAGCATAGAATACAGAGGGTATACGGGCCGAATACAAGCCCCATCCGTATCAGCAAGCCACACGCATGAACCATCGCCTCACGGCTCAAGCCGAATACCCAGGAGGGGGACCCGCCGGCGCCGTATACTCCGGCGGCGGAGCCTCACCAGCAGGCGGTGCAAAGCCTCCCGTACCCGCATTCTGCTGCTGCCCTCCAAGCACCCTCCTAAATGCCTCTTCACGCGCCTGCTGCAGTTGCAAACGCGCATGTTGTAGCTTCGCCTTTGCCTGGTCCACCTCGCCCTGCAGTCCCTTCTCCTGCGCCTCACGCTGTCGAATAATCTCCCCGCACTTGTTCCCCGCGCGGTCAACCTGCGCAATAGACTGCTTGACCTGATCGTGCATTTGCATATCGGAAAAGATGTTGTCAAACACGACGTCGCTCCATATACTACCCATAGCGATGTTGAGTTGACCCAGCCCCGGTATCTCAGGCGCAACCTGCTTGACCTGCTGCTGTAGCATGCGCACCTGTTGGATGGAGCTCTCGGCGCGCTCGAGGTAGTTTCGCTTCTGCATGCTGGCCATTGTGCCGCCGCCGAACATGTCGTATTGCGACATTCCGTATGCGCCGTCGAGGTGTTCGCGGGCGGCAGACAGCTTGACGGAGGTCTGCCCGAGGAGGAAGAGGATGTGGCGCTCGCGCTCGAGGCGTTGGGTTAGGTCCTGGACGTGGGCGTGCGCGGCGTTGCAGGCATCTTCTTTGCGGTCTTCGTCGGGGAATTCGGGCGTGTGGCCTGCGAAGATGGAGTTGTAGAGCGCGTCGAGGTCGGCTTGGAGCGCCGTGTGGCGTTGGGCTTGCGTTGCGATTTCATTCTTGCGTGTCTCGGCTTCGGCGCGGAGCTGTTTCGCGTAGGCGAGTTCGTCTTCTGCGCTCTTTTGCTCTTGGATTGCGTCAAAGTACTCTTTTTCTTCTTTGGCGGCTTTTTCGGCGAACTTCTCCTTCTTTCCGCTGGCCTTGTGGGCGAAGCGGCGGAAGTGCGAGTCGCGGTACTTTTCGTGGTCTTTCAGCTCGCTGGCTGTTTTCTGCTTAAGGTCGTTGACGCGCTTCCTGATGTTGTTTATTTGCGCGTCGAGATCAGCGATGTAGGCGTTCTGCTGCTTGAGTTGTGAGGGCGCTGAGTCTGTGTCCTCGAGGCCACGAAGGAGTTCCTCGTTCCTCTGGGCTGCCTCCTGAATCTTGTTGTGGATTGACATGATTAGATGATTTCTGGGATACTAGTTGTGAGTCGTAGCAAGGTGTGATGCGATCGGAGGTAGCCTGATGCTATATATCTAGGAAGCAGCAAAGCACAGCCTACCCAATCGACTCCTTACGGTAAGAGATCATGGTGGTACTGCTTGGCAGTCGGCCTGACGGCACGAATACATGGCCTTGTCTTAGGCTATTGGGCGCCTGATTATGAACCAAACTGCTGTCTTTAACGGCGGGTGGCTGGTGGTGTTGAAGCGGGGCAGATTCCAGACGTCATAAGGAGCAAGGCTGAGCTACCATCCAATACGGTCTAGTCGCATGTGGCGCAGGCCGCTGAGCCTCAATGCACTAAGGCGGCGTGGCAACGGCTATCTCGCATTTTGGATCTCATGCTGGAATCCGGGGTGACGATGATATAGTTGCAAACAGCAGCGTCTTCGTACAAGACATGGTGAGGGGTATCCTCAGGTGGAGACGCACGGATGGCAAGAATAGCCGGCTTTCCTCCAGACGGAAGGAGGTGCCTAAGGACACCGCACCGTTGCTCAAAGCCCCACCTCGGACGCCGTGGCACAACTTCGGGTGTTTGGTGTAGCATCGGATACCCTCAAAACCTCAACAGCGTCAAAAGAAAGCTTGCTCTCGATTTTTTGCATATCCATTGATTCTCAGCACGCCAACAACCCGGCTCAAACATGGCTACCGAGAAACTACAGACATACTCGCAGAAGCCCCGCGTTTTTATCTTGTCGGACATCTCGAATGAGCCGGATGATGCCGAGTCGCTATGTCGATACCTCTTGTATTCCAATGAGTTTGAGACGGAGGGTCTTGTAGCTTGCACAAGCACGTGGATGAAGAACAAGGTGCATCCAGAAGACATGGGGAAGATTATCAACGCATATGCCGATGCTGTCGACAACTTGAACAAGCATGTGCACCCGAACTGGCAGTATCCAACGGCACAACATATGCGTGGGTTGATTCGCAAGGGCGCCGAGGTAAGCTCCATTCGCTAGACGCAGCACTTCACGTGGGTAGCGCTGACAGTATCTAGACTTACGGAATGTCAGCCGTTGGCACAGACACTCCACTGTCTCCAGGCGGACAGCTGCTATACGATCGAATCGTCGCACCATCCACCCAGCCATTATGGATTCTTTGCTGGGGCGGAACAAACACACTCGCCTCAGCATTACTCAAAGTAGACGATGACTTCGAGCCCGAGGACTCCAAGCGCTTACTCTCGCGTCTACGCGTCTATGCCATTTCCGATCAAGATGATACCGGCGCATGGATTCGCAACAACTTCCCCGACGTATTCTACATTGCTTCCATTCACGGCTGGAATCAATATGGATTGGCAGCATGGACCGGTATTTCCGGCGACAAATACTATGGCTTTGATGAAGGTGGGCCAGATTTCACCAAGATGGAGAAGAGCTGGATCAAAGAGAACATCCAGATTGGGCCACTCGGAAAGGCGTACCCTGACTATCTCTACATCCCGGAAGGAGATACCCCGACATTCCTCTACCTCATCCAGAATGGTCTGGGTGTACCTGACTGCCCCAACTACGGATCTTGGGGTGGTCGATACGGGCGAACTGATATCAGCACTGAAGGCCTGAACAGCAACCATTACAGTGATGTCGTAGACAGGGTTAAAGTTGGCGACAGGACGTATACATCAAACCACGCGACCATCTGGCGATGGCGCGACGCTTTCCAGAACGACTTTGCCGCGCGCATCAAGTGGAGCATGGAGCCTGATTTCGCAAAAGCAAACCACCACCCCGTCATCAACATCAGCGGTTTCAAAGGCTTAGCGCCTGTCCAAATCACCGCTGAGGCCGGATCAAAAGTCACCCTCGACGCGTCTGCTACATACGACCCTGATGGCGGAAAACTCACATTCAAGTGGTGGCATTATCGGGAACCCACAGCGACGCAGTGGTTGGTTTATAGCGAGGTTGCGCAACTTGTGATCAAGAAGCTGGACGATGAGGGTAGGAAGGTCGAGGTAAGACTTCCGCCTCCGGAAAAATGCGCGGTCGAGTTCCTGAGCAAGAAGCCGGTTGCCCAAGGTCAATTGCTTCATCTGATACTTGAGGTCACGGATGATGGTACGCCGTCACTAACAAGCTACCGGAGGGTATTGATCCAGGCAACAAACAAGGAGTTGAAGGGAGGGGCAAAGAGCGCTGGTTCTATTGGCGATGGGACAAAGAAAGCGTAGCATCTCTTGCAGGAGAAAAATAGTGGTATACTTGATCGACTCGATCATAGCCAATCAAGAATTACATCTTTCTCGGTGGCGAAACTCGTGAGATGGTGAGCTTTGGGCGACTAATTCGACATCCGAGTGACATGTACGACACCACAGCGCGCGTCAAACTACTAGATTCTGAACCAACAGCGTGGGTGTGTGAGTCGCTGTTAAAAACGCGGCACGTTCATAGCGTACTGCAGACAGGAATTTGGTAGATGAAAGACCCTGGCGCCGGGCCGCTGACGTCATGACACACTGGCGCAGCGAGTTATAACCACCAGTGACAGCCATCGGTCTTGTTACTGAAGGGTTGCGCCGAACGCAGAAGGGATAACCCTACATGTTGTAGAAACTACGTCTCGCGTTCCTGTTGTCAAAACAGGTTGTCGGCTGGCCACACACGTGTAACCACGGCGATCTCGTCGATCGTGCATGACGTAGCGTATTCGCACTTGAGCTGTCATACTAGCGTTGACCCGTCAAACCAGCCTCCTGACTAGACTTATAATAACATTATCGAATTGTGTCTAGACGAAGGCGCGCCCCCAAAACAAGCACAACGAAATCGAATCGAAGCCAGTCGATTTAACGAACCAGACATGGGAGAAGTTCACGTTGGCGGCGGGCAGTGCAACGTCCCCGAACATGAGATTAAGCAGAATGCAGGCGTGTCGGCGCAAATGGCGCTCCAGGCGGGACAGAAGGCGTGGGAGCTGAGGCAAGCTGCGCATGGCGCGGGCGACGCGAAAGCAAGAGAAGAGATTCTAGCGAAGGCGATTAATAAAGAGATTGAAGCAGAGTCATTCGGAAAGGCGGCAAAATATACACAGTCGGGTGCTTTCCAAGGTCTCGCCGCTGGTGCCGGATTGGGAGTGCAGCCAGGTGTCACCATTGGAAAGCTGACCGGCGCGCTCGTTGGCGGCACAGTATCCACAGTGACTGGGCTGCTGGGAGGTGGCATTGGATCAGTCTATGGCGCGATGAGCGGCCCAATGTGGGATCTTGGACAGATGGCAAGTCAGGGGGTTCAGGGTGTTGTTGGCGACTTCCTCCCGGATGTCAAGTCAACGCCATCGCAAAAGAAAGCCCTGGAGAAGATGGTTATGCAAACCAAGGAAACGCAGGCACCATCTAAAGAAGAACTAGAACAGATGAAGAATGACGCACCGGATATGATGCCGCAGACTTGGTCGCAGTCCGCGAAAGACATGACTGCTTGGAGACCGAGCATGCCGTCGGCAGTGAAGAGTGCGGGGGCTGGAATTGCAGGAGTTGGAGCTGCGATGAACCCTTGGGGAGGTGGAGGTCAACAGCAGCAACAGCAGCAAGGCTCATCACAACCCAAGCAACAGCCTCAGAAGCAAGCCCAACAAGCGCCGAGTCAACCCAAGCAGCAGTCTAAGCCCCAGCCTCAGAAAACCTCTCAAGCAAAGCCATCGCAGCCGAAGACAAATGGCACACAACCGCCAAAGCAAGAGAAGCCACCTTCAAACGAACCAGCGAAGGAAATTCCCAAACCCCGTTCCCAACGCCCACCCACAACCCGCGGCCCCGCAAACCCCCAATCCTCAACGCAATCCACCCCGCCCTCCCAACAAAAGCAGACACCAAACACACAACAAACATCGATCAAGTCCTCGTCACAGAAATCACCATCCACGGCGAACAAATCTGCAAATGGATCTGCTCAGCCGAAACGGGTGTCGTTTAGTGATAATAAAGAGAATAACGCGCCGGCTGCGGCGGAGAAGCCGAAGAGGAAACCGAGGAAATTGGGGCAGCAGGGTGGCGCTAGTGCTGGTAGTGGAGGAGGTGGTGGTGGGAACGGCGGTGCAGCGAAGAAGGCGCCGAGGAAGTTGGAGTCTAGGAAGCCTGCTGCTGCTGCATAGATTATGGATGTTGTGGAGGACGAGAGAAAGTAGCAGGCTGGCGGAGACATTGATGTATTGAAGGACGTTTGAGGAGCAGAAGGGGTGATGTAGTCATAATAGTTGGTTCGTATGTAGGTGTTTTGTATGCGTTTTCGGCGGATAGTGTAGCGATAGAATGGGTTTAACGTGACACATACATATTTACGAACGGTTCCATGCATGTGCAAGGCTCTCGGATGGGAGCGTATTGTCAGAAATACTGTGAGGTCATTGATGTCTCCTGATGTCAGCCAGAGCATGGGCAGAATCGCGTCGACGACCCGGTGTGTACTTTTGCGCAATGTGCAAGATAGATTTGAGGCTAGAAGTATACATTGCTTTAGAAACTGACTACTTAACAAGATTTGATGATACGTATTCTGCAAAAGCATTCTTGAAACCACCACCCTTCAAGCGTACAGGCAGCCTTCGACCGGCTTCTGGACAGCTTTGTCGCTAAAAGAACAATGTCCAGCTTGATTTCTGGTACCCTCGATCGTGACGCCCCACTTCAACGGACGCTCGACAACGTCGTATAGACCCTCAGCCTTTCCACCGTTCCAGTTCTTTACATGACACGCCGCACTGATAACGGCACTGTTCGTGCCTTTGAGTGGCATCCCCGTCGGATATTTGCCAAAGCCGGCGAAAGCCAAACAGACTGCGACTAGGAGACATCCCATAATGATTGCCGCAAGGAGCGCCGAGTCTGAAAACCCCAGACCGGTCACATGATTGAACCTATCTCGCAGCGTCGGCTCTAGCACGCCATTTCTGTAAACAGCAATGGGTGCTATGAACAGTGTCTGTGATATGAACCAATGTAGCAAAGCACTTGCGATGATGAGCGGAAGACTGTATTTCCAGGGCAGGGAGAGGAAGTATGTAGAGCGCTGGGTAGAAGCTGGGACGGTGACGCGAAGTGCAGCTCGTTTATGTACGTAGCTCGCCCATTCGCGGTTCGCGAGCATCGTCGTGAAAAGCCCGTTGTAAGTGATGTAGAGAAGCGATATGGTGACCTGAGGCGCATTGGCTACAAGAACGTAGGGTATTATGGATTTGGATCCGAGGTATACATCGAGGATAAAACCTGATACCGCCAGAGTTAGCACTTTGCAACACGAGCATGCTGGAGGATTGCAAATTGGTGAAGAGTTCGAATGAATCACTTGCAGCGAACTTACGGAAATTGACGTTCCCAAAGCCATTCCAGCGACAAACTTGGTCGACTTTGAACGTGGAAGCACCTGGATCTATGCACGTTATCCCGCGACGACCAATGCTACTGTAAAGATAAAAAGCTGTAGCGATGACCGCGGAATATCTAGAGCGGGTCAGAATCTATGTTGTACCAAGAAGAGTCGGGTGCGTAGTCTTACGAAAGAAGTGAGCAAAACCAGCGCTTGCCGCCGACAACGGTGTACCAGCGAACATGATTGCCGGTGTGGTGACGATGTATCTTCCGCGCTTCCGATACCCCCAGAGCCTGTTTCATATTGTGACTAGTCATGAGACAGCAATCTTGAGTTGAACTATCCGGTTCCAGGATGAAAGTCTGGATCGCGTCGCCGATCGTAACGATCGTTTCGTTATTCATCCACCCAAGTACCATGAGTAAGAGAGCGATCTTGAGTATGTTACAAGCAATGACAACATATAAGATGCTCTGATTGAGCTGTACTTGGCACCGCTCGGGTGAGCTCTCACTCAGGCAATCTGCAAACATGTAAGTGTAACACGTAATTACCAGCCTGAAAAAACTTACATGAGAGATGAGAAACAAATCTTGGGCCGAACCACAAGTTTGTGACATTCATACCGAAGTATTTGAGCGAACTGTTCTCGATTGTGCCCCCTGTACCCCCCGAGTAGTCTTTTGCCACAACAGCGACAAGGTCGCCAGCCCTTATGAAGGACGTCTGGTAGCGATGAATGCACTCAGTGGCAGAAATGTTCTCAAACGGAGATATTCCCAGATACTGCTTGTCTAGAAATTTGTCCTGGAGATCCTGAACGTAGGGAACATACTCATCATCACCGTCTTCGACCTTCCATCCGCCCCTCGTAGTGAGGAAAGACTCTTCTATCAACGTAAAGTCGATCGCGTTCGTTGCTGTTGTCTGAAATACAACTGAATTGTATCTTGCCCTAGTCAATACATTGAAATTCAGAACATAGAGCGTATACTTACAGAAGATGCAAAGGCATGCTGCTTGTAGCGAGCAATATCCAGACAGCGAGCCTCCTCCTACTGATGTTGGGAAGATTTCTCAGACTCAAGACTCCCACATCCAGCGACTTGCCCCTCCTGTGAGCTTTGTCAATTTCTTCTCTCGTTGGAGCTACAAGTCGTTGTAAACAATAGCTTGATGCACCCAACAAGGCGCTACTCAGTACATTGACGAGTAGTTGAAGACCGGTTGTTAAACGCGATGCAAACACACATTTGCCTGTGTAGATCGTAGCAATGCCGTCGTGTGGATCACCGGCCGCAGCAGCTACTATGGCGCATATGATATTGAAGAGTAGGACAAGCGATGAGCCGATGATGGCGAGAACGAAACCGCCGCGCCAGCCGCTGAATCTGGCTTGACGTTTGT
Source organism: Alternaria triticimaculans (assembly GCF_023758025.1). Taxonomy (NCBI): domain Eukaryota; kingdom Fungi; phylum Ascomycota; class Dothideomycetes; order Pleosporales; family Pleosporaceae; genus Alternaria; species Alternaria triticimaculans. The sequence continues at coordinate 4,921,389 of NW_026055958.1, forward strand.
AAGATAATAACAGGCTGAAAGTAAACGAAGAAAAAAGGGTATTTGGAGAGGCAGTCATCTTGGAAAGTAGATCGGTGCTTGCTGAATGATGCCTGAACGGCTACGGGCCATTATGTATCCATTGCTCTTCCAACGTTGGCGTGCACTGTCGCCAACACAGCCACCATTCACCAAATACGATACAGTTCGAAGGAAGACGATGCATCCAAAAATAAGCGGTTGCTGCATTGAGTAACCACAACGTTGGTCGCAAACCTTCGTAGGGGCCAAGCACAGAGTAAGTCGTCGAAACAAAATGTACTCGGCGAGTACAGGATTGTTGATAGGTGGCCCCCAGATTGTCTTATCGGAGCACGGGCTCATGACGGCAGGTCAATAGACTTGGAAGCCTTCGACCAAGGGCCAATACCTGTTGGCTCCATTATTGCTGCATCTCTTCAATTGCGTTGACGTTGCGCGAACCGTACCTTTGGGTTTGGTACAACGAGCACTGCCCGGGCATGGGGTAATTCACCCAACCAATGGGATGTTTCGTAGGATCAACACACGTAAGCCGGCCTGCGACCCAAAAAAGTTCCGCACGTATCAATGCCGTGAAACTGCTTACCAGAGACTTTGCCACATGCATGGCAATAGGGGAAACGTTCGGATATTTGGCGTATCAAATGATCACCGTTTGATTGGCTCGATTGCGTCGGTTTTGGAGCGGCATCCGCGGTACCATCTCAAGCTTTGGCGTAAATTGGTGTGAATACCGCATCGGCAGGCTTTGCCCAGATTCATCGGCAATGCAGCCCTCTATCGACACTGCTGCCTGCGCGTTCCTCTATGCGGGTACTTCTTCGCTGCACCTTTCAGATTAATTTACAGTGCAGCACAAAAATAACCCCCACCCTCAACCCGCGCACTCACCATGGATCTTTCTCATCTCCTCTCGTCCTCGCTAGCGCCAGTGCAGGAGACTCTCATTTCGTTCCTCGGCCCGAAAGACTTTGCGACGTTGGCTGAAGTATCCACAAGCGTTCGTACTGCGCTCAGCGGCGGGCTTCCTTCATGCTACCAGAACATTGAGACAAAGCTCAAAACCTTCTTCGAGGATCCCAAGGCGTTCAGACAAGTTCAAGCCAATACCGGCGCGATCATTGGCGGTGACTTTGCCCGCAAGTTCATTGCTAACGAGCTGCAAACTCCCGTGCAAGAACTATACATCTATACACAGTACTCAGAGGTTAAGCCCTTGGACCTCCGTGCCCCAATATTCGACTTCCTGGAGCAAGAACGGTGGATCGCTGATGAGTACAACAAGACGGGCTTGGGCGTATTCCGAAAGCCGCAGGCTGAGTATGATGGATTGACCATCTGTGTCTTGGATTCGAGGGATTCTCCTCTATGCAAATTGCTCCACGCGGCTTCATCTACCGCGTCATTAAACTTTGTCACTTGGAACAGGGCATACTCTTTGTTCCCGCAGACTACCTTTATCGACAAGCAGTGTTACGTATTGCAGAACCTGCCTGCGGATAAGACCGCGGGTATGGTAAAGCGACATGGTGATTACCTTCGGGGTTTGACATGCGACGGTATCCAGACTCGATTTCTGCATTGGGATGATAAGTATACGAACCCCATTACTCGCCCTCGCCGCGTCGGCGATAAGTATACGTATACGATTGGACTTGACCCTACAGGTATCGATTGCAGCACATTAGCGATACCGCAGACTGTCGTGGAGTTATCTACCTTTAAAATCAAGCTCTGGCATTGGAGAAACAGCAATGGTGGACGTGGGCCGATCACAAGTTACGTTATGAGTGCAATTGGCGTGGATAGCGCTGTCCTCAAACAGTCCTATGTAGTCCTGCATGAAGACGAAAAAGATCAATGGGAGCCCGACCAGCCGGCACCATCTAGGCTCTTTAAGAAGACGATCCATCTTGTATGCCAGATCGGTGGCTTGACGATATTGGAGCTTGCAAAACTGCCAGAGAGCGACCGCCCGATCGAGTACAATAACATTATTAACGGGAGGTCTCGCGAGGCGTTCGGGTGGAAAAGCACCAAGGTACCAGAGACGTGGTCATACTACGACGACGACTTTATGAAGCAGCTGGGGAAGCTGTGGAGGGAGCACGAACGCGACGAGATGGAGAAGGGCGATGATCGGACTAGCCAGTAATGAGAGCGACTGGGGGCGAAGCCGGAGCAAGTCGGCGTTTCGTCGGACGAGAGCGAGGATATAGCGGTTCGTTGGATAGCGGTTAGTCGCGCGTGTGGATGAGGTATGTTTACAATAAAATGGCGTCAGTGCGAGTTAAAGAACTCGTAGACAACTTGTGGTATAATGTCAGTCATCCAGCTGAATTAGCGTCATAGATAGCGGTGGCCAGCGTGAGGCGGAAGAACAATTGGCGTTCTGAACCCAAGCCTTCCATATCTGTTTGTGTGATCGTTCGCAGTTGCCTGGAGGTTGCAGACTTCGACTTGATGATGAGTTGCCGTGCTGATGATCGTGCGCACTGGCCGATGCGGGGTTCTTTGTGACAAAGCGCGTGGATGAACCTGAGATCGGAGGTTACCGTTTGATCCTCACAACTGTGCGCAACCATACGGGGGGTAGATGGGATGAATGGGATGGCGACGCGGTGACGCGATGTGAGGTGCTGAAGCGAGGAGTCGCTTCCGTAAAGAGGAGAATGTTGTCAGCCAAGCCGCTAATGTCCGAATGCGGTTGTGACGCGTTCAGTCGCGCCGTCGACGCGTCGGAACTTCATCAGCAACACGCCGCTCTCTACCACCAATGCATTCGCACCGCCCTTCGCTAGCACGCACATCATACGCAGGGCGCTCTCGATACCTCCAGAATGCTTAACGTGCTCTTCAATCACTGTCTTGAGAGTTCCCAATTCACTGTCAACGAACTACTGATGGACAGCAACCAAGGAAGGACCCGTTTCACAATGCCGCCTTTTGTGAAACTTGCGCACCAGTGCTATCACGGTTCCAATGGGTGACAGAAGCTCTTGCAGAACAATTGAGCCATTCTTTTACATACTTTGCGACAGTATTGAAGTCTTATCCTGGAACACTCGTATCTATCGCTTGAATCGTCTCCAGCCGACGTTGGTATCAGTTTTGTACTTGCAGTCATCATAGTCTCACAGCGTACAAGACTTTTCCCATGGATTCTCTCGGCAGGAAGCAAACATGCAAGCACATAGCCCTCGAGTCAACTGTGCTATCGCGATGCTTCAAGTAGCAAACTTGCGAAGATGATGAGATTCACTCAGCGGAAGCGCCTCGACAGGTTAAAAGCATGTGTGAGATTTTCCTTTCCACCCATCACCAGCTTACAACCTTCCAAGCTCTTAACCAGTCACTCTTTTCAACTCGACCGATCGGAATCCGGGTGATACTCGCAACCTCTCTCGACACATCGACCCTGTCCACCGAAGGCATTATGTCTCAAGACCACTACCAGGACAATAACAGTTCTCCTGACTACATCGACGACATTCTCAACATGAGCTCTCAAGACCTGCAACTCCTCTATGAAGCTCAATTCCCAACAACTATGGATAACGAGGGCACAATGCTGTCTGCCAATGGCGACCCTGTGTATTTTGCTCAACCTGGCATTCAAGATTATGGCATAGGGAACTATCAGCCGAATGATGTTCCTCTATCTGCACTTGACGATGGTCAGTATCAAAATGGCTTCAATGGCTACAGCCAACCGATGCTCGAGCAGTCTTCACCCCAGCATTATGCAGGCACCCCACCTCCTCGTTATTTATCCATAGAGCCTGTCAGTGCTACGAATACGCCAACACATTTGGTGGGCGTACACTCGCCATTCGACCCCTGTTACAGTTACATGACACCCAGCCCATCGGCACCCTCTCCAGCTACTGCAATAGCTCTAGTTCAACCCAAGTTTTTTGGACTTTCGTTTCGGAATCTGGCAGAAGCGAAGGATAGCATGCTTAACCGCTATATCGAAAACGACTGGGTGCCGCCTGCCAATGACAGCACTATTCCGACTACTGACGAAGACCGAGCTGGACACGTCGCTGAGCTACTAGCAGCAATGAAAGACACTTCTGCCTGCCCAGACAACCAAGACAAGGACCGATTTGCGAAACGATTGACTCCAGGTGCCAAAAAGGCGATTTATGAAGACCAGATGGAGAAGGTGTGCTGGCAGCTAGTTGACACCACTGAAAAACTACATTTCTTCGGCCCGAAATCGTTCTCCATCTACGATACGACGCCACTGCAGACGATGTACAAATCCCGCAACCTTACTTTTGGTGAGCGTATAGATAGTCTCTGTGAGCTCTTACGGCTTTCCAAGGGTCGCTGCTTCTCGCTGCTCAAGGGTGAGAATCTTGAAACTACTGTGGGTGCGGCTCCCGATAAAATTACGGGCACAATCCTGAACAATGAACAGAATGGAAATCGCCAGAAGTATATCGCAGAAGGTCGAACGAGGGTGAAAGAGAAGAAGGCTACGACGTCACCGGAAGATCAAGCCTCAGTCACGGACGGTGATAAGGAACTCGAGTCAGGTGTCGCAATGAGCCTGCCTTCGAACGACCTTGAGGAAGAGTTGGATCTAGATGTCGCGACGAGCCTGCAATCATCAGAGCCTCTGCCATCTGCCAATGTTGAAACGAGTATTGTCGGTGGCTTCCAATCGAACAATACACAGACCGTCTTACAGTACGCGGGCGACAATGGCGGGCAGTACGAGAACAATCAGCATGTCACTGGGAACTCTTACCATCATGGCCCTCAACCTGTCTTCCATCACGCTCTTCCCTCGCCTGGGATGCTATCACCGAGCATGCGTTCGTCGAACATGCTTTCGCCATCCGCCTCGTATGCCCCGACTCCAACACCGTCGATGCACGGAATCTATTCCCCAAGCACGCAGCCATCGCCGGTGACACCCTGGACACCGTCGCCGTCTTATATGCCGCACATGACCCAAGGCTATTCGCACACTCCATACCAACACCCATTTGCCATTCCTAGACCCAATCGAGTGTTGAAACGCAATGCCGAAGACGCGCAGCTCAGCATGGGTCCATACGCACCCGTTCAGCGCCCACGCTTTGATGACCAAGAGACCTACTGGCAATGAGCCCGGGCCTATTGCGGAGGACGATGAAGCTGTAAGATACTGGTGTGATTGTAGCTGGTTCGTATGACTGCAGTCTATAGCTAGAGGGTTTAATATGGGATACCAGGATAATGAATGGAAATCGGACACGGCCAAATTTATTCTTCTCTGCCCCAAACATGTGAAATAAGCATGCCATCATCGCCTGCTTAATCTACCAAGAGCTTTCAGCCTGACCCGCCTTTACACTTCTCTCGAGCCAGTCCCTCAACTCATTCATGAGTCCACATTTCCCTTTCTCCACAAACTCCAAAAGAGTTCTGGCACTCTCCGCTGGGAGAAGCACCTTGTATGTGTCGATAGCCCCGGTCTTCTTGTGCTCTTCCGGCAGTAGTTCTCTCACTATCATACTGAACCAGACTAGGCACTTGTTAGTGTGAATTGACAGCGTCACGGAGATGAGTTGACATACAAATCCTCTGGTATTCCCGGTCCTTCCAATCTGCAATGCCCTTCGTATTCTCTAGGTCTGACCCGGCGCCCAATATAAGACTATCCATTTTTGGCCCATCGTCCGTTTTCCCCTTCGTATTGCGAATCGTTGTTAGACGGCTTATATTCGGCGGTTTGATCCAGTCGAATAAAGGCTCCTTTTCAGGGTTTTGTTCGAGGTTTTTGCTGTATTTGTATACAGCGTTGTCCTCTTCCTCGACCTTCCAGCCAAATCTGTGTTCACAGTTCCACTGGGCGAGAAAATCGGTCGTGCAGGATGGGAGTATCGTTCCGTTCCACACAACACATCCGACCACGAAAAACCTTCGACGTTCATCGTCAAGTTTGGCGTCGGGGTTAACCAGTGCCAGTCGAGGGTTTCCTTTAGCTTGCTCCAAGAATAACGGTGGCGGGTTGAGCTCGGACAATGCCTTATAGGCAATACCCCAAGGCTTACTCATATCCAGCTCATCCGGGTTTTGGGGTTGATATTCGAATTTATCTCCATCGTATTCTACAAGCATTGTGTAGAGAGCCTAGAGGAGGCAGGATGTATTTTCTCGTAGTGTTGTATAAGTGAGAAAGATCCAAGCATTGCTGAGCACAATTTATACTCCAAAGAGTATGAGCAATCATATAACATGACTGGATTGCCTCTGTTTGCCGTGAGTCGTGTTGTCCGGCAAATACCTACGAGGTGAGTGATCTGTCTTCATTGAAGAGGTTCGACGTCGCGGTAGTCTTCGCATGGCCTGGCGCACTGGGGTGGGTGAGGAGCGCTTCCAGGAGAAGGCGCACGTATGATACCGAAAGTGGGATACTCAACGCCATGAGTTACCCATCCATCTCGTTGTTGTCCTCACTCTTCTTTCCCGACATCGCCTCTAGCCCACTCGGGTCCCTGCCCTTCTTCCTGGTCTTTCGCCAACTTCTTCTCGAGCTCCAGCCTCGCCTTCTCGCCAAACTTCTTCTCCCACTCCTTGTCTCGCTCTTTCTGCGGCGCGGCGAACTGCGTACTCAGACCACCTCGACTCTTGACTTGCATCTTCTTCTCTGCAGCCTCGTTCTGCTTCAACTGCTCCTCGGCGCTTTGGATCCTGCGCTTGAGGCTGATCTCAAACATGTCCCTTCCTTTGTGCCTCCCTTTGAGCCCGTTGTCGTCCTTGTCAAAGTAGACGGCCCAGCGCAGCCCTTCCTTGCCCCACGGTGTGTCCGGGTCTTCATCGGCGCCATCCCATTCGTCGATGGCCATGAAGCCCTCCCAGCCTTCGAATGTGAGGTGCGTCTCGTCTTCGGTCCAGTCCCAAACGCCGACATGGTGCATGATGCTGCCGGTGCGATTCGAGTAGCGTAGCTCGTACGTCTTCTTGTCGCAATAAACCCAGTTCAGCATCGGCGGGTCGTCGCTGATTGTGGTAACCAATCCTCTCTCCGGCGGACTCCTGTCTTCATCTGGATATGCAATGTAAAAGCCCGCAAATGGATGCAGAGGCTCTCTTCCTTCCCCATCCACTCCATCCGGCCACATGGGCTTGTTATCCGCATCTCTCGGCACGACCCAGACTTTGTCGTGGCGCACGACGAGGATGCCATTGTCAATTTCTTCTTTCGCGATCGGATCGGGGTCGTCGCAGGCTACGAGGCAGTTGAATTTCCACATGCGCGATTCGTTGGCAGCTTCTTCGTTCTGCTTCTTTTGGTGCTCGACACCTTGCGCGACGCCGGTTACGACGGGGATGGCGACGACGCAGCCGCCGAGGAAGATACTGAGAGGAAGCGCCATTTTGGAGTATGCGGTCGAGGGGTGCGATATAGGATTCAGGGCGGTGGCATCGTGGGGGACTGGAAGAATGCACGCGATGCACTTCAGTCCACGCGAGGTGGGATGCGAAATCGCGCTGCGTCATGATCGGCGGTGACCTTTCCGCAAATAGTCTAGTGCGTCCTCCCGTCGCTGCCGCGGTGCATCTAACTTCGCGGATTGACACCTTCTCAACTTGATGTAACCTCCACAGTCAGCGCCAAATTTTATCTTCGTCTCCAGATCAAATTGTATTGTTTGCGCCTGCTCGGTGTACGCGCGCTCCACAAGACCGCCATGACCAACCCCAGCTTGCAGTTGGCTCAAAGCGCAGAGAATTCAACACATCCTAGTTGCTTGTTGACCAAAAGAGATTCATGATGAGAACTATGGTACGTCCTCGTTGTTGCGTTGTATTCATTAGCTACGACAGTAAATGCAGCGAGTCTGGTTGGTCGGCTGCGCCCACTCATCCAGCCGACCAGAGTTCAGGATGGATAGTCGCGTAGAGTCAGAGGTCCCTTTTATACCATGGAGTAAACCGTAGATTCTGGTAGGTTTGCTGCTCATATAAGATACTTTTCTGTTCTCATTCAAACTCCATCTTCCCATCTCATCCCATCAACATCTTCTCCAACAAAATGTTTCATCTTCTGCTTGCAAACGTCGCCGACGCACTTTGCATGCACCCAGATCACCTGGGCGAGGATTCCACTCCGCAATACATACCGTCATCGTATCTGGCTTTGAAATATCGCAAAGCATCCAGCAAGCCTGTTCGAACTGGCCGTCCACTCCGGTCGAGTGTCCCAAGAACTCTACACCGAGCGAGAAGCCCATCGCCATGCCCATTCACCCACCAGCCACTAGCGCGAGAACTGGAGCAGTTTCCGGCATATGAAGAAAATGACGGCGACTGGGAAGAGTGGAAGTAGAATAATGGAAAGATCACAGTTAATGATCATGACGTCGGCCACTGCATTCGACACTGTGAGCGTCGCATATGCCACGACATCACCTCCAAAAACAAAAAGCGCAATATTGAGCCCAAAGTATGCAGATGTTGCAGGCAACTTCCCATCCTCGAAAATACCAGTTCCAGACAAGAAAGGATTTCGCGTCTTCGACTCCAAGATATCCTGACAGCCCAAAGAGCATACGAGATGACCGGTCATAACGAGACGATTACCCTGAAGTTGGAGTCCGCCACCGCCTTAGTCAAAAAGATGAGAAGCATGGGATATCTCGATATTACAAAATATCTCCGCGGATCCAAGCACTTCACAAGGAGCACCACACTTTACCCCGCTCAATACCTCGCCGCCACCCGCGCAGCTAACATCCTCATCTCCAAACTCCTTAACTACCTCTCAATCACGCTATCGCCCCTCGAGAACCAAACCCGCACTCTCACCGTCGCGGATCTAGTGAAAGAGATGACGGAAGATATGCGTCTGGACATCTTCTGGTGGGTATCGGAATGGTGTTTCCGCAACCAGGTCGAAAGAAGCGATAATGTTGTGGAGAGAGCATGGAAATTGAAAGGGTGCTTTGGCTTGGCGAGAAGGACTTGGATTAAGGGAACGATGAGCAGAGGAGTTGAGGTGCTATTTGAAAGGATGGAAGGGATTGTGGAGATGGTAGTTGCGGTGCTGTTGTGGTGGGATAAGGAGATGAGGACGGAGAGAATGAAGAAGGCCTGGTGGGAGTTTGAGAGCTGTGGGAGTGAGGAAAGCAGCGAGAGTGGAGAGAGCAGCGACAGTGAGGAGAGCTGTGATTTTACCTGGAGTTAGTGTACTTGATGTCTCGTACGCCGGATCAGTACCGTCACAAGCAATCAAAGAGTGAAAGCTCCCGTGTGCATCCACCACCATCAATCCGTGGTCGAGCAAACCCGAACACAGCGCTCAATGCACACTTCATATGCGCACAACGTCCCTTTTCAGACGACCAAAACTATCTCAACCAGAACCATTGTATTTCACTCCCTCTCCCGAGCAAACACCAATCAAGCATCCTTTCACCCGCAATCATGAAGTTCACAGAAACCGACTTCCTGTCCACATCCCCAACACCACCCCCACCTCCACGCTCCCACCTCCGCATCAAGATCCCCTCCTACAGCCTGCGCCTCCCCGTCGCCCCACCATCCCCCCTCTTCGACGGTATAAACCAAGACACAAACACCCACCGCTTCCCCGCCTTCCAAGACGTCCTCAACATCCGCAAGAGCGTGCCGCCACCAGAACCGCACTGTACACTCCACTGTAACCACGGAGTCTGTGTGAAGCAGATGGTAGAAGAGTTTGGTAGCACGCTATGTCAGTGTGTTTTAGAGGAGGAAGAGGAGTGGAGTGTGGAGTGGTATCGGCCTGCTATGGAGCTTGAGGAACTGGATTTGATGTCTATTGCTCAGAACACCGAGAAGTTTAGTCCGGCGCAGGAAATTGATATCTATATCGAAGACGCTATGAGGGTGGTCGCGTATCTGGAACCGCGCGCTTTGGCTCGTGCGATGGACGACGGGAGTCTAAGGCGCGCTATGCTGGCTGATTTTGGCCAGGATGAAGAAGTCACGACGCGCGATGCGGTTCATCGGTTCTTCTATTTGATGCGGGTATACTTCGATCGTACAGTCCATGCACCAGGTCACCGCGTCGTCACGATTGAGCAGCTGCGATGCGAGTTGGACGTGTATGTTTGGACGCTACTAGATGAGTGGGTCATGAAGCATTGCGACCGGGAGACGCGGCGTTTGTTGCTGAAGCATAACGGCCCGGAGTGCATTTTGGCAGCCACGTTTGGTGCTCCGGCGGAGGTGCTGGAGCTGTGGTATAAGTGTGTTGAAGATATTGTTGGGGTACTGATATGGCGGGATGAGGAGGTCAGGTGGCGGAGACTTGAAGGTGTGATTGGGTTTTGTGTTGTGTTGATCATGTTGTTCTTATTATTCAGTATTATGCTTTGGGGAAGTTTGGTGTCGCATGTCTGATGGCGGTAAGGCTGAGTCAAAGAGGAGAGTTCTTAGTATCAGCATTTAGTTATCAGGGCTCTACACCAAACCGCTCTTTGGAGGTCGATTCGATTGCGGCGTATCATCCCATTCATTTCAAATACATGAGCTCGTTTTTCCACGTACTCAGCATGGGGCAAATCGCTATCTGCATGTGCATATGCTGAAACGAGTAGGCCTTCATCAGCCCAATAAAATGCAAACACGCAGCAATCACCACAGCGATGTGGGAGATCTGGTGCGATGAGAGCCACAGGTCAAATTTGCCTTGCTTCCAACACTCTGGGAATTGCATCTGTCTTCTGTTAGTCCAGCTATCGTTGTGCGTTGCAAGGCACGACTACATACCATAAAAGGACCCACACTAGCCAGGCAGACGAAGCCGCAAGCCAACCCCCATCGTAAGCCTGCCATTTCGTCCATTCGTTCCCAACCATACAATTGAATACCCCTCCACAGCGGAAAAATACCAGCGGCGGCAAAAGCGACGAAAAGCGGAACTACAAGGGCCTGTGCCCAAGACTTGGAAGCCATAGGCGAAGCGAAGAAGAGTAGCATGATAGCGCCAAAAGCCGTGAACTATATTTCATGTCAGCAGCTTCCAACGCACGTCGTAGCACCACATCAACTTACAATAAACATATAGGTGCGCATGAGCTCTACCTCGCAGGTAAACGTGTAGTATAGCGTCGCAATCAAACTGCCCCAGATAAGACACGTGATGCCCGCAAAATCCAACTGCTTGCCAGCCGTCGCCACAGATTCTGAATGGTCGAGGACGATATAGTACGTGACGGAGAACGACATGCACAGTACCACACCGCCGAGGAATGCAGAAAATGCCAGTAAATCACCGTTGCGTGGGGAGGGGAACCACTGTTTTGGGCCGCCTAGTTGCGGTAGGTTGTAGGTGGTGAGAAGCAAAACAATGACTAAGAAGAGTAGGTGGGTGTAGATGTTTCCGGTCTCGTTATGGAGGTATGTGAGGCTTTTGATGGATTGGCGGTATGAATTGCGGGCGGAACGGTATTTGGTGACGATGTATTGGTTTTCTTGGCGCCATCCTGGTAATTGTCCGTAGTTGACGAGCGGATTCTCGATGGAAGGATCGTGCTTTTGCCCTACAGCGGTATTTTCTGGTCCTGATGACATCTTCTCGTTTTGATCGCGCATATTGTTCTTGGTGATAGTAATCTGGGCGATGTACTGCTGCAACTTCGAGCAGTCGTAGCTATAATAACTGATATGACCCACATCTTCTCGCAGATGACGTCTGCCACGATGCTGCTAAAACAGGTACAATAATTGGCGTCACCTTGGCTAAACGTTGACAACTTCTTGGAGTGTACTCCGGAGTACTCCCAATGGTAGCACTCTCGACTTGTAGTCGCATTTGAAGGCGAAGTAGCCGGCTGCTCGGCAGTCTTAGGTTTGCTTAGCTCAATGTTCGACTGGTAGACTACCATTAGGCCAAATCTGGGGATGCAGTTTGCTTGGCGCACGATTAGGCCTCTGGAAACCGTTGGGCGGGAATCCATAGCGTTGCCGCAATTCCGTCGTTCCAAGACTCTGGAAGTCTAGAACTTCATTCTCGGCGTATTGACTGATCTTTGGATGGAGGAATGTGTGCTTGCTGGAGCCCGAAACCGACTTTCATCTGGTTGAGTTGTGAGGATACGTCTCCATATGATGTTGCAACGCCACCAAGTGCAAAGGTATCAGTGCCTTGCCGGGTTTGTATTGCTAGACTATGTCGAGTAAGTGTGACCCCAGAGCTTTGATCTGTTCGCTTTCGCGTTGCTCAATCGTCTGCCCCGCTGCATTTCGAATGTCAGAAACATTGGCTAAATGCCAGGTAGTGTTATTGGAAGTGACTAGATACCAGATCCTGGACGATACGAGGCGCAGAAACAATATTCGTATTATCTCGGTGACTACAGATTAGAATGTGCCACGACGGAGAGTCGCAAGTCCATCCAGACGCCGCCGACTCCGATCTTGACCCCACTTCATGATCGAAGGCGAGCTAGCCTAGAACCGCATCCTGCACTTCTCTCTAATCTTCGAACAAAGAACCATGTACTTGCTAAAGCCCGTAACCTCCAAACATTAGTCCCCTAAATGCTTCGTTATATCTTACTTCGCTTTCCTAGATCTTGCGAACTACTTCTTCTTCCGTTTCAGAAGACCAAAGCAAAGCCTCTCTTAATAGCTCTATAGGTGCAACCATAAAGCTGTCTATATATTTATCGCGATACTCTATTTTGTTCCACTTATCTGTTAAGACGTTACTATCTAACTAGTTTAAAAGCAACGCTGCGCGACTATAGTGCCCGTGTAAGTCTACTACTTGTACTATAGTACCTTGTTTTAGCTAAGAGCTAAAACCTAGTCTTATAAAAGTACTTATAGTTATATACTTTTACTACTACTTTTTTTTTCTTTTCTCTTCTTATACTAAGTTAAAAAGTTTTTAAATTTTACTTAGTATATAAGCTAAGTTAAGATATTTTTTTTTATATTTACTAAACTTACTAGTACTTAATAAGTCTACTAGCTTTACTAGTTAAGTTTAAAAAAAGTTAATTAAGTCTTAATTATTAAAAGCTAAAGTATTAGTTAGTTTAGTATAGCGCTTTAAGTAGTATATAAGTACTATTTAAAATACTATAGTATACTTTAGTAATAAAATATATAAGCTAAGCTTTTAGCTTTAGCTTTAGCTTAAAAAAATTATTATTATAAGTATTTTTAGTAAATATAGTACTTATTTTTTTTTTTATAGTTAATAAGTAATTAATTATAGTACTACTAGCTACTTTATAGTTAAAAAGTAAAATAGTAAAGTTATTAAAAATAGTTATAGCTAAGTATATAATAAATAAAAAAAAGATTAGTTTAGTATATTACTTTTATACTTACTACTACTTATATAACTATAATATAGCTAGAAAAGTACTATAGTTTATAAAAATATACTTAAAGTACTATTAACTAAACTATAGTTTTACTTTATAAAAAAAAAATAGTTTATATACTTAAATATTAAGGTTAGAATAGGCTAGAATAGACGCAGTAGTAGTAGTACTATAGTATGTTTGTCTAGTAGTATAACAAATCTTAGGGTTGCAGTCGATCGGGCCCAATGCATTCTCTTCATGGCGAATTAGTATAATTCAGCCGGTTCATAGAATTTGAGACCTGTCTGCACTTTGACGACTGCCGCATTCCAGTGTTCCAGAAGAGAGCCAGTTTGTTTGTGAAGTGTTTCGAGAAGCTGGACAAGACGAATGCCTTCGATGTCGTGGATGCGCTCGAGAAGTCTCAGGGTGGGTTCCTCTTGTGCCTGTACCGCGTAAACACCGATAGTCTGACAAGGTGGTTGTGTGGCAAATGTTGAGCCCAGGCATCGGCGAAGACCTAAGACGTCTACATCTGGGCCTAGTAGCAGGTTTGCTGTGGGTGCATTCGTTCTAAGGGAGACCTCATACCTGCCTCGCTGCATCTGGAACCGCTCTCCGAAGATATCGGCGACGCAGGGTGCGAGTTGGAATTGGGTGAAGTCCAGCCATTGCGGTACCGGTAAGCTGGTATTATCGTACTGTATGCCATACGGAGATGGCATTGCCGGGGCCCAGAAACGCGCATATTGGGTATGAAGAAGATCTATAGTCTTCACCGTCAATGCTATAGCCTGGGACAGGCGGGCAGGTGCATATAGTAGTCCGAAGCCTGGACCATCAAGCCCGCAGACCTTTTCTGCGCAGTTCTCGAGTTCTTCGAAGCTGGGCTGTAACCACGCTGGGGTCTTTCCAGAAATCTGAGCGTCGCCATATTCTACAGGATCGTACAGGCGGCGGTTGTGGTTGTCAGATTGGAAAATGTGTTCGATAGTGCCGTGCCACGAGCTTGACACCCTCCAAGCACCCAATCGACTGTAGACGTCCAACCGACAGAGAATGTTCTCACGCAGTTCAGCAATCCCAAAGGTGCGTTTCGCTGCAGGTTGCGCGACTGCTGCACTGATTTGCGCGGTAGGCGAAGATGATTCTGCCTGAGCCGCAGTCGAATCATTTGCAACGTAAGAAAATTCCGCCTTTCGTCGATTAGTGAAGGCGATTATCTTGTCCTTCCATGACTGTATCTTCCGCATCTTGTGGGGTTGCCATCTTTTGTTGCCTTGCAGGCGCAGATTTTCATATGTACGACTCCATCGAACAAAGTGGGCTCGCTCCTCAGGCGTGATGTTTGAGATGTCGTCTTCGGTAATCCATTCGAGGATGAGCTCTTCATCCGATCGTGTGCCCTATGGAAGTTCGAGAGCTGCGTCTCTCATCATCTTGGTGTGGTGGTGATGATGATGATGATGATGATGATGGTGGCTATGGATTATTGTACGGGCGTTGCAGATATCTCTTCAGCGGTGCTGATGTATAATGTTGCAGCCTGGAGTGGGGTAATAAAGCAAGATCATCGTTTGCGCGACGCATGCCTGGGTACCACTAATATATGGACCGCATTTGGTAAATAGAGTGTGCGCCTTTGACTCAGACTGCTGTCTGGTACTGGTTCGGGCTGGTCATTGAGATTTTGCTTTGGTATACGGTATGATTGCGACCGCATTTGGTAAATGGCGATACAGCGACAATTGACCCATGGCTACGGCGTTCCGAATAGTCTTAGTTGGCTGTATGTGGATTTAGATTGGAGCGCGGTCTCGGCGTCGGCGGGTGGAAGAGAGGTGCAGAAGGCGCTTGGACGATGCGATGACATAATCTCGCGTAACCCGCACTAGATCTAATCTAGATTTGCACGTGTTTCGCTGGTCTCGCAGCAGCCGAGACTACGGCGAGTGGTGTGATACTTGGCATTGAAGTGCATCGATTCTCCAAACATTACTCACTAAGCACATAGACTTCAGCGAGCCCACCTTTTCCGTCTGGTTGAGGTGACGCAGCAGTAGTAGCAATTTCTATAGCAAGAAAAACAACGAATTAATGGCATGACGAGCTATATGCTCCACAAAGAATCATCAGCAGAAGTATCGGGTATCCACTCCGCCCAACACTCACTGCTGGTGTCGACATATTGCTCTGCGATATCCAAAGTCTTCCATTCGTTTCCCAACATCCTCATACCCATCAGCAACGGCCGTTGGCTCACATGCTTGGAGAGATTGGGATTTTCATCCATGTCGTGATGATCGAGCGTGAGTATAAAGTGCGGACGGGCACCGGCTGTGAATGCACGCCGTCTTGGATATGATAGCTGCAGTACGCTAGGAGGCAGGGTGGCCAAGTTCTCTCGCATACGCTCGACTTGTTCCCTCCAATCCAATAGTACGGTCGCCGCATGTGCGTTTAGTATACTTGTTAGATGGGATAGACGTATTCCGTCCTTGTTGTAAATGCGGGCCACTAGCTTATTAATGTGTGCAGTCCCCTCCAGCCACTGATCACTCGGAGTGTAAATGCCGATGCAACTACACGGTGGGTCGGTGACAAAGTGCGATCCTATATGGGAGTACAAGGGTCCAAGCGGGAGGTTGAGCGGGTGAAGGAGGCCTCCAGTGGGAGCATTGGTGTTTAAGTAAATGTGACAGCGACCACGATATGTCTCGAATCCGCCGGTGTATAGGCGCTCCAGACACGGATGCAACCTGAACTGCGTGAAGTCCAGCCACTGCGGCTGCGGTTTGAAGTCGTCGTCCCGGGTAGGGTTAATGTCCCAAGCCACGCGATATGCGTAGCGCACGCGTTCTGCGACGGATGGCTTGAGCATATGCGATTGAGTAAGCCGAGCGGGTGCGTACGTCCAAATGTTCCATCCATTTGTATCCAGGAGAATCAAACACATTGCGTGGACCTTTTCCTCGAAAGCAAGTAGCTCTTCGGGGGTTACATGAAGGTTGTCATTGTTAGTCGAACACACATCGGAGTATTCGACCGGGTTCTGATGTGGTGTATCTTCGAAGGGGTCCTGGAGAATGCGCTTCACAGTCGCTCGCCATAGCGTACAGACTTGGCCGGCGTGCAGTTGGGTCTGAAGGTCCGCGCTGTATAAGATCTGCTCGACCAGTTCCGCTATGTTCAAAACGCGGTGAGCAGCGGATGCAGTCGACGATGGATTCCGACCATGTTCATTACTCGGATCTGAAGTTGAAGGCGACGGCCCTGAAGCAACTGGGTATCTGGCAAGCTGTGCATCGACTAGAGCCACAAGGGAATCCTTCCAAGCATGCCACCTACGCACAGACGTGAGATTGATGTTTCTAGCTGCCGCGTCCAAAAAGAGGCTACGCCTTTCGCTCAAACTAGGGCCAGATGTCGCGCTGTACTCGGGGCTCTCAAAATAGGCTGCCGCGTCAAGCAATCGGGCTCGTAGTTCCAGAGGAATGGGCGATGGAGAAATTAGGGTAGAAATGGCCAATGGATTAAATGGGGTAGTGGTCAATGGAGCCTCGATGCCAAACCATTTGAGCAAAAGATTGTTTTCCGTAGCAGCATCGCTTGCCTGTGGGGGCAGGGTGGTGTCTGCCATTCTAAGTGTGAGCTAGAGGGTGATGTCAGGTTGTCGGTGGGTCGCGCGGCGCTACCTCGGCCCCACGCTGACTAATCCACTAGCCGGAGCTCGAACAAAACTCTCCGCGCCGCCGCCACCCTCTCTTCTTTTCCATATAGAAAGTTGCACCCACGAAATTTGACCTCACTCTTTGTTCCTCTACAAGATTGAAGTTGACATAAGCTGGGGAGAACGAACATCTTTGCCCCCAAGAACTGCCTGCCCCTACCGAATGGGCTGTCGGTCCCGTGGCTCCGAGACATTCCCATAAGAAATTTTCATCATTGCGACGTCTCCCTTCGCCTCGAACGATACCGACACGTATACGCACGAGTGACACGATGGATGCTTAAGCGCGACCAAGGCGGTAGACGTGATCGCTTTGGAAGCGCTGTACAATAAGATGGCCCGTAAGACCAAGGCGATTGACCACATGGTCAATCGCATGAGCAAAGTGCGGCTGGTGGATGAGCGCGCTGCCCCGCCGCCCGATGTTCAAGACGATGCGCAGGAAGATGACAAGAAAGCTGTGAAGCGCCAGCCCTTCCGCTTCTTCGATCTGCCATCCGAGCTGCGACTGCGCATCTACGAAGAGCTTCTGGTCTTCCCTAAGACCATCGACCTCGACCCTACGAATTACCGCACCGTCGCCCCCGCCCTCCGCCTCTTCCTCGTCGACCATCGCATGCACGACGAAGCGTCGCGCGTCTTCTACGGTCGCAACACCTTCCGCGTGTTCCCCATCCACGGCCGCTACATAAACCGCAAACACCCGCTTCTTGCATGGTTCCCTCGCAAATACCGCGCGCTCCTTACGCGCCTAGAGCTGCGACTGGGGCCGGGCTTCACGAAACCGCCGAAATGCTGGGTCGTGGATAGCCGGCTCGGTCTGGCGGCGGTGAAGAAGGTGTACAAACTGAAAATCTTTGTAGAGATCGACCCGGCGTCGAACGAGGTCTTTGAGGGCTGGCGCGTGGGAAACAACTTCTATACCGAGTACTGCGTCGGGCTGCTGAGAGGCTTGCTCGCGCAGGTGCCGTCGATTGATGACGTCGAGTTTGACGCATATCCAAGCGTGTCCAAGGACAGCCCGCTGCTGAAGGGCCTGGTAGAAGAGACCAAGCTCAATCAGAAGCGCGTTGCCTGGGGCCCTGAGAGGGGCTGGGACAAGATTGTGGAGGTTGACTTGGCCAGCGTGTTGCAGAAGATGGGGCTTGGAGCTCAATGAAATGAGTCTGTCCCGTAGCATTCGCGATGTCATGCTATGCGCTGCACACTTCGCGTCACTTATGTATATTCATGTATCATTCTTTGGTTCTTGATACTCATACCCAAGGTTACTTGTCCAGTTTGCTCTTTCCCTTTCTAGTCGCTGTAACAATGTTCGGGAATGGGGTGTGGCGTTCAGCCGTGCCTGCCCAAATGGGTGTGAGAAGTCGGCCCCGCTCTCAGCCTGCGTACAACACCTGTTCTGGCCCCGTAACCTCGTCGTTCCCCACAAAATCACTATGCTGATCACACACAACAGCCTTGCCTCTGTCGGAGCACGATGCAGGAAGGACCTGGCAAAGATCAAGTTGCAGACTACGGACCAGCGTCACACGCCGCGCACACCCCTCACACCACCATGTCTGCGCCCGCCCACGCCGTAACGGACGACACTTACGTATACGCACTCTCCGACCAGAGTGATCCCGATCAGTCCTCGCAGAAGCCGCCTCCTTCTTGACACCAATAATACGGCGCGACTTGATAAGGAAACCGACACGGGTGTTCGGTCCTCGCATTCGCTTGGCATACCAACGCATCCTCTTCACGTACAAAGAGAATGTTTGTAATATGAACGTCACATTCAACTCTCATCACGTAGACTCTCCTGACTTCACTGCGCGCACGGATGTTGTCGTCAGCTGCGGTCGCTTGCCGTATATATTGGCGTGCGTCCTAGACTTCGAACCTCCTCCATTATATCCCCTGCTTCTTCTGTCAAAGCCATTACTCCTTCATAACCCCAACAACTACCAGAAGTGTACGTAGTCAAAGACATGAGCGCGACAAACGGCGATTCCGCTTCCGCGATACCTGGCCAAACCATGTCGATGCAGTCACACCCCATCAACCCAGAGGCACCGTCTCTCTTGACAACAATACCAGGCGAAGTCCGCAATGCTATCTTCGAGGCTCTATTCGAGTTAGGCCATCCCATTACAATCTCCCGCGATCGGTATGCGTACGGCGACTCCTCATGTTACCAGTCGGGAGACGTACGTGGCATCGCGCTACTTCGAACATGCCGTCAAATCCACGAGGAAGTTATTGGTATTCTCTACAGTCGGAATATCTTCTGTGTAAGTCTGGCGGACGACCCCTACATTACTGATCCAATTCCATGGGCAATGGCCTGGCTCGACGATATTGGGATACAGTCTTCCTCTGTTCGACATCTTCAAACTCACATCTACAACGTATTCCACGGTCGAGATGATGTCATCAATATATCACCTATACTACATCAAGTATGGGAGCCTGATCATGCGGCTTTGAAGGTTGAACTTCTCCCTAGATGGTATCCGGAATGGGACCCACCAGGTGACGATCTTAACAGAACAGCCGAGATAAACGCTGTCTCATGTAACAGGCAGATGGCTACAATCATTGATGATCCGTCAGGAATGATCAAAAGGTTCTGTTCCGTGCCTTCATTACTGCGAGAAGTTTGCCTGAACTTCCTGGACCACCATGCTCACCTTCATTACTATGAATCAACTTACAGCGGCGACCGCCCGCTAGCTATGGACATTATTGATATAGTCGACAACGGTGCAGAGAGTAGATTTTCGAAAAGAACACCGATTACGGACATCAAACGCATCATGTCGTCCTACGAAATTCGAAACTCTATCTTGACCATGGCGTTGTGTCCAGACGAGGAAATTATCTTTGACCTCACAAACCGGACAACAAACGTGGATGTGGCCCACATCGCATCGGTCACTACTTGCTTGACTGGTACACACGAGGTCGGTTTCCGGGAAAGAGCGTTTAGTGTCACATTGACAAGTACGAGTACCCTGGCAGCTTTCACCGCTGAACTAAAGATACTCCGCGGACTGCCTCTCGGAAACCCTATGAACATAATCATTCGCTACTATCTGGACAACACTGCCTCCTTGGACGAGGTACGGCTCGATGCTCTCGCGCTTTTGCATGCGACGGGGTGTCGCTACCTATCAAAGCCCGTGTGCATCGAAGTCTACCGCAAATCTGGCACTGCCCCAATCAACAGCTACACTATATCTCTTGAGGATATACGACAGAGCATCCTTCTCTTCATGTACCAGATCTTCAAGAAAAGTCCAGAGCACATGCTAGCGCAACTACCAAGGATCTGGATGAGTGGCAGGGGCGAGGCGCGGGAAGCCGAGTGGGACTTGAGCAAGTGTTCTATTGAGCCGATCGTAAATGAGAACGTTGGCATCAGCTCGACAATCATTCAATCACGCTACGAAGAGATTAAAGGGGTGTTCGAAAGCATGCTCGATCCAGGCAATTTTCCGCCTGACTCTATGGGTGATTCCGCAATACGGTTGTGGTACTAGGTAGGCGATGGAATTTGCTGCATACAGCCTATCAAATATGAACAAGTCGAGAGTGACTAGGATAATTTATACTTCAAACTAGAAATTGACATGTAGTATACCTAATGCGACATGCATCCGATCGTCTCTTGATGCTAGGTGCTTTGATGAAGACAATAGCGTCATCGCGCCTCATGAAACTAGTACAACTGGAACACTGAGAGGCACTATATACCTTTAGTGTAACCTTTGCTATATTCAATACGTGTTTGGTCTCTCCTCCGAACTGGCTAACCTTGTCATTTGTCACATACACCAATACGTGCATCGAGCATTCGTACAGTGCAATCTAATCCAACTTCGCAAACCTTTCTTCGCTTAGATACAGGGCGTATCATAAGAAGTTCTACGGTCATCGCTATCCATGACGTAGCTCTTTCCATTTGGTGCAGCAAACGGCCGCAGTCTTGGCAGTCGCGCTCTCTCACCTCAGAATCCTCGACTCTACAAGCTTTTCCCACTACCAGCGACTACCCTTCTTTCTTCTCTCACACACCCATTCTAGATACTGATCGCCAGCGCTACGGCGACTGAGACCACCCTCGCAGCGTGACAGCGAGCGACATGAGTGCGACACCCGGTACCGCAGCCGGTGGCGCGACTCCCGCTACCGTCAGTGACGCAGAGTCGAGCGACATGGCTGTCACCAAGATCGCGAACACGCAAAAAGACACGAAAGCAGCGACTGCAACGGACATCCTTCCGCCGCCAGTCTCACACCCGACCGATCCAAACGTGCCGTCCTTAGTGACTCTACCTGGTGAGGTTCGCAACGCGATCTACGAGGCACTCTTCATTCGCGAAGATCCTATTCAGATTCATGCAAACAGTTTCGATCCTCTCGGTTACCACTCCGGCAGTGTCGTCCTCGGAACTGCACTCCTCCAGTCATGTCGCCAGATCCAATATGAGGCCACTGGTATCTTTTATGCACGAAACGTGTTTCAACTAGTGCTTCCTCTAAGTACGGACGACGAAGACGGCCTTGTTTGGGCTATGGACTGGCTTCGCATCATCGGCAAACAGTCGTCCTTTCTTTGCGTGATTCAGCTCGATATCCACAACTTGCTTGAAGCAGACGGAGACTTGGAGATCCTACCAATACTGGCGTACACTTGGAAGCTGGAACACAAGGACATGGCTGTTTCCTTTGTGACATCACCCGAGAGGTTGATTGTGGGCTTTCAAGGCAATCGGCCATGGTCTGCCAACCATACGGCTAAGATTAACAAAGGGTTGAGTACGCTCATCGCTGATCCCTCAAACCTTCTTAGGAAGTACTGCATTGCGAGCATGCTGTTGAGGGTCAAACTCGACACAGATGGATCGGAAGTTCTCATTTCATACCGCCATAATCACCGTGGTGGTGGTGATTGGATGACGCAAGGCCGCATATCAATCAGCGATGAAGGTCAGGCGCGTATGATTTCGCGCAACAGGAACCCAGGGTTTTGTGATCTCATGACGATACATGGGGTGAGAAAGAAGCTTTTCGATTCGATCCAACCCCCAGGACTGGAATCAGTCTTCGACTTGACGAACCAGACCACGAATCTCAACCTTAAAAGCCTAGCTGGCGCGAACCGGTTGTTACGTCGCGAAATCATGCTGGAAGTCGGCGACTATGACTCAATCTTCAACTCAACAACTTCGACGCGGAAATACAACTTTGCTACCGAGCTGGAGAGGTTCGAAGCCATCCAACTACACGGCCACCCACGCTACTTTCATCTGTACTTCGACCTATCGGAACAATTTACCCTCGAGGATATTCGATTCGATGCACTGCCATTTATATCTTCGCTGAGTTGGTTAAACCACGACGTCCACTTGAAGATCGAGGTCCGCCATCCGATCGATTCCGAGACACCAAACCGGACGGTCACGTTGCTCTTGAGAGAACTACAGGTTAGCGTTTTCTGCTTCCTATACAACCTCCTGGAGACCTATCCCAAGAACATCTACCTTCCGCGCCCTAATGTCTGGACGAATGGGCTTGGTAAAGTGAAAGAAGTGACATGGCAAGATGAGCTGGGGTTGGAACCTCTGGATACTTCATACCTGGACAACAGTCATGGTGTGATGCAGCGGATCAGTAGCGGAGTTGCGAATGACTGGGCTTCGATAGAGATAAGTCGTATCCTTCCTGGTATTCAAGACACACTGCTCGAGTTCCTCGGGGAGAAACATGGGTGGTGATTGAGGTACGATCTGACCATATCATCAGGATAACTCGCTAATACATTCTAGCTTTTTTGAATACGGATTCGAGCTCTCAACTGCGTTTTTGAAGCTCTCGTGTCAAGAGGTTTCTTTCCTTCGCATCAAAGAGACGGATTGGGAAACGGTGGAAGTCTAGTGGTGGCTTTCGTCCGCTGGAACTCTCTTCTCCACTCGGCAGTCTATCACATGGTTTTATCGTGCTTGTTTTGAGTTTCCACATTCCCGAAAAACTGATCCTTCGATGGCGGAACAGAAGTTGCTGCACACAAAAGCATCTGAGTTCATTAGCTCTTCGTGGGCAAATTGCGAGCATCATGGGATGCATGGATGTTTACAGGTCGATAGCACAAGCTATGTAGCAACCCATTCACACAAAAGCAAGATCCTTGGTCCGCGAAACGTGTGAATATGACTGATCCAAGCCAAGGGGATTGTCGACTGCGTTCGCAGGCGTAAAGTGCCATCTGTGAGTGACATGACCGACTTCTGCATGTCTCCGACGAGGCGGTTATCGTCATCAGTCTGCACGACGAAGCAGTCACTATCAGACCTTAGGTATGGAGGCGAATTGCACGCACAGGTGACACATAGGGACAAAGATCGCGATTCTGCCGTCCCTGGAGAGTAGGCAAGTAGCATTGTCAATGACGACGCGCGCTGCGACGTAGGATATTCATGTGGTGCTGCGCGCGGAGAGGGGATGCTCGCGACAACCAATCACAGCACAGCAGACAAAGGATGACGCGTTACGTCATCGTGTCACTGATCGAAGTCGCGCCTTTTGCCTTTCGCGACGACACCAACAACACAACAGCTCAGCGCTCACTCGTAGCATCGCGCGATGGCATTATATCTTCCACAGCGGCCTTAAGCCCTAGTTTGTGTCACACTTTGTAGAGATAAAATTTTGTTCTGTCTAATTACTAATAATGCTACTAAACCTAATAATTTTAATAAGTTAGCTAGCCTAATAATACTAAATCTATAATATATAGCCTATTTATTTATAATAATAAAGCTATAATTACTATTTTTAATAGCTATTTATAATACTATACTAAACTTATATAACTATTCTTCTAACTTCTATAGTAGCATTAAACTATATAATAACTACTACTAGTATCTTTATCTATATATTAAATACTATATATAAGATATAAAATTTTCTTTATTTATAAAATACTTTTCTTACTTTAAACGTAAGCTTAGTAGTTATTATATATAAAATTTACTTTTATATTTCTTTTTTACTATATATCTTATAAAGTAGTAATTTAGTTTTTTACTATCTTAGTATCTTTACTACTTAGTATAGCTACTTTTAAGTATTTTTTTAAAGTAGTAGCGTTAATAGTAATAGTATTAAAATACTTAGCGTATACTTATATCTTACTCTCTTTAAGTTCTAAATATATCTCTTTAAAGTTAATAAAAGTCTCTTTATTATAAAATTACTAAACTTAAGTAGAGCTTAAGTTTATATAAAAGTTAGAAACTTAATTTAAAAAAGTAAGTAAGTTATTAAAGATAAAGTTAATAATACTATAAAAGCTTACTAAGCTAATAAAGGTAAGTTTTAATAGAAAAAACGTACTAAAGTATAAAACTTAAAGATAAAAGTTCTTAAGATTATATAAAATAAGAATATTAGTATTATTAAAAGTATTTATTATATAGTAATAGCTTTAAAAGTAGAAGTTTATTTAGAAAAGTTCTAATATAGTATAAGTAGTAGTAGATATATAAAAAAATATACTAACTTATATATAAGAATATATAGTATTTCTACTTTATAACTTACTTTATAACTTATTTTAATAGTTCTTTAACTAATAAGCTATAGTTATATTACTATTTTATTTAAATTTTAAGAGAAATAATAAAGTAATTATATTACTTATATAGTAATTTTTTTAAAATAAGCTACTTACTAAAGTATTAGTAGCTAAGCTAAGAAAGCTTAGCATGCTCTTACGTATACTTTAGATAAAGTATATATTAAACTTTAATTATAACTTATTTTAAGATACCTAGTAGAGGGCTATTACCTATTTAAGACTTAATTTTTTTTTAAATCTAAGATACCCTAATAACGCTGTTAGTACTAAAAACATATCTTCTACACTTTAAAGGCGAAAGCACAACTGTTGTATCTTTATTGCCCTCTTATAACCAGTTCTTCGCGCTAACGACGTCGATGCAGGCATCCGAGCTTCTACCCGCATGCTGAAGTCGCGTCTCCGGAAAGCATCTCGCTGGCTATCGCCGCACACACGAAAACGAACCCTTCCGCCATATCTCGTCTACTCAGCTGCCGCCCTCACGAACAAACGCTCGATATCGGGAAGCATGTCCATTGGATTCTCGCTCGCATCCAACGCCTGGTCCTCGACAAACTCGCCATCCCTATCAACGTATGGCTGGGGGTCAAGTTCCCAATTCCGGTTCTTGCAGAATCTAGCCAGATGAACGTTGCAGAAAACAATCGACTTCAGTTCTCTGATGAGGAAGCGCTGACTGCTGTCACAGGAGGCGTCCTCATTCGGATCCTTGAACATGCGTACGATTGCAACCTGGAGAAATGGCTTTGCCGCTACGATATCGTCCACTGCACTGACAAGTTGTCGGTCGCAACACCTCATATGGCGCTGCAGACCCCGCGCCTCGAGGCGGAACCGGATATAATGGGGCAGGACGAATGTGATCTTGTTGAGTCTGTAAGCGCCCGCCAGCATCCAAGCCAGACTACGCCACGAGTCTTCGAAGTCTAGTCGCGGGAAGCGCTTACGGAGTTTCCCTTTGGTCCACGGATATGGGAAAGGCATGAGGTCGTATACCTCGTGTGTGCGAAGCCAGGTGTGTGGGTTCCAGTGTGAGGCCATGCAACCGCGGTCTCCCGAGCGGCAAGGGATAGCCATGGTCATGGATTTCATGAATCCCAGATTCCTCGACCCAATCTTCGTCGCGAACGCATACGCTACCATGTGGCCGTTGAGACCCGAAAAGCGGAACTCATTGTTGCCGTAGAAGACCTCGGTGGCTTCAGCGCATACTTGCTTGCATGTACGTAGCAAGCCGAGGTTGCGTGCGCCGCGTCTGCCGAACATTTTTCGAAGTCTAGACCCGTTGCGTACTCTTCGGTAATACTCGGTATCCATGTTTCCGGTCTCTGGCCACAGCTCGATCAGCTCGTCGAATTCAAGGGCATGCCCGTAGATCATCAGACGGATCTCGAGAGGTATGTCGAGGAAGCCAACAGTTTGAGGCTTGTTCTACAGACTTGTGAGTATACCATTATGTGTCCAGATCCATAGGGTACTTACCACAGGCTTCTGGAACATACGTTCACCGTAGATGTGAGGATATCCATTGTATGGACGGAGGTCGTCATACGAGTGAACGAGAAACGCACCCCTAGCGGTCAGCGTCTTCATCTTCTCAGCGTGCGCTGCTTGCGCCTCTTGTTCTCGCTTCACTTTCGCTTCCTCCTTCTTTCTCATCTTCTCAGCGCGCGCTACTTGCGCCTTCTGCTGGCGCTTCACTCGAGCTTCTTCTTTCTTGATCTTCTTCTCTCGCACCGCCTCCGCCTGCTCAGGAGTCTTGTGCATGGTCTCGGCTTTCAGTTGCGGCTCACCCGAACCTGCTTGGGCAACTTTCCGGGCTTTTCGCGCTCGCCTTCTAGCTGATGCACTCTTCTTCTTGCGCTCGACACCCTCGGGTAACACGTTATCTGGAGAAGTAGACATGTCTTGGATGCTTTGCTAACGTGTAGAAGTTTTCGGGTTGGTTGACTGGTTCGTTGAGATTTTGATCAGGCTCGGAAGCGTACGGGCATATATAGGGGTGCAGTACACTCACGCCAAGTCTGTGCATCACGCATTAGGCTCCTACTCGAAACATCTAATCATTTGGGTCAAATTACGCTCGCCATTGGAGGCCAGAGAACCTTCGGCTATTTCACTCAGAGCTCAAAGTAAGGGTAATCCGCCCCCCTACCGAACATGTTGATTGCTAGGACCAAGCCCATCGATGCCTAAATACCTGGGTACTCCAATGACGCCCATGTATATTCAGCAAGCCCAGACCAGTAGTTTTGCTGGGAAAAGATATTTCCGGATGTTCATTCGGTGGTACCTTGGACCTGTACCAGACTATCGTCGCTTACCAAAAGCGCTTCGGCTACTATCCCAACATCCGCAGCGTGCACCTTGTCATCACGGCACAAAAGCAAAGGGGTGGAACCGTATGAACGATGCATTTTGTATTGCAAGAACTATCCAGACATCCTCAGTTACCTCCTGACTCTCCGCCTTGACCCCCATTTGTAGTGCAGTTAACCTGACTCTCAATTCCGTCAATGTTCAAGCAAGTGTACTGGTTCGTTCCACTCGGGCTCGTAACATTGACATTTTCAATGTTGATGTTTGAGCAGACCGCCGGGCTGGAGCAGACCAAATACCCAACAAGCGGGTCGTACTTCTTGCTGGTCGTGCCGTAGAAGTTCTTGACTGTGATGTCGGAGATGGTGAGGTTGGAGGGGAACTATTATCACGTTAGCTTTCGAACAGGTCTTGGTTGGTGGGAAGTAAGAGCGTACCTGGTTGCAAAGAGTCAAGTTCTTCTGGCCGTAGCATTGAGTAATCTCAATCGCGTAGTCAACGTTCGAAATGATCATGCCGTCGTACGTAATGTTCTTGACGGCACCACCGCCACCTCCACCTTGCAGATCCCCAGAGAGAGCGGAAGAAGCACCAGGCCAGACCTTGATACGCGCACCGTCCGAAGCATTGGACATGCTGATGTTGTACACGTAGATGTTCTCGACGATGTCGACTTCGCCGGGGTACTGGCCCAAAGAACCAACACTAATACCGTGACTACCGTTGCAGATGAGGTTCTGAACAACGATGTTGGTGCTGTTAGGCTTGAACGACACGCAATCGTCGCCGTTGTCGATATGCGAGTTCTGGATCACGATGTTGTCGGAACGGTACGTGTCCCAGCCATCCGTGTTCTTAGCAGGGTTCTTGCTCTTGCTGCCGCCGAAGATGTCGATGTTGTCGAACACCACATCGGTGGAGTTGGCGACGAAGGTGTACCACTGCGGACTGTATCTGAACTTCAAGTCCGAGATGGTAGCACCTTCCGCGCCGATGACACCGAAAAGGATGGGGCGGAGGATGTAGATGTCCTCGGCGTAGAGATCGTACCAGGCCTGGCCGTTTCCGTCTAGGGTGCCGCCACCGTAGACGTTGACGTCCTTGCCGCCGAGCTGGAAGAAAGTGGTGGCGTTTTGGTAGATTTGCTTGAAGGAGTTGGCTTGCCAGTAATCTGTGTCGTTTGTGAATTGTATGGATCCTTGGATGTCTTTGCGATAGTTAGTAATGGAAGATAATAGCTTTTTGAAGGTGACATACCCAGATCGATGCTGTTTAGGAATGTGAGGTCCAGCGCGGTTCCGATGGTAAACTTCTGGTCCTTCGGGAAAACGACATGACCGCCATTGTTGCACTGCTTGATTGCCTTCAAAATGTTTGCGGAGTCGTCCTTACCACCACCGAGAGCCTTGACGTTGCAGGTCTTGGTTCGTGGCGGCGATGCCGGACATGCCTTCTTGGGGTGATAAGGATACGCCGGGTGATGAGGCCTCTTCGACGCGACGACCTTGACGCTTCGCTCGTCGAGAGGCGTCGAGAGTACTGCTGATGCTTGCAGCAAAGCGCACGTGAAAAGTTCGGTGACGCGCATTCTGGCAGACGTTTATGCCGATGATATTAATTGACAAGCTGGGGTTCAACGTCTGTAGCCCAAAAACCATCGCGACCCCGACCACCTAATATACCCCCATCGCATCATCCCCAGCCGTCCGAGCCGCGGCCTTGGCCCTGGAACCTCCTCAAGATACCCGCTCCCGTAAAATTGGATGGCGCGGAGGAACTCTACGATCATCCCCTTCATCCACCTCATCCTGGGGTCCCCTCACGGCCACAAGTGGCTAAACGGGTCATGACTGTGGCGCTAAGCCAAGATCAGCGAAGCTTTCCCCACACGCCTGGGCGCTTGGCCAGCGCCATTGGTGGAGTTTCTGCGACCCCAGATTTCCGGTGCGTGCTCGCCCCACGACAAATCGCAAAAAGACGGTCTACGGCTTCTACGCGTCAACGGCTGCGTTTCTGGGGTGAGCTGTTGAGTTAACGTGGCGGGTGAAGATTTTGCCGCGGAACGGCCGGCGTGGTTAAGCAAGTGGTGGCTGCTTGGAAGGGCTGGGCTGAGTTGTGATGCTTTCATCATGGAGATGGGCTTACCGCGATTACTTATCCGGGCGGGCTCCGGTAATTTCGTGCTCGATGTTTACCAACTCATCATAGTCCTGGAGGTTGCGAAGTGTATCCACGACGGACATTGCCTTCGGTCAGCGCGAGAGCACACTCGTGAAATACCCAGAGCCAAGCCCACTGTCTTCGTTCCGTCCCGAAAGCTTACCTAGGTAGCAGCGGGATTTCTCTGCCAATACAACGACATGCGACAAGCCACGAAGAAGAGCGATATTGAGGAACACGACCGTCAAAGGGTAAAGTCAATACGTTCTATCTTCAATCGATCCCGGTAGACGTTCTGGACACGTCGTGTTGAGATATCGCCATCATTCGTCTTACTCCGAAGTGTAAGTTGGACGAGAATACCATGTGAACTCCGAGAACAGGGCCGATACTAGAAGTCATGGCTTGCATACCAGTACCGCGGAAGTGAAATCTGCATCCGCTGAACCAGGGTCTGCGTCATTCGCTTGAGCCTGTCAAGACGTCTGTAGAATTGACGAGACGACAGCTCGTCTCTTGAACCATCGACTACATGTAAGGAAGAACGCGGGAAGAGAGAGTAGTCAGTGTGTAATCACGTTGATGACAAGGAATGAAAAGCCAGTAGAAGAAAGCATTGCTATGCTACGACGAGAGATAAGCTCCCAGTGGCGGTAGGCCGCCATCGCTATGCGAACGACTGAGGTGATGCATCGAAAATACATCGTAACGCTACCCAAAGTCATGCTATGCAACCCGCAACTCCCAGCCCCGGCCAAAAGCAGAATACAATCATACAATACAGAGGAAAGGAACGTTGACCAACATTCATTCCATCCCCAAAGCAACACTTTGCCTCATCCTCTCAACCAGTGTAAGTGCGATAACCCATCCCACCCGCGTCCTCAAACACACACCCGGCCATTCCCATTCCCATTCCAACATCCTCACGCCAACCCCCCTGATCCACCGGCGTCCTCGGCTCATCCGCACTCGGACTAGGACTATTAGAAAACAAACCCCCCTCTGGACTCTGCTCAAGCACATACGCCGTATCTCCAATAGGCAAACCGTGTGACAGAGGTTGCGATAAGGAGTGTGCGGACATGGTGCGCGATAGGTCGTGGTGGTGTTGCGACATGGGACTACCCGGGTAGGAGCGTGTGGGTGGGGAGAAGAGATCGAGATGGGCGTGGTGGTGTGGACCAAGGACGTTGGCGTTGGGATTATTGAGGGCGAAGTCGTCGGTTCGGGAAGAAGACGACGACGGATAGCCAAAGTCCACGTCGCTTCCGTAGTATGGGCTCGGGGGGTATGCGTCCGCTGGTAAGCTGCGATAATTCGGATCGAAAGCCGCAGGCACAGAGCGGGACATGTACTGATCGTTGCCATTACGGTATCCGTCGTGCATTCTTCCGCTTCGTTTCATCCTTGCTGAGCGACGTGCAGCTTGACCGCCCTTGGCGCCGGAGGCTTGTCGCTGGGGCTGCGGTTGCTGGGTCCGGTGGCCGCGCTTGTTGGGCTGCTTACTGCGGTAGCGGGTTGTGGATTTGACACCTTCGCGGATGGCTTCGTCGGTTAAGCGCCACATGAAGCCTTTGCGGGATTCTTCGCCTGGTTGGTCAACCTTTTCGAAGGCCTGGGCAGATTAGTATGTACTAGAGAAGAGAGGTAGAACGGTGAAGGAAGAGGAGACATGACTTACCCCGTTCATTGACAGATTGTGTCGGATGCTGTTCTGCCAGCCTTTTGTCTCCGAGGCGCTAGCCTTGTCGGTGTTGGCCTTAAACCACTCGTAGATATCGCGGAGTATCATAGTATTGTTGGGAGCGTTGAGGAGGGCTTGGTAGATCAGCTGCGCGTAGGGCTGCTCTTTGTCGATGACGCCGTCTCCAGAGAGGTCATGGGGATGTCGAGGGGGATCGTCATGAGGAGTGGATGCGCGGGTCAGGTCAGAGTACGGACTTTGGTAGCCATTGGAACCCTCGACCTTCATATGCGCCCCATACGGATGATGGTCAAAGTCGTTGCTGAGCTGCATGAGCTGGCCGCTGATCTCATGGTCTGACAAGTCCATCGCGTCAAGGTGGTTCGGCGGTTCGATGTGGTATGCGGTGGGTGGATGCGAGTCGGTCATACTGATATCGGCAGGAAGGCCAGAGAGATCGACCCCGGCGTAGGACCGGGGGCAGCTTGCGTTGGAATACTGAGTCGGGTACGCGATAGTGAAGTTGTCGTTGTAGGACATTCCGTTCTCGGCGTAGTTGTAGAAGTCCCCGGTACCAGCTGGAAACGGGCTAGACGCATTGTAACCCGCGCCATTCTGGGTCATGGAGTTGAGGAGGAAGTTGGTCGGTGCAGTCCACTGCATTGGCTCTTGATCGTCGAGGCTCATGGCAGAGTGCGGGGTATTGTCGTTGTTGGAAGGTGCAGGTCCCTGATCGGAAGGTGCGGTGAGCGGGACCTCAATAGGCAGGCTGGGGGAAAGAGACAACACCGGATTATGGGTGTGAAAGGGAAGCGGGGTACAAAAAGCGTCTTTGGAGGGCTGGAAGGGTTCACAAAAGGCGTCTTGAGATGACTGGACGTTGTCGAATTCAGCACCCACGTCTGCGGAGGAAGGCCGATGAGGTGATTGCGCATGTGGCATAGCTGTTGTGTTGTCGGCCTCCCACGGGTCTGGACGGTAGAGATAAGGAACGTATCGATACGAATACGCCAACGTGTTGTGTGAAACCAAAAGACTGGCAGAAAATGAGAGTAGCAAAAGGCGATGCTCACAAATGAAGCGGCAGTCAAGACGTTAACATGCTCCGCCATGCCCCGGCGAATGGGATTGCCTGGAAACCTGGTCATTGTCACCTAGACGATTCTTGCGCGGGTTCCTACTGCCAGCACACCTGCAGGCTTGACGCTGCAGCGTCGCTTGTATGGACAAACAAAGGATGAGATCTCATCGCAAGGACGGAGGATCTGAGGACCCTGGCCGCAGGCGCAGCTGCAGACGTGATGTCACGGAGCGACAAGTACCGGTACAGCATCGCCGCCCCACGGCCCGAGACGCAGCCTAGAGACCCTCATTGCACTACTCCATCAACCAGTGTGAATGACTCTCTGTACCACCACTGTAGCCAACGATTGCCTGCTTGACACCGGCATACGGGAAGGCGCATACGTCCACTTATAACGTCGAAAGCGCATACAGGGTGGTCCACTTGTAACATCGAAACGTCCATCGGCCTGCACGGCAGTCTCCCGCTCTTCGATGTTCCTGTCCGGCTTTTGTGCATGTCCTGGAAATTGTCCGAGAGCAAGAGGCAAGATGTTGTTCATTGTAGTTGTCAGCATACGCGTCCAAGCTATTCTTCCACGCTGTAACAATCATCCTGACATAGGTGACTTCCTCCAAGGACCTGTATTCCTCGTCTGCAAACTCTATCCCAAAAAGGCCATTAACGGCATATGTTCTGCAGGCGCAAGGATGTGACATGATGTGCTGCGCCTGCAAAGAGGCAGCAGGCGAGCAACCGTTTGGGAGCAGACCCCACAGAGGCCTGTAACACGACTTCTACCATTTTTCTTCCGGTGAAGCTGATTCGTAGTCCTTGCCCAAGCAATAGGCATCCATGATAGGCCCTCGTCACGGCCCTGTCACCGCTCGAAGAGGAGTGTACACCGCCAACGGACCCGAAAACGGAGATGCTGCACGTTGCGAGGATATGAGAGCCGGTAGAAACGTCACCGCCAATGTGGTGGTCACGGGTGATGGCGCAACGAGAGAAGCCTGGATTTGATACTCAAGAAACACCTATCGATAGAGAGGGTCCTGTGCAACGTCCGCCCTATTTCTTATCCTATCGCGCCGTTTGGTGTAAGAGGGGCCAGGTACAGCGGGGTAGGCTGTGAAGCGTCCATGTCACCCAAAGGGGGCTTAGCTACTTTCGATAGTATATCTGCCACGATGTTAGTGTGATGCCAGTGTGATGCCGTTCCGGTCATGCGATCTTGACATACCTTCTTGAATTGGAAGTGGAGTTGCAAGATGCCCTGCATTGCGTTAGCCACGTAGCTAGTACAGTGAGTATGAGTGGACGTACCTTGTCAAAACTGCTCTTGAACCCACGTTCTCTCTTGGCGCTATAGTCCCATTCCTTGTCGATGATGCGGAAGGCAATATCCTCATAGGGCGGGCCGGCAATGAACCGGATGAGGCACGTGTCGTCTTCACCGGCCGGCGCGAAGGACTGGCCCTTTTTGCGGCCGTTCTCCCGCTCAATCTTGTAGGTGGGTGCTTTTGATTTGTCGATGAGGTCGGGGTAGAAGATGTTGAACTTGTAGCCCTGTACGACCTTTGGTGGCGGGTTGTCGTGATCGTAGTGCGTTTGGTTGTACTTGTTCCATTCATAGCCCATCTGGACGCGGTTGAAGTAGCGGGGTTTCCTGGGCTTGTAGCTGCCAGCCCACTGGGGTCGGGCGGTCGTGACTTCCTCCTCCGCGGTAAAGATTTCCTCGCCTTCCTCCACACCTCGCGCGACTTCCCTCTCGTATAGCGCCATGGTTGCCTTGGAGTAATCTTCTTTCTCGACAGGCGCAAATCGTGAGGCACTCGTCGTTACCGTCTGGCTCGTCGTGGGCTGACTGCTGGTGGTGGTTGGGTCGCTGGATTTGGCCTGTGACGGCACATAGCCAATCTTCTTGATCTTTCCTCTTTCGGTGGCCAGACTGTCCAGGAACGCTTTCTGATCCGTCTGTGGTAGGGCCTTGTCTTCGGCGCGCAGCTTCAGTAGGGGTTGGGGATCGAAGGCTGCATCGTATTCGACAGTCGTTGGCTGCGCCTCGCTCGCCTCATCGGTGCCGTTGAGCATAGCGTATATCCTGTTCTGGACAGATGCAGCTGCGTCAGCCTGCTGCTTGCGCAATGTCTGCAGTCGCTCCCGGACAATCTCCTGCGAGACGCGCCGCAGCTTCGCCTTGGCCTTCCACACGCGCAGACTCCGCAGCAACTGTTCCCAGTAGTCGTAATCGATTGGCTCGTCCGAGTCGAGCTTCTTCTTGACCTGCACCTCTAGCGTCTCTAGCTGTTCGAACGTCTTTGGGGAGAGCAGCTGATCGATGTCGGCGGCCACGGAGCTGGTGCCGCGGGCTTCGGACTTGGAGGATTTGGATTTGCGGCGGATGTCTTTGCAGATTGCTTTGAGAGACTGAGGGGTTAGCCATGCGTCATGTTCTAGGAAACAGTTACCTACATTCCAGTAGTCGCGATTACTCCTGCTCGTTTCGAGTGTGAGGTAATTCTCAATCTCCTTTTCCAGCTCTGCGAGATCTTCATTGTTGAGCCCCTCCAGCACACCTTCCGGATCGACTATGTCTAGCTCGTGATCTTCCACTTCCTCGTCCAGCATCGACTTCTCCGTGGGATCGATGAAGCGCAGCGTGACGGCCAGCCAGTCGATGGGTCTCGCACGCCCGCCCTTGACGCGTAGTGCCGCTTTTTTCTTGGCCTGCTGCAGCA
Organism: Alternaria triticimaculans; assembly: GCF_023758025.1. Lineage (NCBI taxonomy): Eukaryota > Fungi > Ascomycota > Dothideomycetes > Pleosporales > Pleosporaceae > Alternaria > Alternaria triticimaculans. The sequence continues at coordinate 4,956,056 of NW_026055958.1, forward strand.
CGAAGCGGTCCTCGTCTGCCACCCACGCCTCCTCTGCCGCGTTTGTCGACCGTTTCGCAGGGTTGTCGTGTGCTCGTGAGTCGGCTGACCGCTTCGCTGGAATGGACGAAGACGGCGCGTTGCGCTGGGGAAGGCGATTGCGCTCGTTGCGCCATGGAGGCTCACGTGACGACATCTTTCACAATAGGCGGAATTTGTAGTATGGAGATGTGTTGTTGAGGTTTGGTCTGGCCGGCGCAGATCGCGAAATCTTTGGCCGAGGCTGGTGACGTACGGCTGCCTTCCGCGCGTGCAGGGATCTACTCCGTTTTGGGAACAGCCTTGGCGCGGTTGCCTTTCACTTGCGGCTCAGCTACGCTTCACGTGTCAGCTCAAACCCCACAAAGGTCGCGTGTGTCACGCGTCTGCGCTCATCTGCAAACATGCACTCCGTCACCTCATTCTCTCCAGGTTGACATGTCGTGTTGGCGCGTGCTGGAGCTGTCCGAGCAGCCCGACGGCAAGCAGATTCCCCAGCTACTCATCAAACCCGCCTTCGACCTGGACTCGTACACAGTTCATCTTACCGATCTCAGCAACATCTGGAGCGAAGAGCTAAACGTGGATGACATCGTCAAGCGGGCTGCATTGGAACAATCGCCAATTGAAGTCAGCAAACACGACGCGGCGCAGGTTGCCATCCTTCTCGAACATGTGAAGAAGCCCCTGCTGAGTGCGGAGGCTTCTGTATGTCGTGTCACGCGTAACGATACGGATGGCATCACCTTACACACCAGCATAGGCCTTCCGGAGCCTCTTGGTCGCTTGTCATGGAAATTCCACTTGAAGAAACGAACGTCTATAGACCTCAAGAACGAGCTCATCCTTCCGCTCCTTGTCTCCGCCCACATCCAGAATGAACGCATCGCCGGGCTCATCTCGACAATTGCTGCCAAAGACAAGGCAATCACTCGACTTGTGGACCAGTTCGACTCCCATGGCTTGGACTTGGCTGCCGCCTTCCCTAGCGCTGGTGGAATGAGGGCGGGACGAAAGAAAGTCAAACGTGAACAAGCGGAAAAGCACGTACCCGCTCTACGGGTTTTCCACGAGGAAGCATGGCGGCATGATACCGAGCAATTGAAAGACACAAACCTGACTACGCTAGGCTTGTTCCAGGAAGCACTGGCTCAGAGTACGCCCATAGTACCTTCGGAGTTGAAGTCGGGTGGTGTTGAGACTACATGGTGGACTGCGGTACCTACTCAGTTGAGCATGCCGAAAGCCCCAGTCAAGACCAAGGCCAAAACGCCTCCTGCAGCATCAAAGCCAGCCAAAACAGCTACGGATTCTGGTGATGAGACAGAAGAAGAGTTTGAGACTCATGTGAACTTCAAGGTAAGGGTGTGGAGCAGTACTGTAGTGCGCAAAGACTAAGACTTTCAGACACGCGAACTCGGCAAAAGGCCAACACAGACTCCGGCGCCATTACCGTCTTCGCCCCTCAACAAGGCCAGTGAGACGGAAGACGACAGTACTGAGGACGAGGAGGATCTGGATGCGCCTCCAAAGAGTCAGAGCCAGAGTCTAAGTTGGACTCCACAGAAGCCAACTCGTAAAAGGACGCCCACGCCGGAACCCCGTTCCTCGCCAAAAGTGACTACATCGACAACGCAGAAGCCAAAGGTCAGTAGCTTCCGAATAGGCGGGAAGTCGAAAAGAGCAACCGAGTCTCCTCCGCCATCGCCGCCAAAACCCATGGATGTAGAGCCAGAACCAGAGGCCCTACCGAGCAGGGAATCCGTACCTCCTTCTCAGCCCAGCCAAGCGACAACGCCAAAGAAGACCCGAAAGCCGTTCAGAATTGGTGGTAAGGGTAAAAAAGCCGAGAATGGTGCTTCACAGCGCGATATGACAGCTTCACCAAGTACCCAGCGCTTCAGAGCAACGCAATCGCCGACTGCAGAGCCTCCATCATCTCCGCCGAGGATGAAGGAGATGACGCCCGTCGAGGAGGTTCACGAAGAAACACCTGAGGAGAAGGCGGAGCGGAAGCGTGCTGAATTGAAGCGGAAGAATGAAGAGGCAGCGAAGAAGCAGGCACATGCAAAGAAAAAGAAGAGGTTCTAAGCAGAGCCTTTTCTTATACTACGACTCTCAAGAATGTCTCCCAATCTATTCGTTAGGGTAATCATGAGGGCCGAGGATTGCGGGGCTGGATCTCTCTTTGACATCGTTGATATCCATGACTACTCATACGCTTGTTCAACTCGTCATTGTTTTCACTGCTACGTCTCACATGGACAGGAAACCGTAAAATATGCACTTGATCTAATCCCGCGCGCGTGGCATTACGCGGCAAACAATATGCCTAGTCTACTACAATGTGCTCGAGGTAGGGCGGATTCCACGTTCCTGATTGAAGTCCACCTTCACCTGCGATCGCGCGCTCCTTCCGCGTCCGTCACCTCCGTTTGTTTACCTCGCGCCTGCTAGTCGCGCACCACGCTCAACACCGCTCCTTCTCCCACCTCACCTCCACCTTCCCTCTACATATCTTTTGGATAACCGACGTCGACCCTTCCTGCTGGTTGCGGTTGACAACCGCTACCCGGCATCATGTGTTTATATCATTACTCTTACGTCGCGGTCTGTGACCACGCCGAATTCACCAGAATATCCTACTGCAGCAACGCGATAACACTTGGTTTGCCTAGAACGTAAGCACTCCATTCTCCAGCACTATCATATCCTTGCTAATAGTCGCAGCGTCAGTCATTTGCCAGACGACCCCAGTGCAGACGGCAACCCCGACACTCAGTCTGGCTCATCTACTCCTCGACCAGCATCATCCACCAACAACAGTAGTTCATCGCATTCGCAGTCGCATTCGCATACTCAGCAGCAGTTCCAGTCACAGCATAACAACAACATGTCCACTCTCACGCCGTCTGAGGCTGGCCGCGCACCGGCTTGGGACGCCATCGTCCAGGAGCGAGATGCACAGGTCCATCATCAGACTGCTTTCATCCCGCGCTCTGCTCTTGCCGACGGAACTCGTACCAGGCGGGCAAACACTCTCAACGACGCTAGACCTGTATTGGATACACCTGGTTACAGGAACGTCAACATCGATATCCCATTGGATCCGCAGTCTTCGTTGCATATGGAGGTCACTCATGATGGTATGGTTACTGAGCTCGTCGCTCGATTTGAGTCTTATGGCGCTTACTCTGACGTCTGCGAAGTATCCCCCGACGAGCCTACCGAGTCATCTTCTGGTGTCGGCAACGCCGCTGCACATCAGGAGCAAGTCGAGCAGCAGTACGACGCTTATACCATCGGTACATCAGGGCGCAGTCCTCGCAAATCCATACCCACCCAATGGCTTACGAAGAGTACTGCCCCCAACCTCGCAACAGCGCAGCGTGCAAAGGCGCGTACATCCAAGACAGCATGGGATAGTGACTCTCCGGATGAAGTCAAGACACTGCGTGGAACGCGCAGTTCCGTCGATCTCAGTAGAGCTCATGGCAAGGACAGCGCAACGTTTCTTACAAAGGAAGCTCTAGCTACTGTCGAAAACACCATAGCATCGCCCACGTCTCCGCTTAGCCCCAGCAGACTGCATGGCTCTCCAACGAAGCGGCCATGGAACAGCCCCACCGGGTCACCTCTACGCAGCAGCGCGCGTCACCAGTCAAGCTTCTCCCTCCGCATGTCGCCGACAAAGTCAACACACCTCAATACCGACTCGATTTCTGCAGGACACTCGCGAGCATCTAGCAGCGTTGCGACTTCCACTGGCAGGGCTTCGTTTCACACTGCACAAGGGTCGCCAGTAAGGAGTCCTGCAAGCACGGAGCATAGCTTCCAATCTGCTGCAGAAAACCTTGAAGACCTTGACGTCCCCAGTGTCGACTTTTATGCTGACAGCGATGATGAGCAGGTGCAGCACGAGTCCGGGAGTCCGCGATCTGCCGCCGCGAGAACGAACGCTGAAGGAAAGCGAAAGTCATTGACACCGAGGCTTTCGCTTGTCATTCCTACGCCTGGCCGTGACAATCATGAAGGTTCCATGGACTCCCGCGTTGCCGGCGGTCCGCTGAGTCCAGAATCGCCCACCCAGGTGTCTCGCATTCCCCGAGCCGGCACCAGCAGCAAGACCGCGCCCCCCGTACGCACCATCAAGCGCGTCGAATCTGTCAAGTCATTGCAGAAGAAGATCAAGGAGCTGCAGCTAGCTATGCAGATGGATGCAGCCCAGTTAGATGCTATCCAGATCCCCCTACCCGCGACGCCCGCGCCGGCCCCTCTACGCCATGTCCGCACCGTCGACAGCACCGGCTCGACTCCGATCATTTCGCGAAGTTCTGGGTCACACAATCATAGTGGTATGGTTGATGTTGCTTCTGAAGATGACCAAAACCAGTCCACTCGCGGCAAGGGCCCTGCCATTTCGGCCGATGTCACCAGCCTAGGCCAGCCAAACGACGCACCGGGATGTGATGCTAGCTACGAGCACGCTCAACCGTTCAAGGTCGATCAAGAGGCAGCGCATAACGTCGCACAACCCAAGAACGTGCCATGGGGTGTTCCGACAAGTCTTGCTCATGGTACGACGCTCACACGTCCTATCAGCGTACCCGCGATCGTCGTCATGATGGCTCACAATTTGGACATAGGGAACCTGAACCTCAACACTCAACAACACGAGGCTGTTTCCGAGTCCACGAACCACGTCAATGACGTCGAGAACGCGTCTTCATCCAGGGGAAGAAGTGAACGGTATGTACCCAGTGAGCGTAATCAGACAGACAGCGGGCGTTCATCGCAATCTAGTATGGGCTCGGACCTTCGCGCAACTGCCACCGAATTCGTACCTCAGCCTCCGACGGCGACCAGTTCGATCGACGCCACCACGGACAACACACCTCTGAGTCCATCTCTCGACATAGCCGACCTGCCGGATGCGACGGTGCTCGATAGAAACGGTGTACCGTTCCTTTGGTACATGTACGGCGTACAGTTTGCTTACGAACAGGGTTACCGCAACGGTCGTCCAAAGTCACCCAAGAAGTACAAGCCGAACAAGAACCCGCGCAAGTCTATCTCTTCACCAGCCGATGCTGCGCCTTATTCCTCAAAGGCCGTCCCCATCAACAACCCCGGACCAGCAACTCCTCTTTCGGCCGCAGCGAAGCAGCGCATGACATCCGCAGAGCTGATGCCGCCTCCGCCGCTCCCTACTAGACCACGTCAAGAGGAGACTCACCAAGAAAACTACCATCCCAGTTCTAGTCGCATGATGTCGCCCCCGCAGACACTCGAGCCTGTTCCAAACCAGCCTTTCGCACACCAGCTTAGTCTGATCGAACAGACCGCCAACAGCAACCGCGCGAACAGCAACGCTCCCCGTCACTTTGGCGTTAACCCACAGCCCTGGGTTGGTTTCCCATCTGGCCCCCGCAACGCGCACCCTCCCACGTACTACACAGTACCCCGCCATGGCCACCGCAACAACCGTGGCAATGGCCTGTACGGCGGTCGTGGCAACGCTGCCGGTGTACCTATCGATGCAACCGCCCCGTTCCCCAACCCCACCGCACCACAGGGCCGACCCGACCAACGCCAGACCTACGAGGCCGCTCCCGTCGACTACTCAGACTATACTATTGGAAAGGAGTCTTGCGGTCTAGTCAACATCACTGTTGCGACAGAGCGTGCTGGTGGCGAGCCATGTAATGCATGTGCTCCCGACCATTGAAGGCCGCAGGTGTCATTGGCGAGATGATTGGATAAGAAATTGAATGACGGAATGGACATGGGAGGATAACATAGTTTGGACAGAGAAAGGCTATTGGTATCGTACTGGATACGTCCTTGAGATTGCACATGGCATACGAAGCATGTCTTACCAGGGGACGAATAGGATCGATGGATGGGATTGCTTGAGTAGTAGTTGATAACGAGGAATGAATAAAACGTATATGATCATGACTGTTCGATAATTAAGCCAAGATCAAGGGTGAGCCTTGCTGTTCATCTCGACATTCGTGTGTTGTCAATGAAGGTGTTATGGCCTTTCTTTCATCCGGATGCGGACACTAAAGGCAACCTGAGAGGCGCCACACTGCGCATTACCGGCCTCCCCATCGTGATTTTCGGAGATACTGCACACCCATGATGTATTATATTCACAATAAGCTACCTTTCTATTCCTTCGAGACACTCGACAGCGACATCACTCCATAATGCTTGTCTCTCTCATTTTCCTCCTCGTAATCTCCTCACGGCAACGACAAGCCTCCGCAATCCTGTTATCCGACCTATCTTTATGCGCTGTAAGCCTTCCTTCTTTCCCCAGCAACCCCCGACCGCGCCCTCACTCACTTACCCCCATCGCAGGAAAAATGCGTCATAGAAACCATCACCTTCCATGGGTCCAACAACGAATTCTGCGACCTCTATGCACCCATGAACCCCGCGTGTACCTGCTACCGTCGGAATCGGCCCGTTGCTGGCCTAGGCAAATGCGGCGATGAGGAAGTGGGCAGGGATGTGCTGGATGAGGGGTGTGAGGCTAAAGACTTTGAGGACGCGGAGGATTATGTGGAGGAAGTGTGTGGGAGTGGGAGTGTGAGGGGTCGTAATGGCCGTGGTGGTGGTTTTTCGAGTGAGGATATTTCCGTTTCGTCCACGGCATCAGCTGGGGAAACCACGATGTTGGAGACGACGAGTACGAGCGGGCACGATGCTGGGTGGACGGCGGAGGAGACTATGACTACAACTACGTCGCTACAACCTACGCCTGCGTCTTCAGATTCGATGAACGCGGCGGTATCTTTGCGTACTGGGGGCGAGGCTTCTGAAGCCACTACCGAGGCAGGCAGTCAGAGTAGAGCGCATAATTCTGCTCTTGCAAGCACCAGTGTGACAAAGATTACGCCGACTTCTTCCGCATTGCCGCCACAAACACATACATCCGCCCGGCGTCTGTCTCCCAGCGCCAAAATCGCTTTGGCAGCAGGCATACCCTGCGGCGCGCTGTTTTTGGTCATCTTTTGCGCAAGCGTGCGCCTGGTTTCCAAACGGAGGAAGGTCACGAAAGTGAAGGAGATCACGCGCAGCCAAACACGGCCAAATAAGGACGGAGAGAAGGGCCTCGAACGTGAGCTTGACGGATTTGATACGTCAAGGCACGAAATGGAGACGGATGGCAATAGGGCTGAGCTACATGTCTCAGTTGAGAGACATGAGATGGCAACGAATGGCAATAGGATAGAATTACATGTCGCAGTTGCCAGGCATGAGATGGAGACGCATGCTAATAGGGCTGAGTTACATGGCGCAGTCGAGTGTTACGAGTTGGATGGACGGGAATTGTTGAAAGATGGTTAATGGGCTGGTGGCCATGTGAAGCTAGGCTCGCTGCGCAGTCTTCCGAAGCGCATACCTAGGTATCGGCTCACCGTCGCCTTATCCAACCGATGCATTATCCGATGCATCCTCTTCCGACCCAAGTCCACGGGCAGCGCTGTCGTCAAATTTAGGCCGGAGTAAATGTCCGCTGCGTGACTGGCGGGCGGGCCGGTCCGCTAGTGATCAGAATCGGGTAGGTGCGATTGGTAAGGAGAAAAGTAGTCACGCGACCGCAACCAAGGTAGACTCTGCGCTTTGACGCACAATATCAGAAGGACTGGAGCTTTTTATTTGGTCGCTGCCTGAGACGAGCTATATGCGGCGATGACTATGCTCATGTGGGGGGTTTGGTATTTCGCCTTTATTAAACTCTGTGTCTTGCTCTTGAAGTGGGTCTGGCGGACAAATGGCAAGAGAGGTATTGCGATGACTACGCGGGAATTCGCTCCAAAAGCACGTGTTGGAGTGTCCTCAAGAAAAGAGTCAGACAGATTTTAATTCTCAACCAGAGTTGAGGGCGGATCTTGGGCTTTTCGAAATGAGCAGGAAAGTGCGAGGTAACAGTATATAAGTGAGCTGAACGCACTTTCTTCTGCTCTCATCGACTTCATCGACCGCGACTACTCATACGACTCTAGTGACTTTATAAGACCACAAATCTGTTAGTGACAACCAAAGCTGCAGTAAGACGCCTACCTCTATTACAACGTTGACACAACACCTTTCTGACCCACCTTGTAGCCTCCACACTCCGCCAACACCCCAACCATCCCAACTGAAACCCAGTCTTGTGGCCTCCACACCCCACCGACACCCCAACTATCCCGACTGGAAGCCAGCCTTGTAGCCTCCACACCTTACCAACACCCCAGGCATCTTGACTGAAACCCAGTCTTGTAGCCTCCCCACCCCACCGACACCTCAACAATCTAGACTGAATCCCAGTCTTATCGTCTCCCCGGTTCAAGGTGTCAAACTTCGGCGACAACATGGCGGTAATGTCTACTCCCAGCGCCAACATGGGTGTAATGCCCACCCCAACACCGCCTATGGGGCCGCCATGTTACCCAGACAACCACACCGGCTTTACGGTGGAGCAGCAGAACGAGTTCAGCGAGCGTCTGAACAAACAGGGGCTGCTCCCTGACAAGGTCGAGGGCATTCAGGTACCACGGCCATTTCCCCTTCTGTGGGTACCTGTCACGAGAGCAAGAGAATTGCAGCCAGGATACGATTCGAGGACCGATCTTGTGTATTTCCTCTCGCGCTTCCCGCCTCCTCCGTGGGGTCCTATCTTCGAGGAGTTGCGCCACAAGTGGCAGCGTCAGGACGAAGCCGCCTACTGGGCCAGCCAGCAGGCGCAGATGCATGGGCAGCAGCTGGCGGTGGGTTGGCAACAGGTGCCATACGCTCATCCACAGCAGGATGAGATGGGTGGCCCTGGTAGTCACAACGCGCAGATGCACGCGCAATACTGTGAGGCCAGGAACGCGGAGGAGACACTTGCTGCCGCGCATCGAGCAGCGGAGAAACGGCGCCGGGATGACATGGCAATGGAGAGGGGAGACAGCGGTGTCGATGTGTTGGGCAGGCACAATGAGTCCGGGCTTGAAGAGACTTTGGCGTCCGACCCCAATATCGATCCAGCTTTGCTCGATATGGGATACGGGCGGTAGTGGACTACGTTTGCTGAGTGATCTTGAAATACCACATCACACCGCGAGCCATTGGAGCTGAGTAGCGATGCGGTATCTGGCTTCGACTACTGCGACCCTCGAGAGCGAAGAAAGTGGACAAAAAAGACGCGGTCGATAAGACTGGCTGAGCTGGAGAGATAGATACACGCGTACGGAAGGTTGCGCGAGAGTACTGTTTTATTACGATGGTTTCCTGCATTTCAGTTGCATACATACTTTTCATAGAATTACACATTTGACAATCCATCCTTTGCTGCCCACCCGACGCGCAACATCGCACATCCTCATCGCAACACCACACGCGTTGAAACATGGAGATCGTGACGCGAAATTACTGACGTCGAACAGGCGCAGCGCGGTGGTCCGTTCTTAGTGCGATGACGATTTACGGGGGCACTGCCCGCTAGGTGGCAACCTGCAGCGTGATCACCGAGTGCAATTCCGCGCGATGCCGATGCGATCGGACGATGCCAATGTCCGGATGTGCGGGTGTGTATATCGTGTGAATCGTTGAGAAGCGATGGAGAGCGATGAAGATGCGTAACGTTGTGGGAGAGCGATGCTCGATATCGGAATGAATTATTGTGTGCGACAATGCACGTCACAACGTCATGACAGGCTCGAGGTCTGGAATCCGCTTGCACGCCAACACGTGATAGCGCGCTTGGCGTTGAGGCGGAGCGCTCGGACAGCGGAATTAGCGATGAAGCCTCTTGGAGCTGGTGCCAACCTCTCCAGACCCGCGTCCCCTTTGCCTCCAAACCTCCATCGTCCAGAACCCCAATGTCTCGCATTCAATGGTGTCCTCGCAAAATGAGGTGGGTATCGTTACCTACCCGGCTACTGTCAACATAGCGACACTTGTCATCTTCTTCCTCTACCTCCTCGTCTCCATCTGGCTCATCATCCGCCAGGGCCTGGGCCACAGCTCGCCATGGATCTGGCTCACCCTGCTGTCCATATGTCGCCTCACGCAGGTGTCGCTCGATTTGGCAGCCACGACCAAGTTTCCGAAATTTTCAGCGCCGAACACGACCCTGGAAAGCGGTGTTGCCATCCTCACCACCATGGGGCTCACGCCGTTGTTTATGGCCACCAGTAGCTTGCTCAACACGACCACGCGCCCCAAGGGCCGACGCATGCAATGGATCCTGCTCATGGTCCACATCCCGCTCATCATCTCCTTCATTCTTATCGTGGCGGGCGGCATCGATCCGGATTCTCGAGACGGACCCACTTTTGCAGCGACGGAAGCCACTAAAGCCGGTGTTTCGCTCTACTTGGCGTGTTTCCTCGTCCTCATCTGGTCTACCACGGTCATCTCAGCGCGTCTCTACCTTGCCGACAGGGACGAGGTGCGGATTCTGACGACCGTCGTTATGAGTCTGCCGTTCTTCGTCGTCGATGTCGTCTACATGATGTGCTTCGCGTTTGAGCGGTGGCGTGCTAACGAAGGTTCCGATGGTTGGAAGAGCATGCGCTTCAACGTCATCAGTGGTAACGTTACTCTGCAATTGTGCATGTGAGTATTACGATTTTTGTTAAGTCTGCCTCATTTGCTAATGTTTGTAGGCAAGTTATCATGGAATGGATCATTGTCGGGCTGTACCTTGCCCTGGGTCTAGAATTGCCTAGCAAAGCTGTGAGATTGCGAAGGCAGATCGAAGACCAAATGGACCAGGCCAGGAACATCGACGTTGACGCATGGCAAGAGACAGTGTTGTGGAAGTTGCACGACAGCGTATCGCGGCTTGTCGCTGCGATGATCATGCCAGCCCTGCAATTCGCGCACTGGATGTTGGGAAAGATATTACGGTCCGGGCAACAAAACACGCCTTGAGGTGTCCGACAAGAAACATTGCTCTTCAACATCAACATCAGGATATGATCTCTTCTCAGAGCGCGACCGCGGCGGGCCTATGACGTCACGAACGACTTCGCTGTCGGGAATCCTTCACGAAACGCATTCCCGGACTTCATCTCCAAGACCACGACAGCACCTCGCTACAAACCCCATTGCATCAGCCATTGCGTCTGTCAATCAGACCCATTGAGTTTGTTCGCTCTGCCTTTGGTCGTGGCAAATTGCATCGAGGTTCGGCTATCGCGGCTCGCAAGCAGCACCCCTGTGCCCACAATTCGCGATGCGAAACACCAAAGTCCGCCACCACGCGAACGCGCTCTTCCTTCCCCGTTCCGAGTCGCGTTGGATTCTTACGACGGACCGGCATATTGCCAACTGTGAAGAAAGGAAGGCAGCAGATTGGAGGAAGCGCTACAAAAGACGGCAGCGAAAGAAGGTGGCGGCGGGATGGCTGAGAAGTAAACATAGATTACAGCTCATCACTAACGCAATACATACAAACCACATTGCTAAGATACCTCGCTGACACTTTCCAACTCATTGCCAGACACGTGCGGGCGACATCACGAGAGGTCACGTCTATGCCATGCGCCTGCGGGGTGGCTAGATGTTGTGCTGCATGATGCCGTACACACAATATTGAATATCAATAACTAAACAACTTGTACGACAATGTCTACTTGTACCCTTGATCATATCTCGCAAAATGCCACCCGCATTGTAGCTATCCCAGGTATCGACCGATGCATTGTCGCCTCTCCCACTGCTCCGGCCGGGCATACGCCTTAATCGTCACAATCGCCTTCTTTGCGCAAATCAGTATATAAAGCTTTTCCAGCGACTGTCCTGCCTGTCTTCATTACCACACACAACTCCTACTTTTACCAAACCCAATTCAAAAGATGCGCATGTGTGCGGCTTCGGGCCGTCAAAACCTGATGACTTGCAATCCAATGAAGCCAAGAACAGAAGCCAGAGCATGTCTCAAAAATCGGGTTTACTGCTGGCCATGTCCGTTGAGTCGGAGTTCAAATTAAGACTCTTTTTTTCCATGCAGCTGCTCGCGTCGTCTTTGGTACAATTATAAAAGACTTCATTGTCTGTCTTTCTTCCTTACTCTTGCACTACAATACCTTACCGTTTCCACCAAAATACTCTCACCAATCCGCTATGGGCCCTCGTCCTCGTCCGATTCTTCGCTCAAAACAGAACAAGAATCTAGCCATGATCTAGGAAAGCGTGTGCGATACACAACATACGAATTTGAGGAATCACTTCAATAGTCATAAATCAAACTTTACCGATAGCACTACGATGTGGCTGCCAAAGTCTGTTCTCTTTCATTTTACATGATAAACATACTTTTTCATGTCTAGGAACCTTGAGAAGACATTCATAAAACCCGACACGGCTAGATCCATGTTTGAAGCGTAGCGAAACTCCAAGATCACGACGAAGCTGAAGGATGCCATGTTACGCAGCGAAACGTGATCCACGCGATAACAGCGTAGATGCTAATCAATGATAGTAATGTAACATTGCTTGTCCTAGCGCTGTTGTGCTATATAAAGTCGTCTCCTGTCTCAATTTCTAGTTCCTTACTTCTAATGCACATATTTGCACTTTTACCAAAATTAACAGCTATCGTTCCCATGTGGAGCGTCTGCTTCTCTCGCTTCCCAAATACTCACAAAGCATTAGTCATGAGCTGAGCTCAGCAACGAGATATTAATGGAGATGTTCTCGCATGTGAGATGTTTGTGACAAAATGTCGTGATGCTATGAAGCTTAGAAATACGATATCATTGATGCGTAGCCACCCCATACTGGCAAAACTTTGAACACGTACCTCCCAAGAGTTTACATCGTCTGCAGACGCTATCAGCTTTGAATTTTCTATCTGATGTAGACGACAGCGCATCTGTTCACTTGCTTCATCCCATGGGGTGCAGCCATCGTCGAACCAATAAGGAAGGTGGATGAGGTCTTGGCAACGACGTCATTCCGATGCTCGGGGTTTGGGTGAGGCTACCCGCGATAAGATCGGAACAAAACATCGGCACCTGCATTAGCAAGCATCGTGACTACATGCGAACATAGGCTTTCCGCGTCAATTGCAGTCGCGATAACTACCCGCGGTGATGTATGACAAGCCATTGAGTTGAGAGGATGTATAAATGGCATTTCCGATGAGTTGGTAAATGTCCGCAGGTCGCGCCTTCCCTACACAGACTGACACCAGCCATTCAGAATGGTGCACCTCACACGCCTAGCATTTGCAGCGCTCTGCCACGTGGTAGCTAGCCAAAATATGCCTTTCGACGCGCGAGAAGCGACCATCGACTCTGTACACCATGCGCTCTACTCCGGACTCTCAACATGTCGCGAAGTGGTATCTTCTTTCCTTTCCAATATCGAAGCCAACAACAACCGGACGAACGCAATCATTACGTTGAATTCCAATGCTTTGGCTATCGCCGATGAGCTGGATGAGCAGCTTTCGGCCGGAAATGCTACTGGACCACTGTTTTGCGTTCCAATACTGCTCAAAGACAATTACGATACAGCAGATATGCCAACGACGGGTGGAAACCTGGCCTTGGCGCATTCGCAACCATCTGAAGACGCTCCAAGCGTGGCTGCTTTCAAAAAGGCAGGAGCCATCATCCTAGGCAAGGCCAACCTCCATGAGCTAGCTTTGGAAGGCATCAGCGTGTCTTCTCTAGGTGGTCAGACAATCAACCCGTACGACTCAACCCGAACACCAGGCGGAAGTTCGGGTGGCACTGGCGCTGCTGTCGCCTCGTCATTCTGCGTATTTGGCACCGGCACGGATACAGTGAATTCACTCCGCAGCCCGGCATCAGCAAACTCTCTATGTAGCATCCGGCCTACGCGTGGACTCATCACTCGGACCGGCATCATTCCCATATCGACCACACACGATGTCATTGGACCCATCGCACGAACGATCAAAGACGTCGCCACAGCGCTGACTGTCATGGCTACAACAGGCTATGATGCAGCCGACAACGACACTGCACTCGTCCCAGGTCACATTCGCAGCACCAATTACGCTTCCAAGCTTTCCAGCACCTCACTCAAAGGGCTGCGCATCGGTGTATTGAACGGCTTCTTCAACCGCACAGACTCCCCCGAAGTCACACCGGTCAACAATGCCATGGACTCCGTCATGTCGCGTCTCTCCGCGGAAGGCGTGACACTGATTCCCATCAACGAGACCATCTACAACGCGAGCGCCATCCAAACCGCATACGATGTCCAGCGCTTCGAGTACCGCGAGCTCATGGACCAGTATCTAGAACGTCCTTCCCTTCAAGGCGAGCATCCCAGCACACTGAACGAACTATATTCTCGCAGAGCCTTCAATGGGTCCGGAGGAGAGTTCCTCGTCATCCCCTCTCAATACGAATACGTCAACACCGCCCTCAGATCTTCCACAGGTAACGCTACATACAACGATCGTCAAGCCGGGATCCGCAATCTCAGGCTCGCTCTTCTCAACACCTTTACTTCAAACAATCTCGACGCGATTATCTACCCCGAGCAGAAGAACCTCGTTGTCAAGATCGGTTCGCCGTCACAGTCTGGACGTAACGGTATCTTAGCCGCATTAACAGGTACGCCCGTTGTCACCGTGCCAGCGGGCTTCTCCGATCCGAGTGAAGAGGCGCCAATTGGCGTACCGATTGGCATGGAGATTTTGGGGAGGCCATGGGAAGAAGAGAAGCTATTGGGGATTGGGTATGCGGTGGAGCAATTGCTGAAGGTGAGGAGAAGTCCGGCTTGGGCGAGAGAGATGGTAGAGGGGAAGAAGTACGAGAGTGTGCCGGTCGTGAAGCCGGATACGGGAAATATTCCGGATGTGTATCCATTGGGGACGCTGAGATAGAGTTGAAGACGACAAGGGCGTTGGAGACGCCTATTGTCATCATTTTGTGAGATGCGTTCGGCACAATGTTAACGCACGATGCTGCTATTCAGCTTGAGTCACGAGAATACCACAACGATGCATCGTAGCAGCTGCTCTGTCCAACCCTTGCAGTTTTTCTGAAGCAACTATGCAAAACCTCGTAGCCTACCTTCTCGTCGGCTCTGCGTCGGTCGGGAAAGCTTCTCCAGCTCTATCGTCGACCGTACAGTCGCGACACCGGCTGCAAGCTCCCTTCTTTCTGCTCGCCATTGTAGAGACCGGGGACGGTGAAGACTGCTGAGGCGTTTCGGAAGGTATGAGGCACATTGCGACAGAGACCGGGGCCCGAGCGGCGTTTAGTTCGACGTCGCAATGGAAAAGCACCGCAGCCGATGCGTACCATATGTGACCTAAACTCTATGCTTAGGACATGGCTTCGTTGAGACTGCCGCAATCGTCAGGGCCTCAGTTGGTATGTGTATCAGGATTTGCAAAGAAAGTGACGTACCAATGCTGCGTCGTGGCTGTGCACCTAATAGCTGCGGTTGTATAGCAGAAGATACTCCGTCGCTGCTGACGAGCGCCGCACGTGAAAGCCCAAATGCCTTACTTCGGATGTCGACCGGTGTTGTGAGACGCGCCTCGGTTTGTCGGCACCACGGAGGTTTGCCAAGACCCTGACTAATGCGCGGGCCTAGCCGCTGGTGGCCGTCCTCTGCGCCTCAGAACCACACTCCAACCTCACAACACCCCCGCCGCGGCCACCAGTTCCACCCCAGTCGCGCACCAGCAGCCACAAACGGAACACTCAGGCCGGATCATGGTCGCGCCGGAGGCAGAAACTACCCCAGATGCAGTATCAACATCCCTGAAACCGACGATGTGCCACTAGAAAACCTTGTTCCCAGAAGGGAACGACGAAACTTTCAACTGACCGCTCTCGTGCTTCAAGATATGGAAACACCGGTTTGATTTGGTTTGGTCAGTCCGAGACCCTGATCACCCTGATCAACATCTGCAGGTATGGTCTGCATTCGCCTAGCACCTTGTCGCACATCTTCATCGTGGCCATTGCAGTACGGCTGATCGACGGACTTGCGCAGTCACGACTCGACGTACATTAGATTACAGCGTAATTGTACGCATCTACAATGATGACATCGAAAGAAAGTCAACGATACATTCTTGAAGGCAGTCGCCCGAACATCGTCAACTACCCCGAATAGCACGCATAAACGTCCACCGCCTCAGCCACTCTCAGTTTCATGGAATCTAGGGTTCATTTGTGTTCACTGCCAAGCTTTGAAACCTCAGACTTCCGAATGCTTAGCCCTAACTCGCCCTAGCCACAAGTCCGTTTATCCACCGGTAAACTTTGGACGATTCATGCAACACTGTGTGCTATTGCTGACTACGACAAGTTGGTGCCAAGTTCGTACCGACACAACCTCATCACCGGAATTATCACCAACTCATACGTCTCAAGCTCCAGTGATTACCGTCGAATTTACACCGGATTGGCTCGGTACACTTGCCAGACCACCTTCAACGTCGAAGACCCAACACACAGAGTCATGTTTGCAGTATGTTTCTGGATTTGATGCTGCCGCAAACACGTTTCGTACGTTTTCGTCTAGCGACTCCGCACCTCATGCAACGTTTCTACGAGACCACAATGGGTTTGAAACTCCATCATACCAGGCTCTCACGTCTTGGCCAAACCGGAGCGCCTCACCACCTTGGAACTAACCAAAGTCGATGCTGGTCACGATGCCGAATACCCTTCTCGGTGTCTGCCTGTGCTGTCAGATGTTGTATAAAGACGACCGGCCTCGCAACCTTAGAAGAGCATCAAGCAACAGGTTCCCAACCCAGCAACTACAGTAATCACCACTCCTCTTCTCTTCTATTATCTAATACCTCTTCACTTCACTACCTAATCTTTTCTCTGACCGGTTCAGACAATAATCAACAAAATCAACATGTTCTCCAAGATTGCCACCATCTCCATCAGCCTTTTGGCTTCCTCTTCCCTCGTGGCTGGCCACGCTGCCATCATCAAGGCTACTGGTGATGCAGGAGGTGCCGGTTCCGCCATTGGTGTCGACCCCAACACTCCTCGTGACGGTACCAACCGCAACCCCTTCCAACAGGATGCCACTCGCTTCCGTGGTGACGCCGCAGACACTTGCGGTGAGACACTCGGTGGAGGTGCCAACGACATCGCGGCTGGTACTGCTCAGGTCATGCAGCTCAACGGCGCCACTCTTCCTCAGGTCTCTGCTGGTGGTTCAGTCATGATGACTGTCCACCAGGTCAACTCTGACGGTGCCGGTCCCTACACTTGCATGGTCGACGCTACTGGTACTGGTACCAACTGGCAAGCCGCCACTGTCACCACCAACCTTCCTGGTAACGACCGTGGTCGCAACCGGGACACTCAGATGCAGGATCTTCCCCTGACCGTCTCCATGCCAGCTGGCATGACCTGCACAGGAACTGTCGCTGGCCAGAGCAACGTCTGCATGGTCCGCTGCCAGAACCCCGCTCGTGCTGGACCTTTCGGTGGCTGTGTCCCCGTTCAGATGGCTGGAGCTGCTGCTGCTGCCCCTGCCGCCGGTGCTGCCGCCGGTGCCGCTCCCGCTGCCGGTGCCGCCCCTGCTGGTAAGTTCTTCACACATAATCATCTCTACTTCAGTATCTAACTTGACATAGCTGCTTCTCCCGCTGCTGGTGCCGCTGGTGCCGCCACCTCTGGAACTGCCGCCGCTCCTGCTACCGGTGCCGCCGCCGGTGCTGCCGCCCCTGCCGCCGCCGCTCCCGCTGCTGCTTCCCCTGCTGCCAACGCCGGTGCTGCTACTGGAGCCACTGGCGCGACTGGTGCTACTACCGGTGCTACTGGCGCGACCGGAGCAACTGGCGCAACTGGTGCTACCGGAGCCACTGGTGCCACTGGTGCTCAGCCCGCTGCCAACGCTGGCGCCGCCGCTGGCGTTCAGTCCGGTGCAGGTGTTCAATCCGGTGCTACTGGCGCCACTGGTGCTACTACTGGTGCTGGTCTCGCTACCGGTGCCACTGGCGCTACCGGTGCTACTGGCGCAACTGGTGCCACTGGCTCTACCACCGGCACTGCTCCTCTCGCCGGTGGTGCCTCCCAGCGCAAGCGTGAGGCTGCCCGCAACCAGCCCGCACTCACCAACGACGACCAGGAGGAGGAGCTCGACCTCCTTGAGGGCGAGGACTTCTAGACGCATCGCTCAGCATCTTACGACGATAATATCACGATTGGTTACAAAACAACATAAATACGACGGAGACGGATGAATGGATATGGTAATGGAATGGGTTGTATATACCTCGAATAGTTTGGAATAGTTAGTGTGGGGTGGAGCTAGTTGCTCATCTCTCTGGCTGCGTCTGTGACGCGCAGAGGACGGGCTTGTCAATACTGGGTATTGTATGATAGAATTGGGTGGAAGTGGTCGATTGCGTGGTTTACTCGGGCTTGGGAACCCTGGTCAATTACGCTCCTTAATGATTAGTTTGGAATATACGATATACCTTTAAGTTTCTCCGCATGCAATGATTGTCTAGTATGAACTAACACTTGGCTTTGATGCCTGCGGGATTAGGCATGAAGTCAGGCTAAGCTTTCTGGATCTGCGCTAGGTGGTTCTAAGATGGATGGGATGCATGGATGAGGTGGCTATTATTGTTGTGGCGTATCGCGTTTCGATGGTGTTTCATTGCGACCGGAACGCACCCACCCGGATGCTGAACCACCAGCTCAACTGCACGGCTTGACTCACGAAGTCAGATAGTTGTAGTGGAAAACAAACCTAACATTGGAATTTCGCCAATCTTGCGATGATTGCTCGCTCGAATCCTACCGCGGCTTTGGAAGTCGAGGGGCTTCACGCAGTGAAACGAATTATCATAGGGAACGGCGTGATGTGCACATACGAGACAGTGAAAGGAACAGTGCAAGTATGGTCTAGTAGTTAATCTCAATATGGAAGGTGCATAGTAAAACGCCGATATCCAGTCCCAAATCCCATTTCCCAACCAAGTCCTCCGATCCCCTAAAATCATGACAGCCTTAAACGGGAGCTGAACAAAGGTTAGCAAATGACCATGATACAAACTTTGCGAAGGAAGCTTCACTCGCAGTGTGATGTAGAAAAGAGAACATACTGTCATTGTTGTTATAGCAAGGAGTGCGTCCCTGAGCAGTGATTAGACCAGCACAAGCAAACTTGCCGCCAGCGTTGCACTTGGTAGGGGTGTCCTCGCCGCTCTGCAGGAGGCGAGATGCGCCGGAACAGACGGCGGTGCAGTCGGATGTATCGCCGGTCTGGGCGTTCTGTTACCAGGGTCGTTAGTTTGAGGAAGAGAGGAAGGGAGTAAGTGGGAGATGTATGGGGCGGAAAGACGTACGTAGCCGTAAAGGCAGCAGTGAGAGCCGTCGTTGAAGAGACACTGGCATTGGCGGGCTCCGCTGCAGCCAGCTGCCTCACTGAGGGCAACGGCACCGAGGAAAACGAGGAGGGTGATGACGAACTTCATGGTAAAGGTTGGTTGTTGTGGTGTTGTAGTGTGGAGGAGCCGTGGGATGGTGAGTATTCGAGTGTCCTTCTTTGCTCTTTATATAGACATCAACGGTGGTGAAGCGGCTCTCTCCACGCACATCGAGCGCGCGATGACAACGTGACGCTGTCGTAGTATCGCCGGGAGGTCGCAACGGCGTCATGCTGGCCACTCAGAGATGCGGTGTAGGGGGCAGTGCGGCAAAAGGAGGTCATGTTTACAATTTCCTTCGTTCTTTCGGCTTTAATTTGGGTTAGAAGTGGGACTTTGAAGTAGGTGAGGCTCCGCTCTAGTCACTGATAGCCGAGTTGAAGCTACTTGAAGAGCACCTGACAACGTGCCGAGGGGTGACACTGCCGGATTGTAGGCGACATAGTCTCATCTTATCGACTACTAATCACAAGATCCGGAAAGTGTACCTGCAGGTTAGTAGACGTTTGCAGACTACATCAAACCAAAAACTTGCAAAGTAGGTAATCCAACGTCAACGTAGACTCTAGGGTGTTCAAATCTTTCCTCAGTTGGCGTGTTGGCATGACTGCTTCCATCGTCACATACGTTAAGCTGAAGACACAAAAATGACTTCATGTGGGGAGGTGGTAACGGGTACTGGACATTAGTGATCCTTCTGTTCCAGCAATTGACGATGACCCGCATGACAGTCCATCGGGGTGCCCATGGGCCAGCATACCCAGGTAAGCACCAGCGTGGTAGACAGATCGGCGTACATATTGTCTTGTTGGAAGTCACGGCGAGATCTACAAACATCGCATCCGTGCCGGCATGGTACTACAAAGCCATCGCGAACATGTCACGGACTGCTCATGTGCCCAAGCTACGTTCGCTGCGTTCGCTGGATTGAGCTTGGTGAACGGCCCGAACCGTATTCGGCCATGTGATGCGCTGATTGGTCACAACGCAGCTGTAAGAGTGGGATGCCGGTGTTATTCCGGTGTACCTGCCAGGCGTGGAAGTCGACGATACCATTCTTGGATGTATCCTTAAGATCCATTCGGTAGAACGTGATGTGGCGTCGAATCCACACGACCTGAAATGGGATATCCCTGTAACCTTACTTGACATACACACCCTGACACCGCTCGTACGGCTGCCCAGTTGGCACGAATTGGGTTTTGTAAGAATCAATGGTTACCTCACGATGCTATGTATCGCGAAGCCCGATACGTGTTTTCAGTGGCGATTATCGGGTAACTCGGTGCGGATTGAGTCGAGTTCCGCATCTGCCATAGCGTCTTTTTACTGTACGAAGAGCGACAAGCATCTTTTAAACATGATGTGTCTAGCCAAGCTTTGGCTTAGCTTGCTTGTGTTGTCAGTCAAGCTTTCACCGTTATGACACGTGCCACCCAGGGTTCCAGCGTAATGGGTATCACGGGGATATCTTGTCAGTCCAGAATCTCCTAGACCCAGCGGCCGTTGCCGTTAGATGCACATCATGTGAGCCAGAACTCTGTCCAGACCCAGTCGCCAGGATCCAGGTATGTCAGAATTCAGGGGCGATGTCCAGGGCTCGAAACTGAAGGGCCGCAGAGTACAGCCACTGCCTTTCTTCCAGAGCTCGTTGTTCCGAACCCGTGTAGGTCGGCGGCTCTTGCAATAGCCAGACCAGCTTCTTGGTCTGATGCTGCTGTCCTAGCCAACTTGTTTCCGTCACAGGATGCAAGCTCGTGGTCTACACTCGGTGATGAGTAATACCATCACCCCTTGCGTATTATCACGAGGACTAGCTTGCGCGGGCGTAAGCAACAAACGTCGCTATCCCTACCGAGCCTGATGTATGCCCTCCGTCGCCTCTCGTCTCTTACCATCAGGTGTAGCATCGTCCTCAGCAGGTGGTCGATGGTCGAGAGGAGCACCGAGGTGCAGCGACGAAGGGTATCGGGCGGCGCACGTATTATTGGGATACGTTCATGCTTCGACGATTTTCGGAAGACCGCGTCTGGAGTATCGACGCGCATTCGTAGCGATGTCGTGAAGCGTGGTAAGGAGCTAGAGAAGCCCCCTGCCGGGTCTGCCTCGTTGCGGCTCAAAACCCTTTCGCAACAAGGTTTCCGGATCGGGATTGCGCACGTTGTACTTCATCGCGTAGTGAAGGTTTGGCGGTGGTGGGTAGGCATGCAATGTGCAAGACCAGCAAGGTACGCGGAGTCGCGCTAGTGGTGTCGAATGGCCGCTCAGGGTCTGTCTTAGTCAGCGCTAACAAGACCCCTCGACGCGTCGGTCTCACGTCTGATACTGAACACGAACCGACGCGCATTTGCACTAACCGTTACGTCAATCTTTCTTTCCAAAGAGAGACGGAATGGCCCATCATTCGTCGTCATCACAGTGTAGGAGTGCCTCAAAAGAGATACAAATTCTGCTGGAAACAGTCAACAGAGCAGGCACGCAGGGACGGGAAGGTGCGAGACCAGGGTCAATAGTTCGTGAAGTCTCGTCATTCATTTACGTAGCAGATACATATAATCTAGCATCCTGTTCAACGCTTTCGTCCCGTCTTCCGCTGATAATCACACTATACCACTCATCGCCAGATACCGATGCTCGAGTATGGCAAAGGCCGAGAGCAGATCCAGTCGACTTCTGGCACCGATGGCACTCAGAAAGCACGATCGAACCACAACGTCTAATCGATCCATCGGCCAGGCCGCCTTCTTCGTCAAGGTCGTCGCATTTCAGCGTGGCCAAATAGCTCTCCCTGCCACCAGTCAACTTCGGCTTTTTGTGGTGATTGATTCATGGCATTTCGAAGTAGTCCACCGGCCAGGCCGCTCCTTTCTTCCTTCGCCGTGCATATCTGGGATTCAGAAGTCAGACGTGATGCGAGAGCCCTCGCCCCCAAAGCTGCGAATTAGCCCCTCAGCCAGGCGCAGCTCTCTTTGTAGGATGCACAGCACCGGGAGGGTGTAACAATGACTGCAACGAAAGCGAACAGATATTCCGTTGAGCCAGCCACTAGAACCCCAACTCTTAAGCCTGACGCACGAACCGCCGGAATGTGTAAGGCGAGTATTGCTGCGCTCGCTTCCGAATCAGTCCATCGGCTAGACGTAGTGACCGTGAGAATGATAAGCCGGACAGCGAGAAGACCAAGTCATGAGCTCGTGCTGCCCCGCCATGCACTGCAGGAAAAGGCGCCGAATCCCCAGACACGTAAGGCGAGTATTGCTGCTTTCCCTTCGTTGCGCAAGTCGAGCCGCTCAAATGCGCCACGGAAGGCGCCAGCGATATGGAGGCAAAAACTGCCCCACACCGCCCACCTTCCGTCTCCACCACCACAAAAAAAAATGGCAAAAAAGAAGGCAAAAACATACAACAGCGCGTATTCCCCGGTGGTCACCCACCCGAGTACTAATGCGCCGATATCTTGCTTAAGTACCGCTGAGCGAACGGGAAGCGCTGTGTCTCAAGATTCTGTGGTCGTATGTGCAATATTGAGGAATTTGAGAACATATCATGTAAGCATCTTGACGGGGGTGAGGCCATAATCATCGATGACACCCCAGGCGTATGGGGAAGCGTCTGGACAGGGGGAACCGCAGGGTGGATGCTGTGTAAGACCAGTATTGCTGCCCGATCTTGTGCGCGCAACCCGTCATGCCCAAATGTGTCGCGGAAGGAGCCCACCAAAAGTATGTATGCGACCGCAGGCGGGAAGACGGGGGTGTGGTAAGGAAGAGGACCGGACGGCGTGGGAATGAGGTGTGTAAGGCGAGTGCGCCGTTGCAGACCATAAGCGAGCGAAGATACCGCTGCCTGTCGTGGTGAGGTGTTTTGTGCGGAGCTGTCGGGCTCGCAGACGATCTAGTTGTCCAGCCGGGTCGTGTAAGTAGTCGAGTAGCCTTGTTGTTACGAGCTATCGAGCGTGAGCCCGTCGCTAGCTTGCTTGCGATGCTTCGAAGGCGTTATTTCATGGTAAGGAAGAAGGCCGGACAGCAGCGGAGGATGAGGTGTGTAAGGCGAGTACGTAGTAGGGCAGGGTCGGAGAGAGGAGGCAATGAGGTGGATAAGGTGAGTGCGTCGTCGCAAACCACCAGTGAGGGAAGGCGGTGCGGCATGTCGTGGTGAGGTGTGTTAGGAGAGACCAGCAGCAGAAGACAGTAATGCTTCATGTCGTGGTGGGTGTGTCGATGCGTCGATGAGTCTCACCCTCCTCAGCATAGCTCGCATCATTCCGCGGAGCTTGACGGGCCCTCGTCCCTGCAGGTGCGCCGTCGGACCAGACATTGCATGTCGTTGTGAGAGACGTCGACGCAACGATGGGGTTCACCGTCAGGCCGACACTGCTTTCCATGACTCACACCCGAAGCTCTTCGTTGCTGACACCTCGCTGCAAGGATCGAAGCGCGATGACAGGTATGTTGAACCGCAACGGTATGGACAGATCTGCCAGTCCCCCAAAGACAGTAGGTATCGCAGAGTCCTTGGTCTTGCTTTGGTGGTGTGTTGATGCTAAAGAGACAGAGACAGCAGCGGACATAGTTTGACTTTTGTGATGTTTCGGTACCGGACGGCAGACATGGTAACTTTGTGGTGATATTCTCGAGGTAAAGCCAGCAGGCAGACATGTTGCCAACTTCGAAGTATTTTGAGTCAAAAGCCCAAGACATGTATTCGTCCCGACACCTTTTGGAGTGGCAAGTGGCGCAGTCATGAACATGACTTCGATGGTTTTGGAAAAAGGTGAGTGAAAGTAGAAAGTTGATGTTCAAGAAGAAAGGCAGGAGCGATGTGGAAGTATATGCTCGTGCGCACGGGCCCTCTCACAACGTGGTACGGCAAAACCCCCAGATCCCTACATCTCACGCCCGATAGGCCAGCAAAACCGCATAACCATGTTTTAGAACTACGAAACCTTTGGAAGTTCACCATAGATCTTGGAACTTCATGGCCACCGAATACGATGTATTTGGAAGGAGCCACCGGAGTTCTCAAATACATGCCCGAAGACTACAAACCCTTTGGAAGCGAGCTTAGGTCTACGATGTTGGACCATGTATTCAGAAACTCGGCTTTTCGGTACAATATCTGGTGAAAACAAAAGTCATGTAGACATCAAAGATTTATGGTATCAATTCTCATTCCATTTTGTACATCAACGCCGACTCATGCTACATACGTCATCAACACCTCGCCATGCTCTCTAATCCCCAGCATCGCGTCGTAGATACATCTAACAAAGGAAAGAAATCCGCTCAAAACACAACCTTATCACAACCTAGGCGTGGGGCCCGAGCGTAGTTATTCGCGCATGTTGACGACGCAACGGATGCAGTCACCAGCCTTCATGTCGCCGAAAGCCTGGTTGATCTTGTCGAGGGGTTGGCGATGGGTGATGAACTCATCGACCTTGAGGTCTCCGCGCTTGTAATCCGCGACGAGGCCGGGTAGTTGGGTGCGGCCCTTGACACCACCGAACGCGCAACCCTTCCATACGCGACCAGTGACGAGCTGGAAGGGGCGGGTGGAGATTTCTTGGCCAGCGGCTGCGACACCGATGATGATGGACTCACCCCAGCCCTTGTGGCAGGCTTCGAGGGCGGCGCGCATGACATTGACGTTGCCTGTGCAGTCGAATGTGTAGTCGCAGCCTCCGTCGGTCATCTCGATGAGCTTCTCTTGGATAGACTGGTTGCCGAGCTTGGTTGGGTTGACAAAGTGTGTCGCGCCGAACTTCTTGGCCCACTCCTCCTTTGCGTCGTTGACATCGACTACGATGATCTTGCCAGACTTGTTCTTGGCCGCTCCTTGGATGACGGATAGACCGACACAGCCGGCGCCGAAGACGGCGACGTTGGATCCCTCTTCTACACCGTTCTTGCCGGCGGTAATGACGGCGGCACCGTATCCGGTTGTGATTCCGCAGCCGAGCAGGCAGGTGCGGTCCATGGGGGCGTCTTCCTCAATGGCGACGACAGAGATATCGGCTACGACGGTGTATTGCGAGAAGGTGGATGTGCCCATGAAGTGGAGGAGGTCTTTGCCCTTGCAGCGGAAGCGCGAGGTACCGTCGGGCATGACACCTTTTCCTTGTGTGGCGCGGATCTTGCCGCAGAGGTTGGTCTTGCCAGACTTGCAGAACTTGCACTCTTTGCATTCGGGGGTGCTGTTTACGTTAGCTATGAACGGATTACTTGAAGGGCTGGACATACTAGAGAGCAACGACGTGGTCGCCGGGCTTTACGTTGGTGACGCCCTCACCGACGGACTCGACATATCCGGCACCTTCGTGACCGAGGACGATCGGGAAGGCACCCTCGGGGTCCTTGCCGGACAGTGTGTAGGCATCTGTGTGGCAGACACCGGTGTAGTAGATCTGAATGCGGACTTCGTGTGCCCTGGGAGGAAGAACCTCAATCTCCTCGATGGAGAGGTCCTTGCCGGCTTCCCAAGCAACTGCAGCCTGTGATCATGTCAGACTTCAATTCGTCGGCTGTTGTTTCCGAGATCGCGTTCGCCGGTAACCGCGGCGTCATCGCGCATCACGAATCGCGAATCTTGTGCGGATCCGCATGCCAAGCCTGATGATGGAATCTGATGCTCAGAAGAACGAAGGACGACGCGATGACGATGTCGCGGTAGGAGGCAGAAGCTCAAAGGTACGTACCTTGCAGGTAATAGTCTGAATAACAATGTCAGCAACAATTCAACGCGTCGCGCAGCTTCCAATGCAAGAAGCGGGGTTCAGCATACCTTTCCAACGGTATCAGCAGACATTGTAGCGTCAATGTCTCGGTTCAGTAGTACGTGGGTAGAGTTTCAACGTGTGTCGAGAGGAAGTAACAAAGTACCAGCTCTTATATATACGAATACCGTCACCGGGAGGGGAAATAACACACTACTCCAGAAAGCTCGAGCGGCTCCGGTAGCTTTTGTACGAGGCGTTGTGGGGCTGGTCGCAGTGATAGGTAATCGTCATAACTGCCCCTCCATTGCCCCTCATTCGCCCTCGATTCGTCGGACGCGCCTCGGTGCTGCTGCGCGTAACGCTCGCGACTTGAGGCTCAAACTCGTAGCTGGCTCGGAGTTGGCGGCTCCAAGCCTAACTGCTGGATTTTGCGCGGTGATTGGTTGGGATGGTGCGTGGGCCGGGCATCTTAGCCACTTGTGGAGAAAGTGAGGTGTTATGTCATGGTCTCGGCATGTGAGCGCGGCGGATCTACTTGCCGGATCTGGACGGTGTATACGACAGGGTGATGTACATATATACGGCTTTTAGCAATGCGATTCATGGTGTTGAGGTGGTATGTATCGATAGCATGTCGTTGGACGCACGTGTGAATGGAGTTGAAGAGCTTTCATTTGCCGATATCGTAAGAAGGAGCCGACAGAAAAGACCACGCGCAGTAGACAGAACCGATGAGTAACGCCAACAGAACCATGCAGCCAAGATGAACCCAACGCCAAACACCTCATACACTCATACTCATATCGTAGGACTGCCCACCATCTTCCGCGGCTCCTCCTCCTCCAGTATCCTCTCCGGCGTCGACCCCTTGCTCGCATCCCTCGAAAAGTCCTTTCCGCCCTTGCTCTTGCTTCGCAGTCTGCCCCAGCTCATGGCCCTCTTCCTCTCCTTGCCCTTACTATCCTCCTTGACATCATGACTCCACTTCCTCCTCACAGGCGGCCTCGCGTCATCCAGCCCGATCAATCTCCTCAACTCTGACAACTCCGCATGTCCCCGTGTAGTCTTCATCCGGTGCGCCCAGGTACATTCTCCGTTCTCGAACAGGAACTCCCCGCCAACCTGCTTGAAGTCGCCGCCTTTGAGCGCCTTGCGACCGGTGCCGAGAGATTGGAAGATGGATTGGACGGAGTTTATGAGGACATGGGTCTGCATGTATTCAGGCTTGCTTCCCAGATTGTAGGTGCGCGTCATGCCGAGATGGTCGTAGAGTTTGCGCGTAGGGTCGGCGTAGATGGGGAAGGGGCAGCCCGTGATCTCGGTGTACATGGGGATGAGTTCGGGGCGTCCGCAGCCGATGACGGTTATGAAGGTGGGCGTGGGCAGCGCGAGGAGGTCGTCGGGTTTGATGGAGGAGGCGATTGTGCGCAAGTATTCCTGGCAGTTCTGTGTTGTGTCAGCTCTATCTACAGAATGTGTGTGAGTGTACTTACGCCGCAGAAGAAATGCCGTATGAAGATAATCAGCTGCCTCGAAGCGACATGTGGCGCCTTGTATAGCTCCTTGAAGGGCCTGCTCTGGCCTTGCGCATCCAACACCAGCAGATCCTCCACCTTGCTCAGGTCCTTGTCGGTGGGGATGTCGTTGTTGACGTCGACGGTGCCCTCAAACTCCTCCTGTTCCTTCTGCAAGACGGGTGTTTGGCTCGACGGCGAGAACGGCGGCGTCATACTGTCTGCGGCGTCGACCGACATCTTGGGATCAGCCTGATGGCCGGTTTGTGAGTGGGGTGGTGAGGGAAGTTGCGATGTTGACAGCGTCGGTGCGGAAGTCGCGATGGGCGCAGGCACCTCGGCGGCCTTCTTGCTATCTGACTCTTCCATGGTGACGGTGGGAAGTTTGCGATAGGTGAGTCAGGAGGTCGGGCGCGTATGTTGTGATGTATCTCTGTCCGGTGTTACTCAGCTCACGGATGCCAGCTGGGCCGGAGCTAGAGGGCCGCTGAAATGGTGATCGCTCGGGGGGCGCAGCACTCTCGATACGAAAGGGCGTAAATGGAGTCTGCCGGTTAGCAAGTATAGAATGTCGGCAAGTACACGAGGTGTGGAAGGGTTGGATATTTGAACAAAGACCCGAAACACCGCCAGACTTGCGACGCGCTGTGAGACGCAGGTACACGCAGCGACGTCAGCGCCTGTTGAAACCTGCCTGTTAGCTCCCGCTGTCGTGTTAGTCGTGATACTTGTGTGGAATAGCGGCGTCCGCTTCCAGTGCTAGGTCTTCTTTCTTTTTCGCATTGCGCATGGTTGCTTGCGCGACAAGTGAAGATGCGGTGGGCTTGACGCGTTGGCAGCCGTCAGTCGTGTTGGCGTGAGGCTTGCCGTGTCTCAGGGTACGCGCAGGGGCGGCTGCAGGTGCGCTAGCGATATTCTTGGAACAACATCACGACGGGTGGCTTCGCACTTCATCCTTCGCTTCCATTTTGTCTATCATCGCCGTTGCTAAGAAGCACTTCCTAATTTATGATAGTATACAGTCCGCCATACGCCCGTTCCCGATCCAGAGCCCCATGTAGCCCCACCTCCCGTCAGCCCTTCAAAGCCACCTTTGACTTGATCCGATGAAGCACGTCAGTATACCTGCTGTAGTTGGGGAAGTCCACCCCCTGGCAGTCCCTCTTGACCTCCACAGCCTTGCCCGCAGTCAACTCCGCCATACCAAGGTCTCCCCTGAGCTCACAGACTAGCGCAATATCGAGGAATCTGGCCAAAGTTAGCAAACTCGTCAAGAGCAAGACCACTTTGACGACGACATGGCCTCCGCAAGCACCGGGGAAGTTTTGTAGACTCGGCCTAGAGGTAGTCACGTCGGCTTCCACTTACACGTTTGCCAGCCTGGCGGTATAGTCTCCTTCAGCCTTATGGAAAGCCGCCAACTGCAACAGCTTCTTCACGAAATCATCTCGCTGCGCGCCTTTTTCCAGGTTCACACCACGGAAGAACCTCGTCTCACGCTCTAGCTCTTGTAACCGGAATCGCCGCTCTGCACTCTGGTATCCGAATGATGTTCCGTCCTCTTCATCGTCGTTGCAGGCCGGGCAATCGCAGGTGAAGCCGTAGTGTTTGAGCTCGTATGCGCGGAGCGACTTGTCGTGGATCATGTCGCAGTAAGATAGGGTGATCTCTTCGCCCGCGGCGATGGGATTCATGACGTGAATGGTTTCTTTGCCGATGGAGGCGTTCCAGGAGAAGCATGCGTTTGGGTTGCAAGAGTGGTTGAAGCGGGCGGCGTGCGGAAAGACTGCGGCGCCTGCATTCATCTCCATACAGTTTGTCTGAAAGATGCTGATTAGACTGGGTGAGGGATCGGTTCGCGCTTTGTGTTGTTCTTTAATTCGAAGAACCTCTTGTGGTGGGACTGATTCATGGATGCGCGACGGCCATTTCTTCGGATCCTGGCCATGGCTTGAGTGAAGCGTATAGTAGAGTGTCTGTTGCGAGGGGGTGAGGCTATCGAAGGCTTTCTGAACATCGGAGAGCATGTAGTCGCCGACCGGGACGATCAGGAGGGGGTCCTCTGCGAGGATGCGTGTACCGCGCGCGATGGGTTTGAGGCTGACGCATCCATAGCCTTTCCCGGGGATGGCGCGTACTTCATAGTACTCGTTGCCTACTACAGCAGTCGTTAGCGTCGCGGATCTCATATGGATGCGCATGCCTGGTAAAGCACGCGCGCCTGTCTCGATGGGACGCCGAATCATTCCGACTTACCTGGCGATGTGGGGATAGTACCGAGTTCCATGGCGATGGTGTGGCGGGTGATGCTGGTTGAAGGTGCTGAGAGCTTGAGATAGGCAGGCACGACCCGCCTATGAGCGTTTGCTACCCGTGCGATGACGGAGCAAGCTTTTTGACTTACGCGACCTTCAGTCTCTGCTGTCGCCTTCGCCTGCGCATACGTCATGGTGAGAGGTGAGAGTACGCTTCTTGTCTGCTTCGACATCCTGCAGCCGGTACATGGATATACCCCAACATCGCACTCAGTACGGAATATACAATATATCTGAGCCGGCCGCGTCCGACATCACACTTTCTCGTCTCGTCCACGCTATCTTCTTATCTTGAGCGACGCCGCGCATGTCACTACTGGGGACTCTTAAAAGTCACTCCGCTGACAGTAGGTTCTGCAGCACTGCGCTGTATGTTCCATCAACATCGGCAAAGACACATGGCACCGAGTACCTTCCGGAGTAGTCAAGACACGTTGACGGTCAAATATGACTGGCAAATTCCATTCTGACGACACTGCACACTCAACAGCTGAACATCGCTCGTGACACATCCCATCCATCCATCTCTCCCGTTTCACCCTTTGCCGCTCGATGACTCTTCCCGTCGGCCTCAGCCGTCTCACCCATAGATTCTCGGCGACTCACTTCTTCTCAACCTCCTCCGTGATCTCTACCGGCCCGCCATGGCCTGAGCATTTATCTGCAACCTAACAGTTGTTACCAGGTCAGCTCCTGTCTCGCACAGACGATTCTTTACAGCGGAAGAGCCCTTACCTGAATGATTTCCTTGCCCGACTTCGTCCAGTTTATACAAGCATGCCCTGGGCAGCGGGTCGGGCATGTGATGATTGTACGTGAGCCCTCGCACTTGTACTCGCAGCCGTTGAAGATGACTTTGTGAATTCGGCACATGATGGTTTTAGAGGAGTTGGGGGGATGGTGTGTGAGGCTTTGGATTTGATGTCTGGTGTGCTTGGGGGTGTGTTGGATGCTGCGCTGCTGATAATGGATGGCTGGTATGACGGAGGTTGATGTTTTGCTATGGTACTGCGATGACGCAGAGCGAGACGAGCCACTCATGATTCCCGAATTACATAACCACCACATACGCAAAGGTACTCCTCATCAAATGAGAGAGATCGCAATCCTCAGAGTCTGATGTTTTGCTGTATGTATGATTTGTGTATCAAAGCAGAAGGAGTTCGAAGGCTTTATACATTCATACCGCTGTCACAGGGAGATGTTCGTTGGAATGAAGCTTCACGAATGGTTGATCGTGTCTTCAAGGTCGTTGATAATTGAAGCATCAAACGTGGACATGTTGACATGTTGTGATTGTTCCTGAGAACGCACGATCAGAACGCTCGGTTTGATCAAGTGGCGACCGCAGCGACACTGTATTCCTAGGTTTCACACTTATTCCTGGAGGATACGTGGACGTGCAACCTAAAGTAGACGCTACAACGAGACTTATGTATTCGGCAAGGCCTTCACACAAAATAAGCTTCTTCGTACTCTCTTCGACCGCATATCCAAAAATCAGGCTCTCAGAACCCCACCACACAGTAAATCCAGGCGATCACCACGGCAAACCATAACATAATCATTTCATACATCGTGAATTCATTCATTTCCTATCTCATACATCGTACAAATCGACTTTCCATCTCGCTATCCACCTCTCCTCATCGCTCTCTCCTGAATCATCTGCAGGGGTTATTGCACTTCCCCGTGCTCCTTCTCGCCCTAAGAAAATTTGGCTCTGAGCACGCGAATCCGTTTCTCTTTCCCAGGCAGGATTTGACGAACTCGTTCTTAGAATGGCCACAGCCCATGTATAAAACTGGCTCGTAGGTGCACATGGTGATGTTTTGTGGTTCGAGGAAGGGTTCTTTTGAGTACGGTGGTATGCGGAAGTGGTAGTTGAATTGAGGGGGATTTATTGAGAAACTTGGTAGGCTTTTGAAACTAGTGGTGTTGTTTTGGTAGTATTGCTTGATGTAGTAGTGGTAGTGGTAGTGGTAGTTGTGGAGAAGCAAAGAGCGTGGATTTGAGAGCTTATATACCGCATTCGAGTACTTCACACTGAAAGAGAGTGTGTTGGCGGTGTCTACGTATACGCCAGGGTTAGATTTGGTAATTTGTGTATGCAGTTCTTTCAATATGTCTGCTCCTTGACATAGTACTAGAAATAGACCTGGTCGACCTCCGCCATGGAGTGTGGAAGGTTGATCGCGTCGGCCTCGAACTGTAACGGTATAATGACTGGAATGGGAGTATTCTTGCGAGTCTTGTGTGCGTGGGTCGAACGCTGTCGTGACCGCTGGTGATGCGCGTGGCGGCTACGTAGGCCGAAATTGGCTTCCAGTGACTTCAGATTGTGCGTTGTAGCTGCCAGGCTGGAGTTTGAGGTAGGCGGACAGCTCAAAGTCGAGCTCTTCGGCGCTCGATGGTCACATGGTTCCCAAGCGTCGGATTACCCAAAACCCAATCCCACCACCGTCAGAAATCCATTCCAACCCGAAGTGCGTGTTGCAATGCAGCTCACCACAATGCCCTTCCACGTTTCTCAGTAACTCTATGGTCTTGGTTTGCAAGATGTTCTCGCGGCCTCGGCTTTCATGTCCACCATCCCTGTTGAGATCTCTTCTAAAGCATTCGGCCGGAAGATGCAAATGCCTTGCCAACGATGAGAAGACGTGGACGTCGTTCATCTTGAGGTGTATGCAGACAAACCTGTCCCAGGCAACGAGTGCCTCCTGGACGTCTTGCAGAGACAACAGAATGCCACCGGGGCGATACAAGAGATGAACATGCGAGACGGCTTTTGCGCGGTTGGAGCTCCGTTCGACTTCGATCCAGGGAGGCATTACACCCTGATTTACGTAACTGTGGCGGTTACATCGACATAGCCAAGGTCCATATCTGCTGTGAATGCTACGCAGTTGAGTCATGTGAAGGTCTTGTGCTCGCATATGGCCAAGATAGCTTTCTTCCACTTCAGCCTGCGCGTTGTAGCTGCCGGGGTGAGCTTTGGTTCATTCTGAGAAGTCGTCGAACACTGGTTTTGGCGTGGTCGTAATGACTGTTTGCGCGACTTTGGCTGCTCTGCAGTATAGGGAGGCGGGTCTTCGCTGTGTATTGTCGGTCCTGGAATGTTCTGTAACCAAGAGTGTATGTCGGGCGCTGTGGTACTGCTTGTCACGGTCTTGTTGCTGCTCTTGCGTGTCGCAGACTTTTTGATGTTTGGTGCATGTCGGCTCGAGTGATCTGGTTTGCTACCCTGATGGGAGCGATCCAGGGGATTCGCGATGGTGATCTGGATGTTCAGGCACATTGTGAAAGAAGTTGGTCATGAATACAAATTCTATGGGCTCGTAGAAGTCTTTGTAGATTGTGAGTTTTCGGCAAACGTTAGCGTCTCGTGTCCCGTGGTTCGTCTTCGACGAGACCCGTGTGCGATGAACGTTGCAAGCAACCGTCTCCCAATTTGGTAGTGCTTCTATCATGGCGGCTGTGAGTGGTCGGGCTATCATGGGTCGGCGTGGGAGCATTGTTCGAGTTCCATTCGAGCGCAATTTGCGCGAACGTGCTGGTATGATGAAGATTTAGATACGCGATAGACCGAGCAAGAATAGACAGGGAGAAAACGCGTTGTGCGACTGGAGAAGGTGCGACATCTGGACAGGCGGAGGGGAAGGGGCTGCGGGGACTAGTCTCTTCCGGGGCGCGCTAGCCGTCATCTGGCCGATCATCTCCCAGCCACCGCACTCTGTTCCTTCCCATCACCATTACACGAAACGTGTTCGGAACCACACGCTGCAAGTGTTTAACGTGTTCTACATTCGCACCCACACTAGGAAGAACCTCAAAAAGGCTGCAGCCTACATCAGGATGAGAACATGTGAATAGGTGACCCAACGTCAACGTGGGCTGCGCACTCCTTCGCCCAGCTTAATGCCTCTGCAACCAAGCCAAAACCTTCTCAGCAATCTCTAGACTGTTCCTCTCCATGAAGAACATATGTCCATTGCCATGAAGACCCTCGTTCCTCAATTTCATGTGCTCCACGTTCACACCTGCCTGTCGCATGTACTCTACAGTGCAATGATCGTACATCGCATGGTAGCTCGCCTCTGAAGTCACTGTCAGCACCGGTATCTGCGCCAAATTCACCAACTGCCTCGCCGGTTCATCCTGCATGATACATTCACTCGAATTGACGTCTCTTGCAGGAACAACAGCTGTCTGGATGTACGTCGCATTGGGCCCCGCCGACGGCTCGTAAGCGACTTCGAGCTCAGTGATACCGAAAGGTCGCGCAGGACCTGATCCAAAGATTCTTCCGATGAATGGTGGGCCCGCGGGCTCGAGTGCCACGATACTCTTGACTAGATGAGGGCGGAGGTCTCCGACTCGCCATCCATAGGCACCGGCCTGGCTATGCGCGATGATGTGCGATGGGCCACCGATCTTGTCCAGAAGAGCTGTGTATGCTTTGGCGTTCTCGGCTTCGGATATCAGATTGTCGGCCTGGTATTGGACTTGAGACGCATAGAAGGCGCCGAAGATCGGATCACCTGCTTTGCCAGTCCCGGGCCATTGGGTGTGCGACTGTGCTTGCGGCCAGAGGCTATGCGATGACGTTGAAGTGAACAGTTGCTCGATGAGCGCAGTACTGGAGCTTTTCATCGTGCCTGTATTCGGCAACCACGGAGAACGACCGCGCGATGGCTGATCGCTCAGGTAGACAGTATACCCGTGCGATAAGAAGAACGAAGCCCAGCCTGGCCGACCATCTGGTGTATCGAGAAAGGTTGTTCCAGTCTGACCAGTTCCGTGCATGAAGACGAGGGGATAGTCTTGGGTTGGCTTTGCCGGGGTGAGCTTTTCGACATAGATCTGGTTGACCATGTACTGCGCGGTCGTGTTTTCTATCTATACGGTCAGTAATTACTAGGAGTTTGAAAGACAAAGCTAGCATGTCATCAGAGGTTGATGTGCTCTGAAGACATACACGACATATTGCTTTGCAGGAAGTCAGAGCAAAATGTAGCGTTTTCTTTCACGGTGTAATACACGTAGCTAGGAGGGAATAGCTCGGTCGTGAATCTCGAGTGACTTACTGACAGGTTCTGATACTCCCCGCCAACGTAGAAGAACTCGCGTTGCGGTGGAAGCACCTCGCCAAAGCCATTGATCCAGCTATTAGCGTCGAGTAATGGCGCCAGCCAGGAAGTCACGTTGCTAAAGAACAGCATCGCGAGATCGGTGACCGACTCAATGATGTGGTATTAGTTACGGAATAGCTGCAGTTCTTGTGAATGAGTTGAGGGATGAACAGATGTTCGGGTTGACGTGGTGGTGGCTTGGCAGCTTACATGCGCCTTCCCCAACAGTCATAGGTCTACCGAGTCTTTGGACTCAGCTGCGTGGGACGAAGAAGTCGTGAGCCGAGTAACGAGGGAAGGAACATACTGGCAACCTCAATAAAAACGCATCGTAGGCATGTTTGCACTTCTTCTGTAGCAACGAACGTCTTCTCAACCTTCTCGAAGTCTCCTCGCCTTTTTTTCTTCGACGTCTTTTCGTTTTTCATACTACGTAGTGCTCAAACATCAAAATGGGCAGCGTCTGGGTCTTCGGGATCCTGGTGGTGCTGTCGCTTCGGCTGGGCGCCTACATGTACTTCCAGCGGCAACGAAATGCGCGCGAAAAGCGCATTTTGGAGATTGCGAAGGAGGCACGCGCCTTCCATGACGGCTATGTGAGCCGTGAGGAATACGAGGAACTCCTCGCTGCCTACAACGTAAGTAATGGATGGAAACTTTCGAAATAGCATGGCGCTGACTACTTTAGGCCCTCAAGGATGACAAGCCCCCGCAATAGTGCAGCGGGATGCACTTCGCGTCGCCACGTGAGTCCGCGTGTCATGACGTCATCATCCGTATTTCACCCACACCAACCGAACGCGCTTTCCCAGCACACTCCCAGCGTTTTACCCTCCTGAATCCATTAACCCATGTCAGTCGCTCACTATCTGCGCAGCATCAGACCAAATCTCCCCACCCCATGGCGCGCATACTCCTCACTTAA
This sequence comes from Alternaria triticimaculans, assembly GCF_023758025.1. Taxonomy (NCBI): domain Eukaryota; kingdom Fungi; phylum Ascomycota; class Dothideomycetes; order Pleosporales; family Pleosporaceae; genus Alternaria; species Alternaria triticimaculans. Next base: position 4,992,074 of record NW_026055958.1, read on the forward strand.
CCGCTCTATCCCCTTCAACTTCTTCGCCGGCTACACCGTCGCAAACATGTCCTCCGCAACCTTCCCCGCAACCCCATATGCCCCAACATACGATAATTGGCCGTATACCGACTCGGACTTCGTGCGATACGACGAGAACGACGATGGCGTATTTTACCGACAGCCCAGACTAGTCACGCATATTGACGACCCATCGATAGCGCGATTGACACAATACTACGATACTGTATTACCGAAGACAGGAAAGATTATGGATATGTGCACGAGTTGGAAGTCGTTCTACCCACCGTCCATGAAAGAAGCGATTCAGAAGGGAGACTTGGAAGTTTATGGCGTGGGACTCAACGCGGAGGAGATGGCGGTTAATGGTGTCTTCCAAGGCGCGGATCGCTGGCGTGTCTTGGATCTGAACAAGCCGCCACACGACGTGCGCACTGCATGGGAAAACGGCCAGGGTTTACAATTCGACGCAACGACGTGCGTTGTCAGTATCGACTACCTCAACAACCCGCTCGAAGTCTGCAAGAAGCTTTTGGAAGCCACAAAGGAGGGTGGGAGCGTTCATCTCGCTATCAGCAATCGGTGCTTCCCGAACAAAGTGGTCAGAAGGTGGATGATGCTGGACGAGCGCTCGCGACTGGAGTTTGTTGGCGATTATCTGCATTTTGCGGGGTGGAAGAACGTCCAGATTGTAGATCTTTGCGCGAGGGATGAAAATGGCATGCGCGTTACTGATGATCAAGGAACGGTGCTTGTGAGATCGCAGCGACTTCCAGATCATTTGGACCCATTGTGGGTCGTGCGCGCGACGAAGGGGTCATAGGACTGCACGTCAACTTAGGGAAAATTGAACATGTATGCAGACTACATCAATATGGACACATGCAAAACACGTGACCTCACGTCGATGTCGGCTCTAGGCCTGTTTGAGAGAATTATATTATGAGGTGATCGGAGTTTTAGAGATGCCATCGGTCGCGTGGGGTCTTGCATATTAGTGGAGTTTAGGAGCGGGCCTGCCCAGGTGTCTCTCTCCAGATATATTACCGTAGGTAACGGCGAGCTTCCTGAACCCATGTCTTCCTCAACGTCGTTTATGGCATCTCACTTGAGCACCGCATTATCAATGTCGTTGTCTACCTCGCATATGCGTTCTGGAATGTTGACTCTCACGGCATTATCAGCGCCTAGCTGCAGGTACGGGTCGGCTATTCCGAGCATCGGAACTGGTATCCCGAGCTTGCGGGGTATCTCCATTCACCTTCATAAAACAATCGAAACTACCATGAACGATCTTCACATATCTGCGCCTATGCTTCAAGATGACAGCTATCCTTACAACCGCTAGACTGGTCTTCAAGGATGAGGCTGCCCGGCAAAAGGCCATCGACGCGTTTCACAAGATCATCCAGTTCACGACACCACACGAGCCGGAGGTCTTGCAGTATGTCTGCGCATTACCGGTGGATGATAGTTCGCGGACTGAGATATATATGATTGAAGAGTAAGTTCATAAATGAATGGACAACAATGTCGCTAACCATGCTAGATACGCAAACCAAGCAGCAAGTGATGCGCATCTGACTACCAAGCCTGTACAAGATCTCATACGACTCTTCACCACCGGAGATGTCCTTGCTCAGCCACCAGAAGTTCACAACTGCCCGATTATCACCAAGAAAACATCATCACCAGTACTAATCTCATCAAATCCGGCCATCGTTTTGTTGAACATTCCCTCCAAACCGGACACATCCGCCACCAAACAGGCCGAAAAGTGGAGCGAGCTGTCGCAGATCGTGATGAAGAGCGTAAAAGGCGTGAGCTCGTTCACAGTCGTCGAAGACCGAGAAGCGAAAAGCACGCGTGTGGAGAGTGTACTGCAGAGTTGGGATTCGTTTGCCGCATACCAAGAGTTCATGGTCGATGGGCGGAGAGATGGGGCGGATTTGGTGAAGATCAGGCCAATTGATGGCTTTGTTGGACGTGATAGTTCGAGCAAGTTGTGAGTGACAAGGTAGATAATGGCAACTATTCAAGAGCTTGTCGAAACTATCCACCCTGTTCATGGGTTCGACTCTTCGTCTGCGGAATCCACATCTCAAGCCAAAAATCGTGAACTGGCGATCCCGCCTGACTAGCCCCGCGAGTCAAGCGTCGTTGCCCATATAAATGATGCCAGTAGTCACCTAGATCTGCTCTCGTCGTGCCGTGTATGCCGTATCGTCGCGGGAGAATGTCGGCAAACCATCCGAACGAGCGATGAGGCTGGAATGAGGTGTTAGTGTGTGGACTTGGATAATCGCTGGACATCCAATACCGGCGATAGTAGACTGACGCACTGCGGAATGTTGAAGATGTCTCTAGTGTTAACGCCAGCTAGCTATGATTTCAAGAGTCCTAAAACTTCTTCGTCTCCCCAATGCGACGCATGATCATCTGTTTGTTGGTGCAAGACGCTGGCGGCGAAAGCCAAAGTTCAACCCTTCGTGAGGCTCCGTTGTGTTCAACCCAGCAATGTAGTCGACGAGGACAGGTGTGACCGCGGTACATGCAGTACCCTGGGGAGCGTACGACCTCGGGCCAACTAATGTTATGATTGATGGTCTGACGTGCATAACCCGTCATCCTGGAAATGAGCCATCCTTTGTCTGGGACCGCCTAGTGCACGCTTAGTCCTGCGCGTCTCTTTATTGATGTTGGTAGTTTGCAATTCATGATCGGCCTTGGCGAATGTCCACTACTGGGAAGGAGATCGATATCTCCTGGATGAGGCGAGGAATTACTGGAACTAGCAGAGTCTTATAGGGAAATAGCAACATACCTTATTCCAACGAAGATCGTTCACTGTAAGTGTATCTTCTGGTCCACCATCGTAATCTCTGGTGCTAGCATTCAACTCCATGAGGAGACCTGCGTTAGGTGCCTCTTTTGCCTCCCCTTCACTTCTCATAATGCACGATTCCTCAAGCTTCATCCGCAGCCACAGGCCTTTCTGGTTCCCTTCCGCTACTTGAGAGAGACACCATTTGTAGAGTTCGGCGGAATATCGTAGGCGTCCAGGTCCATGCCGAATGTTTGCAGCCATTAGCGTGTCATAGACGATGGATCGGTCGCAGCCAGCTTCGATAACAGCAAATCGCACTGTGTCCAGGTCGGCAGGTCGGCCTAGGCGTCGATTGTGGTTGAAAAGCTCTACTGCCTCAAGATTGCGTTCCAGCATGGCATTCTTTCTGGCAGCGACAGCCGCGTGCGCAACTTCAGGGTTCGTCCAGTCGACAGTCATCGCTGTAATCCAGAGTAAGAATCGTAAGAACTCGACTTTTTCTTCGGTCCACGAGCCCGTGAACAGCTTCTTCGGCAGGCGTCCCTTCACAAAAGCGAGCCGAGGAAAATGACTTCTAGAGAAGATCATCTGTGTGGCATCTTGGAAGTCGGGCGGCCACTGCGCATCGAAGCAGCCTTCATCTGTCGTCAGGCCACAGAGACACCCTGCAGGTTCAAATCGTCGCACGATCCACGACTTGAAGAAATCCCAGGTCATCCATCTGCTGGCGAAGATAAAGGTTTGAGCCGCTGTCTGCTCGGCGCGCTTGCCTCGTACCTCAGTGAGGTAGTAGTCGCATGTTGAGTTGTAGATGTATTCGGATGACAGTCGTGCTGCGATGTGATGCGAAGCTTGAATGAGCGCGATGTTATGGTTGGCGGCGATGAAGATGGGTTGAAGAAGTTCGACGGGTAGACACTCGATCGGGGCGAGACCCATTGTGGATGAACAACGGGATAGGTGAGGTGAAGGTGAGAATGAAGCAGTCGCTGATGTTCAAGAAGCCAAAAGTCACGAGGCTGAACTTGTAAACGTGTTCCTGAAAGACGTCGACGCCGTATCGTGGACAACTCGGTGTAGCATTGGCCGACTAGGCAGCGACCCCGCATTTGCCCATTGAGGTGTGCCGCTAATTACCCCACGCGGTGCTAGCGCGTTCCAGGGTGTCATCCGAGGCTCGCACCCTTCCATCGCAACATCACCACCTTCTTTTCGACACCAACCTAGGGGACAGGCGCACCAATACTTCTCCCCTGGATTACGCGATACATATTTCGCGAAAACAGGTCTCACTTCACTACGCGCGACCAACGCGAGACCGAACTGCATCAATTGAACATTCAGCACGATTGCGCGTTATGATACTGATGCCAGGTGCGCGTTGGCCCCGGCCTGATGTCACCTGCTCAGAACTCACAGTATTTCATGTAGAGTAATGCGTGTCTTGATACGCAGCCGGGCCATGGTCTCCAAAATAATGCTCTGGAAGCCTGTGACTTCGCTGATTTTACACGCTCCTAGGAGCAGTCGCATCGAAAAAGCTCGAGAGACGCGTCTTTATTCCAGGCCGACACGATGGGCAATGTCTGTCGATAGCGAATGAGATCAGATTTTCTGAAACCTAGCGACATTAGGGCGGGGTACTTTTCGGCATTACAGCGGGCGCAGTCATGCATCAGCTTCAACCTGTAAGATTCAACACGTCACTGTCACTTCGCGGAGCTTCGGTATCTCCGTCCGTACCTCGCGCATTCTCGCTACGACATCACCGTCTGCATAAGCTAGAGCTTGGAACAGCTGTGAAAACACCATCTTTACACGATGGCTGATCTCGACCCAAGTATTTTGTTTAATGTGAAGGGGTTAGTGGCTGTAGTTACGGGCGGAGGAACAGGTAAGGAAGAGTTCTTTCCTATTTGCAGGGTTATTAATTCATGAATAGGCATCGGATTGATGATAGCGCAAGCACTCGAGGCGAATGGTGCGATCGTGTACATCCTAGGGCGCCGAGAGGAAGTACTGAAGCAGGCAGCCAGCACAGCGGTATGCTCGTCGAACGATGCCCTAGACTATGCTGACACGTTGTTTTAGAAGCATGGAAACATCCACTACTTCAAGGCCGATGTGACATCCAAATCCGATCTCTCCGCAGCGGTCGACCACATCGCCGCCAAATCCGGCTACGTCAATCTTGTTGTCGCAAACTCCGGCATTCAAGGTCCAACACTCAAAGGTTTGGAAAAGGGCGCATCAATCACCGAATTCCGCGACCACCTATGGAACTGGGATGTGGACGAGTTCACGCAAACCTTTGCTGTAAACACCACGTCTGCTTTCTTCACGGTCGTTGCGTTTCTTGAGCTACTCGACAAAGGCAACAAAGCCGGCAACATTGAGCAAAAAAGTCAGGTTATTTGTATCAGCAGCGCGGGTGCTTTCAACCGCGTACCGATGGCGGGCTATGCGTATGCTGGTTCCAAGTCGGCGGCAGTACATATCATGAAGGCTTTGGCGACGACGTTGGTGCCGTACGATATTCGCTCTAATGTACTTGCGCCTGGTTGTAAGTCGAAGCATTCCCTTCCTCCTGCCTTTTGCTTACTAGCACCCGACAGTATACCCCAGTGAGATGACCGCGGGCATGCTCAACCAGGAAACGTGGCCGAGGGACTTCATACCCGATCAGAGAGCTGGCAACATCAAGGATATGGCGGGCGCAATACTGTTCCTCACTAGTAGAGCTGGAGGTTATGTGAACGGGAATGTATTGCTTACCGACGGGGGGCGCTTGAGCATCCTGCCTGCGACTTACTGAGCTAAACTTCATATTCAGCTTAGACAGGGAGGATGTAGTGTGCCCCACCATGCAATACTCAAGCTTTGCCAACCGCAAGGAACGGCGCGGAAATGCTTATCTACCCACGAATGTATGACGTGTTAATTCGCAATCGAGAATTCCTGGCACGATTCGGTGGGTTTTGCTGGCTTGATCATGTTCTGTGGTGTGAGACGGTGGGTTCTGACGCGTATTTATCCGGTCAGCCACGAAGAGCTCGTGCAAGGCTGCCGATCACTCACTGTCATCGAAGCTGAACAACATCAATCCATTACCATTGACTAATGCTGCACCAACTACACTACCGTTACAACTCTTTGCCTTTCGTGTGAATAGGGTAAGCCCATGGAGTGCGGCCTTGGATGCGGTCCTCGCCGAAGACGTAGTCCAACACCCTACTTTGCTTCATTCGCGGGGCCACAACATACTTCATCAAAAGCCATTGAAAAGCGTAGAGAGGGTAAATGAACCTGCCCACAAACCAGTAGATTGGGGTAGCCCAAGCGTGACTGCGAGTTGCGGCAGCCGAGACACCAAAGTCAAATGCAGTTGGCTCTTTCCGCGAAGACTGGTATTCCTGGAAGATCTGTTGGAGAGCGTCGAAGCTGATATCGGAGCCTGCACTTGACTTTGTCGCATTGTGTAGTAGGTTGCAAAGCAATGCGACGTCCTGAATGCCGTTCGTGAATCCCAGTCCTGCATTCGGTGTGAACTTGTGGCATGCGTCGCCGGCGAGCACGATACGTCCCAGGCTCCAATGATCCAGTACGCCTTCGTCCAAATTTGACATGCCCGCGGTCGAGCTATCGTAGATATCTTTGACCTTTAGATCGTCGTTGACGGGCCAGTCCGCGAAGCTAGCAGCGAACTCGTCCATCTCCTCCTTTGTATATCGTTTCGGCTCCTGGGTCGGTTCTGGCAGTTTCTCGTACAGCAACAACCAAGCGCGTTCACGGCCGGTAATCCACATGAGCGATCGGTCTTTGCCCTGTGTGTTGTTTCCCAGACCAGCTGCGCATGGCCGCGGTGTGTTGGACCAGAGACAACGGTAGTGGGCGGAGAATGGCGGTTCTGGGTTACGGCAGGCTGAGAAGCGGTCTTCTGCAGAGAGCTTGTGCATGATCTTGCGCGTTTGGCTGTGCAATCCGTCGGCTCCAAGTACCATCGATCCCGTGAATGTTCTGCCGTTGGCGCAGGTGACTACGACGCCGGTCTCGGTTGTCGCAATGTCGACCACTTTCTGGCCGACATAGTATTTCTTTCTTGCTTCCTCGGGAAGGCCTTCTAGCAGAGCTTGTACGAGTTCGGCGCGATGGAATGCGATGGGCTCAAGGCCGAAGCTGTGATGGAGTCAGTGGGCACTCAAGAGTGCTGGCTAGTTGGCCGGGACTTACTTCTCCTTGACGATCTGGACGGATGTACCATCTGCGAACTTCTTGCCATCCTTTGTGAAGGATTTGTTGTTTAGCACTCTCTGTCCAATCGAAAGCAGCTTGTCAAGCAGACCGAGTTGTTGCATTATCCGCATCGCATGAGCTCCAAGAATGAGACTGGCGCCAACATCAACGATGACATCGTCCCTTCGTTCAAGAACGACAAAGTCGATGTTTGCTAGATGTAACGCATGGGCAGCTGTTAGCCCAGTAGGCCCGCCGCCAATCACCAAGACTTTGAAGGGTTGGTTTGCCATTGCTGTGAACTGTGAGGATGGATGTCGTTTTCTCCACTTGGCCGACAAACTCTCAAACCCTATATATCTGTACATGCGACATTTAGATCGATTCAGGCGTTGGTGGGTCATGGAACTGCCGATGCATACTTGACATGTACATAGCACATCGTGAGTAGATCTCGGGAACCGAAGTACACCCGATTGTGTGGATATCTACAACATGCTCGGCCGAGGACGTTGAGCAGAGTCACAAAGAACTACCATCCTCCTTTTGAACGTGATGTTGAGGCTCAAACGCTTCGCTGCCGAAACAGTGTGACACTTGTATCATGCCATGAGAGGGCGGACGCGGATCGAAAACGCGTGCGATCCGTTGATGCTTGATGATTCGGGGTATCGCAAAACCTCATTCTCGCATGCGAGTGGCGACGGGAAGGCCAAAAAGACCGATGCGCATGATGTCGATGTTCAGGGCATGAGTTTCAGGCGTTTACTACAAAGAGTGAGAGTAAGGAGGGACTGTCGCGTGAGCATGTGAACGCCTAAGCTCGAGTGTCAGGCCGAGCAGCGACGCGACGCGACGACGACGCACACTGGACATGCTTTGAGATCGTGAGTGTGATGTGAAAACTGCATTTTGGTTTGCACGAGGCTGAAGGGCACAAGAAGTTTGTTTAGAATCTTTCTATGTGATCGTGATGATGTGGACACCCGCAGAAGATCGGAGGCGCTGCCGATGCCCGGCGCCATCATTAGCGTGCCAAGCTTCGATCCTCATCTCAAGCTTGTCGGGATCTCAATACTCGCACCGCCGTCCTTCCACACATCCCCAGAACAACAGCGCCAACTCCCCATCCGAGCGAAGAATCCTGAGAGACCAAGAGGCTACGTTGACGTTGGAATACCTACTTTGCATGTTTTCGTCTCAATGTAGGCAGCAGACCCGTTCGGCCTTTTCCTTTCAGATACCCTCCTTTATCCACTTCGTCGCCAACTCAAGACATACCCTAGCATCAAGCCAGGGTGCGGTCGCAAGTTCCCTCTGAAAGGATCCAAGGGCCTTTTCCGATATGTCAAACCAGAATTCCAAATTTGATACGCGAAGTACCGCAGCGCCGTTTGCGTCTTTGTAAAACTCGGCAGTCTCCATATCATCGAGTGCGCTGTTGTGGGCGATAGTTGCTACCGAACGTAGATCCTCTCCGCCTATCACCAGGCTTAGAAACAAGCCCTGCGCCACGACGTCTCTCCACAAGTACGCTGTGTCCAAGTACGGGACGAAATAGCCGATGTTGACATGAGGATGCTGCCGGCAGTATTCGGCCAGCTCGAACATGATATCTTTGGGTTCAAGCGATTGACTGAGCTCCGGCATCTGTCTATGAGTGCTTGTCCAGAGGCTAATGTCACCAAAATATCCCCGTTTAGTCGCTGCGCAGTTCCGGATGAACGTCAGGAAAAGTTGTCCAGGCCCGAATTTATCACTCCAATGGGTCATAAAGTGCACTCGATTGACTTGGAGCTCCAGCCCCGCGGTCTCCTTGTATAACTGGCGACAGGTAAATTTCAGCTCATTGAAGTGGTCTAAGCGGGAGAATCCGTAGGGGATGAAGCGTGGGATGTTGTGGCCGTCGAATCCGTCGTCGCTAGACACACCCTCATAGGACCTCACACCGCTGTCGAACTTCAAACCGTCGTCGTCGTCGGTCTGAAGTGCGTACTCGTATATGCGGTTGCGTAGCTCGCCAGGCAGCCGGAGCAGAGGGGATGCGCTGTTGGCGAGGGCAGGATCTGCTGGCTTACATTGGGGCGCGTCGTTGGGCGGTATTGAGGGCATCTTCGAGCTTTACAATCTGTCAGCAACTGCGATATGGGAACGAGGCCGGTGAGTGACTGACCTGGGTGTGGTCTTGGAGCTTGATGAGAACGAGGCGCGCTTCTCGCGGTACCAGCGACGCAGACGATGTCGAAGACCTCCCTTCATGTCGGCGAAGGGAACGATGCACTGGAGTTGAATACCCAGTGCGCGCGGATGTCGTTGTTTGGCGAAATCTCTGCGCGGGCTGGGGAGCGAAGATTCTCGCCGTGTCGGATCTTTGTCACCTTCACTTTGTGCACGGCCCTCGTCCTCTAGCCCGCCTAGTGTGCTATCGATGTCACAGTATTCGTCGCGGCCATACCCACTATTGCATCCGACGACTGAGTGCAGCCCCGTACCGAGCACTTCGTTCACAGCGACTGACCATCGCACCCGGTGCTGCCAGCTATGCAGGCGACCAAGCATGCGCCCGCACACATGCTTTCGATTGCGGAGTATTTAAGATCATGTACATCGACTGGCCGCACCAGGACTGCTTATTGAGCGCCATGCGACTGCTCCATCTGCCAGACCCAGTATCGCAACTTCGATTGTCAGTCCATTGACGAGTATGCCTACGTGGAGAGCGCAGCTGGATTTGGAAGATTGTAAAACTTCCTGATTAGCCATCTGGCCGCTACCCCGCTTCCGCGCACTCATTCACGCTGATAGACGCCTCTACAGCATACTGAATCCCCTACATGCGCCTACGTAATCATGTATCTTCGACGTATCATGAACCCTTGAGGCATTCGTACACTCGTAATCTTACAAATGTCGCTCGAAATGACAGCGCATACCTCCAGGCTACAACGTGACAGAGACGAAGTCATCATTTCTTGTACCTCCTGCTTTGGAGCTGCGGTCTTTAAGACAGCGAGAGGAGAGCAGGACACATATCATAGTACTCGCTGTTTGTGAGAAAAAGAAGAAGCGCACATGTAAAGATCGCGTTCTTATTTTAGGTGTTAAGAGGGTGACTTGTGATTGAGAAAAGAGAAGTAGAAGGTACTGGGTTTTATAAAGACACCCAGGTACTTCAAGTCAAGCCCTTGTTCTTGTCTTCTCGTAAACTCGAGTTTCGACACTTTTGGAGAGGGAACAATTGACGCCGACGAACAACGTCATCCACTTGTACTCGCGCGGGTTTTCGGGAAAAGGAAGTTCCGCACTCATCAAATTCCCTGCTATCGATTTCGGGAACAGATAGTGTCTGATAAAGTGGATGGGGTTTGTGGAGAAGCAGTCCACATGTCCTAGCGGCTAGACATCTTTGAAGTGTGCCGAATCGATCGAGATTGGAGAGCGAGCAGCCAAAGAAGAGCGACCATGTGCACAGTGCAATTGTACTTTTTGAAAGAGCAGGGAAGAGCGCACATAGAATCCGACGATTAGGATTTTTGGAGAAAGAACCAGTGGAGTGTGATGAAGAAGAGAAAGAAGGCAGAAGAAGGTGTGTTTTATATCACATTGACGCACTGAATCCGCACTGGCGTGGCAGCCGGAGCATCGGCAGACACCATGAGGTCGTCGACATGATCTTTTACATAGCGGACTCTACTCCACAATCATTCCCTGGTCGTCGTGGCTTTTTGACAGAACCTTGGAACAAACACATGTTCGGTCCAGTGAATACTTTTGAGCCGCTGAAGCTGTTGCGTTCTAAAGAAAGCGGAAGGGAAGAGTCATGTCCTCGATCTTGTGGAAATTCTGTAGCACATGCAAAGGTCTTGGTAGTCTTTCAGGCGTATGTACCAGAATAGACCAATTTCAGAAATGATGCGCTGGACAGGAGAGAGATGAACATAATATCCCTGCCTCCGGATTTTGAATTGCAGAAGACTGGAAGAGAGGGCGATCATAGGGGTTACGCCGCTGCATTTTTGAATAAAGCTCACTGGGATTGAGGAAGAGAAGAAGAACGGAGTCGGGATGTGGTTTTTATACACCAGCGCGGGTTAGTGTTGGCTTTAGGCTCGGGCAGCGAGATGATAATGCGGAGAGCGCGGAACAGATCGATCATATGATCGTTTTTGGTTGCATTCCGATGCTCTTTGAGGAGCGACCAAGTCTTTTCGTTCACATAAAATCTTCGCTGGGACAGTTTTGGTGGTAGGCGGCGGAGAAACGAGCGAAAGCCATGTTTCAGTAGCGGGGCCAATTTGGATGTTTTCAGAAGCGCAGAGAGCAGCAGCCATAAAAGCCTACGCTAGACCTTTTTGAAAGATTACCATGCGGTAGGTGTAGTGAAGAAGGAGAGAAATCCACGAAGTGGAAAGGCTTTATACGTCTAGATGCTCGTTCCAAGATAGGCCCAGGCAGATACATAAGTCTTAAAACGGCCCAAGAGCGCGGAAACAGGGTGTTGTAGGCGGTAGGCTTCGGTGTACTCGTCACTCAGACGTCTCATGCGACTAGCCTCGGCACTTTTGAAATGCTGTTTTTGAATGGCGAAAGGACCGCGGACAAACACATCGCGAGATTGTATGCTATTCTGGGGAGTTTCTGGAGTTGTTCGCCGAAGGGACGAGACAGAACAGCATGATCTACTCGATCAGATGTTATTTTGGTGGCATCGGCAGAAGAAGAACATAGTAGACTTGTCGAGAGATTTGTGTTTAAGAGAGAACGCAACGACGCAACATACGCAGTGCCAGTTGGTTATTTTTGACCATACATGCTGGAAAAGCGAGACAAAGCGGCAGTCATCGACCAAGTCGATCGACAGTTCTTAACAGAGTCGGCAGGAGAAGCACATCCACACCATCCAGAGTGGAGCTGTGTGTTTTGGAACCAGCAGCACAACTGAACATCAGCGGAACAAGTCCATCTTTTTGAAGGAACAGCGGTCATGCACTTGTCGCATACTGCTTTTGGGAAAACCGAACCGGAGATCGCATGACGAGTAAACTTTTCTATTTTGATGCTTTTAGAAAAGCTTAAGATATTCAGTCGAAGTATTGGAAACTAGATCGGAAGGGTGAACCTCTCGGAGAGAACATTGAGCCGCGGTAGTGTGTTTTTAGTAGATGGATCTGCGCCGAGAGAGATCTCGAGAGAAACGCAGTCATGGCTACATAGTGTGCAGGTTTTTGAACAGAGCGAACCAGAGAAGACATGTTCCCGACTAATCGATCTTTTGGGTGTACTAGAGAGAGTCGTTGAACTCCATGGACATGTCAACAGATGGTCCAAGAAGGCAAACGTCTCGGAGAACACATTCCAGGCCGTGTATTGTATTTGTAGTTCGATAGAGCTGCACCGAGGTCGAGCGACGGAGCGCATAATCGGTGCCGCTACCCGTTTTTGGAAGAAAAGATCTTGCCAGGCGCAACATCAGTATCGCAACTGCAAGTTTTGGGTGAAACGACGACAGTTGCGAGGGACGACATGGAAGTCTCCCTAGTATGTTTTGGTAGAAGTTGAGGAAGACAGAGGAAAAAAGCAGCCATGGAATATCCGATGATGAATTTTTGGAGAAGCAAGATTCTCAGAGCAAACATGCATAGGTCTCCAGGCCCTTTCTGGTAATAAACTGTGCAAAGAAGTCATCATATCTGCGCGATCGATTTTTCGGAAGAAGAAAGTCTCGGAGAGGACATTCAAGTATTGCCGGTGATTTTGGTGAAATGGAGTTCACCGAGAGATAGAAGCGGCCATATTGGAAGGTGGAAGTCGTTTACAAGACAGGAATCCCAGGAGAGAACATAGGAATCGATCTTGGTCGATTTCAAGGAGGCCAGCGCGGACAGATGGAGCAGCCATGATCTTTTTTTGCTAGCCGTTCTGGAAGAGGACTTCCGGGAGAGAACATAGATTCTGAAGTGGGTGATTTTGGTAGAGACCGGCGCGGAGAGACGGAGAAGCCATGGGTTCTTTCTGGTACATTTTGGAAAAGAGGAGCTTTCGGAGAGAACATGTGATCTTGCCTCTGATATTTTGGTAGAGAAAAGGAAGGACGAAGACGCAGCCATTGTACATGGCCGGGGCATTTTGGAGAAAGACCTTTTGAAGTGGATAATAGGAAAGAAGAAGAGAAGCGTCAAAAGTCGGCCTTTTATACGTGCTCTCCGGCCAGAAAGATCAGATGGCTGACACATTCGACACCGATCTCATTATCCCACTACATGCGTCACCCGCCTTGCACCACATTTTCCAAGCATCACGCCTCGATAACCTCCTTCAGCGCCTTTGCACTGCTTTCCAACTTGCCCTTCTCCTCCTTATCTAGCGGCATGTCCATCTTCCTAACCACGCCCTTCCTGCCCAGCACAACCGGCATACTCAAGCATACACCCAGGTCCTCTTGATACGTGCTAACAGGCCTTACGATCTTCTCATCAAAGATGATCGACTTGCAAATACTCGCCGCCACACCACCGATCCCATAGTTTGTCGCGCCCTTGTTCTCGATGATGGAAGTTGCTTTGTTCTTCGTCTCCTCCGCAATGTCGTTCTTGTCCAACGCGCCTGATTGCTTGGACGATAACGCAGAAGACAACGGGACACCGCCGATAGAAGCCAGACTCCAGGCAACGAATTGAGATTCACCGTGTTCACCCAAGACGTACGCTTCGATACTAGACGCCGCAACTTCCGCTTTGGACGCGAGGATACCACGAAGGCGCGCAGAGTCAAGGAAAGTGCCGCTGCCGATAACTTGGGATTTCGGGAGACCAGAGTATTGTTGCGCGAAGTAGGTGAGCACGTCGACGGGGTTTGCGACAAGTAACAAGACTGTATCCTCGCGGAACGGCTTCATGTCCGAGATTGCGGACTCGAGAATGGACTTGTTGCGGCCGATAAGATCGGTCCTGCTCTCGCCCTTCTTCTGTTTCGCGCCAGCGGCGATAACGACGATATCGCATTGACCCGCTTCCTTGTGCGTGCCTGCTCTTATCCGGGTGCTGGTGTTGCCGTGGAAGGTAGCGTCTGACAAGTCTGCGACTTGAGCGTCTCGGACTTCTTCTTTGGGATCGACGAGCAGGATGTCACCGGCGACGGGGTTCATGATGAGGCTGTATGCGATTGTGGCGCCTACATCGCCGGCGCCGAGGATGGCGATGGAGGAGGTGTTCTTGGGGTCTGACATGATTGGGCGGCGGGGTGTGTAGAAGAGGTGAAATCAGATGGAATTGGAGGGGTAGAGGGGTGGTGTTGGAAAAACGACGGGAGTACCTGGTGGGTTTGCATTCCTTCTTCTTCTGTAGTCTGGTAGTACAAGCTATTGAAGTACGTCATCGTGATGGCGCTAGTGCGTTTTCAGTCCGTAGACAACCGGCCTATCGATACGCTGGTGAGGAAGTTGCGATGGTGGATTACCTGAACATGACTGACCAGCCTCAGCTCCTCATCACAGCCCCCATTCCCTCACAGTCCGTACAATCCTCCTCCCATGTTATCCACTCCATCCTCTCACACCCACTCCACGTCGTCCTCCCGTCTCGTACGACGCGTCGTGGCTCGAGGTTGGCGTTGAGGCTGTTTCTTGGCTGTCTTGACTGTCTTGACTGGCTAGGAGGGCTTAGCATCATAGTCCATGAATAGAGCCAAGTGAAGCAAAGAATGCATCGCAAAATTCAAGTGCTCAATCAAACATTCAATCAGTGCTCAAGCTACCTTGGGTGCGGGTGCTGCAGCCGGTGCAACCACTTTCTTCCTCGGCTGTGTAGCCAGGCCCTTCTTCAGCAGCAGAGGTATGACGTCCGTCGCTTTATTCCGGCTGATGGTCTTTCGGCAGACGGGACACTGCGAGCGCTTCGTTTCGTGGGGCCCGGTGCGGTTCTCGCCAGCGATGAGGGCTTCCATGAGGCACGTGTGGCAGAAGAGGTGGCCTGAACAATTAGCAAAACACTTGTGAGGTATGCATTGTACTCACCACATGCAGTAGCCGTAAGATCTGTAGGGTTGTCCATGCAGATGACGCAGTTGAACGAGTTGAAGGTGGTGACGGTCTCCTCTGGCTTTGCCTGCGCCTTGACAGCATCTTCCCGCTGCTTCTGCAGGGCTTCTTGCAGCGGCGTCTTCTGCTCCGTCAAGTCGAGCTCTTCAATCTTCTCAGGCTCGGCGCTCTGCTGCTTGACTTCCGTAGCTGAGCCGTCGTCCCGCTTCTGGCGTTTTGCTGAGGGGCCCGGGGTGGGCGACTGCGGCTTCCTCCTCCGCGGCGGTGATTCGGGAGCGCTTGTGAGGTCGACGTAGCCATTTGCGAGGCGGTCAGGCCGTGCGCGTGTGGCGGGCGGCATGTCTCCGGTGAATGGGCTGTAGGGGCGCCAAGCGAAGGGTGAATAGCGTCCGTGGTCGAGGCCGGCTGGATTGAGGATGTGGTCGAAGAAGCCGGTGGAGTAGGGCACGGGCGGGGCGCGGTAGACGTCGTCGAGGTGGTCCTCGTCGGCGGGGGCGCTGTAGTGGCCGAAGAGCTCGCCAAAGTCGAAGGCCTCGGGGGAGTAGTGGTTGTGGTGGTGGCTCTCGGGGGTATCGAAGTTGGCGTCGTCGAGTGGGTGGGTTATGTCATCGTCGTCCCTGTGAGAGCGGTCGGCCGACATGGTGGCGAGCGCAGGCCGAGGGGGCGGCAGCGGGCAGGTCAGGAAGGGCAACGTGCTCCTTCACCATCTGCGTAGCTGCTGGTCTGGGCATGGTGTCGCAGTCCCGGGGGCTTGGTGACGCAAAAGCAGCGGCCGCCATTCGGCTCGGGCGTGCTATATCATGCATCGCGTAGGGCTGAGGGGAACTGCACCGCGCCAAGAGTCTGCGGGTGAACTAGACACTGAACATGACGACACCGAATTGCAACCTCGACTACGACAATTCAACCCGCCGACGCCATGCAGTGACCGCCGTATTCCAGTCTGACGATGCGCTGCTCATGTCGCTCCCTTGCCGCCCACGCCGCCCGCCCGCGACCCGTCCATGCGCAATCACATTTCGCCAACGCCGCCAAACGATGTCTCGCCACAGTCCAGTCTACACAATCTCCGGATGCAGACGGTAGCAATGCAAGGGGCAGTCTGAGCGGTGCGACAGTCAATGCGTCTTTGTCAGTCCCCTCGGAAGCCCGCTTCAGTCCCATCGGCGTTCAGCATCTTTCCTCGCACATTCACTCGCAGATCTTCCCCGGCGCAAGCACCCAACCACCACCCGAACTCGTCGCACTGTCGCAAGACCACCTCAGCCGCCATGACTTGCTCGGCAAGAACCAGGACCAGACCCCGCCGGTTGGGTTCGACCTGCCGGAACTACAAGGGACCAGCCTCGACGAACACTTCTACAAGCTAGGCATGGACACGGCGGAACCGTACTTGAGCATGGCAAAAAAGCTGGCATGGGCGAACCCTCCACCAAAACCAACAAAGTGGGTGCGACGGAGCGGCTGGACCAAGTACAACAGCGACGGCACCACCGAGGCCGTGGATGCGCCCGACGAGACGATGCTCACGTTCGACACCGAAGTCATGTATAAAGTGACGCCCTTCGCCTGCATGGCATGTGCCGCCAGTCCTACCGCCTGGTATGCGTGGTTATCGCCGTGGCTGCTGGGCGAGACCAAGTCAGATCGTCACCTCATCCCACTCGGCGACACCTCAGTCCCCCGCGTCATCGTCGGACACAACATTGGATACGACAGGGCTAGGATAGCGGAGGAGTACAATATCGCGCAATCGAAGAACGCGTTTGTCGACACCATGTCCCTCCATGTAGCCTCCAACGGCATGTGCTCGCGCCAACGCCCGTCGTGGATGAAGAATAGGAAGAGCCAGGAGGAGCAAGACAAGGCAGCCACGTCGGAGGAGAACGCTGGCCTTTCCACAGTCCTGGCAGGCCCTACCGAAGAAGAGCTGTGGATGGGAAGAAGCGCCATCAACTCACTACGGGATGTGGCCAAGTTCCATTGCAACATCACACTCGACAAGGCGCAGAGGGAGTACTTTGGTGAGAAAGACCGTGCGGGTGTCAATGATATGCTGGAAGACCTGCTCTCCTACTGTGCTGCTGATGTAGAAATCACGCATCGTGTATATCAAAAGGTCTTTCCGCTGTTCCTCGAAACATGTCCGCATCCTGTTAGTTTTGCCGCATTGCGATTCCTGGCTGCCGAGATTCTACCTGTCAACGAGACGTGGGATGCGTATATCCACAACGCCGAAGCGACATATAAACAGCTCGACGATGCTGTGAAGGAGCGGCTGGTGGCGTTGACGGAGAAGGCGTTGGAGGTCAAGGATCAGCCGGAGGTGTATGAGAATGATCCTTGGTTAAGTCAGTTGGACTGGTCAGGGCAACAAGTCAAGATGGTCAAGGGGAAGAAGAAGGGCGATCCACCGAGACCAGCAGCCCGTCAGAAGAAGCCAGGAATGCCAAAGTGGTACAAGGATTTGTTTGCGAAGAACGACGCCCCGATGGCTCTTACGGTCCGCACACGCATCACGCCGATTCTGCTGAAGCTGGCCTGGGATCGCAATCCTCTGGTGTGGTCGGACGTACATGGATGGACATACAAGGTCCCATTGGATGAGGCCTTTGCCTACGACGACAAGGGTTTGAAGGTCTTGGACATGTCTGAGGAAGAGAATCTGAAGCTGCGGGATGACAGCGAGTATGTCTACTACAAGATCCCACACAAGGACGGACCGCTCGCAAGGTGCGCCAATCCACTCGCTAAGGGCTATCTGCAGTATTTCGAGAAGGGAAAGCTGGGGTCGGAGTATGCGTATGCCAAGGAAGCACTTGAGATGAACGCATCTTGTTCGTACTGGATCAGCGCGAGGGAGAGAATCAGGAATCAGATGGTCGTCTACAACAAGGAGGTACCCAATCCGCCGAAACTCGTATCTGCATCCGGCAAAGGTGCTGGAAAGAAGGTCGGCTTCATCCTCCCACAGATTATACCAATGGGCACCGTCACGCGGAGATCGGTCGAGAATACCTGGCTCACGGCTAGTAACGCGAAGAAGAACCGCGTCGGGTCGGAGTTGAAGTCGATGGTACGAGCTCCTCAAGGATACTGCTTTGTCGGTGCAGATGTCGACTCGCAGGAACTATGGATTGCTAGTTTGATAGGTGATGCGACGTTCAAACTCCACGGCGGAAACGCAGTCGGCTTCATGACGCTCGAGGGAACCAAGGCGGCGGGGACAGACTTGCACTCTCGCACAGCCGCTATTCTGGGCATCTCGCGAAACGACGCCAAAGTTTTCAACTACGGACGTATCTACGGTGCAGGTCTGAAGTTTGCGTCTACCCTCCTCCGCCAGTTCAACCCTTCCTTGTCGGACGAGCAGACCTCCAAAACAGCAGACGATCTCTACAAGAACACCAAGGGAAAGAAGACAAATCGGAAACAACTCCACGAACGAGCCTTTTGGCGCGGCGGCACCGAATCTTTCGTGTTCAACAAGTTGGAAGATTTCGCCGAGCAAGAACGACCTCGCACACCTGTCCTAGGCGCAGCCATCACCGAAGCTCTGCAACGGCGGTATCTGTCGAAAGGCGGCTTCATGACGAGTCGAATCAACTGGGCGATTCAATCTTCCGGCGTCGACTACCTCCATCTCCTCATCGTATCCATGGACTACCTAACTCGCCGGTATGGGCTCGACGCTCGCCTCGCCATCACCGTCCACGATGAGATCCGGTACCTTGTCAAAGAAGAACACAGGTACAAAGCAGCAATGGCGCTGCAGGTTGCCAATGTCTGGACAAGAGCAATGTTCAGTCAGCAGATGGGGATTAATGAGTTGCCCCAATCCTGCGCCTACTTTTCCGCCGTCGACATTGATCACGTCTTGCGGAAGGAAGTGGACATGGACTGCATCACGCCGAGCAACAAGGAGAAGATACCGCATGGTGAGAGTCTGGATATCATGGCGCTATTGGAGAAGGGCGAGGAAGCGCGGCTTGACCCCGCTTTCGTGCCCAGCGAAGCCGACATGCCAGCACCAGAGAAATACACTCACGCTTTCACCCCACGAACACCTATCATGACAACCCTTTCGCGCGGCGACGCAATCGGCGACCCAACCGCAATGGCGTATCTCAAAGCGCAAATTTCCTCTTCCGATCAGGAACTCCGCGACATCCTCCGACCCCTCCGCGCAACACCCACACCGCGCACCAACAAGACTTCAAGTAAGAGCAAGAGTGGAAGTACGGCCGGAAACGAAGTCTCAGATATCGAGCAAGAGAACCGCGAGATCCAGAGACAGGTTAGGCAGTTTGAACAAATGGCCAAGCGGTCTGCTGCGAGTGATCCTTGGAAAGAGGTGTACAAGCGCGCGAATGCGAGCACGAAGGCTAAGGCGAAGACTCCGGGTGAGTGGTGGCAGAATGGATATACGACGCACAACAGGAGTGCGGTGAGGAGCGCGAGAGTATGATTCATGTTTCTTGTACGCTTTTCTTGTAAGATGATTGTATAGCAAAACTTCATGTACGGGACGAATAATGGTTTTGAATGGGCTGGGTGGATTTGGCGGCGCGACGCATTGGTTACTTGCATAGGTTCGGCGCATCGTTCCTTCCACAAATGGACATTTGGTTTGGCGTTCATCTCATCCTGTCTTGTTTCTGCAGTCACGGGGTCTAGCGGGGTATAAAAACCTCTCTTCCGCGCCGTTCTTCTTCTCTTCTCCATCATACCTTCCATCGTCCATTCTCCAAAAATACCACCTTCACCGAATCATGACTTCGCCGGTCTGGCTTTTCCAAAATCCTTACCGACAAGGACCATGTGTTCGTCTGTCTTTCTGGTTTCGACATACACATCGAAAACTAGATATCAAGAAACACATAGCTTCTGGTTCTGGTCTTTCCAAAACACACGTGATCGTCAGACATGTCCTGGTCTGTCCTTGCCGCCGCTACTATCAAAATTCACTATGTGGATGCGTATGCCTCCTTCTCTTGGTCTTTCCCAAAACTCTACGTGTTCGAAGTAATGTGTCCGCCTGTCTTCGCGCTCTCTACCTGCTGACATCCAAAACTTAGACGACCAAGACTATGACTTCCTTCCTGCTGGCCTTTCCCAAAATTCCAGCATTTCCAATACATGTGGTCGCCTTCTTGCGCAATTTAAAACTCCAAAACTCTAGGTCTGACGACGACATGACTTCAACCGCCTGCGTTTCCGAAAATCACAGGACGGTCAGGAGTATGCTGGCATCAACCGGGGCTTTCAACATCAAAACTAAGATGGCTTTTGAGGTATACATACATTTCTGGCTATCCAAAATCGCAATGCAAGAGTTTGATGTCTCTGCCTCGGCCTGCAATGCAAATATTCCAAAAGTTCATACCCACTATGTATGTTCTACGCCGATTGACTACCGAAGGCGCATCCTGCGAAAAGGCGATGTAGACGTCTTGGCCAGGGCCCGAGAAGACTATATATTCTCGCCGATGAGCGAAGGCAGAGACTACATCTCTCTCCTAGTTGAGAAGTACTAAAACTGTATTAGCAAGATTCGATGTCTCTGTCCTTCTCTGCGGTCTCTGACTTCAAAAACCCTATCACATCGAAATTATGTTTTCCGCTATCTTTACTGCGGCATTATCTCGTCTACAAAACGTACATTGTCGTCGCGATGTATTCCCCGCAGCGCACGAAGAATGTCCTTAGTTACCTCCTTAGTATTGCGAAAACGTCAAAAAGAACGAGACTTAAATCTCATGAAGTTGGCGTCCTTCTCTCGGTCTTCAAAACGGGTTCTTCGACCGTCTTATGCGTGTGCGACTCTGCTGCAGCGCTTGACTCGTCTGCAGAAAGAAGGGTGATGCTGACCGATGGTGTCGTCTCGCGCGCTCGTCATTTACTATCATGGAATGGGGGCGCGATGATACCTCCCCAAAACAGCGCCAGCGGATTGGTATGACATCCCGCCTTGATGATTCCCCAACTACATATACTGAGCAGAGAGTCCGAGACTGGTACAACATCTTGCGCACTTGATGAATATCCAAACCCGACTATGGTCATTACTATGAGCTGGCTTCGCGTGGTCTTCCAAAATTCAGTTCTCGACTTTCTATGATTGCGACTTTCTGCACATCTCACAATGTTTTTTCGATGTCAAACCAACATCGTAATGGCATCATGGCGCTCGATCGTCGAGGCCTTTAGCTTCTCGTCGCTATGTAAGATGACGAGCAGGATATTCTCGTACACCGTGGTTAGTTACCAAAAAGAGCTGAAAAAAGACATCATGGAGTGAAATCTCCTGTCTCTGTCTTTCAAAACGCGAGATAAACTCTTTCATATGTCTGGGCCACTCTTTTGATGTCTTTATAACACCGAAATGGATCACAGACCTTGCCATGGCGTCTTCTCGCCGAGCTAGCTGTTCTTTCCACAATACAAAGCACGAGTACATGTATAATCTCGCATTGTATGGAGAATCACCGAAGTCAGAGGCCAATAAAGTCATGGAGTTGGGTCTCTTGTGTGGGCCCTTTCAAACATGCCGAAGCAGCTTTCCATGTTGCAAGACTCTCTCGTATCACCGTATACTCTCAAATCGCCACAGCGAATATTGATGCAGCCCGAAGCCTTAGCCTTTTAACGCGGTTGACTATTCTCGGATGCGAGTGACGACAACATCGCAAATATTGGCAAGCCGAAGGACGCACGAGATGGGACGAACACAAAAAGAGTAGTGAGACGCTCCTGCCCTTTCACTCAATGATGTCACGGGTCGCGAAAAGCTCTTCGCGAGTCTGCCTGGACCTGTATAGTCGCTAGCGTGACTGCCACGAGTGTTTGTTGTATCCCGCCTTTCTTGTTATCACCCTCTTGCCTTTCCCGTCGTCTTCCAGTCGCCCATCTCATTGCCGACACCAACGCAAGAATCAACATGAATGCCGCATTCGAAACACCCTTTGACGAGTGGGAGGAGAAGGCCCAAGACCAGGTAACAACCCCCATGCTAAGCTGAGAGAGACCTCCAACTGACAGGCTTCACTCATCTAGATTGATCACTCCAGATACAGCAAGCTCGCTTTGAGGCTCGACGAGGATGGATGGCTGCCTCTAGTCCGCGCCGCATACGATGACGAGAAGCCCACCGACAACAATTTCGCCAAGCGCTGCAGCCTCGAAGATTGGATTAGTGTTTCCGATGACGCCTTGTCTACCGTCGAACCCGCGATACTCAAAGCCATTTGTGCTGGAGACGTGAACGCCACGGTCAAAGGCGATAGCGGCCTGCGCAAAGTCATCCAGTCGTACGAAGACCGCGCCGACATCCAGGCGACTATCTACCTGCAACAGATGACGGTTGGTATGGGACAAGAGGCACTTTCTGTCACTCACGCACGCGACCTTGCTTTGGACGCTATGCAGTACGCGAACCAAGATACCTCAGACAGCGCTGCGGATATGGCGTATGCGATCGACAAGAAGGCGCTTGATGGAGACTGGCATATTCGCTACACCATCAGCGGACGGCGCCACTTCATCGAGGGCAGCAAAGGCGAGGTCAATGTCGGAAAGAAGCGAGTGCTGCAAGGCTTTTCCCGCGCGTTGACTCGGCTCGCCGACCAGGCCGAGAAGGACAACAAGGCCTATATTCCTTTCCTACAGTTCATCGGCTACGCAAGAAAAGGCCATCGAGAAAGGTCGCAAGACGGAGACACCTTGACTGGAACGAGTTCGCTGCTCGCCTTCACCAAATGCTGTCTTGAGAGCTGGAAGAGCTTCACCCCGGTCGAGATGCATCACTTCACTATCTGTCTGATCCCCGATGACACTGGCGGTCCTGTCGCCTATATGCTTCTTGCCCGCCTTGCACGCGCATACTACTTCGCTGGCGGCCTCAGCATCGGTAAAGCAGAAGCCAGTAGTTTGAGCCTCGGCCTGAGCAAGTTCAAGCCCCAGGAACGCGGAAATGTGTGGATGGCGAACACCCAATGGGTCAAAGACCACGCTAACTACGATAAAACCTTGGAGAAAGAGGTAGCTTCCCGTACAAAGCTGCAGAAGGCCGAGTACGAGGCCGGCATGAGCGCAGAAATGGAAGAAAGCACCGACTTCAAAACAAGGCTCCAGAGCATGCGTGAAGCCGTTGAGGAGATTCGAGAAGAGCACAAGCTGCTAGACGATTGGCAGGAGTTTGAGGAGAATTTTCCGGATGAATACCAGGAGTTCAAGGAGTTGGAGAAGTTCGCTATGGAGATGACGAAGGCGCTCGCTGAGGTTGCGACATCATGATTTCTGCTACCTACCTTTTTGTTTGGGTTGTGTGGTTTGATACATTCGAAGTAGTAGGAAATTTGGAGTGGTCGTTGAAAGAATAGCGTGACTGCACTAGCTAGCTGGTGTCTTTGGGCACAGTCAGATGTTATTAAAGCTTACATTGACGCGGGCAGATGAGTAAATGGGACTTCCTCGTTTACTGATGCTGCAATGTAATCTTCACCAACCGACGCTCAACGTTCCTGATTACCTAAATTTTCGGACGTTATCACATGTACCCCAGCTTAAGTTGTTCTGTTTCGAATCTTAGATCTTGGTCAGCTGCGGTGATAGGAGGACGTCGTCTCTATTCGGAAAAACATATCTGTGAGGTGCGATCAGTGGTTGATCACTGTGTCCCTTTCACTCAAAGGTTACACGCTTGGACAGTTTCGCGAGCGCGAAAATCTCTTCGCGCGCACCTGCCTGGACTTCACATGGTCGGTACCCAAACCAGCTCAAATTCACACTTGCCCTCTCCCATCTTCATCCATATTTCTCTACGCCTGAACTCGCGACCTATCTGACCCAAGAATGGTGGGTTGCACGGACAGGTTCGTTGCCTATATGCGCACCCTTGCCCATCCGAGCAGGCAGGTGCACCAAGCGGTTGCGCAGCCCTTTCAACCTACCGACGTCGAGAAGAAGCACGAAGAGGAAATCGATAAACGGACTGCTCTCACCAAGCGTCACGCCGAGGAGCACGCCGACGAGAAGCAATCTCGCGTTCTTCTACTACAAGCCGCCGCATTTCGCCAAAAGCTCAGGGATGTTGAGGCCAAACACGCGAACCAACTGAGGGCAGTTCTGGACGGGCAGGAAGAGCTGATGAGGCAGAAAGAGGAGCTCGAGAAAAAAATTGAGAAGCTCGAGATTGAACAACGAGAAGCGTTCAACAGGTGAGTAACAATGAAGATCGGTATCGCCAGATTCAAAGGTTACTAACAGTGTCGCAGCTTCACCGCACAGCGCGCCAAACAAAGGAGTAGTCATCACACGATCGTAAAAAGGCTCGGAGTTACTCTTCAGAACGCTCTCGGCGGCGTTGCTGAGCGCAAGGGTAAATGGTTTCGACCAGCTAAGCAGGATGTCACCTCCGAGATCAACGGCCTGGTCTTCATCATTGGAACTATGACAGACCTTTTGGATCGTATGATGGCGGTTCTGCTCGAGGCCAGCCAAGAGCTTGAGTTGGGCGAGGACTATCCCGGGGAAGAGTTCATGCTAGCCCGAGTGCTCGGCTCCATGAGGAGACGCATCCTAGCCTCAGAGAAACTGAAAAGCGGTCTACACCATCAAATAGACCGACGAGTTCCTGAAATCCTTGAAAGAGCGTTGCCCTCATCTGACAGCATCGAGCTCAAGCTCGACTCCTTGTTCGACCGGGTCGATACTGCTTTCCGCGCTCAGAAGAAGGCGGCGCTTGATCAAAAGAATATGGCGGTTACTATTCTTGAGTGCGAGTTGAACGCCTGCTTCGAAGTTGCTTACACCGCTTTACCACAGCTCGATGTCTGCGACGGCAGTTTACAAGAACGATTCAAGTCCTTCTGGGACCTTTTTGCCGCTCAGCACAACCACGACTTCAAGATCGACCAAAAGCTCATAACTGAGCTTCGTGCATCCGCGAATAAAAACTCCATGAGCCTTTCTAGACATGGTCGAAAACTAGACCTATGCGTGCGCTCTTACATCAATGCCGTTGACGATAGGCTTGGGTCAGTCCCTCGTTACAGGTATGGCGCACTCTTATTGTAGACGGGAAGCATTCTCAGCTAATTACACGATTGTTTAGGGAGCTCGCCGCCCCTGCATAGGCTTTGGGGTTTGCATTGGGCGAAGACGGCGAGGATAGTGACGACAACGTAGAATACAGAAAAGACGCAGGTGAGGAAAGAACACTACCGGGAGGAAAGTAGATAGCTCACGGAGAATGCATCAGATCGAACCCCTGGCAGAACGTCGACATTCAACTACGTGCTATGTGTTCGTGTACCGCAGTCACAGTAGATCTCAACAATTTGCGCGGGTGTTCACAAGTTCTTTGCGTACCTTCCTGGAATCGCTAGCGTGACAGCCACGCGTGTTTGCTACGCACCTGCCTCGCACGTTTCTCACGTCTCTGACCCTTCCTTGGTCTTCCGCCCTTGTTGCACACTCCACCTCACCCCATATCAAAACGCGTAACACGATGTCGACAGCGACCCGAGATACCGTCTCGCTTCGGCTACGAAAGAGCTTATACCAGTTCGTCCAAGACGCGTTTTTCGCTGCGAGAGTCTCTACGGACCACTGGCCTCAAACTTACGAAGATGGCGATGCAGTCAAGGTTCTCTCTTCACCTCCGCAGTAAAACTTCTTGTTGCAACAAGCGCCGTAAGAATCGGCCATGTCTCTGCCCTCCGCTCGTTCGTCTCCAAGCCCGATCCGACTCAAAACTCCCAACGTGTACTAAATGTGTGAAGCACGACGCGGAGCCTATACAAAAGACCTGAGTAAATGACATGTGTTCCTTGCGCAAGCTCAGATACTGACATCGAAATTTGCATCCTGATAAAGTCATGGCAGTACCGCCCGAGCGTGCGGATATAAAGCGCACGCGGTTGTCACAGGCTTGCTTTTTACCCACAAAATCTCTACCTTTTTACTAAAAATCCGCAAAACAACACACTATGTCTGCGTCTTTCGTGCCTTCGTCACAAATCTGGTTCGACTCGAAAGCCTGAAATTTATACATGATGTAGCAATGCGAGTCCTGGGATTTTATTCAAAGTGGACGAGCAGTACTTCATGCCTTCGTTGCGCCGTCTCGTGATTGCTTTATCAAAAACGCAACAGGCATGTGTATGACAGTGTTGCTCTGGATGCGGGTATATGAACTGAACGCCAGCTTCACCTCCCTTCCACCCTACCCACACAACATCTCCATGTTCATCAAAAACCCGATTCCAAGAATTACGATGTCTGCGTTCTCTGCGGCTTTGTCGCAAGCCTGACTACCGAAGAATCTGATCATCAGCTATATGCGGCCGAGTCGAAGCAGAGCTTTTGTACAAAGTACACACGTGGATATCTATGGCGTTTGGAAACGCTTGCAGGCCGTAGGCCCCAAGTTTTGCAGGATATGAACCCATTGTAGTGCTACCTAGCAGTGTGGCTATATAAACTTTTCTTATTGACGGTTCTTTATGTCTTCATCACCTCACCTGCAAGGTGTGTTCTCCAAAACAAGTCAATGGAAATCCCATGTCCCTCGTCGACCTCCTGTTTCTTTCTATTGCGTCTCAAAACGACAACCGAGAGGGCACATGGTTTTGTTTCGCTTTGTAAAATGACACAGTCCGAAATTTGAATCGACCGCTGCATGTCGTGGTGGATTGCGTTGTCATCAAACTAAAATGCTTGCCCGAGCCGTAGATGTTCTTTTCTTTCGCCGCGGCACTTCACATGATCGGAGATATGATCAACAACTCGTTAGTGTCATTTGCCCTCCAAGCAAGTGATGCGCAGAACCTTTGCCTGAAAGGACATGTCCAGTGCGGTGTGGCAGCAAAACGCCGATAGCGAGCGACCAAAATGACATCGGGCGACGGTCATGAGCTGGGTGTGCGAGCGCAAAGGCGACTCGGTGCAGACAACGGCGGTGCGCCTTCTGAAACAATCTCCAAAAGGAAGGTTCGAGGATGTTATGCGTGCGTGTGGTGAAGGTGATTTCGTCACATCGGAAAATGCGCAGTACTCGGAATTATCACGATGAGGTTGATGTGAAGAAAGAGCCCTGAAGCCCATATTGCATTGATGCGCAAAGTCGAACGCCGTCGACCATTATTCACTTCACGTCCCTGGCCGCAGCCCCAGAGATAACCCAGACATATCCATGCCATGCCAGCATCCAACCCAACCAAAAAGAAACAAAGACACGATCTATATGCCGCAACCAAACACGCGCACGCAAATGCCATGCTATGTTACACGCGGTCTATACGTCTATGCCAAACAGCACTAGCATGTATAGGTAATGACCGTCATCGTCGGACCGATCGCTCGTCGACGAAGAAGAGGAAGAAGGTGTCGGGGGTATCGCAGAAGTGTGTAATTCGTCAAACATCGTCTAAACGATGAGAAGCTTCTCAATGTTCTCACCCGCGCTGCGCTCGCTCATGCGGTTCCACGCGGCGTAGGTTAGGACACCGCAGGCGGCCCACATGACGGGTACGGCGGCTTCGGCGCCAGCTGAAACACGCGTTAGTACGGTTACTTCATTTTTGATGCTTCCTTTTCATGACGTACTTGGGCGCTCGGCCTGCGCGGCCATCTCCATGACGCGGGCTGCGCTGCTGGTTGAGCTGGAGGAGTTGGCGCGGATGGTGGCGGGTGCGATGCGCTTGCCGGCGAAGGCAGCGGTTATGGGGACGCGGGCGGCGATACGGGCGAGCATGATTCTTGATGTAGTTGAGGTTTGAGGATGTATTATCGAGGAAACCGAGTTTATGTAGCGACAAGTGGCGATGTGAGTAATCTCTGTGATGACACGTATAAACAAACGATTGTAGTCGTCGTAGTCGTCCCTCTAGAATACGTAGAAAGTGAACGTGCGTAGTTTCGAGTGAATCCGGGGAAAGAGGACACAGACACGGGACACGGTTTATATAAAGAAAGTGGGCCTGGGGAAGGAGTTGACAGGGCTGAAGGGAAAGGAGGCGAGGCCGGAGATGGCGCGAGCAGAAAATTTAGGGGCGGTGAGCGATCCGTGCAGGGATGTGCCAGGTCGAGATAGGCTTGGCCGCCAGCACGTGAGTGGGTCGGGTGCGGAAAGAGCAAAGCGAGAGTCTGGGGTAGCTGTCACTTTTGGGGGAAGTCACGGTCCTTGCATCACGCGGACTGAACGCATGGTGAGAGGTCTTGAAGATGATGCATTCTATGTACTGTAATTGAATGCGACCGACAATGAGGCTCTCCGAGTTCCGTCCGACTCTATCTCGCAAAGAGCCGCAGAGACCCTGCTTTGAGATCGGCACTGCGGCGCATCCCCGGCCTTCTAGACGAATCTACCGAGAATTAACCTGCCCTCGCCACCCCCAGTCTCAACAACAACTCAACAACAACTCTAGCGTACACTGTTCCTTCCCATTCACTTCAATAGATTCGTCTTCGCCGTGCAGTCATCATGTTCCGCTGTAATACATACGAAGGCCGGCAATTCCGGGTCGTCACTAACAACAAGTTCATCGGAATCTATCCACTCTGATCTACAAACTTACTTCCACACGCGATACCGAGCGACGGCCGTCAAATCACACTATGCGTACACACAGTGTCCATCACCTACTTCTCATTACCATTAGGAAGATGCGACAAGACTCCGCTCACACATTCTTCCATAAGAAGTCTTCAACCTTCTTCCCTTCGCACGCCTTCATGATGACCTCTCGCATGGTTACGACTGAGGGTTTATCGCGGATGTTATAATCCCACTGCTTACCGTCGGCGGGTGTCCTAGCAACGACATCATACATGGCAAGGCGAACACATGCCATCGCCGAAGGGATACTGACATCCAGCGATCCAATCACTTCAACCAATTCGGGAGTATCATGGAGCTGCGGCGGCCATACGGCATATCCGGCTTCTTCGAAACGAGCAGCAACCTCGAGCATTATCTTTGTGCAAAGATCTAAGACTGCAAAGCAGTTCACCCGGGCTATTGGGAAGGTGCCTTTGTACTCCGGCTGGATCACGTTCTGTGCACGACGAATAAGCTCCGATGGCGGGAAGCTAAGGAAAATGTCGTTGTAGTTCAGGCCCCTATGAATCTTGCGATCCATCTTAGGATCGCCCGTGAGTTTGACCCAAAGTTCTGGACTGGGCGCGTAGAGGCTGATGAGGCTGTCCCATGCCGAACTGCCCATCGTATCCATAGAGATCCGCTGGCTTGCACAAGCAGCATGGCGAGGTTCTTTCCTTGGGGCTGCCATGAGCATCGTGCGCGGTGTGATCGTTTGCTTGAAGATCTTCGCTCCACAAAACAGCTCGAAGATGTTGCAAAAGTTCCTCTTTGGGTATTGCTTTCCTGCGAATACGACATCCTTAAAAAGCGTGCGGAGATGTTCGAGGATCGGAATCTCGGGACAACCGCCAATCTGTCGTAACATATTGTAGAGATGCATCGTCGCACCAAAGAT
Source organism: Alternaria triticimaculans (assembly GCF_023758025.1). Taxonomy (NCBI): domain Eukaryota; kingdom Fungi; phylum Ascomycota; class Dothideomycetes; order Pleosporales; family Pleosporaceae; genus Alternaria; species Alternaria triticimaculans. Next base: position 5,021,670 of record NW_026055958.1, read on the forward strand.
TTCCTGCTCGTTGAGGATTTGAAGGCCGACGAAGAGCGTGATATCCGATATTGCGGACATGTAACTTCCCATGACCCACGGAGATTGCGAATAAAGGTCGAACGTCTTGTCAGATGTGAACTTGACCATCTTCTCCCTAAGCATCCAGACGATGGCGGCCGTGTCATCGTGGTAGAGCTTTACTGAACTCTGTGCGTATGATTGGTAGAACTGCTCTGTAGCGCCAAGTACCTCGTTAGCACGACTCAGTGCAATGATGCGGCAGTTCGGTGGCTTTTTCCCCGTCTTCTCGTATTCGTGGAGAAAGCTGCGTCCGCTTTCTAACAGCATATGAGCTGTTATTATAGTCGGGATGGATAACTTCTTGTCTTTAATATCCGCTATGAGAGGAAGCACCGAGGGATGTTGCAGATGATCCTCGTACATGTCGTGCCGGTATGTGGCTGGCGAGTTCGGCTGATGTGCCGCAGATGCCGGGTGTTGAGAGGCGCTCTTGATCATGAAGGCAAGCAATGCCACATCGTGGCTGTAACGATCCGCGCAGATTTTGACGCTTTCTGCTCGACGTTTTTCTTCTGAGACTTGGCATCCTTCGACCGATAACAGATTCGTGATTGCATGCACGAAGCTCTCTTTAGTTGTACGCTCTTCCATAGAGTTGCGGAAGAAAGCCTGAAACGGGCGACGCTCCTTCCCAGGTGACTCCGGGAGTTGCTGAGTGTCGATAAAGGTCACCAGGAGTGTCGAGGGCCAAATTAACCCTCCGCCATGAGACAACTCGCTGAATGAGGAGATTGTGGCCGTTCTGAAGAAATCCATCGATGCCAGTTCATCGGCGGTAACACTCGGTCGCAGCTCACAACCACCTTCAAGACCTGCTTTCCAGAGGGAGAACTCGTCGCATGGTCGAGCCTTGCGAGCGTGGCATCTGAGACGTCTTGAGAAGTGCTGAGCCAGGTTCGTCAACCAGCCGGCAGCAGCAAGGGACAAGTCACCGGCCGCGTGAGATTTCCAAATTGTCTTTACAGCCTCCACAATGGCCTGAAGTTCAGCGAAGTATACTTGGAAAGCGATCATATCCTCGATAGGGTCTTCCGTAATCGTGAATCGTTCGGGTTCGGGCTCCGGCACGTTCTTGCGCCAGTATTCGGAGGCTGAATAGTCGAAATCCTTCTCAGCTTCAATTAGTCCGGTTAGTACCTCGAAACTGTTGTTTGTTGCCAAAAGGGACGCGTCTGACTTGTCACAAGATGTACGCTTCATGCTCTTATTGCTCCGCTCCTTTGTTTTCGGGAAGAGCAATGCGTATGCTTCAGCCAGTGTCTCATTGAAGACCCTGTGCCGTTCTGTCGAGTCTTGTACACCTTGGGTAGATGACGGCAACGTCTCGTAGTGTTTCGTCAGTCTGCTACGATTCATAATGACCATCTTAAAAGCTGACTCAATGTTCTTCGGCGGGCGTTTGCCTGTGCTTGCGGCTTTGCGGGCGCGTTCCGCAATTTGGCGTACAGTCATTTCTTGAGGCTCAGAGTTGTCATGGTCGCCTGAGCTGGGTGGCGAGCTGAACTCGGCTGATTGATCGAATGCATTGAGCCAGCGGATGACAATCGAGGTCTCTCGTTTGTAGGTTCGGTAGATGCTGAACAGGGTCGGAGGGAGCGGTCCCGGCGTGCTGGTGGTTGCTGAAGTTGCCATCGTAAGCTAGCGTTTTGCTTATGATGCTGTGTACTGTTGCGATGATCAGAGGACAATAGTACTTCGACGGCCGCAGGGGGGTTGACGGATGTGTGGTGTTTTGCCGTTTTCGATGTCGCAGCTCGATTAGGGGCGTGGAAGACTTAGTTATTTGTCCCTTGTGGAAATTTGCAGGAAACTGGATCGACTGGAATTATTTCGTGCATGTGGCTTTGGTGAGGCATGGTCCACCACTAGAAAGACACCTTACCAAGGAATCCATAATACGATCCGTGGTACGATACGGCTGCTGCCTGATCCGCAGAACAGCTCGCAGGCACACAAAAACAAAGATCTTTCCGCTGCCTCAGAGTAGCAGAGACGGTGGTCTGATGGTTAGTTGCGCAATGCTCATTGCAGTCTCGCCGTGTTCGAGGTGGTTTCCAGGTTAGCTTAGATAAGGCGATTAGCTGCGCGTTCAATAGACATTCATCACTTTCCATCTTTTGCGCAATAATAAATCGAAAAGAACTATACTAGACAAGAACAGTCGTGGAAACAGGTGACTAGGAAGAGTTCGGAGAGATCTCGACGCGCGGTAGGTGCTGCGTAGCCAGTATGATAGGCTCGAGGTGGGCGGCATGGGTGGGTGGATTTGAGCAATCCCTATAGGTATGGAGGGTCGCCCGTTGAGCGAGCGAATGGTATTGATGGCATCGCGATACGTCCAGATGGTTCAGGGTTATTCGTAAAGACATTTGCGATTGCAGAAAGCAGGCAGCGACGCGACCCCAGGATTGGACGCGTCGGGCGCTAGCCCAAGAAGGATGGGATGACGCCATGACCCCGTCAGCCAATCGGTGAGCGGCGCACGAGCACGGACGCCATCACGAACAGGCAAGCAACACGAAGCGGAGCTTGCGCCGAGCTTCAAGGCTTCTCTCACGCACGAGAACAGCTTCAAGCACGAACGATGCATCGGTGTTGCTGGTTTCATCCGACCACTGCGACCCTTACTCGCTCATCGATCGCGGCGCTCTCGCTATGCCATTGCCTCACCAACAGAGCCCGAGCGACAGCCATCAAATCACCATTCCGAAGACTGACATCGCCTAGTAGTGCGAGATTGGACGCGACATCAAATCGGTGAATGTGCCTCGAAAATGTCTCTCGGGGGACTGCGCGCAAAGATTCGAGTGAGCAAGCGTGCAATGGAGGGGCATGCATTGTACTCATGAGTTCACCTGAGCCCTCAAACTAACACTGAACTATCTACCAAGGCTAATGAAGATAAGCCTCACATGTCCATCCATAGAAAATCCTCCAACTTGACATTTCCGCAAATCTTGACAACCGCATCGCGCAGTAAGAGCAAGCCATCGTTTTGCTGTAACGATTTCCACCGAGACGCGTCCGTACGTTTGCCTTCGAAGTGATCGATATTGTACCTGACGACCCCTAGAAAACCAATCGCTGCTTCCAGTGTGTTCGATTGGAAGTTGGAGCTGGGACCCGTGGCTCCACGCGCTTTGGCTATCGCCACGAATTCTCCCACGCTCTCTGGCACCCCGTCGGGTTTGGCGAGTTGAAACGCAACTTCTTTCCAGACGTCGAGCACTAGGTCCATGACGGCAAAGTAGTTGACCTTTGCTAGGGGACATGGACCGTCGAACTCCGGCATGAAGTGGTCTTTTGCGCGCAGGAGAACATCGGATGGCGTGAAGCGAGCTATCATGTTGGGCATCAGATTGTGCTTTTTTGCCAGCAGCCTTTCGTCCAGTATTTTGGCTAGTAAACGCTCTTCGACAATGCACTGTTGCGCTAGCGTCTGGGATGCAAAGTCTGAGAGCTTCACCATGTTCATTCCTGCATCATCCGTCCCCATTGCTTTCTCTTTTAGCCTTTTACCAGCAAGCATCCACTTTCTATTCTTGCTGCACAGAGGGTCACGTTTGGCAATACGAGCCATGTTGTCGAAGTCGTTTGTAGGTCTTCCCTGCATATGTGGGAAAACGGCCGGTCCAAGAATATCACAAAGATGTTCCAACAAAGGCATCTGAGGACATGGAACCCTGAGCTTCTGCAACATGTTGTACAAATGCAGCAGATCAGAGACGTACCCATGCGCACTGATCAATCCGAGGCCGAGCATCATGTTGCGTGCCGCGATTGTCGCCATGTAGCTTCCAGTCACCCAAGGCGATTGAGAATACAAATCGAATACCTTCTCAGAGGTAAACTTATCGAGTTGTTTGATGGTACTCCTGACATTATCGGCCCACGCTGGTTCCAATTGGAGGGCTTTCACTGGATCCGATTTGTTTTCCAGTAGCTTTTGCAAAGCGATCCGGCTGTTGCGTGCGAAAGACAGGACCTTGATTCTGTTGTTTGTGCGGTGTGGAGCATCGCTTGGATGTTGCGAGATGAAGCTTCGACAGCTTTCTACGAAGGTGTGCGCGCCGATAACTAGAGTGGTTTGCGACACTGAGTCTGGTTCTAGGCATGCCTTCAGTCCCCATAACAGAGGAACACCTAAAGGAAATTGAAGGTATTCCTCTTTGAACGTGTAATCAAACCAGTCTGTATCAGCATCTGGGCTAAAGTCCATAGGGCCGTTCCATATTGGATGCCGATATATGCTTCGACACATCGACATCACCAAGCCCCGATCGTGTTCGTAACGTTCGTCGATGATTTGGTGCATATGCTGGTAGTGTTCATCTCTAGTTCTGGTGTCGCTGGTGGAAACACAATCTAGAACTGAGTCGATAAGCTCGCTTTTCAATACGCGCTGGTCGCGTTGAGTTTTGAAGTAGTCCTCGAATCTGCAGCGTTCAGCGGTAATCAGTGAATCGTCTCCGGCTTTTACCAGCGCCTCGAACCGGCGTATCTCGTTGATTGGCCAGAGGAGACCATAGCCGTGAGTGAGTTCTTGAAAGCCCTCTCCCTCGCTCGACCTCCTCCATGCATCGACATCCTCCAACCAGCTATGTACATATCCCTCTTTTGCAACCGATCGCCCATCTTCAGTACTGAAGAAGCGATATAGTATCCCGTCGTTGTTATCATGGTAGGGCGAGTGAGCAGCTATCCATTTGAACAAGTAACTATGGACTACGTTCGTGAGAAATCCAGCTGCAGCTAGGGGGATTTCGCCCTTAGCAGCAGATTTCCAGATGGTCTTGATAGTCTCGACTGTGTTTTGTAGCTCTGACACGTAGGTGTGCATCGCTATGGCGTCACCAACCGAATCGTCGGTTATACTGGATGTCGTCGTGGGCATGGGAGTCTCGGTTTGCCAGAAATCCGATGCGCAGCTGTCGAACTCAGGCTCCGTCTCGACGACATGAGCTAGCGCCTCGAATGCGTTGGAAGTGGCAGTCGCATGCGAAGCACTGGTGGTCTGCTTTTTCGGTGCGCCTTTCGACGTCTGTGATGGGAAGAGAATGGTATAAGCCTGGGCGAGAGTCTCATTGAAGACCTTGTGACGCGTTGTTGCCGCGACGGTATCAGCCGAAGCTGTAGGGAGACGATCGTAATACTTAGTGAGCTTGTTACGGTTGACGAGAACGACTTTGAACGCGTCATGAACCGCTGGTGGAGGAATGCGTTTGTTCTTCGACGCTTTTCTCGCTTTTTCCAACAGCTGCTTGACGGTGACAGGACTTGGTGCTGCTGGGGGAGCGGTTGCTACTGATGCCTGTGGTTGGTTGATAGTCCTGGACTTGCCAATCGAGATCTGGTCAAACGTAGTAAGCCATTCCAGTACCACAGAGGTTCCGCGCTTGTACGTCTGGTATACGGTAAAGAGGGTTGACGGCAGGCGATCGTTGCTGGTGGGAGTTGATGTAGCCATCTTGATGAGTTGTCAGCGTACAGGGGATTACCTTTCTTATATTGTAGCCACAAAGCACAAAAGACGACTTTTCTTCCAAGTGTCAAGCTGGTTGGCGCAACCATGGTTCGCTCCATGAGTCACTCTACAGCACAACCGGAGAGCTATGAGAGGCCAAACATAGCGCAGTGGTATGAGTGAGGACCAGCAATAGTTGAAAGAATGTGTCCTCGACTCAGACGGGCACGTCGTTCCCTCACTCTGGGCTTCGAAGATCTACCTTGGTGTGCGGGATATTGGTGAGGTTTGGAGGCTGCGAGGAGAAGACATCTCACCCAATGCGCGCACAACTAAACACAACAAGCAATTGTAGGCGCCTGACTGAAGCATGTCGCGCGTAGTTCAAAAGTCGCCTCGAGAATACGAGAGGAAGACATCCCACCCAATGCGCGCACAACTGGACACAACAAACCGTTGTAGGCGCCTCGCTGAAGTGTGATTTCGCGGTAGATCAAACTGTCTTGAGCCTGCGAGGCGACGACATCTCACTCGTCGCACGCATAACTCGATACAACAAACCATTGTAGGCGCCTCACTGCACCGAAGTTTTGCGCATCGACCAAGAATACTGCGGGAGTGATACCATCTGTGTAAAAGCTGGGGTGATGACTGGACACAGCAACTGAACCATCCGTGGAACGAAGATGACTCCCCGACCGCGCTAGCCTGCATGTGAACCACCACACACAGAATGCCATCAGGGACGGAGGCGATGTCAGCAAGTAATGCGCAAATCCCATGGCTGGTACGAGTGAGATAGCCACTCGCGAAAGGTGATTATCGGGGATGTGCTGTGCGAAGAAGCGGCTCAAAGTGCGCGCACGCCTGCAGATGTCATCGACAAGAATGCGGTACAGCAATCGCCATTGCGACTGCCCAATATCAGCGGAAGGCCGCCATAATTCATCGAAAACATGAACGCGACAACGGCGATAGATGGCTGGTGAGGGTGCGATGTGCGTGTGCGAGGATGCGGCTCAGGGTCTTCGCTCCGGCAAACGTCATCAAGGGAAGCACAGACACTGCGGAGGAAGTCGCGCCTGTGGACTCATGTTTAATGGAGTGAATTAATATCTGACATACTCATTAGCTGCTTTTTGGCATGCGCATCAGAGAAAGTATACCTATACACAAACTCCGCCCAATGCTTCGGCAGTCGAAATACCTATCCAGCACTCAACAATCCAGAGGTCCCAGTCCCTTTCTAACCCCATGCCCTATCCCAACCCAAACCCCACCTTCCTTCTCATTACGACATTCCCCCATCCCCCATCATGACTTCCCGCCCTTCCGTTGCTTAACCCTCGACCCAATACTATCACTTCCACTCGCTTGCAAGCCCGCACCACTTGCCGGCGTACTCGGCGCCTCCTCAATCCTCTCCATGTCCTTCTCAACCTCCACATCCTCCTTGATCAACTTCTCCTTCTCCTCCGTCTCCTCATCCGTCGGCGCATACTCGCTGCGGTCATCATCCGCATCCTTGTACACGACAAAGCGGTACGCGATCCTGCAGATGAAGAACCACCAGAAGAGGTTGACTGCCTGCAGCGACGCGAGGAGGGCGAAGGTGATGTATTGACTGATCCAGCACTTGTACTGTTGCGTTTCCCAGTTCAGCTCAAACGGACCGACGGTTTTGAAAGTGGTGAGGATGGAGTAGATGATTTTGAGGTTGATGTAGTGGCGCGTGTAGCCCCAGATGACCATGAAGACGAAGAAGTAGGGGCCCACGATGGGGGAGTCGATGTAGTTGAGGCATTTGGACGTCTAGATCGCGTTAGTAAACCAATTTTGGAGTTGGGTAGAATCCCGACTTACAGCCAAGAAGAAATCCGACACATCATGCGTGATGTACACCGCAATCCCCATGTACGTGAAATGAAACCGGTAGCTCAACCAGATCAAGCTGACGGTAATAACATGATGCGCAACCAACTCCTTAAAGTCCTTCCGTGGCTTCTCCAGCATAAGCAACAGCACAATCGCCTGCTGCGCCCAGTAACTCGCTTGAAGGAGGTAGTACGCCTTGACAACGGCCTCGTGCGTGCGGTGCGGAAAGCCCTCATACATCCCAATAGGATTGAAGTACCACACCGGCGTGCGACTCATGATCCAGATACCAAACGGCCCGTACAGCGCAAAGTACAGCGCCGTGTACGCCTGCTCCATGAACCTGCTCTGTTTGTCCCTGTTCTTGATCCCAAGCTTGACCGCAATCGGGCGAATGAGTCGCTGCATGCAGAACTCGCGCGTGAAGCTCAGCACGATGATGTAGAAGCCGACGAAAGCAAAGTCGCGCCCGCCCTTGCCGTAGTGAACTGGGCCATTGGGGTCTGCGCGGACGTGGGCGGGGATGAGCGGGTCGTCGCGTGCGAGCGGATACGACAGGAAGAGGCAGGCGGACAGCGGGTTTGATTCGTACGGGTAGACGAGGTAGAGGAACACGATTGTGAGGCCGAGGATGAGCGGGAGCAGCCAGGTATGGCGGATGCATTGGCGCTTGAATTTGGAGAGGTAGCGGCGTGTTGTTCGTCGTTTGGAGCGGCGGGCGGATTTCTCTGGTTTCTACAGGGTCTTGTCAGCGCGTGCCCTGCATGCCCATATGAGGGTCAAAAAAGCACTCACCGAGTCCATGCTCGTCGGACTGTTCAACGGCGGGGTGCTCGTGCGGTGTGTAGCCAACGCTGGGACGTCGACATCGCCAGGTACATCAGAACCCAGCGCACTAGACTTTCTTCTCCGCCTGGCTGCGCCGTTGGTTGCTGTATTGTGTGGCAGTGCGCAGTTGAGGGGAGGAAACGGTTCCGTCATTGTGAGGTTGAGGAGAAGCGGAACGCGGAAGACGGGTCGGTAGTCGCAATACCTTGTCTGTTGTCAAGGAGAAACAAAACACCTCCCAGACGACGTAGAAGAAGCTCCGAAGAAGAGCCTGCAGCAGAAGATATAAAGCGGCTGAGATATAAAAGCGGATGCGTTGCTTCTCCTTTCTCTGGCTTTCCCGAGGCTCGCCGCAAGTCAGGTCTCGCTGGCTCGACGTCCCAAGCAATTTCCGACCGGTGGAGTGGAGCCCTTGGCTTTCCGTAGCGCGTCGATCTGCTGTGAGCGAATGCCAGGGGTACGTCTTATGTCAGCGGCGTACTCGCTTAAAGCTACTGTTTAGAAATGCTGGAGAACCAATGCGACGTGAGTGATGATGCGGATGCGGAATGCTTTTTGGACCCTGATGGAGGTACGGCTCGGGTCCCTTCCGAAATCTGACAGAAAGACAGCAGGAGCGTGCGTCACAAGTGTCGGAACAAGCAATCGAGGCGGGTGATGGGTCGGGGAGCTACCCGGACCAAAAGCAACGGTGATATGGAAGCTTATATTGCGATCATTGGTGTCTGCATCTACATGGCTGCTGTCACCTACTAATACAGCTAGACTACATGTCTTCTACCGATAAACATACATATGCGCTATGCTGCAGGTCTTAGTCTGCTCCCTGCATGACCATGTGCCTGAGTAGGCGCACCATTTGCTTTTATCTCCAATCTCTTCCCCGCAATCTCAAGATTCTTCTTCAATTCAGTCGTCGGTGTGCCAACGCTGCTCGCGGTCACTGTGCTGTCCATGCTTCCTTTTCTGGACAGTACCCCATCCTGCCGCAACAAGCCTTTGATGCCGCCCGCCTTCCGCGCTGGAAGCTCGCCTTTTCCAGCGGTAGCGACGTAAAGTAGGTACTTCAAGTTCGGTAGTGTGTGGCGAATGTCGACGGGGCGCAGACCGAGAGAGTTGGAAAGGATTTCTATGTTCTTGTTGAGGAGGAAGACGCCGTACTCGAAGCGATAACGGACGACGTTCTTCATGTAGAGAGGGTAAGTGCGTTGGGGGTTCTGATTGGCCTGCGTAACGGCGAGTGGGTCGTCAATGGTCGATGTCGAGCCGTGGGGCGATATTGGATACGGTAGTATGACGGAGAGATAGGGCGATAGTGAGTTGACGACTTGCGCGACGTATCCCAACGCTGCCGAAGTAACGTCTGGATTTACTTCGTCGAAATTGGAGTTCGGTAAGAGAAGGCCCCGTATCGTGAATGCGAGCGCTTTGCCCTGAACAGGCTCGATAGGGAAGATCCTGAGGAGATCTTCGCACACCCTTCGCCGTTGGCCAGTGATATCCTCAGCAGCTTTCTCAATGAGTTCCTTACTCTCGGTACACTTTGCTCGTTCTTCATCAAGCGCGGCCTCGGCTTTCGCTTGCAACTCCCGCCCCGCCTGCATCTTCTCTCGTCGATATTTGATGTTGGCTTGAAGCTCGTCCCGCCTTCTCCGCGCAGCCACCACTCTCCTCTTCTCAGCAGTAACAGCAGCCTGGACGGTCCGCAGACTTTCTTCCGTCTCGGGAACTGCCTCGACCGTGCAGATATCCTCCTTGTTCGCCGCAAGTATGCCCTCAATCTCGTCGGCGATCCGGTCCCGTGTAGTCAGCGCATCCTGGATGCAGTCGTCTAGTGTTGATAATCGCATCAGCGCATCGTATGACGAAGAAGTCAGGGCCTTCCCGTCTGGGTTGTTCTTCGGCGGTGCGAGAAGTTCAGGGCGCATTCGCTCCTCTACCGGCAGATCTGTAAAGCTGGTGTAGATTCCGTCCGTCATGTGGAAGAGTATGCAGTTCTGCGGTAGTGGGTGTCTGAAGCTTCCAAGCGTCCTGCCTATGAACTGCAGCGACCTGAACTGTACTGTGTAGTCCATGAGGTACTGCCAATCCTGCATCGTCTCGCTCTTCGCCCACACCCTGACAGTAAGTTTGTCGAGTCGCGTGACACCAGGACCACAGGGTCCGAGATCGAAAAACTTGAAGTTCGGGTTCATCGCCTTTTCTGCGACTTCGGAGATGTAGACCGGGTCGTCCTGGTCCTCGACATGCAAGCTGAAGAAGGTGTCCGCCATGCGCCCTGCGGTAATGTCTTCCAGCTTCTTCTGGCGGAACAGCGGAGTCGCATTGGTCCACTCCATAGTCGAGCGCCGTCGCAGTCCCCTTCCATATCCGGGCCTGGTCGCCGTGTTCGGGGTGGGTTCGCGCAAGCCGCCATTGCTGCGCCGCGTGTCCTCGGGAGAGGTGAGGTCGCTCGAAGATCGCGAATGCGCCAGGCCCCTGCTCTCTCTCATCGCCAGCGCCTTGGTAGGCGACTTGAGCGTACTCGGTATACCTTCATCGTCGATGGTCCGCCCGCGCGACTTTGGGGGAGATAGGCTAAGCGTGAGGTTGCGGATGGTGATGCCTTGGAGGTGTCTGAGCTTGCGATTCTGGCAGACTATCAGCGACTACAACCCTGGTATTCTCGACGCGCATACATATGCAAGCAGCCACGGGCGCTCACGTGGTGGAGACTTGGGCTCGGCTGCCTGGGACTCGCCGGCCATTACGTCGCTGATCTGGTGGGTAGGCAGGGGCGGGGACGGGATGTTTCGAAGAAACGTATCATTGAGGCATTGCTATAAATTAGATTAATCGCCCCAGCAATCGCAATGACGCAGCGCATAGTAAAGCTTGGAAGCTTGCTGGTGAACGCGTGTTTGGAGTTCCCAGCTGTCGTATTGGATCAAGCGGACCTCCGCGGCCTGGCCCGTGCTTTTTGAGACTCGCAACTTTCATCCACCACTATCGCGGCGGTCATTGGCATCACCACCCCCAAGCCATGCCTCGAACTCTTGCCCGGCTGCGGTACAAACCGCCACTACAGCCCATCTCCCTTGCCAGTCCCACCGCCGCCAGCCGCGTCACCCCTCAGCATGTTGCGCATATGCAAAAGCAGATCGCTGCATATGTTGAGAGGCAGTCGAATCCGCAGCATCTCCGCATCCAGACCGTCGTAAACGAAAAGGCGAGACGACAAGCGACTGCCCAGCACGTAATCTCACCGGTCAAGCCCTACACTCTTCGTGACGTCGTGGACCCGGAGGGCACTGCCAAGCACGGCGAGATCATCTACATTTTCCGCAACACCAAGTCGAATCAGATCATCTACTCGCTGCAGGAACTATTGGATGTATGGAGAATCCGCAATTTACTACTTTCAATGCTAATTTGTAGAACCACCACCTCGAACAACTTCCCTTCATTGGCAAGCACTCGAAGCCACCCGCCCTGCGTCCAGACGAATGGGTACCCCACTGCGTCCTCACCTTCCCCACCCCCAGCCAAGGTCAGAATGCTTTCCGCAAGCTACGCGAGTTCCGCCGACTGCACGAGACCGCCTGGGACAAGACGAATCCCGAGTTCAAGCGCATGGACAAGAAGACGAGGGTCAAGAAGATCATGGACCAGCGCGCCAACACCAGCGCCGACTTGGCCGAGGTGCTGCGGATACAAGAGGCGCATGGAGCCAAGACGGCGGAAGAGCAGGCAGAGCAGGAGAAGAAGGTATCGACTTTCCTCGACAAGCGGTGGGAGCAGATTGACGCCCTGGCGAATGCGGGGCTGGCCAAGACGAAGCCCACGGATAACGTCAAGTGGCTGCAGGGCCAAATACGGTCCATGGACCACAAGCTGAAGATGAAGCACCACCAGAACGAGGCCGATCAGAAGAGCATAAAGGCTGCCAAGGATAGCCTCGAGACCCGCCTGGGGAAGCTGCAGTACGCTCTGCGAAAAGCGGAGCAGTTCAAGAACATGCAGGAAGATTTGACGAAGCGATCAGCGCCCGCCAACGAGCTCGGTGCTGAGACGAAGTTGTATGAACTGAAAGTCCAGGCCCGCACACTGCAGGAGGCGCTCGACAACCCCGATCCTACACGTTCCGAGGCAGACTTTGAGCTGGATCGCGAGATTCTCGCAGGTCATCGCGCTGAGATCACCACCCTTGAGCAGGCTTTCGAAGCAAAGGCCCAGGCTAAAATCGGCAACCACTACATCGCCCGCTCTGTCCTGCCCAAGGCCCTCAAGACACCGCCTGTCAAGCCCTACACACTGGAAGGTGTGAGCGTACGGTGGGCCGACATACAAGACGCCCTCTACGCAGCCGGCAAGTGGCCCGCAGCCATCGAGCACGAGCCTCTGGAGATCAACAAGGCGCGCGGCGAGACGTTGATGCTTTCTGCCGAGGAGTACGAGGTTGAGAAGCAGAATGAGGTTGGAAGGATCATGGATACGCTGAATCTGAGGGAGGGCGAGTATTTGGAAGAGAAGGATGGGTTGAAGAGCTCGTTTGATAGCCCAGCACTCAAGAGCGGGATTGCCATGTCGATACCGCGGGATGCTTTTAAGAGCGCGACTGTGTAGGATGAGTGTATAGTATGTAACAAAGTATCTTGTATATGTACTGTGGATGACCACACGTTCTGGCTTGTTTGTGAGATGCTGACGTTCAAACACAAGCAATTGATGTAGTTACTGCTGCAAGCTCCGTGGCTTCGCTGTGTATTCCCCACCACATCTCGAGAATGGTCTTCTGGTGACGACTGCGTAGTTGTAATCGCCTGATATGGGGTGCGAGCTGGTTGCAAGATGAAATGTCCACAGGCCCTACGAGACCTTCAACCGCACCATGATCTTCGGCGTACGCGCCCTCTGGGAGCCTGGACCTCTTGCTAGGCCTCTCCTCACCCTCTTCAGCCTTGTCTTCTTCTGTCGCTCCTCTCGCCTGTCTCTCCTTTTCTTGTCGCATCGCTGCTGCATCCATTTCTCTCAATCGCGTGTAGGGAATATACGATACCATGCCAAATTGCGGAACGTGCGGCGGGATCTCCACCTCGGCTCCCTTTGCGGTTCGTAACGCGGCCATGATCTTGTCTATGACCCTCAGCTTCCGCAGTGCACCAGTGTTGATGACGGCATCCGAGAAGCTGTTACCGCAGGTGAGGACTCAGACGCGAACAAGCTTTTCTTGGCCGATTCGGACGGCTCGTCGCTCGGCTTGCAGCGCATCGAGCGAGCCCCACCAGGGCCGTGAAGTCAAGGTTAGCATGTTCCTAGTATCAGTATTGCACGGAATCCACTTACTACCACAAAGATAACCTGCGACGCTTCGTTGATGGTCAGCCCAGTTCCACCTGCCTTGGCTTGGAAGCCGATGGGCGCCGTCGCATGCGACACGTTCTGCCCACTTGTGTAAGAGGGCCTCCCTCTCCTTTGTGCTCAAGACACCAGAGTATACTCGGATTTCAACGGAGTAACGTCGGCGAAATGCTTCGGCGATGATGATGAGTGCCTTGTAGAATTGGCCCCAAACAATAAATAGTCTTCTCATCCGGGTGCTTTACCAAGATATTGTCATAAAGCTCCAGGAGCTTGTTGTAACGGGGCGTGAAAACGTCATGGTCGCTCATCTTGGCCACGCGATCGAGGTAATCTGGTGCTTTGTCCTCTTCTTGGTCTTGTCGGTCTTCTTTTCCTGAATGAATGATGCAATTGCAGCCTGCTCATCCTTCCGCTCCTGCTCTTCTTCTTTTTCCTGGATGAATTCGGCTACATCGTCGTTGGCTACATCGGACATGTTCACTTGATCATGGGCTTCGCTGTGGGCTGAACCGGACCCTGTCATCGCCAGCAGGGCCAGCTTCTCTGGTCCCGTCTCCATGAGCCAGATCATCATTTGCTGAGAGAACCTTGCGCTTTGTGTGTCTGTCTCGTCAATGTCGGCCCAACCTGGGAGACATTTAGCCTCATTGCTGTCTTCTTCTCCGAGCTCCATGGCTTTGATCTTGGCGGCGACTACCGCTTCGACGAACATGTTGCGGGCGTTCTTCAGATCGATGAGTCTTTTGTGCTTTACCGCTTTTTGCTTCTCGGTATATTTCGCGAGAACAGGGAAGCCTGATTCCTGCTCCGCCCTCGTACAGAAGCCCATGGCGAACTGCAGATCCTTCTCGTCGACCGCGAGCTCTTCCTGCTATTAACAGAACTCAGCAACATCATCTCTGACTCCACCAGAGGATGACAGAATACTTCGATTACCGCCTACATGCACGCCACTGCGCGTAGATGTGCATCCCGTGTTCCTGTTCAAAGAATACATTGCTACATATACTCTCCTTAGTGAAAAACAATATACCGCGTATGCAGCAATGGCTACCTCAGAAACCCCTTCACGAGGACGCTGGTCACTTTGTCGACTTCCAAAGGCCTGGTGTCTGTAGTTCCATCAACGTGCGTAAGGTTGTAGCCGTCAGCATGAAGTATGGGTTCCTTGCAAGATGCGATTTCCAGCAGTCGCGCGAAATTTCCACGTGCATGCTTCGCTCAGGGCCATGTGGGTAGACCATGTGCTTTTTGGTAGTATCGTAGAGAACTGACGGCATATATCGCTGTGCTCTGCCGCATGCAAGCGTCAAGTCATCGAGTATCCTGTGGGATCGGATAGCCCTCATTCGATCGTCAATCTCCGTGTCATCATGCTTCCCAGCGAGCTAGTTTGGAAGGAGGTCGTCGCTCATCGTGATAGTCCTCGAATCAATGTCGAATGTTACCGGTGGACTCATCCAGCAGTGTCGTGAAGTCGCGACCTCGGGAAGTCTCCGCGCGAAGATCAACGCTAATCTCGAAATGCCCATTAGCGGCTTGGTCGCTTACTACGTCAGAGCCATGAATTCCCACGTGTCACCCCGCCTCCAGCTTATCAATCACTGCCATTCCAGCCGGACCGACTCCGCACGACGAGCACCACTATGTCCACGTCGAAACCGTTCCCAGCGCTAAGTGGCGGCTGCGTCTGCAATACCATCCGCTATAGGCTCCTTACAGCCCCGCTCTACTGCTATGCCTGCCACTGTATGGACTGCCAAAAGCAGACCGGCAGCGCGTTCTACCTGAGTCTGAACATCGAACTCTACAACATCCAGATCCTGTCTCCGACGAAGCCTTCGTTTCTGAGCCGAGAGGTTAAACCGGGCCTTGTCGATCGGTATGCCGAGTGTCCGCAATGTCATGTCCAGCTTTGGGCTAGTAACCACCTGGGTGAGGCAGTCGTTGAGTTGAGAGTTGGCACACTGGACTTCCCGTCGCTCATGGAGCCTGATATACACATTCACGTGGAGAGTAAGCTGGACTGGGTGACTTTGCCGGAGGGCGCGAAGACGGCGCAAAGAGGCCATGATTACAAGAAGTCGTGGCCGAAGAGTAGTCTAAAGAGGTTAGATATCTGTCTGAAGAGAGCGGAAGAGGTGAAGAAGAGAAGGACTGTTGCGATTAAGGAGGGTGCTCATGACACGAGTGGAGACGAGGAGAATACGGAGGGGGTTGTGGCTGTAGAGGGAAGTGGAGAGGGTGACAAGACGCCAACAGCAGGAGATGTTGGGGGCGATGAGGATGATGAGGCCGAGGAGCAGAGGTTCAGAGAGACTGAGAAGGCGTTGCTGGAGCGGTTGGAGCGATTGAGTCTGAAGCTGCAAAATGAAGAAGGCACAAAGAGAGTGGCGGAGACGTGTCTCGAGGACCCCAACAAGACCTCATAAATGGTGCGGAAGGTCGCAAGAGCCTCGAAGAACTTGTGCAACTTTCTCATCTTCACGGTATCTCAGGTTCGGTTGATTCCTTTACTCTGCCATCTTTAGGTCTGAATGAAAGGTCAAGATGGGGGCGCCTGCCTTCCATGGGCAGCACGTGTTCTTACGTCATTGTCCTACCGTGTACGAGGTCCGTGAATCGTCGCACACCACGTCCACTAACAATATCTCCTTGCGCATCTACCATATTCCACTGCACATCCACCATGGCGCTTGCGATCTTCTGCGCTCTACTTTCGCTGCTCACTACATTCACTTGCGCGTCTAGCGACGACCGCCAAGCAAGACTCCAAGGCGCACCCGATAAGGAGACGAGGATAGCCATCATCGGTGCAGGACTCAGCGGCGCTAGCACAGCGTACCATTTACGCGAAAATGCTCCTTCGGACCAACCACTCTCGATCACGATCTTCGAATCCAGCGAAAGCATCGGCGGACGAGTCGCTTCATTCCCAGTACCGGATACCCAGAACAGGACTATTATCGAAACCGGTGCCGCCAGTTTCTTTACGGACGATGAATGTATCACGCAAAGCGTTGAGAAGCTGGACCTGACTCTCGTAGACAAGAAAACTTGCTGGTCGCTTCTTGGATGTCTCCACAGCCCATTAAGAAGAACAG
Organism: Alternaria triticimaculans; assembly: GCF_023758025.1. Taxonomy (NCBI): domain Eukaryota; kingdom Fungi; phylum Ascomycota; class Dothideomycetes; order Pleosporales; family Pleosporaceae; genus Alternaria; species Alternaria triticimaculans. The sequence goes on from NW_026055958.1 coordinate 5,038,347, forward strand.
GCATTTGGAATGGCAAGACTATCACCGGTAGGCCATTGCTTGCTTTGCGACTGAGCGACTGGTTCGATAAGCACGGTCTGCTCTGGACTGTGAAACCAGTCGTATGGTCCAACAACCTGTCCGTATGGGATACCTTGCGTCTACTCCACTGGAACGATCTGAAGTTAGACCCTGGGCTGCAGGCCTCGTGCGACTTCACGTCTCCATCGATTTGGAGACGTATCCACATGCGTTACGATTACGGCAGCTCGCCTGGGCTCTTCCGACGAGCAGTCCACATCACAACTGAGAAGTTTCAGCATTTTGGACGTTGGGGTCGCTTCGATAATCTTGCCAACGAACTACAGAGGGTGGGGTTAGATGACGGTACTTCGACATTATCCGCTGCAAAATATTTGACAGGTCTTGGTATCAGCGAGCGGTTCCAGTCGGAGGTCGTCGAACCATGTGTGCGCGCGCGCTTCTCACTTGACCTAACGCAGATTAATGCTATCGATGCGATGATGGCTTGCAGAGAGTCAAAGGAAACATCTTTAGTCGGCGGCAGCATCCGGCTTGTAGGCGCAATGATCAACGCCTCGTTAGGGGACTTGCAACTGCGAAGCGAGGTCGTTGGAATTGAACATGGCCAACATCGACGCTACAAACTCTCACTCTCGGATGCATCAGATCTCGCATTACTTGAAGACCGAGAGTTTGATGTAGTTGTGCTGGCGGGTCTGGTTCATGAGAGTCCACTACTTGACAGCCTCCAAAAGCTAGGCTCGCTGCCGAAGAACCTCTTATCACCACCAAGTTATACCTCAGCGCACGTTACCTACTTTGCTACGGAGCATGCCTTCAGACCGGAATATCTCAACTTATCCGCTGACTTCGACATCCCAGATCGCCTTCTAACGACATCTGCGGAGTCCAGCCTGATCTCGCTATCTATGTGGGACGATATGGGCTTTTACTGGGAAGACCGACTTCGGCGCAAGGAGCCTTGGGTTGAACGACCTGATCATTACGACAGCGATGAATGCGGGAACCGTAAGTTTGAATACGAAAACCTGTACCGTATAGCGTCTCTAGAGTATATCTCAGAAGGCAAGCTTGCTGCAATGATTGGAAAGGATTGGGAGGAGGGACAGAATGCGACGGACATCGGGTTCAGCTGGATTCATCGACAAGAATGGAGCAAAGCGTTTGCGGAATTTGATGACGGCAGGGGTGTATCAGGAGACATTCAGGTAGCTGAGGGTGTCTTCTGGCTTGGTGGTGGCGACGAAGTAACGTCATCACTTGAGATGAGTTGTAACATGGGAAGGAATGTTGCGTCCCTGATACAAGACCGGGCAACGACAACAAGTGCTGGTCATGGCGAACTGTAGTGAATAGGTAGCTATCACGGCTACATAGAGCTGGAGGTCCTTTAATTGTAAGTCTATAGGATGTTGTGCCTGCTACATTAACACTCTCCTTACCTCTTCACCCTCATGACTTACGCTGTAGTCCGCAGTACTGGATTAGGCAGGCTGGGTTCGGCATAGATAATCACATCACTCCATTGCCCCGCTTTTAGGGTAGCGCAGTGAGATCGCAAAGTGAAGGGTTGGGTCAAGGCAAAAGAGAAAGAGCGCACGGCCTGGATCTCTGATATACACTCCACGTATTCCATCTGCATATTAAACGACTCAACAGCACCGGTCACAACCAACCCCTAGACAAGGTCGCGACGATGCATTCCTCCAAGGTACTGCTGGCCCTCTTCTTCAGCCTCCTGACGTCTCTCTTCAAAGTTTGCAGTGCACAGAACGTTGGTATCGAGACTACCCCCATATTCAAGAACTCGCAATGTAGTGCAGAACAAGAGCGTATCATCCGTCAAGCGTGGTTGGATGGCGTAATGCTCGCTAATGCGGCCTTTGACGATAGCGACGAACTCCTTCCGAATACCGGCGGCGGGCACAAGATCATCAACTTCGATACTCGAGCGGCAATTGAATATTGGGGTCCACCGAGCGAAAACCTTGGATACCGACAGCGAATCTATGATACATTTTACCGCGCCACTCAAGCGTCATGGGGGCGGGGTTGGGCCGACTGGTGGTTTGAACGCTATATCGAAATGCACTGCGACGATCCGGAGCCGAAACAGTGTGACGATTCGACTTCTGCTTACTACATGCCCACGAAAAAAGGTTCGTGGACATACGACGGTATCAACTTTTGCCCGGCATTCTTCTCCACTCTCAAGGACCACGCGGAATTGGAGAAGAGAATCATCGCCGACCCGACTGGCCAATTAAGGCTAAACACCAGGAATATGCGAAGCAGAGGTGAACTACATGCTCAACTTGCGACCAATTCTCGTTTGCTGATGACTGAATATAGCCTGCACCGCTCTCCACGAGTTACTACATGTCAACGACTCCAAGACGGAAATCTGTCAGGGGGGATGTGAGTGTTACAGCATATCGTTATAACTTCCCACGTACGACTGACACGATTAGGTCACGACACCAAGCAAATGATAGGCGGCAAGGCAATCTTCACGTACAAGTCTGGCCGCGCAAAACTACTGGCGGCGAGGGACGTTCAGGCTGCGGCCGAAACCAACGATAACTATGTCTATTTTGCCATCGCGCGGTACATGCAAAAGAAGTTTGGGGTCTACCCCGCGTACCCACGCATATGGAGTCCTGAAAAAACGAAGGCAGAGAACCAGGCGATTGAGAACGGCGAACCGGGCGCCCCAAGCCGTTACAATATGGCGTTTGAGTTGGAAGATGTCGACCTCGATGGCGGCGCCAGTGAAGCGATTTCGGATAAGCAGTACAAGACGTCGATCTACCCAGAGTGGTACCAACAAGAATCGCCTGTTGAGCCTGACTTTGGCAGGCTCGCCTTCTCCCATCCCAATATAGACGACGTCGTTTGCCAGACCACGAGCGAGTCTGCCCAGTACGATGATTGTGTAGCTGCTTTTGCGACGCTGGAGGGTCTCGATCGGAACAAGGTTCAGCTGGTTCATAAGAGGCCCGGCGAAAGGTGGTGGCCGAATGCGGTTACGACGTGTGCGGTTCAAGTCCACTACAAGGGCGACTGGTCAAAGTGCGAGGCTTCGCTGTCGGATGTATGGGCTCACGCTAAGGATGTCTTTGAGGGGTGCCATGGCGAGTATGGGACGGTGGGTGGCTATGTTCCTTTCGGTGTGCCGAATTGTCCTGCGACGATTGATCTCGTGTCCAGTCGTCAGTGGAGCAATCCAGATCCGTTCTAGATGGAGTCGCAGCGGGTCGAAGGTACTGGCACGAAGGTCATGGTGTCGGGATAATTGATAGTCGTATACATGATCGTGAACGTAGGAACAAAGTGTCGCAGGAGATGGTGTTGATGGTACGCGTGTTGTCTTCATGTGGTTCCCGAGGTTCTGGAAGACCAGAGACGTGGCTGCCCGACGTCATAGGGGCTCGCGCTTTCCAATGCTTGGCGTTAGCGCCGCAACGCCAACGGCAGGGCCGACCTCTGCACATCAACACTCGCAACATCCTTCTGACTTGCGACTACACGCCGTGCCCGCTCACGCCCATTCTCGATCTCCCCACCGGAATGACTGTAGTATGCCTCTCACTGTTGCGCTCGATGACACGCGCCTCGACCGAACGACACGCTCCTGCCAGTACAACCATGGCCCATAAGTCCGATGAGGCCGCGCTCGCGTCATGCCCAGGCCGTGCGAACCTGTCGCGTCCAAGCGGGAACACTACAATCATTGACTCATTATCGGGCGCGGTATAAGCCCTGGCCACGTACCTGCGTGACGTGCTGAACCAAGTTGTTGGATGGCGATGATCCGATAAACTATGACTTCTTTCGGAACAAGGAAACGGGTGAGCTCCTCAACTATGACCCGCGGCTTGAACCGGAGAAGCTGGAGAAGAGGGGTGCGAAGCTGGAGTGGTTTTCATTGGTATGAGTTCAACGCCAGGACCGTTGCCCTAGCTGGCGAGGCAATAAACAAGTCACTAATATATTCACACCCTCCATGCTACCAATTGGCTAATAAGATAACACAAGCGATTGTTACGGTAACATCAAACTGCAATGGCCTAATTGTATGAGTTGATGCTAATGATCATAGCATGCCCAGGCGTCATACAGCATACTTGCGCTTCTACGCCAACCCTTCCAATGCACCGTCTATTTGGAACAGCCCTGGAACTCACTTAGCAAGACCGAAGGCGCCCCTTCACCCACACTTGTTACATATACATATACCCTTGCTTGCAACCACACCTAATCCTTTTGGTAGTCTAATTACGTTAACCAAAACAGCCAGGTGAAGGTGAAGGCCAAGGTGACTTCGACCTTGTTGTGGCAGACACTAGTGGTGACGCTAGGGTGCATATAAGCACTCACCTCAACACTCGACTGCTCTCCATCCTCTTCCAATACTAACGTCGCAGAGCACTCAGCACAATATGGAGCCCGTCATCGAACCCCCACACCGCTATGCATTCAGCTTCGCCCTCATTGGCGTCGAGGCACCAGCTCTCCAGGGTCATACACTACTTCGCGTGCAGAATTGGAGCTCGGGCGCAGCAATCAAGGATCGACGGGTTGGCACAACAGCAGAAGCCTCATCAGAAGAGAAGACGATGGCGGACAACGACCAGAAGGATCTAGGTCTTTGGGTCGGGGTTCGACCAGCCAGGGCAGATGTGTTGCGCCAACAAGCTGCGAAGCCTGTTGGTAACGACACCGAGACACAGGCAGCTCTCGCCGTACTCAAGAACATCCCGATCAAAAAGGCTTCATCAGTAGATTCAGTCATGCGCCTCGACAGCCTTCCAATCTGGCCACTGAAGGATGGTATGACACGGGTGGTCGTCCGGTACAACTCTATACAAGCAGATCGTCTGCTATTCTACGAGCTAATCAATCGCGACCCGTTGACCAACGTAAGTTTATTCCGCTTCAATACACGCTGTAATAGACGGTCTAAACGGTTCAATCGCTTACTCTCATCAGCTATGCGAAGCACACCCCATCGAGGCTCAGGACTGCTTCTTCTTCCGTCGGTATCGAGTCGACAAGTTATCCACATGGGTTGACCGTCGAAACAAATGGACTCAGGTGATCAAGGAACACCTCGCAGAACACTTCAACACGCCTCTCAAGAACGAAGGCTTCCGCCCTGCAAGGTCACATGCGCGTGTTGAGTTCCCGCTCGAGATCAGCGTGGGCGTCGACCTGCAATCGATGGCCAATGAGTACGCCGTGACGGGCGCCCCTTGGCTGCTGGACGCGATGGAGCGAGCCGTTCTGAGGTCAGAAGAAGACTTCAAGGATGCAGAGATTCCTCAACTTATCGCCATCTACCGTCTCATAGATCTGCACCACGAGTTCGAAGACGGCGACGCGAAAGAGGCTCACCGCTGGCTCACGGTATGTTTCAACCGTAATGCACGGTGTAAACATTGCTAACATTCACAGGACATGTTTCCTGGCCTAGTGAAGACCGGCACATTGACACCCGAGAACGTCTCCAAATACGCAGCATACCTCCGCGACACCGAGACCCGCGTCACTTACGGCGACATCCGCACAGGCTTGGGGGCGTACCTCTGTCTGCTAGATGACAAGACGATTGCTACAGCCACCGACTCTGCGATCGCCAAAGAGATTGCGCTGATGCGCCTTTATATGAATGAGGAAGTCCAGGGACCGCCTCCAAAGTGCACCAAGGTGAACACCAACCTAGAGCACTGGCTCAGCGACCACGTCAGGATGATGCAACGCATCGTGGACGCGCATGCCGACTCTCTCACAGGTATTGTCGACTACCACGGCACAGCCGCATGCCCCGACAACCTAAATGACCTCTGGAAGAACGCCGGAAACTCGCCTGATACCGACGGAGCCAAGTTCTTCGCCTTGCAGGCCAGCCGGTTCTTCGCCAAGGAGATGATCGCAAAGTACGATGTCACGACCAAGAACATCGAGAAATACATACAGATGTGCAAGCAAGCGCTCAAGGACCTTGCTGCTGGGGGCGACGAACCTGCTGAGGAAGAGGAATGAGATGAGGAGACGGGCTGAGATGAATGGTCAGTGAGTGGCGGACGGGGAGCAAGGGTTGACTTTGGAGCAACGGCAGTATTGAAGGCTCTATTCAGCTCTATTTCGAGGGCGATCAGCCAGTGATAGCTGAAGCATTCATCTAGTCATGCAATGATTATGAAGATCCAATTTGAGGCACCTCTACCCTTTCCTTATGTTTGCACCGTGTAAATTCTCTATGCTCTGCCAATGTGTCTTCCTCGCAACGCGAATGTGTATTGGTGTCGTGGAATCACTCACAAACGACGACAAGCAGCATCTTCACCCTCGAAACCACTTACATCGTTGGAACGTCGCTAACAGCTAGTTGACATATATACGAACATGAACGATGGAAAGGGCTCTTGTTAGAAGACGTCCTTGTTCTGGTATCCTTTGGATGGTTGAACATCCGATTTACACTAGGGAACCTTGTGCACCGACACGATACACTACTCTTGAGCTCTCTGCTTTATTGTAATCGACGAAGATCCATGCCTTACGCTGCTTACAGTAACGACAACGTCTCCAGACCTACTGCCGGAACGTATCACAGCTAAGGCTCGCCCTCGCCATGTTCTATGAACATTGCCGTTGAAGGAATCCAGATTCTTATAGTACGCAGACCCAAGCGCTGCCAGAGTGGCATCTCCATGTACCTCGACGGTAAGGGTATCTTCGTCGTTCATCTCGATGTTTCCCTCCTGATCAGCGAGTTGAAGTTCAAGGTACGCTAGGTCTTGTCTGTCTGCGACAAGTTCACCGGACTTCTCGTTGACAATCTTGACTGAAGCAACGTCAGCGGAGCGGACCGTGGAGCGCGAACGCTCCTGTCCGCCAGAGTATGCAACAGCAAGAAGTTCGCCAGGCTCGTAAGCTGTCGAAAATCTAGCGGTGTATCTGTTGGCTTGGTTGCTACTTGCGCGCCCAAGCGAGCGGCCATTCAGGAAAAGTTCTGTTTCCTCTTCCTGAGTGATGACCTCAATGTAAGCCTTCTGACCCTCACAACCCTTCCAGCCCCAGCCCTCGATCGCATCGGAATCTCGCCAGGGCGTCGCCTTGTAATACAAGTCAGAGACGTCCAATGGACGTACCGCAATTACGGGTTGAGACAGGAGTTTCCAGCACGCTTGGGCTACGAAAGCCGAAGCATTGGCCACGCCAGTGATGTCTAGAGCGCCGCAACCCCCTACTAGATGTGGCCATGGCTTGTACAATTTTATAGGGGTAAACCAGCTTGCCTCATAGTCGTGCACACCAATGCCTACCTCGCCAAGGTAGTCCCATCCAGTCCACATGAAGTCTCCTATTAGGTTCGGAATCTTTTCAACGTTGGACCAGTTCCTAGGAAGATCAGGTGGACAGGTTTCGGTACCGAGCATCATCCTTGAAGGGTGTAATTTGGCATCTGATTGGTACCGGATGTCTCCATAATTGTAGCCCGCAACGTCCATGTACGAATAGAGTCTGCTGGTCACGACATTTGTGTGATTGAACTTTGGGATGTACCGCATGAATGAGAGGAACATGCTGGCGATGATGTTGAAGAAGTTGCTAGACACCAAATCCCCCAGACCGCCTTTATTATCTGCAGGAGGAGTATTTGGATCCCCCGGCGGGATTTTCGAAAACATCATCAGGGCCAGCGTAAGGTTGACCGCTATAGTGTTAGGTCGGGATGGATCCAGCTTGTGCGTGAGGTCCAGGAGCTTCTTCGCGATCGTGTGTCCGTAGGCGGTTTTTGGCTCAGTGATCTCGTTACCCAATGAGTACATAACAACTGAAGGGTGGTTACGAGCTCGTTCCACAAGAGAAGCGACTTCGTACTCCCAGCGTTCGTTGAAGGTGTTGGAATCGTCATATTTAGACTTTGCCTGGTACCAGTAGTCGGCAAACTCATCCATGACGTACATGCCTACCTCATCACATGCTTGTAGAAGAACTTCCGAGCATGGATGGTGCGACATACGAATAGCGTTGAAGCCATTCTTCTTCATGATCGACACGCGCCGCAGTTCAGCAGCTTTGAACGACGCTGCGCCGAGGATACCGTTGTCTGCGTGTATGCAACCACCACGCAACTTCACAGCCTGGCCATTGACCAGGAATCCATGACCAGGTTTCAACTGCAGAGTGCGCAGACCGTACTTGAACTTATAGAGATCGCCGTTGATGACGACAGTGCAGTCGTAGAGATTCGGAGTCTCAGCCGACCATAGATCTGGGTTCAGTATCTCGAAGTTTTGTCTCAGCTCAGACGTTGTCGTTTTTGTTCTCCACTGGATCGCGTTCCTTCCTCCTCTCGAAAGCTCGAGAGATACTTCAACGTCATCCTTCTTTTCGTTGTTGAGTAAAACCTCGAATGTGAGAAGAGCAACTCCACTGGCGGAGAGCGTTGCCAGCCTGATCCCGTCCTTGCAAAGCAGATTGTGGTTTCGAACCATGAGATGAACGCTGCGATGAATCCCGGCTCCAGTGTACCAGCGCGCGTTAGGTTGTTCACTGTTGTCGGCATGTACCTCGATGATATTCGTCTCGCCGAGCTTCAGGTAAGAGTCTACGCGAATCTCAAACTTGGTCCAGCCCGCCAGACAACCGCCGACTTCTGTGCTGTTCACCAGCACGCGACTGTGCCGGTAAACACCATCAAAGCTCAAAGCGACCACTTTGGACTCCAGAGAAGTAGGCGCTTGCCATGTTTTGCGATACTTGTACATTCCGCCAAGATAGAAACCGCCATGAGTTCCAGCGAGAGCGTCCTCCCGCCGCCCTTCTACCTGCATAGCATCGTGAGGAAGGTGTACTTTGCTCCAGCCACTTTGTCCAGAGCGTTGGAACTCCCAATCATCGTTGAAAAGTGTCGCTACTTCGGCCATTTTTTTCGTCTGCTATGCACTGGAAGTTGAACCAAGGGCATGAAAATTGAAGGTAGGGGCTTAACTTTCTAACACGGGGTCAGCAAAGTTCTTGTAGCGTCAAGCGTACCAAAAACGTACACGGCCCTCCTCGGTGCAATAGTCTGCATCTTGGAAGATGCTTGCGCACAGGTACGTATATCCACCAATGATTTGGTGTTACATAGAAGTTTCCAGCCTTGTAGCCCTGATATTATTGTGCAGAGAATCCATTAGCGCTTACGTCGAAAGTCGGATGCACAGAGGCCGGGTCCGGACGCCTTCTGTAGCTTCGGATGCACAAGGTCCCGAGTCCGGACGCCTTCGCGACTCACAAGCTACCCAGCGCGTGCGCCTATCATGCACTTAGTTAATAACTCGAAGCAAGCGCCTATCGTGTCGCGGCTTTTATGCCGACTCTTAGCAGCTAGCAAAAAATTGTCATATCGCGTAGGCCCAGGCGAAGGAAGGAACCAGATTGCAGTCATTGTGGTGACGCAGAAGCGCCTGCGTATTACAGCACTAATGACGGCTCAACGTCGATACTCATGAGGCTGCAGATGTCGTTGTGGTGGAGAAGCCGTGGTGTTGAACACCGCGATGACGCGCCGCAATTGCTTGGCGTCGGACCGCCGATTGGCCACCATCTCTCAGGTACACACCACACCATCCGACCGCCATTAACACTTCAACGCCATCATCTCGGCAGCCAGCGACTGTACGACAAGTGCGGCCATCTATATTGCAAGCTCATCGTCGTGAGTACGTAGTGATGCTATCATCACCGACGTACGCAGCGCGCGTCATCACAGCATCTGGCAGCGCGCGTCGTAGTGCCTCACGTAACGCGACCGCGTCATAGAATCTCTTGCTAATCTCAAGTCAACTAACGTCAGCTCGCAGCCTCTTGGTGAAACGTCAGTCACTGGTTGGGAAGGGTTCGGGAACGTCTCAATCCATGAAGAGTCGCCTGCTCTACGGCTCACCGAACGGCGCCTTTCCATTGTCGTCTCATCCCGATTCTACATGCCAACGGTGCCTCCCCAGATCATCGTGTCCGGCCTACAACGCGAAGCGGAAGTCGGGATGATCGTCGCCCAGCGCCTTCGTACTCTGGTCAAGAACCTCCGGCATCTGCAACCTTGCCTCATCGCGCTTCTTGTTCTCCCTCTTGCAACCAAAGAATGTTACCGTCGCAGCAACAACACCGATACAAGCCAGCCCGAGACCCGTACTAAACCCAGTACGAAACACCGGCGCCTCTTTAAACAGAAAAACGTTAGAGCTAATAAAGGCCCCTGCAGTACCGAAGTTGATAATTGCAGCAATAGCCACGGCCCGCTTGTACCCAGAACCGCAGTTCATCGAGACCCAGATAATCGAGATCGGCATCGCGAGATAGCATCCACTGGCAATAAAAAACATGCCGCAATACCGCACGGCCGGGTTGGACGGGTGCACAATCTCCACGATGAGACCTGTCGCGAGAACTGCCCAACCTAGGACGTAAAACAGATACCGGCGCTGCAGCCACTCGCTCATGTACGCGAAGATGACCGAGAAGGCGGCGCCGACAAGATATACAGGGATCGTGTGGACCTGCGCTTGCGTCGCGGTATAGCCAAGGCCCTTCAGGATGGTCGGTTGGAAGTTCGCGAGAGAGTTTGCGTTCTCAGTCACCCCGATGTTCATCAAAACGCTGGTCACGATCAGTTCAGTTATGCGCAAGAACATACATGCCACTTACCCAGTCCAGATCTTCCAGTCTTTGAGGAAATGTAACGCCTTCTTGAACGATATCTCGTCGTCGGCAACATGACCCCCATCAGCTTTTATGCGAGCTAGCATCAGCGCCTTCTCGTCGGGAGACAGAAACTTGCATTGCTCGGGAAATGGGGGAACGATCGGCCAACAGGCTATGCTGACGAAGATAGTCACACAACCTTCGATGATGAAGATCCTAATTCACGTCAGTAGATGTACGCCAAAGGACTCAACAGTTAACCTACCATCTCCACGCTCCATACCCGGCTGTAACGTCCATGCGAGCGATTAACGAGGAAACGAACCCGTTGATTGCGCCTGCAACAATACCTGCGGTGCAAAAAAAGACGTAGCGCGTCAAGTACTCGCGCTTCGAATAATACGCGCCGATCAAGTATGCCGCTCCCGAGATGTAGGCCGACTCGGCGATGCCTTCCAGCAGACGGCAGACAACGAGCTCCTCCCATCGCTTCACGAGTCCGCATCCGATCACGGTGATGCCCCAGCAGAACATCATTACGCAAAGACTCTTGGGCCCATACTTCTTGAAGGCGATTTGCAATGGAATGCCAGCGACGAGGTAACCCAGGTTAAAAACCCACACGGCGATGTTGAACCTCTGGCCGATGAGGTTCAGCTCTGTCTCCATGCCCTGGATCTTTGCATTCCCTATGTTGGCTCTTGGGGGCGAGTTAGCAAGGCATCGCAACGATCAAAGGTCATTCAACCAGACTTACCGGTCGATGAAGTTGACCAAGTAAAGTATCCACAGTACTGGCAAGATCCGAAAGTCGAGCTTGCGAATGAGTCGCCTCTCCGCAGCGCGATCGAAGCCATGCGCGCTTGTTGACCCTGCTGGAGACACCGGTGAGTCGTGGACGTGAACTCCCTTCTCGACAATGCTGGTGTCTATCATGTCGGCGGAGTGTGATGAAGAACGGAGGAGGGGTGATGTTTCTGCTGCGAAGTCGACAAGACTATCAGTAACAGCTCGTTATGCGATGCGGGCAGGGTCAAGGTTCACTGCAGACCAGACGAAAGGCTGCTCGAATTACGCCCGATCAACATATATTGCCTCACCGCGTCGCACTTTCGCCCTGTTCGAGCTCTGACTGTCGGAAACATTCCAGAACGAGCACAATGATCTCGATTACGAGCCGCGAAGCCTTCGGTCATGACCTTATGTGGGTCTTGTTGGGAAGGATTAGCGGACGTCTTGCGCTTCTTCGCAACGTCTACTTCGCGGTGCTTGCGATTGGCTATGGTAGGCGGAAGGATGCGCAGACATCACATGGGAGAAGTGTCCGACATGGGGCGGGTAGGCCATCGCGCGGAATTGAGCCCTCTCCGCATCCTTCGCGACTTGGTTATACGAACGATGGATCAACAACCTATCGTTATATGAAGTCGTCGGTGACAATGCTTCTTTCGAAGCTAGTCTTGCGGTATACCGTTACATTATGAGTTAGAGGGCTCGGGATGATAATACAGATCCACAACGGCGCCTTCGGCGGGGAAGAGGCAACCCCACCGCAGCGGCCCGCGTCAAAATCTCCAACAACGCTCCAGGCTCTCTCGGCGCGTACAGAACCTATTCTTTCACCGAGCAAATACATCGTCGTGAAAGCACAACGACGGGAATGCCTTCTATCATCATTATGATACTGACAAAGTCTGGAGTTGGCCTTGAACGGTAGTAAGCGGCAGTTCATTGGATGCCGGTAAGCATACCGCAGCATAACTGTTGATCTGCGTTTCTCCTCATCTTCATTATTATCGTACATGAAGCTAGCGCACCCGTGTTTAACCAGGCGACATCCCGGTGTTAACGCGATGCAAGCTTTGCCGTGCCGCTCCTTCATGGTATCGTTGTATCATAAGCCTGCCCCACCTTCAATGTGGGCCATCCTACCACCGAGCAGCTGCAGTTGTACCTCGAAGTATCATTTCGGAAGTGGAAGCTAGCTCACATCAGGTGTGAAGTATGCTGTCAGCAACGTCAATCACGATCATCATATCGCAGCCAGTTCCTCGTATTTTCCTTCGCTGTCAGACCTGGAATATCCCCAGCCTATCACCGTCATGACTGAACGAAACCCCATGAGCATCGCGATCGTCGGCGGCGGTATCGCTGGCCTCACGCTGACAATCGCACTTCTCACCAAATGTCCACACATCAAGATCACGCTATACGAGTCCGCCGAAGCCTTTGGCGAGATAGGCGCAGGTGTCGGCTTCTCGCCGGTTATGGTTCGCACAATGGCCCTCATCGATCCACGCATCGCGGAAGCGTTCGTCAAATGCAGCAAAGGCAACACCGTCACCGACCCACCGAACTGGTTCCACGTGCGCGTTGGGGATGAAAGAAAGAAGATTGTCAAGTTAGGGGAAGAGATATTTGTGATACCAGGAAGGAAGGGACCGGGAGGTGGCGTGCACAGGGCTCACTTCCTCGATGAGTTGGTTAAGCTGGTACCGGAAGGAGTCGCACAGTTCAAGAAGAGGGTGCTCGAGATCACTGAAGCATGCGACGGCTCCGGCGATGTGGTCTTGCATTTTACCGACGGGTCTACTGCGCAGCACAGTGCGGTGCTTGGGTGCGACGGGATTAAAAGTCGCGTGCGATCTATCGTCCTGGGCGACTCAGACGCAGTAAAGGCGGTGTTCTCGGGCAAGTATGCGTATCGGGGGCTGCTCCCCATGTCGGAGGCGGTTGAGATCTTGGGCAATGAGACACCAAGAACGCCGCAGATGTATATGGGCTACCATGGGCACGTGCTTACGTTCCCCATCGCTAATGGAACGTTGTTCAATGGTACAAAAAGTCCGCTCATTCGTCGATTTAGCTAACAAATCTATAGTCGTCGCCTTCTCATCACGACCGACTTGGGAGGACTCGAATTGGGTAGTCCAAACGTCCCGCGACGACATGCTAGAGGACTACAAAGACTGGATCCCCGCCGTGCGCAAAATCATGCAAAACATCCGAAAGCCTGATGTCTGGGCGCTCTTCAACCACCCACCTGCACCAACGTACTATAGCGCTAAGCCACTAATCTGCCTAGTGGGCGACGCGGCTCATGCATCGACACCGCATCAAGGCGCCGGGGCAGGAATGTGTATCGAAGATGTGTACGTCCTGAGCGAGTTGCTATCGCAGTGTCATGCGAAGACTACCCTCGAGACGGTATTCCACGCATACGACACGGTAAGAACGCCGCGCAGTCAAAAGCTGGTCAAAACGAGCAAGGAAGCCGGTATGCTGTGGGACTTCGAAGGAGAAGGCGTCGGTGACGATTTGGAAGCGCTGCGGATCAATGCGCAGACAAGGATGGCGTGGATTTGGGACCACGAGATATCGAATGACTTGAACGAAGCAAGGCGTATGATGCAAGAGGGCGCGTCGAAGACTCCGTAGGCGTGGATGCGGCGGTCAACAAGTCACGACAATGCTCGACACATACATACCACAAACGACAGGAGTGAATGACCCAGAAGTCTACAACGCGTTGAGATCGAACCAACCTTTCATTTTGGTACTAATGTAGAGCGCGCGCCTTCGATTTATCCTTTTGCGTGGGATGCGGAGGTAGCGCAATACCTGAAGACATGCACCTTCGCAATCGCACCGTCCGGCTTGGGCGCGTTTCGCTTCATGTTCCGTTTTCCAAATGGTCTGGTCCAACGGTAGCCGGATATGGCTTTGCGACCAGAAACGGATGTCGTTCCAGGAAGCCGCTGGGATCGACTGTGCCGCACAGTCTCGCTACCACACTACTTCACAACTTACCCCACGCTCGACAGAAGATGATGCATGAAAATACAGGTGCGCAGCCTCGCTCCTACGCATCAGAGAACCTGGTCTGTGACGCTGCGCCTATCTTTTATCCAGGGAGAAACGGAGAGGTTGCAGCCTGGCCAGCTACTTCGTTTCAGAGGCGTCGAACACAGCCATGGCCGTCCAGGTTCAGCACACTGAAGCGGAGGTGTGCGAGTGTCTTGAGAGGCGCTGCGAGGGCCAACGAAGACTGCGCTGATGAGTATAATTAGACTTGGGCGACACCATCCAGCGTTAGAACTCCAGATCATCACGACTTTACATTGATACTCATTGCGCAATTCGTCCCTGATACTCCAAAACAACATACCCTTTCAAGCATGCCTCTTGATGTAACCAACCTCGGAACCGTCGCTGGCCGCCGATGGGACCCACAGGCGGTGCTCAAGCTTTCCCTCGACAGCCGCTGCGTTGGATGGGCGCCCTCACGTGGCCGCAAATGCCGCATGCCTATACGTCAAGATAACGCACACAGGGTCGAAATGTTGGTGGTTAATTTGGCGACCCAAAGTCCAGACCCTGAGCGACTCCGGCCAAAACTTCAGCGCCTTGCTGAGCATGGCTTGTGTGTTCGTTTCCACCAGTATCAAGTCGACGAGATGCTAGACCGGTGGATAAAGCGGATGTGGGAGGCGTTCCCTAGGCATGATCGTGTAGATGGAAGAGTCGACGCGACGTCGGAGCGAGTGAGGCAGCGGCCTGGGTCTGCGATGGGTAAGCTTTCTACTGCCCACCATACAGCGCAGCCATCTAACAATGTCTCAGTCTTCGCAACATCAGAGGCAGAGCTTGCTGCACGTGCCGAGGTCGCTGCGCTACAAGAATCGCTTCGTGATGCTGAGCGCCGCATCGAGGAGCTTACCGTTCGTCGAGCTGGGATCGAAAGCATGGCGCAGTTGGAGTCTCGTCTTTCTCGTCTAACGACATCGATCGATCCGCCTTCGTCGTCTTCGCAGCCGCCGAATGTTCTCTCCAATCTGCGCTTGCGAAGGAGCTTTGCGCCGATTCGCCCTGTTCTCACCGCAGCGTCTGGTCGAGAGACAAGCCCAACGACTGCGGGCGCGCGACCGCCGTCTAGCGACTCGTCCAGCGATTCGTCTAGCGAGGCATCGAGCCCGGTGGTGCCGCACCCACCCTACATGATGCGGAGGCTAGCACGACATGCGCGAAGACCAACAGCGGCCGGCAGGGAACCTTTGTCCAGTGCATCGTCCAGCGAATCGTCCAGCGAGGTACCAGGCCAAGCGTTCAGCGAAACATCAAGCGCGGCCTCAAGCGTGACTGTGCCGCAGGTATCACCAGGCTCCACGACCTCAACACGTCGTTGTGCGCGTTCGCATGCCCGCCGTCTGCCCTTTGACGATGAATGCCCCATATGTCAAGAAGGCGACCTTCTGTCCCAGTACGATCGGTCGGAGGTTGTGTGGTGTGAGTCCACATGCGGAAGGACTTTGCATAAAACATGCTTCGAGGATTGGCGTAGGCAATGCGTAATCGACCACCGGGACTTCACGTGTCCTGTGTGTCGCGGTGACTGGGAAGAGCGCTCATGCGAAGCGTGTGACCTGATGCAGGTGCGCAGGCAAAAGATCGAAGGGGATTGCGCTATCTGTTGCCATGCGATGAAAGGAGACGCGCCGGAGGGCAGGGAAGACCTCGTGTGGTGTAAGAATTCGTGCGGGCAAAACGTCCACCGCGAGTGCTTCAATAGCTGGAAAGAGCATTGCGATGCTGTTAGAGGAAAAGTCGCGACTTGCGTGCATTGTAGGACGTCGTGGCGGCGTGAGGAGTATGATGGCTGAGGAGCAAGGGATGTGCGAGCGCGGAGGTTCGGTCTTGCCGTCGGAACGGCTTTCCGATCGGAGCAAGCACCTCGCATCTTCATCTGATGGGCCTGCCTCGCGCCTGCCCCAACCGTGTATTTTAGAGCTCGAATTAGAGCGAACGTCCCACCTGGGAACTCGCCGACGTCGATGAATCAGCGCCCCTGCAGCTCCATGACTAACATCCACGTACTCACCGCGCTGTCATCTGATGAGAGCCAAGTCCCACGAGCCAATCTCATCAGGCACCAGCCTGCTTCGTGCTATGCCCATCCCAACATCTTCGCTCGCGTTCATTGGGAAAAGAGGCTCAACACCCTGGAGCCTACATCAACTTCACGTCAGCTACTTTGCATGCTCTTATTCCCATGTAGTCTGCACACCTGATTAGTCTTTTTTGGATGAGTTGCTACGACTGTACCGATCTCGCAAACATCTGGGATCCCCCGCACTGACACCTTGCTGAGCTTCCCACACACACAAGAGAAGCTGATCACCATATACATGTCGCGCTGACACCTATGCGGACTCTCGACGTGAGGTGACACCATCAGGCGACCACGTACCGTACCCGCCACAACGACCTTTTCGCAAAGATGGGATTCTGCCATACATGCCAGTCCTTACCGATTCGCAGCTTCCTGAAGCTTCACCAATGCGACAGTTCCGTGTACGACGAATTCCAGTGGTTTCGGTTGCCCAGATCGGTCACCACTGACGAAACGAAGGAGCCGTTCTACAGGTGGCACAACAGCGTATCAGAACTACAGGCTAGTGTCAGTACATGCGCATTCTGCGACGTCATTTCCCATCATCTCAGTGGCAGCTACCACTATCAAATGAACGCCAAGGACTGTGATGGAACAGCTCTGTGGATACTGGCGCCAATTGGCTCGCCCATGCTGAAGGTGTTCATGGGCCTGGCGGAACCTCAGGTACAGCTCAGTGGCAACTTCAGTTACACGACCACTCCAGGTATTTGACTTCCACTTGTTAACAAAGGCTCAGCTTAACGCGCGCTCTTCAGACAGCTCCGTCGCAGGTTGCTTCAAGAGCCACGTGCCCATCCAGGACACTTTGCACCATTTCGTACTTTCGCAGATGGCAACATGGGTCACGAATTGCAATGAAAACCATCCGGACTGCTCAACGTCGGTGCCATCGCGCAACGCATCTCAGCTACCCACGCGCCTTTTGGACCTTGGTTCAATGCCTAAAGCAGCTGACTTTGAAGGTACCCCAGGTGATCCACGTACTTTATTGGAGAACAAATCACTTAGGCTTATCGAAAAAGGCCCGGACAGTGAAGGCCAGTATGTCGCATTGAGTTATTGCTGGGGGAAAGCTTTGGCATTCACCACAACCTTGAAAGATCTCGACAAGTACAAAAAAGACGGGGGAATCAAGTACAATCAGCTCCCCGAAACCATTCGAGACGCCGTCTTTCTCACCAGATATCTAGGCATACGGTACCTCTGGGCTGACTGTCTTTGTATCATACAAGATGACGGAGAAGACTGGGAGACAGAGGCTTCTCGGATGGCTGATGTGTACAGCAACGCGTATCTGACCATCGCTGCGACACGTGCCAGTCATTGTGGCGAGGGCTTCTTGCACGCACGTAAACTGAGAGGAGAGACTATCATCTCTTTTGAAGACGACAAGGGCTCTTTCGACCTTTACTTCCGTTACGACGATTTGATGTGGTCTCCTGGCTCCATGGAGTCTATCACTGACGAGTCAATCACGATGCGGCGGGTACAGCTCACCTTTCTGATGATTCGCACAGCGTTCCGACAAGCTAATGTGAAACAGGAAGAGCCCCTCCTAAGCCGCGGCTGGGTACTTCAAGAACGAATTCTTGCAACACGCACCTTGCAGTTCACAAGCTACAACATGCGCTTAGAGTGTTCGAAGCAAGTCTTCACTGAGCCCCAATTCGTCGACAAATACGGCACCGCGAAAGAGACGTCATTGGAAAGGATAGCACAGGGGCTTGAAAGTATCAAGAACGCGACTACCGCAGGCGCTCAGCAGATACAGGTTCCGGCAGTCATCGGGAGGTCCTATGGATGGCGCGTATGGGCCCGCATGATTGAGGACTACACATCGCGCAATCTGAGCTATGCGTCCGACAAATTCCCCGCCCTAGGTGGCGTTATCTCAGCCCTACAGGTGCTCACTGGCGACACCTGCTTCGCTGGCATTTGGAAGAGCTGGTTTCTACAAGGTCTACTTTGGCGCTTGCAGGATCCCAACTGGGATGAGTATGTCTTTTTCCCGAAGGAACCACAGAGGGCCATCCCTTGGAGAGCACCCACATGGTCATTCGCGTCTGTCGAAGGAGTCGTGTTATATCTACTCGAGGAAAATTTCGACCAAGGACTGTGCGCAGAACTGCTGAGCTGCGAAGTCACGCCTAAGGGTAAAAACCCCCTTGGAGAACTTACAGACGGATTCGCCAAGATCAGAGGACCGATTGCTGCTGTCTCTGCTGTATTACCGGATTTATCGCTTAACGGCAGAGAGTGCATGGTCAGCATGACAAACGGTAGGCTTGCTGAAGCCAGTATATACTTTGACATCGAAGTGTACGACTCTTGCCAAGTCTTCATGATCACTCCTCACCTGGGTGTTGCCGTTATACCGACCGACATCGCCGAAGGGACATACACAAGAGTTGGGGTGGTCTCGGTGTACAGAGTCTTTGACCCAGGCAGCGACACTCGAAGTCGCGGTAGGCGGGCACACGAGAACCGCGACAGGTCGATCACGTCGTCTCACTACCCTAGTCCGAAGATCATCACCCTGCTGTAAGGCTCGGGGGCCAAGAAGGTTGGTCTGTATATGAAATGGAAATTAGAGGCCGTTGGCATATTGCAGGAGTAGCTCCTTTTTAGTGAGGTCAATCAAGTCGACATGTTCAACAATAGCGCGACTCACAGTCACTGGGCTAGACGAAGCATAGCATGAAAGAGTCTGTCTACATTATCGTTGCTGTCTAGCCACTTCGAAATGCTCACCCAGTACGATATCAACAGCCTGTTCGGCAATCGCGTAAACCGGTACCTGGTAATGAGCCGCAAGGGGCTTTGGAATGACACTCGCATCAGCGACACGCAAATTCTTAACTCCAGACACCCTCAGCGATCCATCAACAACGGTCCCCATCGCTGCTGTCCCTGCAGGATGATATGTGGTACTCGCGCCCATCTTGAGTCTCGCGTCGATCTCTTCGTCCGACTTCCCCGGATAGCCTGGCGGAATGTGTTCACATTCGACAAGCATCTTACCCTCGGCTGTATTCAACATCAGCTCGGATTGCATACGGAAACCCTCGCGCAAGACGTAGCGATCTACTTCCGTGGCGCAGTAGTTCGGGTCGATGATAGGATTCGCGGACGGGTCGGACGATGTAAGCGTCACCGAGCCTCGCGACGTCGGAAGACAGCCCATGAAAAAGGTCATGATGGATGATCCGTCAATCGGAATACTAAGACCCTGCGCTTCTGCTCCGACGGCAATGTACATGAGAAGCATCTCGAGGTGAGTGCGTGGGCCCTTGAGCAGTGCGTGGTCATCAGATACCGGGCCCTCATCGCGCTCGATGGCTGCCTTCAGTGTCCCGACTTGGTGTATAGGCGCGCGAACCAAGAAGTCTACCGGCCCCCCTCTGTCGTAATTTAGACCACCGAAGAGCGGCGAGCCGATCGCTACACCCTTCTCTGGGTTTCGCAGCTTCCAATAACGGTACATCATCAGATGATCATGCAGATTCTGGCCGACGGCTGGTAGATTGGATACAACTGGAATGTTGTGCTGCGATAGCTGGGAAGGCTCTCCAATGCCAGAGAGCATCAAGACTTGGGGCGTTCGGTAGGCGCCCGCGGTTATGACGACTTGGCCGCCTTCGTTGAGATCAATGCGTTCGCCATCTGTGAGCTCGACGCCGACTGCCGTATTCGTATCGTCGAATAGCACACGCCGGACGATGGTTGATGTGCGCACTTGGACACCGTGAAGCGGGTATACGGAGTGCGCCATCTGCCGTTTGCCATCCTGGAAGTTCTCAACCAGATCGCTGATGCCTTGAGGTCGGCCGTCGTTTAGGTCATGGATATGTGGTATGTCGAGGTTCGACCAAAGCTTATGGACGGGTTCGCGCAATGGGTATATACGGCCGGTAGAGGTGACAGATGCCGTGTGCATCGGACCGTCGTGCCCATGCTGCGAGGGATCCGCATCGGGGTCGAAGTGCCTTTCCGTGCGCTTGAAGTATGGCAATAGGCCGTCGTAGCTCCATCGCGGATCGTCAACATCGCGTGCCCACTCGTCATAGTCCTGCGCATCGCCTCGAATCCATCCACCTAACACAGTCAGCTGGTCGCGCGCACCTGCAGTCACCATGTGTACCGTTGTTGATAACGCTGCCGCCGCCAAGGCCTCTAAAGCCTACATTTCGCTTGGGCTTCCCATCGAGATGCTCTTGAGGTGTTGTAGAGTAGTTGTAGTCGTACTGGGAGAAGTGGAGGTTCGCGGCCGCGGCTGGTATGGCAACATGTGGATTCCCAGTAGGATCGGGACCGGCTTCAATGAGTACAACGGATAGCGATGGCTTCCTCTCGTGCAGACGCGAAGCGACCACGGTGCCAGCAATCCCGCCGCCTACGATGATAACGTCGGCCATTGCAGACTCAGCTTGTCCACAGTGCGAGGAAGCGGGTCGAGAATGCCACTGGATCAGCTATATGTGCGGTGCAGCTCGCATCATAGCACTTGAAGTAGGCGGGGCGTATGGGCGTATGCAGTCAGCCGCTGCGATCCAATCATACATTCCGCCGTCACGGCGTAGTCCATCGATGCGCAAGACCACGGTGGGCAACGACCAGTCAGCCCATCGTCATCCACCAACACTCCGCTATCATATTCACCGCCTTGATCTGTCCGCGGCTTCGAGTGGAACGGTGATGTTGCGCATGAGGGTAGGTCGGTTAGGCATGCTCAGCGCAAAGGCGGGATGTGTGGGTCCCGGATGGCGGCAGGGGGTTGAGATCGACATCGTGAGCGGTAACGATAGGGTTCTGTTTGCATATTGCGCATCGAGGTTGACCGACCCTTGGACGTAGTTGCGAAGTCAGCGAAGGTCAAGACGTAAAAGTGACTGCTTAGGATTGGTACGTCATCAAACTGACGCTCGCGGGGTAGCCGGTGCCATCTAATAGACATCGCGCTGGAAGTTTCGTATAGCCTTTTCGCGGCCTGGTCCAATAGCCAATGATCATATGAAAGCCAGGAAGATTCGATATGCTGTGCGGTGAGGAGACTGGCTGTCGTGTCGGGATTACGCGTGAGACAACCGCAAGATTCCTATCGCCTTCGCACAAGCTATTGAACCGGACTAGATTGCCATTGTGGGAGCCGTGTAGCGCCTTGGGTGTGGGTGACAGTTCGGCAAGCGTGGTGACTGTTTACGTGTTGGGGGCGACGCGTTAGCTAGCCAGCCGGATGACGCATCGGAGCTACATAACGCCGCGCCGCGCCTCCTGCACCGAGGTACACGCACCCTTGCTCTCAACACCTCATCGCCGGCATCCCATCCTGCCATCCTTCAAAGAGAACGACGCTCGAACATCTATAACAGCTGCTGGTACCTTCGCGAATTAATGATGTGATCGAGTGAACAGGCGCGCGAAGTCTGCGTCCTTCACTTGCGCAGTCGGGAACGCGACCCAGGCTTGGGCTCCTACAGAACCGCGTGACGGATGCTTCGCTTAGTACACTCTCGACATCGGATACAAAGCCCGCTGCGTACTTCGCTATCTCGAGAAGCCAGCTTGTCCGCAAGAATGTCTCGATACAAAGTTCGGCTCGGAACGACGTCCATTCTCTTCTAGGTTTCACCCGGTTTGAAGTTATTAAAGGGCATCGCGCACGTTGCAGCCAACGCCAATCCCCCTCCCAAGCTTTCTGAGAGCTATGGGCTTAGACAACGTCGCATGCGTCTCGTAGATTGCAGCCGCGTCATTGCGCTTATGTTCAGGCTCGACCGTGAGTAGCGATATACGCCGTACACTCGATACGGACCACCGACCATGATCCATGACAGACCCACATGTTGCGGCAGTGCTGGTGCTGGGTCGGTGAAACGTGAACGGATCTTCCCGAGCCCATGTTCGGATTTCGATGGCGCTAAACTAAAACGCCGGTTAGTCAGCGTATCCGTATTCAACGCTTCAAGACCCTCTCGCCGCTATCCGTATTTCCGCCTCCACGTATTTCTTTTCATCGTCCTTTCGCCAATTACGTCGCATTCGCCAAAGTCCGCCATGGCTCCGCGTAAGGTTCTGAGAAGATCGCATCGCAAATCTAGGAACGGTTGTCAAGAGTGCAAGAGACGCCACATCAAGGTACGCGACGGCATCATGAGCGCGGGTACCTGCATCTGCTCGCGTAGCATTAGGGAATAAACCATACTGATCGTTCTAGTGCGATGAGGCGCAGCCCACGTGCGAGAATTGCGCGCGCGATGATCGTACATGCACGTACTCAAGGCCACCAGACCCATCTCAACGCGCGGTATCCAGCCAATCGCCATATGCGGTGCCCGAGACCACATCAGGATCTTACTTCGGAACTCCAACGTCGCATGGCGTGCCGAGTACGGTGGAACACAGCAGTACGGTGTCACCAGCCGTGACGTCTTCCGTGGACCTGTCTTTCCTCTCTCCGGCGGCGTCGTCACCGCATGGCTCGGACCTCTGTTTTAGCTTGCGACATATGCAGTTGCTCAGCCACTTCATCTACGAGACGTTGCCAAGCCTCGCAGAAACAGGGTCGATAGACGACACGCAAGCACGTGCTCTTATGCCAGCGATTCTGTCAGAGCCATATGCCATGTACCAAGTTCTGGCCCTCTCCGCCATGCATATGAGCTACCAACACCCTGAAGAAGCAGACCGACATCGCGAGGAGGCTAGAGCTCTCCAAACCCAGGCGTTGTGCGCCTTCAATAGTGCACATATCGAAGTTACGCCAGATAACCTTTTGTCTATCATGTCATTCTCTACCATGACTGGCTTGCACGCCCTCTCAGAAGTCGCTGGGAATGCCAATGTGGGACCGGGTGGAGTCTTGGATGGATTCGTCACGTACATGAACTTGCATCGAGGAGTTCGAGCCATTATATCGCAATCCTGGGGATTCTTGAACCAGACCAGCGTTGCTCCACTTTTCGAGCGAAGCACGAGTGCCATTCATCATGCCATATGTTCGAACGGGCAAACAGCAGTAGCAGTGGCGGAGCGCCTGTCAAACTTACTGGACCACGCGGACATGAGCGAGGAATCTCGACAGACTTGCAGTGTGGCTGCATCTGAGCTGACAGTCGTATACCAGACAGAGCCTGACGTGGAAAAGCCGTCAAATCAGCCGCCTGGAACTGGTTTAATCTGGGTGTTTCCAATTAATCTCTCGAGCGAGTTTACGGCACTTTTGTCTATGCGCAAACCGGAAGCGCTCATTATCCTGGCCCACTACGCGGTTCTTTTGCATCGTAGACGCCGGGTGTGGCTGGTCGGCAACGTCGGCAGGGTACTAATCGAGGAGATTTCGAGATTCTTGGGCAGCTTCTGGAAAACTTGGCTCGACTGGCCGAACGAGGTACTTTTGCAACCCTAGCGCGATACGTAGCCAACCAGCGAATACGTCGTATACCATGACTCGTATTCGTCCCTATCGACGCATCGACCACCGAGCGGACTCGCCTGTCGTACCAGAGTACCTACAGTAGGCATCTCGGCGAGAGCTGTTGTATCATGTCGCTACTTATATGATCAATGTCGCGATCGTTCCAACTCATCATCCGACCACAGTCTCTCGTTCCAAAATACAACACGATGCAGAACCTCACCGTCCCATTCTCTGCCTGCAATGCCAGCTCTATCCCGCACCCCGTCGTCTTTGGCGCCAATGTCACGGGTCTCACCGCTGCGCTCGTCCAAAACTACACGGGAGCTTTCGACACGTCCACCAACAAGCCTTCTCCCGCCGCGCTCGGCCTCGACTTCTGCAACGTGACCGTAACATACACCCACGAAGGCCAGAACGACAACATCAATGTAGAGACATGGCTCCCAATCGATAACTGGAACGAACGACTGCAGGCCGTCGGAGGCGGAGGCTGGGTTGCTGGCCGGTTCACTATATCCTACGTTTTCATGGACGAAGCGATAGGCGAGGGCTATGTGGCTTCAACAACAGACGCCGGCCTAGGCTCGTCACCTATTCCTGATCCGTGGGCGCTGAACAGCCCTGGCAATGTCAATTTGTATGCGATACAGAACCTCGCCTCCAAGTCTCTCCACGACCAGTCTTTCATCGCCAAAGACGTCGCCAAGTCCTTCTACGGACAAGCCCCGAAGTATTCCTACTGGAACGGATGCTCCCAAGGTGGTCGCCAGGGGTTCATGCTCGCTCAGCGCTACCCTGAGGCGTACGACGGCATCAATGCAGGAGCGGCTGCGATCAACTGGAATGAGTTGTTCTTCAACGCTGCATGGGCGCAAGTCATGATGTCAATGACAAACCAATTCCCGACGAAGTGTGAGCTTGACGCCATCACCTCGGCTGCTGTCGCCGCTTGCGACCCTCTCGACGGCGTTGTTGACGGTCTCGTTTCCGACCCGGAGAAGTGCTTCTTCGACCCATTCACGATAGTTGGCAGCGTTCACAACTGCACATCGACCGGAAAGGCTGTCACGATCAGCGAAGGAGCCGCGGTCATTGCGAACGCTACATGGGAAGGCCCCCGGGGACCTGACGGCGAGTTCATCTGGTACGGCGTTGACTACGCAAGCGATCTCACCGGCAGCGATGGCATGGACGGTACCCCTTTCCGGGTCGCTCTTGCGACAACAACCTGCAATGCCAATGGTACATGCACCGGGTCTCCGTCGGGCCTTGGTGAGAATTGGTTGAAGTTCTTCGTCAAGAAAGACCCCGAGTGGAACTACACGCAGATCAGCACAGTGGAGGAGTACACGCGTATGTTCAAGTCATCAGTCCAGGAGTGGTCTTCCATCATCGAGACGGCGGACGCAGACCTTTCGGAGTACCGCAAGGCTGGTGGCAAGCTCATGACATTCCACGGCTTGGTAAGTTCTCCATCCGCTACGCCTTTACTCTTGACACCCGACTAACTTCTTCTCCAGGCCGACAATATCATCCCGCACAAGGCGACCGACAACTACTACAACCGCGTGAAGGACCTTGACGCCAACGTCGACGACTTCTTCCGCTACTACCAAGTCCCTGGCCTCGGACATTGCAATGGTGGCGCTGCCGGCGGCAAGCCTCCCGCCACGTTCCATGCGCTCGTCGACTGGGTCGAGAAGGACGTCGTGCCGCAGACCTTGCCCGTGAGTTTCAACGATACGAAGGGAACCCAATTCGACAGGTTCCTGTGCCCGTACCCGCAGAAGACACGACTCATCTCGAAGGACAGCGATGCGACAAAGCCGGAGTCGTACAAGTGTGCTGTTTGAGCTTGCGAAGGTGCGACAGTAGTGACAGCGCGAGGGCTGCGACGATTTGTATATAGAAGCAGTTTTGTTGTTTGTTTTAGCGATTCGCTCGCGAGATAGATAGAGGTGGTGTTCGCGTTCGATGTTGTAATAATTCAAAACCTTTGCCTTTCTGCACGATGTGTTTGCGCAAGCTCTTCGTACACGTTTGCCGCGCGAGTTCTTTAAATAAGCTCTTTGCAGAAGTTTTAACGTAATTAAGTAGTAAGTTATAGTAGCTCTTTTCTGTTTTGTATCTAGATGCATATAAAACATACTCTAGTACACTAATCTAATTATTTATTAGTACTATTAGTATACGTAGTCTAAGAGGTAAGTATTCTTAGTATTCTTAGAATCTTTATTATTAAGTGTCTAGTAGATACCTATATATAGAATATAGATTAAAATATAACTAATACTTATATTAATATCTATAAGATAAATCTTATTTATCTAGTAATTATAATCTAGAATATTCTTTAATATTTATAGTAGAATCTCTAGAAGATAGTATATCTAATAAGTAAAACTAAAGTATAAGGTAATAGATAAACTTATATAAAGATAGAGATAGTTAGCTTTAGAAAAATATACTTATAGAAATAGAAAAACTTTATTTTACTTTATTTTTAGTTAAGAAAGTATATCTTTAGCTACTTTTATATATAATTAAATTTATTAAGTATTTATTATAAGTAACTATATATATATATAGAAATAAGTATAAGGTATAGAGCCTCTATAGCCTACTTATAATTAGATAGATTAAATAATATAGAGCTTAGCGCGCTAAGTCTCTAGCTAATATTTTAATATTTTTAATTTTACTAAAGATTACTTTAGTACTATAATCTATTAATATAATACCTAACTTTATTATATAAAGAATTAGAGTTATATTCTTTACTTTTACTAATAAATTACTAGCGCCTACACTAGCTATCTACTATATTTTTTTTTTCTTTATAGCTATAATTATTTATACTTAACTATTAAAATATATCTCTAGATTTTAATAGTAGTATTATAATTATATACGCTTTCTTTCTTAATACTTACTATACTCTATATACTATTATATATTATTATTAGAGTTATACTAATATAAAAAGTTAAAGTTTATATATAACTCTAAGTAGACTATATAGATATTTTATAGTATATTAAGAATACTAAGTTTATATATATTACTTTTCTATCTACTCTTTAGTATTAGTACTTCTATATTTACTTTATAATAAATAGACTTACTATATAATACTTAGCGCTTCTATTTACTAATTACTAGTCTTAGTATTATTATTACTATAGCGTATACTTACGTTATACTTACTATCTACTATAGTAAGCCTATACTAGGTATTATAGATTACCTCTATCTACTTAAGGTATACTTTATTTTAGTATAATAAATTAATACTTATAATACTTTATAGTTTACTTATATATAGTGTATCTATTATTTTTCTTATTAATACTACTATATTTAACGCGTAGGTTTTGTTTTTTAGATCTATATAATACTACGTAGATTACTTTATTTATATTATTATAATATTTATATAAATTACTCTATTTATATTATTATAATACTAACCTTATTATATAAAGAATTAGAGTTAGATTTTTTACTTTTGCTAATAAATTACTAGCGCCTACACTAGCTATCTACTATATTTCTTTATCTTTTATAGCTATAATTATTTATACTTAACTATTAAAATATATCTCTAGATATTAATAGTAGTATTATAATTATATACGCTCTTTTTCTTAATACTTACTATACTCTATATACTATTATTATAAGAAATATAATTAGGTAGGTATATAATAGAATATAAGCTATTAAGTAGAATATAAAGGTATAGAGACTTTTATATTCTAGAGCTAGCGCTAGTCTAACCTAATTAGGCTAGGCTAGTTACGTAATAACGTAATTAGGTAAGTATAGATAGAACTATAATATTACCTTCTTTTTTTAAAGTAATTATACTAGTAATTAAGAGGCTTCTCTAAAAAGAAGTATATGCCTTAATAGTAATAGCTTACTTAATATAATATACGCTTTTATAGTAATACTCTATTTCTATTTTCTATTCTTTTCTATTCTATAGCGTATTATATTCTCTATAAGTTACTATCTAGTTATATTATAATACGTAGACGTAGTGTTTAGATTAGAGTTAATAGACCTAGAATTAGAGTTAGAGTTAGAGTTAGAGTTAGAGTTAAGATTAGAGTTAGAGTTAGAGTAATAGAGATAGCTTAGTAACGTAATCTAACATAGATAGAAAGTAAGTATAGTAATAAGCTTAGGTATAGTTAATACTATTAGAGTATCTTACTTTACCTAGCTACTTTAGATCTACTAAGTAACTATAAGACTAGCTTTCTAAACTAGTATTATAATAAACCTTCTCTAATAGATTAGTCTACTAAGCTATAGAGTCTTCTACTATATTTTTATTATTAAAGCTATTAGCGTAGCTATTAAAGATATACGCTAAGATAGTATTAAAATATAAAGCTAAGTTATAATATAGGTTATAGAGTAGTAGCTTATAAGAATAGTAGTTATAAAACTTTTATACTATCTTCTCTATACTCTAAAAATTAGTGTAATCTTACTATAGTAGTAATGCGTTCTAGTCTAGAGAGTTAGTGTACTTTACCTTATACTACTAAGTCTCTTTAGCGCTAGTAATAGAGTTTTTATAATATTATTTAATATAATAGTTAATAACTTTATTAATATAGTAATTATAAACGTTATTAGGCTTTTTATTAGTAAAAACTTTTTTAGAATAGAAGTTAGTAAAACTTTAGTTAGTGTTAAGGTATAATAGCTATAGATAGAATACTAAATAGATCTACTTATAGTAGTTAGAGAAGTTAAGAATAATAGTATAGTAGTTAGAGATAGCCTTAACTTAATAGAGCTCTAGGTTCTTAGTACTTAGACTATAGTTAAGTTTTATAGTAGAAATATTATAAGTATTAATATAGACGTAGTCTTTAACTTAATACTTAGAAGTAGCTTATTAGTTCTAGTTAGTATAGTGTTCTATTCTCTTTTAAGCCTAGCGTAAGTTCTACTATATAAACTTTATAATCTAGACTATATAATTAGCTATTCTACGTACTTTATCTTAGAGAAGCTCTTTAGTATAAGACTAGATAATAATAGATAAGTCTAGTTTAATACTTATATAAGAGAGATAACCTTTTATAGCTAGAGCTAGAGCTATTCTAGTAGAAGTATTCTTATAGTTATTAATAGTAAGCTAAGTAATAGAGAGCTAGTTAATCTAATTATTCTATATATAGTTAACGTATATGCGTAGATAATACTTTAACCTAGTATTAGTAACTTCTATCTAGCTATTAGTTTCTAGATAATACACTATAGATAGCTTTAGTGTAATATCTATTCTTATATAAAGCTTTTTCTAGAAGTAGAATATAAATTAGGCTTTATAGTTAGACACTATTATAAAAAGAAACTCTTTCTCTCTCTAGATATACTTAATAAAAGTATAGATAATAGTCTATACCTTTAAGTTCTCTAACGTAATAAACTTCTATTACTTACTAAGTTAGTTAATAATAACTATAACGTATTTATAAGTCTAACTAAAGTAAGTATAGCATAGTAGAGGTATAATAAAGTTAACTAATAAGTTAGTCTAAAAGCTATAAAGTATAGATAGTAGGTATAAAAGACTCTACTTCTAGTTTTTATATAGCTTAGTATAGTAGTAAACTTTATAGCTTCTTATAAACTTAGTAATAGTATCTATTATTAGTAGCTAGTAATAGTGCTAACTAACTAAGTAATATATTAGGCGCTTACTACTATAACTAGTAGAGAGACTATTATAGTATAGCTAGATAATATTCTTATATAGATTATTATTAAAAAGTATAACTAGCCTATTCTAAAAATAGACTAAACTATTCTAAATCTTATAGTTCTTTAGCTTTATCTTAAGTCTTATATCTATAATAAAACTATAAAGTAAACGCTAAGCGCTATTCTACTTAGCCTTAATAATTTCTATTATTATACTATTATATTTATACGCTATATAAATAGTAGCTATAATATTTTTTAGAGTATTCTTCTTTAGTATCTATACCTAAGAAGCTAGAATATTAGCTAGAGAGTTCTTTATAGACTCTTTCTCTAGATTAATATCTAAGTTAGCTACTAAGTTAGATAGCTTATCTACTAAGTTACTATTCTTAATAACTTTCTTACTTATAAGATAAACTATAGACGCTAACATAGACGCTACCTTATAATAGTTATTAAATAGTATTCTTACTAAGTAGACTACGTATATAGCCTTTTCTATATATCTAGCTTATATAATATTTTATTATATAGTAGTATTAATATAATTAGAACTAAGTATTATTTAGATTTAATAGAGAATATAAAGATTATTTAGATTTATAAAAGTATTACTAAAGTAGTAAGTAAGTATATTAGACTTTGTACTAAGACGCTCTAGATAGTAAGTAATCTTAAAGTTAAATTTACTAAGAAACTTAGTCTAGTAGGCTTATTACTAGTTAAGATTCTTATTTACTATAAACGTTTATAGCGTAAAGTAATTAAAAATAACTTTAATAGAGTTAGTAGTATCTATAAGCTCTAGTTTCTATTTCTTAAAGACTTTTATAATTACTATAAGCTCTTTATTATAAATAGTATAATTATACTTAGTAGATAATATCTTTATTAAGATAAACGTAATAGACTTAAAAACGCTATCTATTTAGACCTATAATAGTATAGTAGTAGTAATAGTGTTAGAGGCGTTAGTCTCTAGCTACGTTTCTAAGTTAAAGTTAAAGTATACTAAGACTAGTGTAATAGTAAAAGTATACTTTAGTTTCTTAAAAGCTTTATACGTAGAAGAACTTTATATAATAGAGAAGTTTACCTATATATTACTATTTATTATACTATATATTAAGTTAGTAAAGAGTTTTAAGATATATAAGAAACTAACTATAAAGTGTTAATAGAAGTTAGTAAACTTAAGAAAAGTCTAGAGCTTCTTTAATAATATTAGAAGTTTCTAGTTTAAAATAAACTTTACTTTAGCTAGATTTATTTTAATACTATCTAATATAAAAATAAAGTTTAAATACTTTACTTCTTAGATAGTAAATTTACTTTTATTAATATCTAAGTGTAGACTAGCTTTACTAAGTTTATAAATAACCTTTTAGATATATCTCTTATAGTTCTTTAAAGTCTAACTATAGACTAGAATATTATTAAAGTAGATAGAGTAGAACTTATTAAGATACTCTTATAATACTTTATTAATATATAACTAAAAGGTTCTAGATACATTATATAGTCTAAAGAGTATAACTAGATACTTAAATAGTTTATATCTTATTAGAAAGGTAGTCTTATATTTATTACCTTTTTTAATATAGATCTTATTAAATATAGTAATAACATTAACTATAGTAAAGTACTAAACTTTAGTAAGTTTTATAAGTATCTCTTTAATTATTAGTAGTAAGTTATAGTTCTTAATAGTAATAGTATTAAGAGCTTAGTAATTAATATAAATATAAAGTCTACTTCTAGACTTCTTTATAATAAGTACTAGTAAGACGTACTTAGACTTACTTTTATAAATCTTTTCTTAGGTATTTATATCTTAAATATAAGCCTTAACTATAAAGTCTTTATTATAACTAAGTTTATATATTCTAGTAGAGAAATACTTAGAGCCTAGAATAATATTAATACTATAATTAACTATACTATAGTAGATAGATAGTAGTGTAGACTTTAGGTTAGAATTAAACTAATAAGCTATATTATAAAGCTATTTAGAGAGCTTATATAGAACTTTAGCGTAGATTCTAGCTAGAAGATTAAGCTTATTATAGAACTTTTTAATATCTTTCTATAATAGTATATTAAATTTAATAGAGAAGAGTAAAGTAAATATACGCTAAATATATTTACGCTTATTCTTCTTAGTATTATTATACTCTAAGTATTTAAAGTTATAGAGATATATTTATATAATTTTATAGTTATTATATATAGCTATCTTAGTAGTAGTATTACTAAAGATATATATAATATCTATAAGTGCGTATATAGAGTTAGACTTCTATAGCGTAGCTCTATAATATTAGTAGTAAAAGCTATAAATCTAGATAAAAAGCCTATATACTAAATAGTTAGCGTAATAGTACTTACTATTAAATAGTATAGTGTAGTCTCTTTAGTTAATATAAGAGTTATACTTCTTAAGCTATAGAAGACCTAGAATAAAGTTATAGACATTTATATTAATCTAATAGAATAGTTCTTTAGAAGTATAGTTACTATAAGTAATATTAATAAAAATACTATAAGTAATAGTTTAGATAATAACGCTTCTATTGCTAAGTTATAGCTATAATAGCTACTTTAACTTAAATATTTATAAGTTATTTTATTACGTAAATAATATTAATATATAGTTACTAGTTATACTAGAGTTTATTAATTCTTCTATATTAATAATAGTACTAGAGAGTAACGTAACGCTATACTTAAATATAAACTACTAGCTCTAGACTAGCTATTTACTCTTAACTACTATATTAGCGCTAAGTATTATATCTCTTCTAGTACTATTATTCTTATATATCTACTTCTCTAAGTATTATATATAGACCTATAGAATCTTAGCGTTATACTCTAGTAAGTAGAGTATTAGTATAGATAGAAGTTTAGAGAATAGTACTTTAGTAAAGATATTATAAAGTATATTAAAGTAAGTAAATACTATATAGAAATATAGAGTAACTAGTAGAGAAGCTAGTGTATATATATTATTATTCTTCTTCTTCTTCTATCTCTAGTAGTAACTATTACTAAAGATATCTAGTTTTCTAAGTCTATAGTATTCTTAACTAATACCTATAAGATAGTATTAGTAAGAGTAGCTTATAGAGCTAGAATCTTAGATATAGTAATAATAGAGCTATTCTTATAAGAGAATAAAGCGTTACTATTACTAGCGTAATAGTTCTTACTATTAATATTATAAGTACTACTATACTTAAAGTACTTATCTTACTTAGAGAGAATAGCTAACTAGGTCTTAGTGCGTCTATAGTTAGCGCGTATACCTACTAAGTAACTACTACTAGTAGTAGCGCTTATAGCACTATTACTACTATATATACTATATATAGTATTAGAGTCTAAGATATTACCTCTAGTTAAGTAGAGAAACTATACT
Organism: Alternaria triticimaculans; assembly: GCF_023758025.1. NCBI lineage: Eukaryota > Fungi > Ascomycota > Dothideomycetes > Pleosporales > Pleosporaceae > Alternaria > Alternaria triticimaculans. The sequence goes on from NW_026055958.1 coordinate 5,071,596, forward strand.
TAAGTATAATAGTTATAAACAAACTAGTTCTACGTATTACTAATATAGTACTAGATAGAAGCGTTATATTTATACTTTATAAAGTAGATAGTATATTAAATAAGCTTTTAGTTAGCTATATTAATAGGTATAACTACTAAAGTAAAGTGTCTAATCTAAGCGTTAAAAGCCTTACTATTCTTTTACTTAAGAGTACTATTATATAGTACTATAGTAGTATTACTAAGAGTATCTATAGTATTAAAGATATAGTTAAGATTTTTAAAAATCTCTTAGATATTAATAAACTAGATATAATAGTTTATAGAGGCCTAGTACTTAACCTATTATATAGCTAAGCTATAAAGATAATTAATAATATAGTCTATTTAGTTCTTAATAGTAGTATAGATATTAGTCTTATTAAAAAAGTTTTATATAAAGTAACACTAATACTTATATTTAGAGGCGTTACTACTAGAGTTACTATAGAAAATCTTAATATTCTTAAGCTTTACGCTTATAGTAGTAAAGTTCTTAGAGACTAAGTGTATAGGCTAGAGAATCTATAGAGGTAAAGCTAAAAAGTTACTACTATATTCTATAAAAGAATTAGAGTATATAGATAAAGCTAGTAGAAAACTAGTAGTAGTAGTAGAGTAGAGCTACTACTATCTAAGAGGCTAGCTAGTACTATTAAGATAAGTATAACTACTAGTAGCGCTACTATCTAGGTTAATACTACTATTAGTAGAAATCTTAGTATATTACTATAACTAGTTCTTTTTATTAGTAAGCTTAGAGATATAAGTCTAAAAATAGATATTAAAGTTACGTAATACCTTTATCTTATTATTAATAACTTTAATATAGATAGTATAGTTATTCTTTATCTTTATTATATAAATATACTTCTTAGTAAAAGCTTTAAGCTTAATATTAGTAGTAGCCTTAACCTAGATCTTAGCGCGTTTAATATAGGTAGTAAGTTTATTCTTCTAAAGATAAGCGTTATTATAAAGTTATTTAAGCTTTTTATTATAAGTAATATAGTTATTTATAATATTAATAAAGTAGCTAAAGATAGCGTTTAGATATTTATTAATAGCTTTCTTAAGCTAGTTAGATATATAGATATTATAAAGACACTTCTCTTTACTATTTTTATAGATATTATAGAAGTAGATATATATAGTGTTAGTCTTCTTATTATAGATAATAAAGAGAATAGTTTAGCTCTTAAACTTAAGCGTAGCCTAAAGAGACTATTAGTGTAAGTTATAATAATATTAGAAATTATAAGCGTTAGTATTATTACTACTACTACTACTTTTACTTTTACTATTTTTAAAGTATACTCTATAAGCGCGCTAATACTTAGTAAAAGTAGTAGCTTACTAATAATAGAAGCTAGCTTTTTTATTATTAGTAAAGTTAAAGTTATTCTTAAAGTTACTAAGGCTATTATTAAAGTTTTAGTTAATATTTAGCTAGGTCTAAGTATTAGTAGAATTAATAAACTTACTACTACTACTACTACTACTAGTAGAGTTCTTAGTATTCTAAACTATATCTTATAGTGTAGAGATATAGAATATAAAGCTACTATAACTAGTTAGTATTACACGCTTATTAGATAAGCTATAGTAACCTATTAGTATTATACGCTAAAAGTATTAGTTAATATTACTTTATAACTATAATATAATTTACGTATAAGTTATTAGACTTATTTTAAAAAGAAGCTTATATAATATAAAAGATATAATTAGATAGGTATATAATAGAATATAAGCTATTAAGTAAAATATAAAGATATAGAAACTTTTATATTCTAGAGCTAGCGCTAGTCTAACCTAATTAGGCTAGGCTAGTTACGTAATAACGTAATTAGGTAAGTATAAATAGAACTATAATAATTATACGTTATTATTAAAGTTATACTAATATAGATAGTTAAAGTTTATATATAACTCTAAGTAGACTATATAAGTATTTTATAGTATATTAAAAATACTAAGTCTATATATATTATCTTTCTATCTACTCTTTAGTGTTAGTACTTTTATATCTACTTTATAATAAATAGACTTACTATATAATATCTAGCGCTTCTATTTACTAATTACTAGTCTTAGTATTATTATTACTATAGCGTACGCTTACGTTACGTCTACTACCTACTATAGTAAGCTTATACTAGGTATTATAGGTTACTTCTACCTACTTAAAGTATACTTTATTTTAGCGTAATAAATTAATACTTATAATACTTTATAGTATATCTATATATAGCGTATCTATTATTCTTTTATTAACACTACTATATTAAATACGTAGATTTAGTTTTTTAGGTCTATATAATACTATATAAATTACTTTATTTATATTATTATAATATCTACGTAAGTTACTTTATTTATATTATTATAATATATATATTAGTTACTTTATTTATACTTTTATAATATTTATATTATTATCTTACTTAAACTTATAAGCTATTTTTACTAGTTATCTAATCTATACTTTTATAACGCTTATAAAGTTTATATTTTTTTTATTTCTACTTTACTAGTATAGGTTATCTAACCTCTATTACTATATTATTATATATATTACTATATCTTCTTTACTTTATTTTAACTATATATTTTTCTATTTATATTATTATAGTATATATATTAATACTTTATTTATCTTATCTAACGCTAGCTTACCTAGCGTATAAGATTAGAGAATACTAATAGTCTTACTAAGATAATTATATTATATCTTACTTTATAGAAAACTAAGAGTAAGTATACTATATTTCTAAAGAATAACTTAATCTACTATAATAGAGTATTAGAAAAACTATATATATAGTTTTTTCTTATAAGTTATCTTAACTATATAGATTATTATATCTATTTTATCTAACTATATATATAAAGTACTTTTACACTATCTTCTCTAATTTTTAATTTTCTATTACGCTTTTCTCTATAGTTAGCTTATACTTCTACTATACTTATTCTTTAACTCTACTTAGCTTTTATTAAATATTAAATTTTATTTTATTACTAATTTTCTTTACTAGAGCTTACTAGAATAAATAAATTTAGTAATAATAGTTTTTACTAAAGTTTAGTAGTCTAATTATTATATTTTAAAGTGTTTATACTTATATTCTTTTTATCTTTCTTCTCTAAACTATTATTCTTATCTTTACTCTTATTTATTTTATAAATCTTACTATAAGCTATATTTATTACTATTTTAATACTTAGTATAGCTTTTTTAGAAATTAGTACTTCTTTAATACTCTTTAGGCCTAGCTACTCTTCTAATGCTTAACTAGCTTTATATATATTAGACTTTTTCTTTCTTACTAGCTAAAGAAATAGATCTAACTTACCTACGTGTAATACGTGTTTAAACTATTAGTTTAATATTTCTTTATATAGAATAAGAAGTAAACTACTCTAACCTAAGTTCTATATAATTATATACTACTATATTACTAGTTTAAGTCTTATATAAAATACTTTATAGTCTACTCTAGATAGTAAATAGTAAACTAGCTAAATAAGTTTTATAATAGCTTTACTCTATACTTAGCTTTTACTATAATAGTTACGTATAATATCTCTACTAGCGCGCTTATCTTCTAGTTAGATCTACTCTATTTTACGTACGTATACTTATCTAAGTAATACTATTACCTATTATATACTAATATAAATAGCTACTATTACTATCTTATACTTTATATATATATTCTACGTAAAGTAGAAGTCTTAGTTTACTTTATCTTCTAGTAAACCTCTAGATAATATAGCTATAACTATCTAGAATTACTTAAAACTCTAATAATTACTAAATTATCTAATAAATAAAGTATCTTATTAGCGCTAGTTTTAAAAAAACTATTAAGTATTATACTATAAACTAACTATATTAGAATTCTAACTTTTATATCTAAAGGCTATAAAAACTAGTTAAAGCGTTTATACTACACTAGACTTAAAATAGTATAGCGTATAGTAAAAGACTTTACTCTACTAGTAAAAAGCTTCTAAATTATAGTATTAGGCTATATAATAATATTATAATAAGCTATAAAAAGGCTCTAAATAATACTATATAGCGTAAAGCTTTAGTAAAAGACTTCTACGTTCTAGTAAAAGATAGATAGAATATACTAAAAAGCTATACTAAAAAGCTATATTAAAAGACTATATTAGAAAACTATTATATCTAAGTAAAAGGTGTTTAAGGTATAGCTGCGCTGCGTAATAAAGAACGTAATAGTAACTAATAATCTAATAGTCTACCTAAAAAGGTACTAGTAAAAGGCTTATTACGTATAGGTTTTCTTTTATATAATATAGTAAATCTCTCTTCTATCTAAGAAGCTAGATATATAATATTATATATAGTCTATTCTATTCTAGAGATATATAAAGTAGCTATTTTATATCTATTATCTCTTATCTTAGATAACTCTAGGCTTAGATAGTCTAACCTATCTACTTAAATAAAAGCTTAGAGTCTAAGTTAGGTCTATTCTACTTCTATAGTTCTATATACTATAATATATTATTACTAGTAACGCTAGTCTTATTAGTATTATCTACTTATATTCTTTAGTTTATAATCTTTATAGTCTATTCTATAGCGCTAGCTTATATAGCGCTCTATTAACTACGCTATACTAGTTCTAATAATAGTACTTATATTATAGCTTATTACTTCTTATTCTTTATATATATTATATTTTTAAGTCTACTCTACATAGTATATATTACGTATAACGTTATATTATAAAGCACTTTTTATTACGTAGTTATCTTCTTTAGTTTTTATTTATACTCTACTCTTTACTTTTATTACTATTACTAGCTACGTCTATACTATCTATACTTCTATAATTATCTAAATTACGTACCTCTACTATTTAAAAAAACTATAACCTATTCTCTACTAGCTCTATTAGTAACTCTACTAGATAGTTTTCTAAGTTACTTTTATAGATTACCTTAAGAAATAGCTACTTAGAAGAGAGTTTCTTTTATATATAGCTTATAAGTAATAGTTCTACTACTTTATAAAGACTACTAACGTTATTATTATATTAGGTAACTATCTCTATCTAGTTTTCTAGTCTTAGAATTAGCTTCTACTTTATAAATAAATTTAGAATAGACGCTTTTAGTAGTAGTATAAAGATACTAGAACTAAACTTTTACTTTAGTATCTACTAACGCTTTCTATATTCTAAGTACTAGTTCTAGTTATAATACTTAGCTATATACTTAACTTATATTAACTTCTTATCTACGTTACTACTAATCTTATAAAAGAGTTATTCTCTAGTAACTATTACTACGCTCTACTCTCTTATACTTATAAGCTTTCTTTATCTTTTTAGAATATTCTCTAGCTATTTATATTCTAAGTAAAGAGTAGATATTACCTATTAATACTATATATTACTTATAATTCTTATAGTTTTACTATAATATATAGTTACTAGTAGCGTATAAAAACTCTATATCTTACTAGTAGACAGCGCTTCTTTAGAATACCTACTCTCTTACTATAAAAGAATAAGCTTACTAGCTTATAAATTAGAAATAACGTCTATTCTCTATATTATTTATAGCTCTACTCTATATACTAGAGCTAGTACTATAGTATTTATAGTTATAAATAGTTATTTTCTACTTCTAGCTACTTCTCTTTATATTTCTAATACTACTTTTTATTTTCTTAAACTTTCTACTATTATAACTATCTTTACGTAGTTTATTATTTTAGCTACTTTACTTACGCTAATCTTTTCTAACTATCTTATAAAGTTATAGTACTTAATCTTATAGTCTAAATATATAATCTTATTCTATTATACTACTACTAAGTCTTACGTACTAGTAATAGTTTCTACTAGCGCGTAGTCTAACTATTTCTTTAATTATTAATTAACTTACTTTATTATTATTTTCTTTCTTATTTACTTTAATAGCTAATCTAACTTTTTCTTATTAGATAAAGTGTCTTTATTTAACTATAGATTATTATAGATATAGTTAATAAACTATACTAAGCGCTTTTTTGCAACGCGCTAATAGAGCTACTATATAGTATTCTCTAGTATACGCGCAATAAATAACTATATACTTTCTACTATATCTAGAAGAATATAATAGACTACGTTGTCTAGTTCTATATATTAGTAAGTTTCTTATACTATTTTACTTATATCTTTATTCTTCTAGAGCGTATTAGGTATAATTTCTAGTTCTTTAGTTACTATTATATAGTTTTTACTATTCTTATCTTAAACTCTAGAAGCTTTAGATAAAAATAGAGATATAAACTATTTTTATTTAGCGTAACGTAGTAGTAGATCTCTTTAGTTTAAATACTACTTTTATACGTCTATTTAGTCTATAGATTTAGAAATATATAAGAATAAAAACTCTTTTTAAACTTTTTTTCTTTCTCTATTTTATTTTATCTTAATCTACTACTATATTCTTACCTATATCTATTTATTAGTATATCTCTTTTTAACTATACCTTCTAAATTAATATAACTAATAAGCTTATTATTTACCTAACGCACTAGTATATTATACTCTCTAAAGCTATTAAGAAGCACCTCTAGAGATATTATTCTAAGAATATCTAATCTAAGAATTATACTATTATATAGTAGAAGGCACTAGACTTTATCTATATATCTAGCTTTAAGAAAGACTATATAGATTTCTTCTTTATAAAGCTAGATAGCTCTTTTTTTAACTTTATTTAGTATCTTTCTATATATCTAGTGCTAGTGTATACTATCTATTCTAATTCTACCTATATCTACTCTAAGAAGAGTAGAGACTATAATATAAAGAATTATCTATACTTTTAACACTAGATAAGTTTTAGTATTAACTCTACTATAGTGTTTAACTTCTAAATAGTTATTTAAAATACTTATACTTAGCGTTACTTCTAGAGTATTCTAAGTAAAGTTAATAGTCTAAATCTATTACGCTACTTTAAGATTCTTTTCTTTCTTTTATTACGTAAGAATAATACGCGTTAATTTAGTAGTGCCTCTAACTCTAGGTTATCTATTACGCCTACTACCTTAGCTTATATTAAATCTTTACTAGATAGAGATAATACTACTTATTATCTTACTATATAGTTTATATTTACTAATATATTTATAGAATAGTAGTAGAAGAACTAGCTAGATACTATACTCTATAGACCTACTATTAAGACTAGCCTCTAGCTTAGTAGTACTAAGTTTCTTAATATACTTTCTATAAGCTAGAATAAAAAACTTACTACTATTACTACCTCTACTAAAAAAAGTAAGTTTATACTTTTCTTTCTCTATAATTATACTAAGAGTATAGTATATATATAGTAGAATACTACTTTACGTGTTTTATAGTATACGCGTATCTAAGTAATATAAAAAAATACTTATTATATTCTACTCTACCTACTTAAAGCCTACTAGAACCTTTTTATATTATATATATTACTACTATAAAAAATCTTTATATTCTTTTTCTATACTTTTATTAATAGCTAACTTTATTCTTTATAACTTACTATATACTCTAATTAGTAGAAGACTTAGAATAGTATTATTACTATATTACGTAACTACTATAGCGTCTACTCTATAGTATATATAAACTATACGTATACTATACTAGACTTTATAAAGAACTTCTATTATTACTTCTAGCTATCTTTTATTATATAGATATATATTAGTAATAAATTTAAGTCTTCTTTTATTATTATAACTAGCTTTCTTATTCTTTCTAAAGAAAAGTATACTTTATATAAAGTCTATAACTTTACTATAAACGTTATAGCTCTTAAGAAGATAGTCTAACTTATAAGTATCTAATATTTTTATAAATATTTTACTTAGTCTACTTTAAATATAACGTAAGTCTTACTTAATAATACTATAATAGAGAAGAAAGCGCTTAATAATACTATAATAGAGAAGAAAGCGCTTAAGTTTATTAATAAGCCTACTTCTTCTAAAGTATCTTATACTAATATAAAAGAAATAAATTACGTCTTAGCTATATTATTCTAGTAGTAGATATAGAATTACTTTATAATAGAGTTTAATATTCTAATAGGCGTACTTATCTACACTACGCGTATTCTAAGTAACTTCTATTATAGTAATAACTTAGATACTTTTATTAGTTAGAATAGTAAAGAGATTATACTAAAAGAGTTTTACACTATACTTAATTTCTTTAGTAATATAGTTTATAATATAGAGGTTAAAGCGTCTACTCTTTTATACTAATTAGCCTCTATACTAATATTAGACTAACTACTATCTATACTCTAGAAGTAGCTTATAGAAAATTCTAGAGATAAAATAGTAGGCTATAGCCTCTTTTCTTGCGAGTCTACACTACTTAAAGTAGAAGCTAACTTTATTAAGAACTAGTACTTAGCTACTATATAATAGAGCTAGAAAGTACTTATTATAAATCTTATTAACTCTTATTAAATTAAGTAGTACTATAACCTTATCTAACGCTTTCTTAATCTACTTCTTAGCTTAGTTTATTTTACTAGTAGATAACTAGTATAAAGCACTAAACTTCTTAGTATTTACTATAAAAATCTATCTAATAGTATACTTTGTAACGTGTTTCTCTATAATAGTCTTATTACTATTATTTTCTAATATTATAAAAGGTATAACTATAATAAGTCTATTAAGATTATCTATTAATTTTTACCTAAAGTAGTTAGTTATTTACTTATATAGTACCTTTAGCTTATTTATTCTTTCTATACGCTTATTCTCTTTCTTACTTTAGATAATATTTAGAATCTTTACTTATAATAGGCTATAAGTAGTCTACTTTAGCCTAATATTAAAAGTAAGTAGTTTATTACCTTCTAGCGCCTTTATATAGTTATTACTATATATATAAAGAAATATATAGATATATAAATTAATATTAGTACTATATACTATCTTATTATTACTTTTAGAAGAAAAGTAGATAGTAAATACGCTAAGTTAATCTAAGAGAATGTTAATAAAATAGTAAATAACTAAGAGGCTAAAAATTATAAAATATAAGCTAGGCACTTAGTAAGAATAGAGGCTATTATCTACTTCTAAAGTATTATTATAGTATTTAATAAAAAGTTTAAGAATACTTATAGATAGTATAAAGTATCTATAAAATAGTATAAGGCTCTTAGATTTTTTAATAATAATAAATTAGATAATATTATTAGAGACCTATTTACTCTCTTAGCTAACTATATAGAATATAATATACTATAGTTATAGCTACTTCTTTACGTAAACTTTAGCTCTAACGCTAAGTTCTACTCTAGATAAAAGGCTGTTATTTACGCTATTATATATAGTAATACTATTATTACTTATATTATAGGTATAGATACTAGTAAGAGTCTTATATTTCTTTTTCTCTATTATTAGTATTACTATAGCTAAAGTATAATTATTATCTCTCTTACTACGTTATAATAGAACCTTATAGCCTAGTGTAAAAAGTATTCTATCTCTACTATAGTTTAGTAGAATAGCTATTATAATAAATTAGCTTCTATTATTCTTACTACGCTAGAGTATTTTAGTAAACTAGCCTTTATAGATATATTACACTACTTATAATATATAACTAAGCGTCTACTAGAGAGAATTATTATAGATAAGTTTTACTATATACTTCTAAAGAACTATAAGTACTAGTGTTACTTTCTTAAACTAGATAAAATTACTCTTTTTAGCGTATAACTAACCTTTCTATCTATAACTATTTCTATCTACTACTAGGCTACTACTTTTTAACATATATATCTATCTTTCTAAACTATTCTATTTTATAAGTTTACTAACTATTCTAAGTTATTATAGTAACTTTACTTAGTTTAACTTAATAAAAAGAATAATTAGTCTATACTAGCTAAGTCTATCTATAGATAGGTAAAGAAGCTTAGAAAAACTTTAGTATACGTTTTACTTATAGAGAAAGTCTATAGTCTTAGTTAAGCCTTAGGTTATAATATATATATAGCTAAGATATTAATAGACCTACGTTAGTATATATAAGTATTATTTTCTATAAGCACTAATAGTATTCTTATTACTATATCTATATTTCTAGTAGGCATTAATATTAATAATATCTAATATATCTTATAGGTTAGATTATCTAACTACCTTATTAACTTAGTATAGAGTAGTAGATAAGCTAGTTATAACAAAAGGCCTACTATTATTTATATTCTTTATTTCTTTACTCTATTAAGTTACTATTACTATAAAGCCTCTAACACTAATTACGTAACTATTAATATATTTATATAACTAAATATAAAATATTCTATATATTACTATAGCGTTCTAGTAGAGTACTTTAATAGTTCTATTAATTAGCACTTCTATTAAAAGAAGAAAGAATTATATAATATTTACTATAATTACTAGAAGAACGCTATACTAGCGTCTTCTACTTCTAAGCCTACTATTATATTTTTACTTTCTACTTCTATAGTAATCTAAACTAAGCGCTAGATAGATAAGAAATTTATATTACTTAGCAAAGATTCTCTTATGTTGTCTTTCTACGCCTATAAACTCTCTAGTAGCTATCTCTACTAGTAAAGCCTATATAACACTAACTATAGTTATTCTATTAGATTCTCTAGTATTTTTTATATCTATCTTTCTAGTCTACGTAAAAAGCGCGTTATGTCTACTTTCTCTACTACTTATACTACGCTTAGTTATTCTATAGCTATAACTAGTTCTACTACTAACTTTTTAGAATACTACTATTATATTATAAAGTAATAGTAGAAGTTAGTATTTAACTATGCTACTATATTATAGAAGAATAGAGATTATACCTATCTTTTTAATAAAGAGTTCTCTACTACGTAGTAATTCTAAATTAATATATATACGCTTTACTTTACTAATAGTCTAGATTACCTCTATATATGCTATAACTAGCGCCTTATTAGAGAGCTTATAAGACACTACTAAACTAGTAAGATAGAAGAGAAATAGAGAAAGAGTATATATTTTTAGTATATAATACTAATAAACTTCTATCTAAAGTATACTAATATAAGTAACTATGTAGATTAGTACGCTATTATAGATATATAGATTATACTATAGAAATACGCTAGTATATAGCGTAAATAGATACGCTATATATAATAAGTTAGGCTATTATTTAACTTAGAAAACGCTATAAACTTTTAGATATATTTTAGTAAAATAGTTTACTATAAAAATAACTATAAGATTAATTATCTATTACTAGATTTAAACTAGATTACGTATACGTTCTTTCTAAATAGATATAACCTCTAGCTCTTATTAGCTAATAAGCCTAGTATACTCTAACTATTATTCTTATCTTTTTATTTTTCTATAGCTACTATACTATTTTAAGCTATCTATAGTTATAGTTTATACTATTTATACTAATACTCTTTTACTACTTTTATAAATATAGTTTATTTTACTTATAAAAGCTTACGTTTAGATAGATACACGTAGTAAAGTTAACTTAAGTTATTTCTAAAAAGTTTATATCTACGTTTAACGTATTAAGTAAAAATAGATAGAAAGAGCTTATCTACTATTATCTCTAATATAACGCTCTTAGTGTTATAAGATAGTATTTATCTAAGAGTCTATTCTAGACTAGTTTCTTTTATATAAATAAGGCTAGGCGCTATTAGCTATATATTAACTACTATTATAAAACTCTATAAGTAGATAGACTTTTTATAGAAAGTAGTCTATTCTCTACTAGAGCACTATAGTAAATACGTTACTATAGCTTAATTTATAAGAGTAAGCGTCTTTTTAAAGGCGTAAGATTCTTAATACTTTAATACGTAGTATATATAGTAGATAATTATATCTTACTTTACTATATTTAGCTAGTATAGTTATTTATATTTTTACTACTAAGATTATCTATTTATCTCTACTTTTATTTTATATATATCTAGTATACTCTATAGCTTTATTTTCTCTACTTTCTCTTTTACTTATTATACTTTTTATAGCTTAGTATTCTATAAGCACTATACTAGCGCTTCTACTAGCGCTTTACACTAGTAAACGTTATTATATAGCTAGTATTTATCTATTCTTTTAGTATTCTCTTTTTCTTTTATAGTATCTTTTCTTACTATACTTTTACTTTATAGTATCTACTAAACTACTTTCTTTATCTAATACTTTTAGAAGCTTTTTATCTTTATAGCGTCTACTTCTTACTTTTACTTAGTCTATTCTAGTCTATAACTTTATAGATATTAACTTTACTCTTCTCTTACTAGATTTTCTAGTAGTCTATCTACGCCTACCTTATTATATATACTACTTCTACTATTATTATAGTTTTTTTCTTTTCTATTATTCTACTATCTACCTAGCTACTAGTATACGTTTAAGAAAACTTTATTAAGAATAATTTAGAAGATAGCACTAGTAACGTAGAGTCTATTACGCGTATACTAGTTATTAGATTATTTCTTCTCTATTTTTATACTACTACTAGACCTTATAGATTAGAGAAGATCTACACTATTTAGTTCTAGATTACTTTATTACTATATTTTAGAGTTAGCGCTAACTAGTTATAAACTAAAGCTAATAAGCTATAACTCTTTTATAATTATATTATAGCGTACGTAAAGTAATATAGCTATCTACCTAGCTACTATATATTATTAGTTAAACTAATTCTTATATAAACGCGTACTATAATATATTAAGATAGTAATACTATTATTAACTTTACTTCTATCTACACTAAAGAGTAGACTACTATCTACTAGGTAGCCTATTTTATCTTTTTTATATAAAATACGTTATTTAATTCTATAAATCTATACTTTTTCTATTAATATATTCTAGCTTAGTTTTATAATAACTATATTTATAGTATCTTTATATATTTTTATAAAAAGAATATAAACTAGATATTATAGTGTAAGTGTAGAGATAAGGCTAAGTAGAACGCTACTATAGTAAGCTTTTCTACTCTCTTTCTTATCTTATCTAAGCTATCTTTTTATATACTAAACACTTCTACTTACTCTTAATATATTATTAATATATATTCTAACTTTATTTACTTTACTAGTGTATATAAACTTATAACTATAAAAGATACTAATATTACTAAGAACTCTATCTACGCGTTATTTTATCTTATAGAAGATAGCTTAAACGCTAGGCCTATACTAATTAGTTCTAAGTATCTTACGTATATTAACTATAATATCTTTATAAACTAGATTAATAATAGTATAATTAATATAAAAAACTATAGTATAGATTTTATTATCTAATAAATTCTTACTCTAAAAGTAGAGTTATCTAAGATAGTATAGATTATAATTAAGAATCTCTAGGTATCTACTAAAGACTATAATATCTAGTTTATTAAATACCTCTAGGCTCTTATTACTACTAGTAAAGAGCTTCTAAATTCTACTACTAGACCTCTATCTACTATAGCTAAGAATACTAAAAACTTTAAAGCCTATTACTATTATATTCTAAGAAGAGCTACTAGCTACACTAAGAGCGCTATTCTACTTAGTAAGATAATAAAAATAGCTATCTTTACTACTAGATTAGACTTAAGTAATAATAGTAAATTTATATTTCTAATTAACTACGTAACTTATATAATTACCTAAGAAGATAATAAGCGCTCTAATTAGAAAGATAATTTAGAAAGTACTAGTATTACTAGATAGTTTTACTTTTTTATTTCTATAGACTTAAGTAATAAAGTCTAGTATAACTAGTAGAAGTACGCGCTAGCTGCCTTTACTTTATAGATAGTTTTAGCTAATGTATACTAGAAGGCGCTTACTATACTTTATATCTAATAGTATTTCTAGCCTATTATTTCTAGTTAGACTAGCTTATTATTATTATAGATATAGATAGTTTCTACTATAAAAGCGCTAAGAATACTTCTTTACTATCTAGTAACTAGTAAAGATAAGCGTAGTATTTTAATAGATTAGAGTACTAGCCTAGATAAATCTAGTACTACTACTACTATTCTAATTAGAGTAAGTACCTCTTCTTTTTCTTCTTTCTATAGTCTATAGTATCTACTAGTATAGAGTAGGCTCTATAGTCTATCTCTACCTAGAGTATTATACTATACGCTATTTATTAATTATAGTCTACTCTAATCTAGGCTTATATAAGGTAGGCTATATTATAGGCTTTATTCTCTCTATAGTCTACTAACCTATATATAGTTAAATAATTACTACACTTTTAATATAAATACTCTTTACTAAAAATAAAAGTAGAAAAAGCTTAAAGTATATTATAAGAAGTATTTACTATAACTTATTATATAGAGTATAGATACTTATCTTATTAAGTAAGCTACTAAGAATATTATAAACTTTTCTACTACTTTCTAAGTTTATATTTACTATAATAGCTATAATAAGTTCTTCTCTACTACTAAATATAAGAATATTAAGATTCTTACTAAGATAATAAATATTTACTAGAAACTATTTATAGAAAAGAATATCTTAAAGTGCACTACTATTATTATTATAAGTAAAAGTACTCTAGCTACTTATTATAGTTCTATAGCTATATATAAGTACTTCTAAAATACTATAGATAAGGCTAGTCTACTAAAAGAGCTTCTTTACTCTAAAAGCTTCTCTAACACTTTCTATAGCTATATTAGTATTATAGTTATAGATAAAGTATATAATATTAGTAGTGTAGAGATAGATATATAAATAGCCTTTTACTAGCTTAATATATTCTTTTATATTCTTCTAATAGTAATATCTATTCTATAGAGTAGTAATAAGTTTATATTACTACTTACTATACTCTAAGATTCTAAAGTAAATAATAAGGCCTAGACTCTTTTAGTCTAGTACTATCTTTCTAATCTATATATTCTAGAGGCTTTAAAGAACACTAAACGCTATACATCTACTATTATAGTTTTTTATATATTCTACTAACGTAAGAGTAATATTCTAGTATAGAGTTATACTTTCTACTTAGCTTATAAAGATATAGTAATTTACTTTATATACTAGAGTATATATATAATAAACTATAAGAATAATACGTACTCTATATAAGTACTTATACTACCTATTATATCTACGCGCGTAGTAGTAGAGAATAGTATAGTTATAGTAGCTATTTAGAAAGAAAAAAGACCTATATATATTAAATATCTATACTACTAGAATAAGAAGAATACTATATAGTCTAATAATATTCTTCTTATTAATAGTAAGATTAAGTATATTCTAACTCTTAGATTCTTATATTTAATTCTCTTCTTTATAGATAAGATTTATAATATTACTAATAATAATAAAATTACTAAAGCTTATTAGAATCTATATAATAATACTAAGTATATTAAGTATCTTTATAAGCTTCTAGAGAATATCTACGTAGTTAGTACTTAACTTAAGAAGAATTCTAGCGTTCTTTCTATAGTCTTAGATAAAAATAATATATATAAACTACTTTCTAAAAAGTTTAAAAAAATTATCTTTTATTTTACTAAGTAATCTAAGTAGCTCTACCTTTTCTTAGCTCTTCTTACTAACTAGGTTATCTATAGCTAGAAAAAGATTATTATCTAGTATTCTAGCTCTACTAAGTAAGAGATTATAAATAGTCTACTAAATCTATATAGTATTAAGTTATAGGCGCTACTTATACGCTATATAAGCTTAAAGTAAACTAGGCTAGTAAATAAGTTCTATAAACCTCTAACGCGTAGTAACTCTACTTTTAACCTACTTATAGATACTAATATTAAAGTACTTATCTACTTATAGAACGCGTATACTAGTCTTAACTTATACTATAAGTACTACTATATAATCTTTTTTAGTTTACTAAGCTCTAAATCTATATAAAGTTAGTGTAGTAGCTATATTATCTATATTAGATAAGATAGCTTATATATTCTTCTAGAGATCTATAACTTTAACTCTTTTAATACTACTATAAATACTAAGTTTCTTTACTAGACTCTACTAAACTTCTATACTTAGTTAAATCTTACTAAACTTAGTAAGCTCTACGCTATAAGCAATAACGCTAAGAATAAGACTTTAGCCTCTTCTAAGTAGCTTATAGACTTCTACTATCTTATAGATAAAGTAATTATTTACTAGAGTACTATTAATAAGAACTTAGTGCTTTTAGTGTATAAGACTACTAAAGCTCTAACTACTACTAACTTTATTAAATCTTTTTATTATTTTACTAGTAGTATAAATTAAACTATATTATAGAATAAAAATAATATACTAGTGTTTTAACGCTAAAACCTACTTAGCTCTACTATAGCCTTAGTAGTTAATACTCTATATAAAACTTCTAGCCTCTATAGTAATTATACTATCTACGCTAAGTAATTTAACTATATATAAGCTATAAGTAATAGTAAGAATAATAACTCTTACCTACGTAAGTACTTCTAGAGTAAATAAGCTAGTAAATTATTTCTACGTATACCTTCTCTCTCTACTATAGACTAGAAACGTAGTAAATAGAATAGCTTATCTACTACTACGCCTCTATTCTAGTCTAATAATCTTACTATTTAAGAGCTCTTATTAGACGTAGAAGTTTCTAATACTACTATAGAGAAACTAGTTCTACTATATAAAGAAGTAGATATAGTAGAAAAGAGTTACCTAAAGCTATTAAATAAGGCTAGACGTTAGTTAAAAATACTTCTAAAGTTCTTTATGTTTAGCTTAGTTTAAGACGTAGGCTCTAGATAGAAGAAGCGCTAGGTAGTAGTAGTAAGTTCTAGATAACTTTTTTTATAGCTATAATAGTTAACTAGATACTAATTCTCTAATATAACTTTTACTTCTATACTTACACTATTCTAGACTATAGTAGCTTTATAACCTAAGTTTTGTATATTATTATTCTATTATATATACGCTATTCTTATACTAAGTATATATACTATACTATATATACTATTTTATATAGCATATATACTATTTTACGTAGTGTACGTGCTATTTTATATAGTGTATATACTATTTTATATACTTTACGCGCTAGCTATAGCACTAGTCTAACTAGCGCTTATTATAACTATATATATTAACTATATTCTACTATTCTTCTTTCTTTCTACTTTTTCTAGTAACTCTTAACGTAGTTATTTACCTACTCTCTAACCTATCTATACTATAAACTACTAATCTTTACTTCTACGCTATATTCTCTACTAATAATACTCTAGCTAACGCCTAGAAGACGCCTAAGTGTAAATAGATTATTAAGTTATTTATTTAGTAGATTATCTTTTATAAGTTTTATTCTATAAAGGCCTATTTACGTCTAGGCTCTTATATATCTATCTACTACCTAAACTACTCTAGTGTTAAATAGACTTTTTATCTCTCTAGAAGTAGCACTCTAGGTTATCTTCTATATATAGTTATTATAGTAGTATTTTAGTCTATCTAAGACTAGAGCCTTATAACTACTTTTACTATTTTATTCTATTTTTTAATATTCTATACTAACTTCTCTATTAGTAATTTAGGTCTTTATTCTAGGCTTAGATCTACCTACTTCTATTTCTAACTAAAATATAATATAAAAAGTCTTTTTTAAGGCTCTTAGCTATAATAACCTAGTCTAGCTTATCTAACTTCTATAAGAGTAGATTAAAGCCTATAACTATAAGATTACTAAAACTAACTTTATAGCTAAATAGTATAAGTAAGCTACTAAGTATAAATTCTATTACTCTACTAACTCTAACTATAACTACGCTCTAGTCTCTAAGCGCTAAACTATCTTATAATCTACTACTAAGCTATCTATCTTAAAGAAGCTCTCTACTATAAGCTTTACTTTTTATCTTTATATATTTCTTAGTTCTACGTCTACTAGTATCTTTCTATCTTTAAGTAAGTAGTCTATCTACGCTACTAATACTGTATTCTTTACTCTAGCTACTAGTACGTTTTCTCTTCTATTTCTACTTTAGCTTTTACTTAGTATAATACTAACTTCTATATAGGTTTTAAAAAGCGTATTTACTTTATAGTAGCTTTTATTTCTACTATAGTACTCTTTTTAAAAAGGCTAAAAAAGTTACTACTTTTAGTAGCTATTATAAAGAATTTAAAGAAAGAAGATAGTAGAGTAGATAAAGCTACTACTACTAAGAATATTAAGATAGAAGAAGAATATAATAACTAATATATATTAGAGAATTCTACTACTTACGTCTCTAATAATAAAGTTACGTTAGAGAAAAAGTAAGTAGAAATACTAGTTACTAGCTCTTAGTATATTCTTTATTAGTATTTTAGTAGTATAGTAAGCGTATCTACTACGTTACGTAGCTTATAGAATAAATATTCTATACTCTTTTAGCTTCTCTATTATAACTAGATTCTTTATAATATAGTTACGTAAATCTTATACTCTATACTTTAGTATACGCCTTCTATTTCTATTTCTAGAAGATAGGTCTATTCTACACTAAGTACTTCTAGACTAAGCGTATACTATACTAGCGTATTAGTTAGAAATTTAATATACTTATTTACGCTATAGATATACTAGTTTACCTAGCGCGTATATAACTTACTAGCGTTTACTTATATAGTATATACTACTACACTAACTAGTAATATATATTTATATCTACTATTTTTTTTTTTTTTCTTTTCTTTTCTTTATACTTTCTTCTCTAGTGCCTATACTACTTCTAAACTCTTTTTATTCTACGCTACTACTATAGCTATCTTCTACTACGTAGTAAATAATACTTTCTACTTTTTAGGTAAAGAGAATAAAAACTATAAGTTTCTTAGCTAGATATATATAAGCCTCTTTATACTTAGTAAGTATAACTTTACTATAGTAAAGTACTATCTATAGGCTAGTAAAGTAAAGCACTTTAGTAATAAGATATATTAACTATCTAGGCGTAGTATTCTATAGGCTTTAGTACTAATAGTGTAGATAGGCTTTCTATAAGAAGATTATTATAGTCTATACTCTATACGTAGTAAGGTAGCTTAGAGAATAAGTTATAAGCTTTTCTAAGTTAGAGTAGATAAATAGTATAGTATATAGTATATTAGCGTTTTAAAACTATTATACTAATAGAAGCGTAGTATATAAATACTATATAGTTATTAGAAATTCTATAAAGTTCTTCTAGTCTATAGATACTACTAACTTTACTATAAAACTTAAGATAACGTCTTTCTATCTACTTATAGAAGCTTAGCTAGATAACACTATATAAGATATAAACTATATTATAGATATAGCTTTTATAAAGAGTAGGTACTATAGTAATAATCTTTTTAGTAAGGTTTTAGAATAGGTACGTAAGAATTTTATTAGTAGTAAACTTATTATTAAGTTAGTTAAGAATATAAAGATAGTAGAGACTAAATTATAAAAAGATTCTTAGTTAGTAAAAGCTTCTAGAGCTATAGTAATTAGAGTTAGCTATATAGTAGATATCTAGGCTTATCTAAGTAAGTCTACTTCTCTACTTTATAAAGCTTCTACCTATTACTTTTTTATTTAACTATATTCTACTTTATACTATACTATATACTTTATATACCTATCTTTAGTATAGTTTCTTTTACTAGCGTCTTTTATTAGGCATTTATTAGACTTATTTAGTCTAATTTACTTATTTACTACTATATAAGTAGAGAAACTTAATTACTAGACTATATTCTTTTTTTCTTTCTTCTCTTATAGTCTATCTAGAACTAGTTTCTATAGTTATACTTTCTTTTATTTACTTTATATATAGAAACTCTCTATATAGTATATATCTACTAATCTTTTTACTATCTATTATTAAATAATTATATTCTTTAAAAAAAAAGCTATAAGCTCTAGTAAGCCTTTTACGCGTAAGAGAAAGCTACTAGATTACTTTTTCTCTAGTAAGCGTAAGCGCGCTACCTCTATAGCTATACTATTAGAAAACGCCTTTTTAGAGAATATTATTTACGTCTAAATACTATATTAATTATCTTTTTATATATATTTCTAGAAGCGTAATAATATAAGTACTACTATCTCTACACTATTCTAGAATAGTAAGAAGTTAGTATATATCTACTATAAAATAATAAGTTTTAACTAGATTATAGCTAAAATTAATATAGCATCTAATTACGCGTAAAGCCTTATAGAAAAGCTTTATATAGACTAGAAAGAGTTATATTATATCTAGGTAGAGATAGCTTATCTATAGTAGAAGATAGTAGTGCTATAAGCTACTATAATAGTAGAAAAAAACTAGTTAGCTATTATATTAGACGCACTTTACGTATCTAGAGTAGAGACTAATTAACTTTACGCTTATATTAAGGCTAGTAAAAGCCTTTTCTATAATATTATTAATAACTATACTACTATTATTAAGGCTAAAGATACTAAGTAAGTTAATAGATCTTTTTTCTACTCTATTAGTATAGGCGCTATAGATAGTAATATAGAGAATTAGTAACTAAAAGAGAACTTCTCTCTCTATTATAATAGTAGAGATAGAAAACTAGGCTATCTACTTATTTTATATAGCCTTACTCTTACTCTTCTAATACTAATTTTATTATACTCTTACTTTTTTTTTATTACTACTCTATTTCTTTAGATTATATCTTATAACTATTTTTCTTTACTATACTATATAAAGTAACTAGATATAGTACTACTACTACTATCTAATATATACTTTTCTCTTCTCTTTATTTATATTATCTTATAATATACGTACTAACTACTACGTTCTACTATCTATTTATACTCTACTATAGAAAGAAATATATTACTATTTAGTATTAGGTTTATAGTAGCACGCACTAGTAATTCTATATACGTAGCTTAATATTAGATATACTACTTTATAGTTTATCTTAGTAAACTCTTTCTTACTAATAGCGTACGTGTTCTTTCTAATATCTCTTTATAGTACTCTACTCTAAAGCGCACTATTATCTATAGAGATCTAGTATAGAGAATTTCTTAGGTATATTTATCTCTAGCACGTTATAGAGCTATTAGTTATTTTTAAATTCTATATCTATATTAGAATTATAAGAATAAAGAATATAGTAATATTATAGATAGCTACTCTACGCCTAAGTCTCTCTATAATTCTAATATACTATCTTTTTTAGTACTACTTTATATCTTATCTATATATACTTTAAAACGCTACGTATATAGCGTAAGCTATAAAATAAAAAAGTATAAAAAGTAAATAATAATCTTTTATTACTATAGCTATCTAGTATATATTCTTCTCTATATGTTTTAAGCTGTCTCTTTTCTATAAGCCTCTAAAATCTACTCTTTCTATATTATAATATAAGCTTATCTAGAAGATTTACTATATCTATAATAGTAATTTTAAAAGTAGTATAGACTCTAGTTATATATTCTTTTTAAGTATTATATACTCTAAAATTAGTATTCTATATCTCTATACGTACTAAAGACTTTATATTTATACTTATATTTAGAGTAATAAACTATAATAAGAATATTAAAATAGAAAAGTAATATATATATTATATAAACGCTATAGCTTTAGTATAGAACTATACTATATAGTAGCCTTAAGAAAAGATTTTAGAGAAATAGTAGAATAAAAAAAAAGTAATATAATTCTAGTTCTATAGTAGAGAGAGAAAGCTCTATATATATACTACTAAGATAACACTTATACTCTAGCGTAAGTAAATTATATACTAGAATTATAAATAGCTATAAACTAAAAAGATATTATAGTATAAAAGTAGAAGTTATACTATCTTCTACTTTCTCTTTTTTATTCTTTAAAAAGAAAGTTAAAGAAATATATAGAGCGCGCTAATCTAGAAATAATAAGCCTTTTACGCTATTATCTAAGAGTAGAAGATAAACTAAACTATAGTTAGAAATAGTGTTTCTCTAATAAAGCTAAATATATATAAAGTAGTTGTATTTTTAGAGTTAAAAAGTAGATATAGTTATTCTTAACTTTACTTTTTAGAAAGTAAAGCGTTATAGTATAGATAAGAGTTAATAGAAGAAGAATTATTATTAGTATTCTACTCTAATATAGATTTATACTATATATTAGCTATAAAACTAGTTATTAAAGATATAGTATAGAATTAGCTATATTAAAGAATATAGAAGCACTAAAGTACTATTTTTATTACGTCTAAAAGCGCTATAAGTAAAGTAAGAGCTTACTAGTATAAATTCTCTTCTAGCGCTTTACTCTACTTTTATATTCTTTTTTCTTCTTTTTTTAAAAAGCTTATAAAAAAGTAAGATATATCTAGTAGATAGCACTAAAACTATAGAGATAATCTTAGATAGTCTAGCTAGGTAAAACTTTATTAAAATAGATATTTTCTTAATAAATAATTAGTAAGTGTAATAGAGAAAAATAATTACTATAGTAACTATAAGATTTAGCACCTCTAGTAGTAAAAATAATAACCTATGTTTTCTATATAATTTTTATAATCTCTAGTCTATTAGTACTTTTACTATAGATTTAGACGTAAAAGATATAGAACTATAACTATAAAGAAGAAAACGTCTATAGTATACGCACTTTTCTATTTTTTTCTTAGATATCTAGCTTACTACTTATATAAAAAGACCTCTTTTATTTTATTATATTCTACTTTATACTTCTTCTCTAATAAGCTCTAGCGCCTTACGTAACTCTAGTCTATTCTATACTAAACTATACTATATAAAGATTTTCTATAAATATAATTATACTTTATACCTAAGTACGCTACTATCTATAGAGCTCTAGCGTAGAGAAGTTCTCTAGTCTACTTAATACTATTATATTATAGAGCTACTCTTTTATATAAACTTTCTCTTTTTAGCATTTATATAAGCTTTTCTATATACTTCTTAGATCTACTACTAGACTTTAGATATTAACTTAGCTAATATTTAAAATTTTACTAAAGCTACTAGACTTTAGATTTTAACTTAGTTTCTAAAATCTATATCTAATAGAATATAGTGCGTAAGCTCTAGAATAAATCTATAGTAGTATACTTCTACTACTATATAGTTTAGTTATTTACTATTATACTAGCTACTTATAAACTTATTATATATATTCTATAGTACTACTCTATCTTTAGAGTAATTTATATAACTTTTTATATTTAGTTTTAAGTTTAGCGTACGCTACGTATAGTAAAGAAGATAGAATATAGATAATAAAGAAATAGATTATATAGCTAGTAGCTTCTAGTACTACTACTTTTCTATAAAGTTTAAGATATTACTTTTTAGTAGAATAAAGCTATAAGGCTTTCTTATTTTAATATATACTAGACCTAGATAATACTTATACTTTTTCTAGTATACTCTTTAGCGTAGTACGCTCTATTATATTAACTTATATCTTTTCTTACTATTTCTCTTAGTAACTCTTTTTTCTAAGAATTAAATTATTACTACTTCTATCTATAGTGTAGCTTTTCTAAAATTTTAATCTTAGCTATATAATAGTTATTCTAAATATAGTATCTATATTTTATATAGATTAGCTATTCTTTCTTCTCTCTCTCTATAAATAAAATATCTAAATATAACTTATTCTAAAATTAAGTTTAAGCACTAGTATATATCTAGTAGATATTATTATTACTATTAGTCTACCTAGCGTATAATTAGAGATATAATTTAAGTATACTATATTTCTTCTATACTTCTCTAACGTATAGAGTCTTTCTAATAGTTTTTTTAAGTTAATCTTACGCAGTCTTTACTACTTATATACTAGAACCTCTTTTTTTTTAAACTTATAATATATTACTAGAATTTATAAAAGAGTAATATAAGTAGAGATAAAAATAAGTCTATATAGCTATTAGTACGCTAGCGTTCTTCTATACCTATAACTTATAGAGTATATTATTTTTTTTTTTTATCTAAACGTAAAATATATATACTTCTCTACTATCTACTTTTAAGAACGCGCGCGCTACGTAGTATAGAGAGATAGAATAAATAAAGATAAGAATAGAACTATATAGTTATTTAGAGAGCTATCTCTTTTTCTTTTATTATTCTTCTACTAAGTTATATATTCTATTTTTTTTAAAATAAGTAGAATTCTATAAAATATAGTATAAGACTACTATAGTAGTCTTATAGATCTAGAGTTAAATATTATTATAGTAATAGAAAACTAAAAGTATATTAAAATAGAAAATTAATATAGAGTATAAAAAAGAGAACTACGTATATATTACGTAGCTATTATAGCTTTAGCTTAGAATCTAACTCTATTATATCTTTAAGAAAGTATTTTAAAAAAATTTAATAGAGCTTATAGTGTAAGAGTAAAGATTATATAATATACTAGTAATAACTTAGTAGATATTATAATTTTAGTTATCTATAGAGAACTTATAGTAACTTTCTATAAACTCTATTTCTACGCGTATAACGTATCTTCTTATTCTCTAGTAGAGTTTCTATACTAAAAATTATAATAAGTTTTCTATACTTAAAATTTAATAGTGTTTTATTAATACGCGTTCTAAGAATTCTAAATATTACTTATTCTTAGGTAAATAATACTAAGATTTAAAAAGGCTATTTTCTAATAAAGTTTAATATATAGAAAGTAGTTATATTTTTAGAGTTAAAAAGTAGATATTTTTATTCTTAACTTTACTTTTTAGAAAGAGAGGTATTATAGTATAGATAAGAAGTAAAGTAGCTAGAATTCTTATTAGCTTTTTACTTTAATATAAACCTACGCTATATATTATCTATAAAGCTTATTATTAAAGGCGTAGCGTAGAATATACTATATTAAAGAATATAGAAGCACTAAAGCTTTATTTTTATTATAACTAAAAGCGCCTAAGAAGAAGTAAAAGCCTTCTAGTATAAATTTATCTCTAATATATTATCTATTTCTATAGTATCTTCTATATCTTTTTTTTTTTTTTTTTTTCTTTTTTTTTAAAAACTATCTAAAAGAGATTTATATAGATTAGATAGATAGCACTAGAAGTATTAAGACTATATTTAGATAGCCTAGTAGAGTAAGAAGTATTCTAATAATAAAAGTAGAATAAAGTAGAATAAGCTATATTTCTTCTCTACTCTTCTAACGTATAGGCCTTTTACACTAGTCTCTTAGAGTTAACTTTATATAGTTTTTATAATCTTATTTTAAGAATATATATACTACTTATAGTATTACGTAATAGACTATTTAAGTCTAACTTATAGAATCTCTATTATTTTATTTTAAGTACGCGCGCACTATATATAGTAAAGAGAGTAGAATAGTAAAGATAGAGAATAAAATAATATAGCTAATAAGAAGCTGCTTCTATAGCGTATATATACTTTTATTACTTTATTATTTTAGTACTTTTATATTCTTATCTTATAATAGAGTACTATAAATATCTCTTTATAAAAGCTTCTATATACTATCTTTACTTTTATAGTCTTAAAAATCTTCTTAAAGTATTTTATAGTGTTCTTCTTTCTAAAAACTATAGCTACTATACTATATATTTATTAACTTTCTAAAATAAGAAATATATATAACTATAGTTAAGAAAAGAATATAATATATTAGACATATAATTTAGTTTACTACTATAGTATATATATACTTTTATTACTTTATTATTTTAGTGCTCTTCTAGTATAGTTTTATAAGATAGTACTATAAATCTCTCTCTACTACCTTTACTACTCTAGACTTAAAATAGGTAATAAAATACTTATAGTATACTCTTTTCTAAAAAATAAGATAGTTTATTATATATAAGTTATTTTTTAAAAACTATCTAAAAGAGATTTATATAGATTAGGTAGATAGTACTAGAAGTATTAAGATAATTTATAAATAGCTTAGTATAGCTAGAAGTATCTAGATAATAAGAGTAGAATCTAGTAGAATAAGCTATCTTAACCTTCTTTTTATTCTTATCTACGCTAATAGTTCTCTATTAAAATTAAAAGCTTTTTATTATATAACTAGTAAGTATAATAGAGAAAAATAATTACTATAATAACTATAGAATTTATCTTTTTATTCTTATCTACGCTAATAGTTTTCTATTAAAATAGAAAGCTTCTTATTATATAACTAGTAAGTGTAATAGAGAAAAATAATTACTATAATAACTATAGAATTTAATACTCTAGATAGCTAAAATAATAACCTACGTTTTTTATATAATTTCTATATTCTCTTTCTAGAACTCTATCTAGCCTATAAGAACCTCTATTATAGAATTTAGAGAATAAAACATAGAAGTAGAAATATAAAAGTAGAAGCTTTTATATTCTAAAAGCTTTTTTATTTTATACTTAAACGTAATATCTACTTTATCTTCTTCTAACTAAGTTTAGTCTACTATATATATAAAAAGACGCTCTTACTAGCTAATATTCTACTTTATACACTTTCTTTAACTAGCTATAGCGCTTTATATAGCTTTAGTCTATTCTACACTAGACTATACTATACTAATCTATCTATAAATATAGTCTCTATTATACTTTTCTATATAAGAACCTAGCGTAGAGTAGTCTACTAGTTTATTTAATACTAGTATATTATAGATTTACCTTCTTTTATAAATACTCTTTTCTAGTGCTTTATAGAAGTTAGTTTATATCTTCTATAGCTCTATTTAGAGAGTCTTACTAGATAGAATATTATATAGAAAGTAGCGTTTATATTTAATATAGCTCTAGAATAAATCTATTAACTTAGTTAGTAGTAAGACTTTCTCTAAGCTAGTTATATAGAAATACTATTACGTAACTAGGCTTCTTATTATTATACTAGTACTTTATAAACCTACTACTTATATTTTCTAGTACTACCTAATCTTTAGAGTAATTTATATAACTACTTACTCTAAGTTTAAAACTAGCGCACGTAGTATAATAAAGATAGAATATTTAAGATAAATAATATACTTTTAGTAAGTATTATAGAGCTAACTCTACTATACACTTATAAGTTTCTAGTTATATTATTTAGTTCTACTCTATAAACTTACTCTTATAGCCTTATTAAACCTAGCCTTTAGATATATTATAAAGGCGCTACTACTACGTATCTATAGTTACTAAGTTATTAATTTTTAAAGCTACTTTTATTACATTTTATATAGAAGAAGTAATTATATAGTAGATAAAAAAAGAAGTAATATAGCTATAAGCTTTCTAGCGCTACCTCTTTTCTATAAGATTTAAAATATTTTTATTTAGTCTAACCTAGCTATAAGACTTCTCTACTTAGCTATATAAACTTATATCTTTTCTTATTATCTTTCTCTTTATAGCTCTTTTCGCTAAGCACTAAACTATTACTATTTCTACCTTATAGATTAGATCTCTCTAAAATATAGATATAGTTATATTAATAGTCTTTTCTAAAATAGTATTAATATAAACTAGATAGATTAGCTATCTATTAAAAGAAAATAATAGTCTCTAGTATACATATAAGTCTAATAAATATTCTCTTTAACCTAAGTCTAGTCTACTTTTTATACTTATATTCTCGCTAATCTAATATAGTTATATATACTTACTATATAAAGCTATTATAAGTTCTACTTATATATTATAAGTAGAGCGTAGTTATATCTCTAGATTAGAGTTTAGATTTTAAAATAGGTAAAGTAATAGAGAGCTACTACTTAAAATATCTTCTAGTCTATACTATAATATACCTACGCTTATAGCGCTTAGTGTAGCTTAGTATAAACTTACTTATATAAATTCTACTTACGCGTATATACTTACTCTAGACACTATTCTACGCGTTTTTTATTTACTTTTTTAAAAAATATAAAGTTAAAATATTTTATAGTACCTAGCTTATACACACTTTTCTAAAATTCTAGCTTATATATCTAATAGTTTTTTCTAAAAGAAACCTACTTTCTTTTATAAGCTATAACTATTTTTTTTTCTTTTTTTCTACTAAAAAGATATCTATATATAATCTATTCTAAAATTAGGTAGTAGTACTAATATATACGTTATAAAGCTTATAAAAAATAAATATACTTATAGTAATAGAGAAGCTTCTTCTTCTAATATATAGATATTATATCTTACCTTTTTAAGTTAAACTTATATAGCCTTTATAAGCTAGTTTAGAGAATAAGTATACTATATAGTATAATAAAGTAGAAGTAGTAAAGATAAAGTATAAGATTATATAAGTATCTATACACTAGTTCTACTATGTACCTAACTAGTTATATTTAGATTACTTTTAGTTTATATTTATCTAGTCTAATCTATTCTACTTTTATAACTATTAATACTATAATATATAAGTAGTTTTTACTTCTATAGATTAGTAAAAGCTACTAAGCTACTATAGTAAACTATATAACTTTATGTACCTCTCTACTATATTTTCTTTACTAACCTTCTCTTTTACTAATAAAAAGTAAAGACTAAAAGAGTATATAGGCTAGTAAAACTAAAAATAATAAAACTATACCTTTATAGATTACGTTAGCTCTAACTTATACTTTAATAAAAAAGTAATATAATTTTAAAAAAGCTACGTAAAAGAATATAAAAGTAGAAAAGTATAAATCTATTACTACTATAAGCGCCTAAGAAGAAGTAGAGGTCTACTAGTATAAATTTAATTCTAGCGCTTCTTCTAGCTTTTATATCTCTTTCTCTTTTTTCTCTAAAAAGTATTACTAAAATTATCTATTATTAGCTTTATAAAGAATAATCTATATATATAATAAGTAAAATAATAAGTATAGTGTCTTTAAGACGCTACTCTTAGACTTACTAATTAGACTTCTTCTTACCTAAAGTAGATAAAAGTTTTGTTTTTTAGTACTATCTATTAAATATAAATTTAATATAGTTAGTACTACTTATTATTAAGAAAGATAATAATTTTAGACTCTACTACGTATTATAGAGTTTATTTAAGAAAGAGAAATATAAAAGACTTTAAATAAGATTTTATACTAGTAGAAAACTTATATTATATATACTTATAACTTTATATATATACTACTTACTCTCTATCTATAAACTTACTCTAATAGTTTTTTATGTACTACTACGCACATATATATAGATAGCTCTCTATTAGCTTTATAGCTAGTAATTTTAGAATAATATATACTATAGAGTATAAAAAAGTTATAACTATAAAGATAAAGAATAATAGCTATTAAGAAGCTACTACTATAGCGTATATATACTTCTATTTAGTTTTTATTTTAATACTAACTTTATTATATAAAGAATTAGAGTTAGATTCTTTACTTTTGCTAATAAATTGCTAGCGCCTACACTAGCTATCTACTACGTTTCTTTATTCTTTATAGCTATAATTATTTATACTTAACTATTAAAATATATCTTTAGATTTTAATAGTAGTATTATAATTATATACGCTCTCTTTCTTAATACTTACTACGCTCTATATACTATTATATATTATTATTAGAGTTACGCTAATATAAAGAGTTAAAGTTTATATATAACTCTAAGTAGACTATATAGATATCTTATAGTGTATTAAGAACACTAAGTTTATATACGTTGCCTTTCTATCTACTCTTTAGTATTAGTACTTCTATATCTACTTTATAATAGGTAGACTTACTATATAATACCTAGCGCTTCTATTTACTAATTACTAGTCTTAGTGTTATTATTACTATAGCGTACGCTTATATTACGTCTACTACTTACTATAGTAAGCCTATACTAGGTATTATAGATTACCTCTACTTACTTAAGGTATACCTTATCTTAGCATAATAAATTAACGCTTATAATACTTTATAGTTTATCTATATATAGTATATTTATTATTTTTCTTATTAACACTACTATATTAAACGCGTAGGTTTTGTTTTTTAGGTTTATATAATACTACGTAGGTTACTCTATTTATATTATTATAATACTTACGTAGATTACTTTATTTATATTATTATAATACTTACGCTAGTTACTTTATTTACGCTCTTACTACGCCTACGCTATTATTTTACTTAAGTTTTTACGCTATTTTTACTAGTTCTCTAACTTATACTTTTATAACGCTTATAAAGTCTATATTTCTCTAGTTTCTACTTTACTAGCGTAGGTTATCTAATCTTTATTACTATATTATTACGTATATTAGTATACTTCTTTTACTTTATTTTAACTATAAGTATTTCTATCTATATTATTAAAGTATATATATTAATCTCTTATTTATATTATCTAACGCTAGTCTACCTAGCGCGTAAAATTAGAAAACACTAATAGTCTTACTAAGATAATTATATTACGTCTTACTCTATAGAAGACTAAGAGTAAGTATACTATATTTCTAGAGAATAACTTAATCTACTATAATAAAGTATTAGAAGAATAATATATATAGTTTTTTTTTATAAGTTATTTTAACTATATAGGTTATTATATCTATTTTATCTAACTATATACGTAGATTACTTTTACACTATCTTTTCTAATTTCTAGTTTTTTATTATACTCTTTTCTATAGTTAGCTTATACTTCTACTATACTTATTCTTTAACTCTACTTAGCTCTTATTAAATATTAAATTCTATTCTATTACTAATCTTCTTTACTAAAGCTTACTAGAATAAATAAATCTAGTAATAATAGTTCTTACTAGAGTTTAGTAGTCTAATTATTATGTTCTAAGGCGCTTATACTTATATTCTCTTTATCTTTCTCTTCTAAACTATTATTCTTATCTTTACTCTTATCTATCTTATAGATATTACTATAAGCTATATTTATTACTATTTTAATACTTAGTATAGCTTTTTTAGAAATTAGTACTTCTCTAATACTCTTTAGGCCTAGCTACTCTTCTAATGCTTAACTAGCTTTATATATATTAGACTTTTTCTTTCTTACTAGCTAAAGAAATAGATCTAACTTACCTACGTGTAATACGCGTTTAAACTATTAGTTTAATATTTCTTTATATAGAATAAGAAGTAAACTACTCTAACCTAAGTTCTATATAATTATATACTACTATATTACTAGTTTAAGTCTTACGCAGAATACTTTATAGTCTACTCTAGATAGTAAATAGTAGACTAGCTAAATAAGTTCTATAATAGCTTTACTCTATACTTAGCCTTTACTATAATAGTTATATATAATATTCTTACTAGCGCGCTTATCTTCTAGTTAGATCTACTCTATTTTACGTACGTACGCTTATCTAAGTAATACTATTACTTATTATACGCTAATATAAATAGCTACTATTACTATCTTATACTTTATATATATATTTTACGCAAAGTAGAAGTTTTAGTTTATCTTATCTTCTAGTAAATCTCTAGATAATATAGCTATAACTATCTAGAATTACTTAAAACTCTAATAATTACTAGATTATCTAATAAATAAAGTACTCTATTAGCACTAGTTTTAAAAAAACTATTAGGTATTATACTATAAACTAGCGTTACTAAACTAGCGCGCTTTTACTAAAAATAAAGTTACTTTAGCGTATAGCGTATTTATAGATATATAAAATACTCTATTACTATCTATCTTTCTACTAATTAGCTACGTAATTATTATTTTATCTTTTTTTACTATATTATTATAAGCTTCTTACTTCTCTTATAGTGCGTCTACTATAGGCGCTTATAGCTCTATTAGATAGTGTTACTTTATTTATAAGTTTTACTATATTACTATTCTACGTACTTTTATTTATTAATTATTATTTATAACTATTATTATATATATAATTTTTTATTTTATTATTATATTTTATAGTAAACTATTATTTTTCTTTCTTTCTTTATTTTCTAGCTCTTTCTTATCTTTTTTAGCTACTATATCTTTCTCTCTAGTAACTATATCTTTCTCTACTTTATATTCTACCTCTTCTTTTACTTCTCTATTTATATTCTTTTCTACACCTTTTTTTATCTTTTCTTCTACCTCTTAAATAACTTTTTCTTCTACTTTCTTTTTTACTATACTCTACGCTTCTTCTATAATAGTTTCTAATATGCTTACTTTTATATTATCTTTATTAACTATTTTTTTATTATTTTTTTTTTCTTTCTTTACTATTATATTAATAACTCTTATACTAATAGTTAGATTATTTTATATATATTAAAGATATAACTAAATAGTTATACTTCTATAGCGTTTAGAAATAACTAGTTTATTATTACTTAACTTTGCGCTATCTTTATTAGGCTACGTAGATAAGTTACTAGTAGAGTTTTTACTAGTTAAACTTCTATTATAGTAGTTACGTTTACTATTCTTTATATTCTACTACTTTTATTATAATTACTTTATACGCACTAAAAAGAACTAGTTTACTTAGCTTCTAGCTACGCGTTTTCTTAATAGCACTACTTAGAAGCGTAGTTTTTATACTAAAGGTAAAATACTATTTTTATTCTTAGACTTATACTCTATAAGTACTATTAATATATCTTTATCTAAGTTTTCTAGAGTTTTATTCTATAGTTTATTAATTCTATCTATTAGTGTAATTATATTATATACTAAGCCTACCTAAAATTTATTATCTCTATACTTTAGTATTTCTTTTACTAGCTATATAGCTACTAGAAGTAAATGCGCTATAAAAACTAGCTTATAATAAGTATTATTCTTTATAGTAGAGATAACCTAACTAGCTAACTATAGAAACTTATTTCTATTAGTAAAGCTTATAAATACGCGCGTAAGAAAGCGCGTATAGTATTAATTTAGAAATTTATATATATATATATTATAGAACTTTATATTTTAGAAAGCTTTATTACTTTTTTATAAAAAGCTTTATATACTACTATTAAAGGCGCTTATTACGTTTATAAGAATTTTATATATATTAGTAATAGAATATATAGAAGTTAGTAGCTATATTATAGTAGATAGAAAGCTAGTATATAAGTAATTATGTTTATTTAATAATGCGTATAAATGTAATAGTAAGAATAGAGTTTATAGTAATACTTAGGTTTACCTAGCTACTAGAGCTTATACTAGCTCTAATATCTAACTTATAGTACTATACTCTCTTATATTAGGCTACGTATTATACGTTATTACTACACGTTTTATAATCTACGTTTAATTTATATTTAATCTATAGCTTTTAAACTATAGAATAACTTCTCTAAGTATTTAATTATTACGTAACGTATTATATTCTTATATACTACTTCTACTACTTTATAGTTCTACTAGCGCATATCTATATATATCTTAATAACTTTTATAAACTACTTATAGATATTATATAGCGCTATATAATTATACGCGTTACTAAAGAGCTTAATACTATTACTTACTAGCCTTATAATATTAAGCTATCTCTTTACCTTACTAAAGCTATCTCTACATTATTTAAGTTTATAAATAGCTTTACTTATACTATTACTTTATATTACTATATATATATAACTAGGTAAGGTATTTAGAAGTATTATAAAGATAAACACTAATAGATTAATCTATAGAGGCGTAGTAGAAACGCAAGAAAAAAGTATATTAACTCTTCTAATACTATATAAATAGCTAGTTAATTTTACTAGCGTATTTTTATAGTATTAGAGTAGCTTACTTTTATTACTCTTAACGTTTCTACTCTACTTATCTTAGTAGATAAGATATATAATAGCTTTACTATCTAACTAAATAGTCTTTAGAAATAGAATACTATAGCTACTATCTAATAAACTATTAAAGAAAAGCTTTATTAGATTCTAGATCTCTAGATTAAGCTAAGCTATTTTAAGAAATAGCTATATAGTAGTGTCTAAGTAGAGCTATTAGTAGTACGTAAGCCTTCTCTAGTAGATATAATTCTCTTCTCTAGCGCTAAACCTAATTTCTTTTTTATACTCTAGCGTATCTATAATACTTTATAATTTCTTATTAAGCGCGCTTAGTAAATAGCTAAATAATCTAATATTAGAAAACTAGTACTAGAGCTTCTAGAGTACTATAAAATAGAGATAGATAGTAATAAGTAACCTTTATATCTTAGCTACTAGTTAGTAACTTATAAGAAATATATCTAGTACCTTATTAGAGTACTCTACTATCTATAGAACTTATCTAAGTTTATTAAACTACTACTTTACTTATTTAGCTTTAACTAAAAGTATACTATAGAACTTCTAAAAGTAATTATATAGAAACTACTATTTAAGAATAAAAAGTAGTAACTTAAAGCTACTTACCTAAACTTATAGTTAATATTATTAGATTATAAGATTAGTATAAATAAGAAAGATAGTAGTCTACTTATTACTATTACTATACTTACGCTAAAGCTAGACTATCTTAGTAGAAGCTAAACTCTTACGTAGTACTTTTTCTAAGTACTATTAGAGCTTATTACTATATTAAAGGTACTTATACTACTTACTTTATATAATAAGTATTAGTTTATACCTAAGTTAGATCTAGAGTATTATCTAACGCTATATTTACTAGTATAAGCTAAGATAGAGCGCTTTCTATAGCTTACTACTTTAGATATATATATAACTCTAATAAATTAACTACTAAGAATATAGGCTCTTATAAGAAAGATAGTATTCTAGCATAATACGTTTAGTTTTATAGCATAGAATAGAGACTATCTCTTTATTAACTAGTAGAGCCTTACTTTTACTAGCTTTAAGTCTTTAGATAAGAGTTTATATAAGACTACTTATATTATATTATTTTATAATATACTACTACTTAATATTAATATATAAAGTTACGTTTATAGTAGCTTAACTAATCTTCTATAATTATTACTAGATACTCTAATTAACTAGCTATCTAAGCTTTTTACTAGGTATAGCTTTTTAAAGTACTTTACTAACTAACTTAGATACTAGAAAACCTAGCTTCTTTAGTAGGTAAGTAGAAAAGCTACTTTACAGCAACGCTTTCTTAGTATAACTATATCTATTATTTAGTATAGTTCTTTTATATAAACGTATATAGATAAAGTATATTAATTTAAAGAAATCTTATTTATCTTAGTACACTTTACTAGTAGCGTACCTACTTATAGAATAGAGATTACCTCTATTCTATATAAGAATAATTCTAGTAGAAGAAAAATATAAAGTATTTATATAGACTATAGTTTTATTATATTTATAACTATGTACTATAAAAGCTATAGCTATAGTAAGAAAGTTAAGACTATTTACTACTATATTTCTACTAAAGTTAGTAAGCTTATTATATACTTTCTAAGCTTAGTCTACTTTTTTATTAGCTTAGTGTAGAGGCTATACTACTAAACTTTAGGCGCTTTATCTTTTCTCTAAAAGCCTCTATAAGAGATAGATATATAGATAAGTAGTAGTAATAAAAGTAATATAGCTTTTAATAATAATAATATTTCTAAAGATAAAGATACTAATATAGAGTCTTTAGAGAGAACTTTAGTTAAGTAAAAGAAATATTAGACTTAGCTATAATAGCTAGCTCTAGTTTTACGTAATCTAGATAGATTCTAGAGTACTAATTAGATCTACTATATTCTTTAGAAATATAGCTAGCTTTTTATATACGTAGCCTTAGGTATATAAATATAGTATTATATCTATTCTACTATCTACTATAAGCTTATAAAAGACCTAGTAGCTAGTAAATTTATTAATATACTATATTAGAGCGTAGAGTCTACTACTAATAACGCTTATACTTAGTAGTTTAGCTACACTCTTTAGATAGAAGAAACTAGATATAGCTAGCTATTTTTTAAGTTACTTATATAGATATAATAGAAGCGTAATTAGTTTTACGCTATTAGTGTAGATTAGTACTATATTCTAGGCTTTTTATCTATAACTAGTAGCTAAAATACTTCTTTCTATATAAAGAAAATATATAGAACCTAGTACCTTGCGTAGGCTAGCTAGTAGCGTAGAGTACTAACTACGTTTAATTTTCTAGCTAAGTTTTATAGTCTTATTAGTAATCTAACTACTAAGTTCTATAGTATTTAGGTAGACGCTCTTTAAGCTATTATTAAGAAGTAGCTCTAAATTCTTATTATTATAGATATAAGCGCTAGTAAAAGTTTATTATTTATACTTTCTACAGCACTTACGTCTAGTAGACTTACTATTATAGTTACGCCTCTTAATACTTTTTATAATAACCTTTATAACTATTATAAATAACTAAGTATTAAGTCTACTAACTAGAATAGTACCTATCTATTCTACTTAGCTAAGATTATACTTATAATACTAGAAGGCGCTAATAGTAATACGTTTAGTTACTTTCTTAATAAGAAACGCGTAATATAGAAACTTAATTACATTATTATTAATAAGTATTATGTTCTATTAGAGAGTTTAGAGACCTAGCGTCTACTTATACTAAAGTTAAAGTATATAACTAAAAAGAATATCTAGGTTATATTTATAATAGCTACTCTACTACCTAACTAAAAGCTTATATTTATATACTACGCGTAGCTAAATAGTAGATTTCTTACTTACTTTTAAGCGCTGCGTACTACTTAGTATAATATTTACTACTACGTTTATAACTATAGCTCTAATACGCTATAGTCTATAATCTATAATCTAGTATAGTAGAAGTATATAGAATATAGCTCTACTGCCTAGATTATAGTATACTACCTAACTATTAAAGCTACTACGTAGATAGTAATATTTTTATAGTATAAGCTATTCTACTATAAAATAGATTCTAACTAGCTTAAGGTAGACTAAGTGCGTTTTTTTATCTATAGAACTATTCTTTTATATACTACTATAAATATACTTAGCTTTAGGCTTAACGTACCTAGCGTTTATATTATTATTTATATAGAAATATACTACTTCTTAATATAATATATATAAGAAAGTAGTTATAGAGAAAAAGTAGAAGTACTAAGTAAAGCTATTATATTATATTCTCTCTACGTATTACGTTAGAATAAAACTACCTAGTACCTTTTTTATAATTTTAAGCCTACTATAAAAAAGTTTCTTATTACTACTAACTACTATTACTTAGTACTTAATTAGTATATAGATAAATATAAAAACTATCTTTACTATAAGTTATATAAAAAGGCTTATAATATATATAAACTTTATAAAGGTTATAAAAGGCGTCTATTTACTATAGACTCTATCTTTAATAATAAGCTTACTAAGCGTTAGCTATAAGTAGCTAAGATACTCTAAGTTAACTAGTTACGTACTATAAGTACTTGCAGCGCTTTAGACTACGCTATTACTCTAGTAGATCTTAAGTAATATATTTAGGCCTAGGCTACTACTTTATATATACTCTATTTTTATAAGTAGAGCTAGTTAGAAGAGTAGGTATATAATAACTAGCATAGATATAACTCTAAGTAGATTACTATTTTTAAGTAACTAGAGAAGAAGTAGCTATATACTATTAAATAGAAAAACTTTTTAGAGTATAATATATATTACTTTTCTTAGATAGTCTATAACTAATAGGTAGAGAGTATAGATACTATAGAGTTCTATTATAATTATAGCTATAGCTAGTGTTAGTATTCTAATATACTTAATTTAGTAGTAGCTATAATATATATAGTTAATAATAGATAGGCTCTTAAGTATATAGATAGATATATAGTAAAACTTAAACTTTTAATCTTACCTACTAATAAGAAGCTAAATATTATTCTTAGTAAGAAGGTTAAAATTAGGTATATTAAAGATAGTATATTTATTAACTACTTTCTTTACGTCTCTATCTATAAAAGCTATACTTTATAGATATAAAGCGTTTCGCTTTATATATATATAGGCTACCTCTAGTTTAGAACTAAACTATAATTTACGCTATAGTTATTATCTAGGTAGTTAGAGTAATTACGTATAGGTTACTATAGTAGTTTTACGTAAGTTACGCCTATATAGTATTATATAACCTACTCTTATTCTTTATAATATTCTTTATATAGTATACTACGCTACTCTACTTTATCTAAAGAAGCTTAGTAAAGGTATAAGCTCTAGTAAGTTAGAGCTAAGTAGTTTATATACTAAGCTTTACGTTAATCTATAGAACTACTAGAGGCCTTTAGATAGAGAATATAGTAGGTAGAGAGTATTAGTAATCTAAGATAGCCTACTCTAGGTAATTTAGCTTACTTAAATTTAACTATATTATTAATTATATCTATATTAATACTATAAGCTACTCTAAATATATTATTAATTATCTCTATTTAATACTATAAGCTAATCTAACTATATTATTAATTATCTCTATTTAATACTATAAGCCTATCTAACTATATCTTTACTTATCTCTACGTTAATACTATAAGCTTATTTAACTACTTTACTAATTTCTTAACGTTAATACTATAAGCTAATTTAACTACTTTATTAATTATCTTAATATTATTTCTATAAGCTAATTTAACTACTTTATTAATTATCTTAATATTATTTTTATAAGCTAATTTAACTACTTTATTAATTACCTCTATCTTAACACTATAAGCCTAATCTAATTATACTATCTTCTACTCTAAGTATAAAAGCTAGTTCTAAAACTATATAATTAATTAGCTATAGTTAGTAGAATAGTCTTAGACGTAGTAGGCTTAAAGGTATAGCTAGAGTAGTAACTATACTTATTACTTACTTATATAAAGCGCAACTATAATAGTATTACTATATACTATAAAGTTAGTGTTAGATATTAAAATCTAGTTACTATCTTATAGTAGCGTTTTACGTTAATTTAGCTTTCTTAGCCTCTTTTCTAGCAGCGCCTTTAAGCCTCTCTTTAGTAGATAGTACTACTTCTTAATAGTTAGTCTTACTATTTAGTAAGCTATTCTACGTTTATTTACTATAGATGTTTAGGTAGATACCTAGTACTTCTTACTACGTAGTGTAGATGCGTAGTAATAAGAACGTGTACCTAGGTTAATATACGTATAATAGTAAATTTATAATACTATTTATATATAGTAGCTTTAGTAAAGACTTTTAGTAGAGAATCTAAGTCTACTCTTATAACTAAGTAGAAAAGTAATATCTTCTACGTAACTATTATTTACAGCCTACTATAAAATAGTATTACTTTTCTCTATAATACTATTAAAAGATATACCTTTTTTAATAAGAATATATATAAGGTTATATTACTATCTCTTTAAAGTATACTAAAGTAGAGTCTTATCTAAAAAGAATTTATTTAGTTAATAGCTATAAGCTATTATATACTTAAGAATATTATTTTAGAGAATATATATAAAGTTATATTACTATCTCTTAAAAGTATACTAAAGTAGAGTTTTATCTAAAAAGACTTTATTTAGTTAATAGCTATAAGCTATTATATACTTAAGAATATTATTTTATAAAAAGGTATTAAGCTTCTTTAATATCTTTTAATTAAGATATATATATATCTAAGTATAAAATATTATCTTAGTATAAGAATAGATATAGTAAGATATATAAGACGCTTAAGGTCTAGTTTATAATAATATATTTACTTACTATTAGCTTAAAAAACTATAGAAGTATAGCTATCTAATTAGTTATTAAAGTTATACGCGCTATTATCTTCTTTATTACTTATAGAAGCTTACTACCTATAGCTTAAGTTTAATATAAAGCGCTAATATAATATACCTATAGTATATACTACTTATAAGAAAGCTATACTACCTACTTATAGGCGTAGAGAAAGAGAGCGTTTTTACTTTTCTATTAAATTCTCTTCTTATATATATAGTTATACTCTTCTATTAAGATAATCTAGCTCTCTATAAGAGTAGAAGTTTCTATATCTTAAATTTTAAGAGTAGCTTTTTAAGCTTTTATCTCTATAGAGGTAGTTTATACTAATTTAGTAATCTTAATAATAAGTAGTTCTTTATAGTTAGAAAGACGTTAAGTATAGAACTTCTTTATAGTAGTCTTATAGTCTTCTTTTAGAAGCTTTACTCTTTATACTTTTAGCCTATCTCTTACTAGCTAGAGTCTAATCTTTAAGATTAATATCTATACTTCTATTTTTTTATTACTAAGTTACGTAACTACTACTTTATACTCTATACTATTTTTTAGATAGTATCTAATAATATCTTTTATATCTATCTTTATTATTTTCTTAGTAGAGCCTACTATACTATAGTTATACGTAAAGATAATCTAGTTACTTAGTTAATTAAAAACGCGTTTATAAAGAATAGGTATACTAATTTACTAAGGTACTTAAGAGAGAAGTAATATAATAGTAACTATATAGAGTTTAAAAGTACTATATTAGAGTAGTAAAAGATTAGGTAAGAGTAATTAATACTTATATCTACGTAGCCTTCTAGAGTAGTAACGTAAAAGGCGTAAAAGAGTATACCTAAAGGCGTAGAGGTAGAAGCTATTACTTAGATAAGTAATATTAAAGTTATAGAAGTAGAGTTATTTAGTATAGAACCTAATATTAATATAGTGTCTAGATTAATAAGTACGCCTTTCTTTTTCTTTTAGATACTACTAATAGTAGTATTATCTAAAAGCTATATACCTAGAGCTTTAAAGTACTTAATAGTATAGTAGGTAGTATCTTACCTAGTAGCTTTCTTAGATAAGAAGAAATTTAAAATAGAGCTAAAGAGTTAGTTTTTACTATTAATAGTAATAATATAAAAGAAGTATTAGCTAGATTAGTAGTTTATATATATAGGTTATAGTCTTCTTTAGCTTTTATTTTAGATATTACTATAGTAACGCTAGAGTAGTTATATTAGAACTAATAGCGTAACTCTATTATTAGGTTCTTATTACCTTTAGTAAAGCTAAAATTATTAATACTCTATAGAACGCTTTATTTTCTAAATAGTAAAGTAAGTTAGAAAACTTTTATTCTATTATAGATATTTATATATTTTCTAAGGTATGCTGCTAAGATAGTAAAACTTATTACTATAGTAGTAGTATATATACTAATATCTTTAAGTAAATTTAACTATATTCTTATATTAGGTATATTACTACTTTTTCTATACTTACTACCTTAGTTACTACGTATACGTCTTACGTATATATTATAAAATAAAAGACTTATAGATAGTAGCCTCTACTATAAACTTTAAGGTACACTACTTATAGAAGTAGTAGTACTAGTTTAGTAAAGAGATAACGCCTTACGTCTACGTACTTATTACTACTACCTATACGTTAATATAGCTTTTAGATACGTAGTACTACTTTTATATAGTAGTTTTTAAAGCTATTAGAGATAGCTACTAAATTACTTCTAAGTAATAGTTTTTAAAGCTATTATAGATAGCTACTAAAAGTTACTACTATTTAGTAGACGCTAGTTAAGAATATATAGCTAGTAGCGCTTACTATTACTATAAGCTATAGTAGTAATACTTCTTAGTAATTTATACTTACTTATTCTTTAAGCTAGTGTAAGAGGTTATTAGCTTAACTATTAACTATTTTATTTTTAGCGTAGATAGTTAGAGTTAGTTCTTTCTATATTATAATTTTATTAAAGGCCTTTAGATAATAAAAATTTAGTAATATATTATAAGCTTTCTTATATTATATTACTAATATATCTTATATAATATAATAGAGAAGAAGATACTATCTAGATAGATATTAGAAAAGCTACTAGTCTTAGAAATCTTTTTGTAAGTAGATAGTAGCTATAGATTATCTTCTCTTTAACTTAGTAATAGTAACTATAAACTATATAAACTTAGCTATACACTATAGATTAATCTAATTATATATATCTAGAATAAGCTTATATTTATATTCTAAGACGTTAATAATTATATCTATAAGATAAGATAAATCTTCTCTTAGAGATAGTACGTAATTCTTAGATTTGCTATATATTATATTAATATAGCTTTAGAGTCTAGTAAGCTTAAAGCTACCTTACTTAATATATAGCATAATTATAATAGTATTAGAGAAATTAGTATAAGTTCTATAATACTAAATTTATAAATAGACCTTATATATTTAGTGCCTACTATTTATTAGACTAGAATCTACCTCTAATTTATTATATAATATAGTTAAGTAGTTTATAGCTTATTAATTAGATAGTAAAGCTTTTCTTACGCTAGGTTAGTATTAACGTAGAGTAGTAGTAGAAAGAAGCGTATTATTTACTCTTAGTGTCTTTATACTAGAAGTAGCTTATACTATATAGCTACTAATAAAGCTACTAAATAAAGTAGTATTAGTTCTTTACCTTATCTAGATACTACTTATTAAGCCTAACTCTAATAACGCTATTAAGCTATTAATTACTAATAAGTACTAAAAGAACTATAAAAAGTTATAGAAGAACGCTAAGAACTAGATTAAGCGCTATACTTATTATAGTTAATAAAGAGCTAAAGATTATTAATATAGTTAGTAATAACTAAGAAGTAAAGCCTAAGGCTAATCTTTTTATAAAGGTAGTAGTTAGTATAGATTTACCTAAGCGCTCTAAATATTATAGTATAATCTAAGAACTACTTATATAGTATCTTATCTATTTTCTTCTACTTATTTACGCTAGTAGCGCTAAGATACTTATTAAGTATTTTAAAGAGTAGTAGGTATAGTAAATAGTTTTTTATATTATATCTAAGTAGAAGACTATTAAAGCTAAAGTCTTTTACTCTCTTATAGATTCTAGTAACTAAATCTATTACTTTCTAGATATTCTACGCTTTACTAAACTAAATAAATTTTATTTAACTTAATTAATCTTAGTTTAGAATACTTAAAAGTAAATATAAATATAAACTATAAGACTATTTTCTTTTATAATAATAATTTAATTAAAGTAAAAGAGATATTACTATACTATCTAACGTACTAAGTTACTATTATCTAAGTTATCTTTACTACTTATAGACAGGTTCTTAGAGTTCTACTAGTAGAAGTTCTTACTCTAAGAATTCTCTTTCTACTAAATTACTACTATAATACTTTAGTATTTAGTATAAACTTATAAAGTTAGAGACTATTTACTAAAAGAAAGTAGTATTCTTAAAGTAATATATAAAGTATTTTCTATATACTAAGAATCTATAAGCTATATACTAGATTAATACTCTTACTCTTATAAATTAAAAAGAAGTTCTAGATATAACTATTTAGCTTCTTAACTTAGATTATTAATAAGCTTCTTTTTAATCTACTTTACTATTAGAACGTATTTCTTCTTAAGCTTAGCTTTATCTTCTTTCTCTAAAGTCTTATTATAAGTAGACTTACGCTTACTATTAAGTGTACGCTTACTATAAGCTATAGTTAGAAAGAGAATTTTATTATTATCTATAAGACTTTAAAAACTATTACTATTAGTATTTTTAGAAATAGCTTTCTCTTATAAAAAGTAGCTAAGCTATAGTTAGAAAGAGAACCTTATTATTATCTATATAAAGATCTAAGAAACTATTTATTAAATTAAGAATACTACTATTATAATAGTGTATTGTCTTTAAATAATTATTAACTATAATAAGGTTTTTATTCTAGATAAGAGTAAGGTTATTAAGTATAGCTATAAAACCTTAAGAACTATTACTATTAGTATTCTTAGAAACTACTTTTTTCTTATAAAAAGTAGCTAGGCTATAGTTAGAGAAAG
The DNA here is from genome assembly GCF_023758025.1 of Alternaria triticimaculans. Taxonomy (NCBI): domain Eukaryota; kingdom Fungi; phylum Ascomycota; class Dothideomycetes; order Pleosporales; family Pleosporaceae; genus Alternaria; species Alternaria triticimaculans. The sequence goes on from NW_026055958.1 coordinate 5,115,389, forward strand.
AACTTTATTATTATCTATAAGATCTTAAAAACTATTACTACTAGTATTCTTAGAGATAGCTTTTTTCTTATAAGAGGTAACCTTAGTGCGTAAATAAGGTGTTATAGATATTAAAGTAGAAGAAGTAAGTATTATTTTCTAACTACGTAGAGTTAATAAGCTCTATTAAGAAAGATAGCTACTCTATTAACCTAAAGTACTTCTTTATAAGTATCTAACTACTTCTTTCTATAAGTAATACTTTTAGAAATACACTAGATAATAATAGGTAGCTTAATATATTTTAAGATATTAGTAGTAGTAGTATCTATAAAGAGAAAGAAAAAGTTATTAGATTTTAAAAATTTTCTTCTATAGGTAGGTTTAGTTAGGTAACTATTATATTTATCTACTCTAGTAACTAACTTACTAAGAACGTCTATAGCGTATTAAGATAGTTACGTCTAGTTATTTCTTCTAAAAAGATTTTAAATATACTAAGCTTATAAGAAAGTAGAGATATTCTAGAGTAGAAAAAAAAAGTATAGGTTATCTTATTTCTATAAGTGTCTACGCTTTATATACGTTCTTATTCTTTTTAGTAAAATTATCTATACTAATAATACTATTAAGTAGTATACTTATATAATAGAGTTATATATAGAGTATAACTACTAGAAGAAAAGCTAGCGTTCTTAGAAAAATCTATATAATAAAGCACGTAGAGTTAGATAGTCTAAAAAGAAAAGTATAGTTACTACATAAAATAGTAGCGCTATCTTAAGTAATATTAGTACTTACGTAAGAGGTAAGTAGTTTAAAATAGTAAAAAGTAGTTAAGTATCTTTTACTAGGTCTTATATCTACTATCTAATAATATCTTTAGTATTCTTATTTACTATAATAGAGAGTAATAAGGTAGAGATAGGCGTATAAGATTTTAATAGAAGTTAAGATTCTTGCGTTTATAGTAAGTAGCTAGATAGATATAGAACTAGTAAGGTTTTATAATTTAGTAAGCTTAAAGAGCGTTTTAGTAGATTCTATAATAAGTAATAGAAGTTAAGATTCTTACGTTTATAGTAAGTAGCTAGATAGATATAAAACTAGTAAGGTTTTATAATTTAGTAAGCTTAAAGAGTATTCTAGTAAGTTTTATAATAAGTTATAATAAGACTCTAAGCTAGCCTAATACGCTACCTTATCTTTAATTATATTTTATATACTATTAGAATTTATTTTCTTACATACTTAGGTCTTTTTTAAAAGATATTACTTATATATTCTATATACGCGCTACGTAGTTTTCTAGCTTTCTATATAGCTAATAAAGATATCTAACTAGTAGTATTTTATTATATAGTTTAGGCTAAGAAAATATATATATATATATAGTAGTTTCTTAAGTAGTGCTAATATCTTTAAAATAGTATAAGTAGTGCAGCTATAAATATTAATTATTACTTTATTCTTATTAACTAGCTACTATAATATTCTATAGGCTTATAGAGTAGTAATAGTATTCTCTTTTAGAAGTAACTCTAGAATATAAAGTTAATCTTACTCTAGTATTTTCTTAAGAATATCTAGAATATTAGTACTATTTATATTAGCCTATATTTTTTTTAGTGTATAAAAGCATAGTATTACTTAAATTTAAGATTAAGGTTTAGCTAGTAGTTAAAGATAACTAGAGTTATAAAAAGAAAAGCTTTGCGTATAACTAGATAGTTCTAGAACTATTTATTATTAATTAAGTAACTTTAGCGTTAGACTCTTAAGACATATAAAACGCTATTATATATTATTATCTTTAGTTAACTATAGAGAATATAATAGTTAAAATAAAACTTTTTAAGTATATAAATTATACATATATATAGCATATATTACTAAGAACTTAGGTATTAGATTCTAAAATAAATATAAAGAGAGTAAGTTAAGCCTTTTACTATATAGATAATATAAGAAGATTTTCTATAGTAGTTTAAGAGATACGTAATAGTTATAGTTATACTATTATATTAACTCTTTTACTTTTATTAGTAGTAGATTATAAAAAGATAGCTATTCTTAAAGCTAACCTAATAGAGAGAATTAGAGAGTAGGTTAGAAAGTTCTAAGAGTAGAGCCTAACTTTAGGCCTTAGTATATAATCTATAGCTTAACGTAATCTATAGCTTAACATAACTTATAGCTTAATATAACCTACTACTTAATATAACCTACTACCTAACGCTTAAGATTACTAATTAGTAAGATTCTACTAGCTTAGTTTACCTAAGTAATCTAACTAGGTAGCTAGGTCTCTATTAAGAAACTACTATAGTAGTGTATACTATAGTTAGTCTTATATATTAGCTTATATCTTATCTTTAGTATATAAAAGTATAGTACTACTTAGATTTAAGTTTAAGATTCTTATACTTATTATAAGGCTAAAGAAGTTACCTATTTAAGAATATTATATATCTATAGACTTTTAATTAGAAGAAAGCTTTTATATAGTTAGGTATTAGCTTTTATTCTTTAGAAGCGCGTTATTTTTCTTAGGCTTTAGAAAAGAGAAAGAATTAGGCTCTACCTTATATACTTAGAGGTTAGTAAGAGGTCTAGAGAGTTAGGTCTACTATAAATAAAAAAGACCTTTCTAGTTACTCTCTTAAATAGATTTCTACTACTACTATAATTACTTATCTACATGTCTAGTACTAAAAGAATTATAATTAAAATTGCATTACTTCTACTTCTTTAGAATTTACTATCTACGTGCTATTACTTTATTATATATAATATAGTAGTATAGCTACTACGCGTCTACGCGCTTTATACGCGCTAATTCTAAAGTAGATTATTTCTAATACTCTAATAAACTAAACGTTTAGCTTATAGGTAAAGCTACTATTATTATTATATAGCAAAGTATATAGTACTAAAAGAATTATAATTAAAATTATATTACTTTTACGTCTTTAGAAATTAGACTCTATATACTCTTATAGTATTATACACCTTATAGTAGTCTAACTACTACGCACCTACGCGCTTTATATATACTAATTCTAAAGTAGATTATATCTAATACTTTCTACCTATATACTTTGCGTCTTCTTCTACTTTATATACTCTTTATCTTATATACTCTCTTACCTTTTACGCTCTCTTACCTTTTATACTCTTTTACCTTTTACGCTCTCTTACTTTTTATACTTTCTTACTTTTTATACTCTTTTATCTTTTACGCTCTTTTATCTTTTACGCTCTCTTACCTTTTATACTTTTTTACTTTCTATACTTTCTTACTTTCTACTTTCTTTTATATACTCTTTTTTACCTTCTTTCTTACTCTATCTTACTTTATCTTACCTTCTAGATAATACTAGCGTATCTTATAAGCTATTACTTATACCTTAGTATTTCTATCTTTTCTTTTCTCTTCTCTTTACCTTACTATTTATTAAGTATATAGTAAGTTAATTATAAGACTAAAGATTATTTTAGACTCTAATACTAATATATAGCTAAATTACTAGTAGTTAGAAGTTTAATAATATTAGACTTTACTATATTAAACTAACTACCTTTTATAGAAGTAGAAATAATAGTAGAAATATTATATCTACTAGACCTAGGTAATAAGAGTTCTTACATAAAGGCAATTACTATTACTAAGAATATAATCTACCTATATTATTCTAAGAAAGAACTTAATAATCTAAATAATTTACGCTATCTTACCTATTATATTTATAAACTCTCTCTAGAACTCTAGAATAGTATATATAAGTTTTACCTTCTAACTAAACTAAACACTTAAGTAGTGCTAGAGCTATTACTATCTAATAATTACTTTCTTAGCTTAGAAATTATTAATAAGAAAATAGTTATATACTTTATATAGAAGTTAGATCTTACGCTACGTTACATATTACTATAAATCTACTTAGAATTTAAGTATATCTTTAAGTAGTAACTTCTTAAATAGCATCTATTATCTATATAGATAGCACTAAGCTATAGAGATAGAGAATTAGAACTTACTTGTCTGTAAGACTATTTCTTCTATATCTTAGCCTCTTTACCTAATTATAGAAGTAGTAAATTCTCTCTAATTCTATAAGCTAGAACTATAACTAGTTTACTTCTACTAGTAGCTATAGAGATATTACTACTTTAGAATAGTTACTACGCTATAGACTTTGCTCTTAATCTTAATAAAGCAACCTATCTAGCGCGTCTAGTTCTCTTATCTTTAGTTTTAGAATAGGTCTTACTAGAAAATAAAATTAAATATAACCTCTATAAACTAAAGCTCTCTATCTATCTCTTCTTTTATTATGTAATAATATACCTTTTACTTAATAGAAAAGTTATAGTATACGTAGCACTACTACTCTTAGATAATATAAATAAATATATAACTCTAAACTTTATATATAATATACGCTATCTTACTAATAATAGAATTATAGAAGTAAAGGTTTACGTTTAGACTAAGATTTTAGAGCTTAAGAAAGAAGAATAGGTTTAGTTCTTTATAAATAATAGTAGAAAGGTTATATAAGTTTTCTAAGCAGCTTATAAAGTAATATAAAAAGATAAGTATAAGTATAAAGCTTCTTAAGCCTTAAATACTACTATATAGTATCTAAGAATAGCTTAGTATATAGGCTTATAAAAAGATTATTTTTGCCTTACTAGCATTAAATTCTATAGTTAGAAATATACTCTAATCTAAAAAACCTATATATATACCTTATACGTAATAAGTAAGCTTTTAATATAAGTGTTATAAATTAGATTAGTAGCAAACGTATAGAGCGTATATATACACTACCTTTCTATATCTCTAACTAAAAGCTTATGCTATAAAGATTCTAATAAAGCATTCTAAGTAATCTAATAGGTATAACTAATAACGTTATTAGCGCTAGACCTTTATAAGTAATTATCTAACTAAATAAAAAAAAGTCTACGTACCTAATAACTCTTGTAGTACCTAGAAACGCTTTATAAAGTAGACGTAGACTATTATAATAAATATTAATATAAATTAAAACTCTAAACTATACCTATAGAATTATAACTAATTATAGCATAACCTACACTTACTTAGTAGAAAAGTAACTAAAAAGGCTATTTTAGTAGTACCTATACGCGTTCTAAATACTACCTAACTATTACTTACTAATATATTACGCTATATAACGCTACTTCTAAAAAAGTTTTTTTAAGTTTATTATAATGCACTTTAATACTAACTTATATCTTAACTATAATTATATTTAAGAAATATATATATAGTAAAGAACTAACCTATAAGTAACAAAAATTTAATTATATAACTAAACATGTTATAATAAGAATCTTTTTCTTTAGTATTAAACACGCTATACTATATAAAGTATAGTAAGAAAGTAACTAAAAAAGACTTTTTAGGTTACCTAGTAACTTAGTTCTTATTCTACTAATATAGTATAGAATAATTACGCTAGTAGCATATACTACTTTCTAAATATATTATAATAAGAATATTTTTCTTAAGTATTAAATACGCTATACTATATAAAGTATAGTAAGAAAGTAACCTAAAAAGTCTTTTTAGGTTATCTAGTAACTTAGTTTTTATTTTACTAGCGTAGTGTAGAATAATTACACTAGTAGTACGCGCTACTCTCTAAATAAGTTATAATATAAATATTTTTCTTTAGTATTAAATATACTATACTATATAAAGTATAGTAAGAGAGTAACCTAAAAAGACTTTTTAAGTTACCTAGTAACTTAGTTCTTATTCTACTAGCGTAGTGTAGAATAATCGCGCTAGTAGCACGCGCTATCTACTAGCCTCTTAAAATAGAAGCTACTACTAAAGTATAAATTAAAATATATACTATTATACCTTCTACTACTATATAATCTCTATTTCTATTTATTAACGCGTTATATATATAAGATAAACACTAATACTAATTAGTAGTAATATATCTACTAAATATACGTAGTAGTTATTATTACTACCTTCTTAATTCTAGTAATAGTACTAGTAAAACTATTACCTATAAAACAAAATCTACTTACTCTTATACTACGTTTAACTACGTTCTCTATTTTTCTCTTCTACTAAATTTATTTACATATATAAATACCTAAACTATTATATACCTATTATTAGTAATATATTAGAGATTATAGATAATTATATATATATATAGCTAATACGCAGCGTAAAAGAATAGTATAGTAAAATATAAGTAGATAAGTTTAGATAATAATAACTAAGCTATACTCTATTAAACGTATATACGCATTATATTCTCTAGTCTATACTCTAAAATACTATCTCTAAAAAGTAAAGTTATTAATTAAACCTATATAATTATAATATTAATTACGTTATTTATATACTTAGTAATAGAGATACTTATAAAATTAGTAGCGCTACTATACTATAGGCATTTAATAAGAGTAGTAAGAACTAGTCTAGACTAAGTCTTAGCGTACTAACTAAGTACTTAGTAATATAGTAAACGTTTATTCTCTAGCGTATATATAGCGTTATATCTAGCGTTGCAGTTACTACTACTACACTTATTATTAGAACCTTAAATCTCTATATAATAAATAAATAGTAATAGATATATATTATCTATAATATCTTATTTTACTATAATTATACGTTTACTACGTAGACTATCTATTATATTACGCACCTTTACTAAAGAATTATACCTAAATACGTACTTATTTAAATCTAAGAAAGAATTAGGTAATATATCTACTTACGTATTATAGTGTAGTAGAAGGTAGTAGTAGATTACTATATAGATACTATATAGAAACACTATTATTTTTACAATAATATCTTCTACTAGTATAAGTGTATACTTCTTACTAGAGTTTAATATTATTATAACTAGATTATAGTTAATAGTTATAGAGAGTATATATATAGTGTTCTAACGTAGAATCTAGAGTAAGTATAACTAGAGAGCATTTAGCGTAGCTAGTAGCGTTTTACACGTTTACTCTTATTAGACCTAAAAAAAAGCTTAACTACTAGATAAATAATATAGACTATAACTAGTAGAGAGAAAGTATTAATTATTACTAAAGTATTAGAAATATTATAAAGTACATACTAAACCTAAAATAACTTTTAGAGTACCTTCTTAAGAAGAGTAGTAGTAATAAACGTAAGTAGAACCTATACTATTTTCTCTATTACTCTCTTACTAAAATATTATATAGTAAGTATAGAACTAAAAAAAACCTTTTTAGATACTTTCTCTATAAAAGAGAAGAAATAATAAACGTATAAAGAACTTATACTATCTTTACTATTATAACGTATACTAAAGCGCTAATAATAGTTAAAAAAAAAGCACTTATTTTAACCTCTCTAATAAACTCTAAGTAATCTTCTATACCTCTAGAAAACTTACGTAGACTTTATTATTTAAGCGCACTATATCTAATATACTAACTCTATTCTAATAAATATAATAGCGTAGAAACGCTAGCTATTAGTGCTACTAGATTAACTTTCTAGCTTTTACTTTAGTATTAGTAGTTATAAGTAAAGCTTTATCTTTTAGACTAAGAATAGATTTACGCTAATTACTGCGTTCTTTAATAATAAAGTAGATATAAGTTACTAAGAGTATTATATAGAGCGTATTCTTAGTAATTATATTTATAAGAGTTTATATAACGTTACTAATAGAACCTATATTAAGCTTTATACTTATAACGTTAAAGCGTATACTAATAAACTTATATTAATAGAGAAGTTAGATAGCTATAAAGTAGAATTAGGTTAGCTTTTCTTTATTATTCTTTTTAGTAGTATTATAAACGCCTTTATTATCTAATAGCCTTACTAGTAGTTAAGTAGATATTAAACTTTTTTCTAGATAGCTAGGTAGTATAATGTATTACTAGTTAATATACAAGGCTTCTAACTTATACCTTACTCTATTTTAAAAGTATAAGATAGTCTTCTAATTAGTAGAGCGCTAAGATTATATACTCTTTAGCATTTCTTAATAACTCTAAGTAATAGCTCTAGTAAGTACTACTAATAAAAAAGCTATTATACTAGCGTTTTTATAAGTAAGCTTTATATAAAAACCTAGGTAACTCTATATAGCTATTAGTAAAATATTATTAAATATATTATAGTAGAATAACTTACGTTCTTATCTATTAAGTTAGAGCTTAGTGTTAGTAAATAGTAAGATAAGTTTATTACGTTACTAAATTCTAGCTATTAATAGTACATAGAATACCTATAGACATAGTAACTATACGTTCTATTAATATATAGTTAACCTATTATAAAAGTAGAAAGACTTTTAATTATTAGTAAATAGAAAAAAGAGTTTATAAACGCTATAAAAGCTACTAGTAAGAGAAGATACCTATAGAAAGAATTAAGAAGTAAGTAAAAAAGAAAGTAAAGAGAAGAAAGTAAGATAAGAATAGAGAGATATATATTAGTAGTACACTAGACTTCTTTAGCATTAGCGTTAATAATACAGAATATCTAGTAGTAAGTCTCTTTTTTACCTAGTAAAAGTAAATCTTACTAATAAAACTAGTCTCTCTTTTACTTAGTAAAAGTAAATCTTACTAATAAAACTAGTCTCTCTTACCTAAAAGCTAAGCTACTTACCTTAGAAATATCTTCTTATTTAGTAAGATTAAAGACTAAGCTATAACTCTCTTACCTAGTAACTAGCACTCTTACTTTATTAAACTCTACTTTACTTTTTATAACTATAGACTTAGTTATAAGTATAGACTATAAATATAGTAATATAAATAAGTATCTAGATAAGATATATATTATATTATAGTATCTATATAAGAAGAGAAAGAAAGTTTTAGATAGAAACTATAATATAGTTTATTAATATATAAAATGCTCTAAAGAACTTTTAGATTACTTAGCTATATACATAAATATACAGAGAGTATTATAAGTATACTACTACTATTATATATATTCTTAGAAGTAAGCTTAGCATTATCTAACTATAGCTATCTAACACTAATTTTCTCTACTACTAAAGATTCTAAGCAAAGACCTATTAAACTTAGAGTCTAGTATTAATAAGACTATAAGAATATAATATAGATATTAATTATACTTAGAGCTATTATTATATAGCTAATCTAGTAAATACTAGATATATTTAGGTAATACTCTATAGCTTTATCTATTATAGTAATAGCGCTTTATTATAGGTACTACCTTCTTAATATTAATAGATAATATTAACGCGTTATATAGTTTAAAAGAGGTAAGATAGTAGAGTTATATAGTAAGATTTGTATCTATACTCTTACATATATATTACACTAATAGAAATAAATATTACACTACTTAAGACAGCGTATAACTAGTATTACTATAATTAAATAATAGAAAGCTATTAATTAAATAATTACTACCTACCTAGAACTATATATACTTATACTAATTATACATCTATTTAAAGTATAAGTTACTAAGTATAGCATACTCTAGTAAACACTAACTAACTTTCTAAGAAATAATATAATTATTTATAACCTAACTAGAATAAGGTATATCTAGATTACGGAAATAGCGTTGCTAATATATAATACTATCTAATATAGTAGCAAACTATATAGAAGTAATAAAACTATAAATTATAAGTTAAATCTCTATAAAGAGCTTCTTATATATCTACTAGAAGAGCTATTAAGTGCGCGTAGTTTAGAATCTTAATAGGCTTAACGCTATAGCTAATTAGGCGCTCTACTAATTCTTACTATAGATATTAACTCTATTAGTCTATAACTACTTACTAATCTATATATTCTAATATAGCGTTTTCTACGTAGAGCGTACTATAAAATGTCTAACGTCTAGACCTATATTATAGTTTATACGTAAAGACAACTATCTAGAGTCTAGTAGGTTATCTAGCGTAGAAGATATATTATTATAGGTAGAAAGTTAGCTATAACTCTATAGATAGTAGTAGTGTCTAGCTTACTCTAACTTTTCCTCTTTTTTAAACATATAAGTATATATACTTAACTTAAACTAATTTATAGTAATTAAACTAAACTCTAGTCTTTAATACTATTCTTTTCTATAGATAGTTATATTTACTAGTAGAGTAACTAGTAGAGAAGGCGTTTAGCGCTAAGTAGAACGTAGCTAGTTAATAACGCTAATTAGTTAAGTAATACTAAAAACATAGAATATATAGCCTTATTAGCTATAGAAAAATATAAATACTTAAAATAATAAGAAAATACTTATATTATAGGTATAGGTAGAGTTATACATGTTATTTAAAAGAATAATAGAAAGTAGAGAATAATAAAAAGTAGAAGATAAAAAGTATACTAAAGTACACTAGCTCTTAGTGTAATAAAAACTTACTTATACAGACCTATAGTACGTATGCCTTGCCTTAGTATCTATAGTGCTAACTCTTAGCGTTATACTATTAGTCTAACTACGTTTTATCTCTATAATATCTATAATCTCTATTATATAATTATACCTTAATAATAGATTATAGTAGATATATACTACTAACGTTGTAAGTATTTAAAAAGGCTTTTTTAGTTCTCTACTTAGTAGCATATACCTAGTAACCTAAAAAGGCTTTTTTAGTTCTTAACGTAGTTGCATATTACCTACTATAATTCTAGTCTAGCTACTAACTAAATAGTAAACTATTATAGTAACTTATTTTTAGCTTTTTTTAAAAATATAGTCTAAAGTTCTAATAAATAAATAAACTTAGAAATGTTATAAGTATAAAAGTATATTATAACTTATAATAGTTTAAAATTATTATATATATAAGAGGCTAACTAAAAAAAACTTTTTTAAGTTTTTTCTTTATACCTCTAGTAATACGTAAGGTATGTTCTACTAGTTATCTATTCTGCCTTAGAAGTATACTCTGCATTTACCTAAGGTACTATACTAAGAAGATATCTAGCCTATAACTATTAATTCTATAGTATTAAATATATAATCTAACGTAGATATAATAGTTAGAAGGTAATATAGTTACTAGTTATATAAAGCGCAGTGTTTATATAGCTAACCTAAGAAGTTATTAGTTTCTACTACTATTACTATTCTATATATATAGCTAAACCTACTATTATTATAATTAATACGTATCTATAAGATAGTAGTATTATAGAGTTAAAGATACGCTAAATAATATATCTAGATATCTAGATAACTATTATATTAGTTTATAGCAGACTTTATATTTAGGTAGAGATATTATATAGTCTATAGTAGAGTAAATAACCTCTATTTTATACTAGAATTAAGAACCTAAGCGTAGTTATTCTTACTAGTAAGAAAATAATTAAGCGCTTTAATATCTCTAACTAAAAAGAATTAGCGCTTATACTAATTATAGAGAAATTTATTATAAAGATTATCTAATATATTCTATTTAGATAATAACTAGCTAATCTTCTTATAGATAACACTATTACTACTTAGAAGAGAAAGGTTACTATCTATTATCTAAAATATTTCTATTCTAAATCTTTTTATTAATTTTTCTTTCTCTTATCTTATTTATGTTTTCTTATATATTCTTCTATAAGGTATAGTTTTCTCTTTATACGTCTTATCTAAGCTACTTATAAAGTAGCTTAACTTTAATAAAATAAAATTCTTATAGATAATAAGTTAAAGTTCTAATAGAAGAGTTACTATTCTAATAAATAGTTACTAAGTATATAGTATATTAAGTTAAGAGAAGCTGTCTGCAGTTGCCTTCTAGGCCTCTCTCTATACTCTTAGTGCTTTAATAAATATATTTCTTACCTATAACTATCTTATAATCTAGAGATATTACTCTATATTCTAGTGCGCTAGATTAGTAGTAAGATATAGTTTAAGTATAGCACTAGCTTAGTCTAATAGAATTATTAACTACCTAGAGCTTAGCAGGTCTTCTAGAGCTAGTATATATAGTTTATAGTATTATCTATCTACTATATCTAGTATACTACACTACTACTATTTTATTCTAGGTTTAGTATATAAATACTCTTAGAGTTAGAATTGTATACGCCTTTATATAGCTGTTTTAAACTAGTCTATAGTATAGTATATCTCTAAACACTATTAGGTTATATTAGATATATAATATATCTAAGTATAAGAGTTATTTAGTAGAGAAGACTAACCTATAGACTAGTATAAAGATCTCTAGTAGGTAGAGAGAATATATACTAAATTTAAGCCTATAGTAAGGTAGCTAGCCTTAACTACGTAAATAAAGATTTCTTTACTACATATAAAGTAGTAGATAGTGTAGTAGAAATAATATTATCTAGTAAGTAGATATTACGTCTATTAATACTAAGAGACACTAATACTAGCGCCTAGAATGCTTAGCACTACCTCTAGAGAAGTCTAATATAGGTACTATATACACTTATCTTCTTAACCTTTAAAGAATACGTAATAAAAAGTAACACTACGCTACTTTTTACTATTACTTAGCGTAAAAGTCTTTATAAAGTTACTATATTTATTTATATTACTCTCTAGATATATAATACCTATAATCTAGTAAAGGTTAGAATATAATCTATTTTACTATTACCTTTAATACTAAAGCTAATAGCCTATAGAAGTTTACTAATATATACTATAAGCTACTATTCTTCTATTGCGTTTCTGTTTCTATAATTAGAACTATTCTATCTACCTAGCGCCTTACTTACTTTTTATACTATATTACTAGCTTAATAAGTAATATAAATTACTATATTAAGTTATACTACTATATAGCTAGTAGACGCGTTAAACTTAGCTTTAGCTAATATATACTTATACGTATAAGATATAACTCTATTAGCTATCTCTAATACTATCTTCTAGCTACTATCTATAACGTAATATTCTATATTACTAATATATAATAGAAATACTTACTATATCTATAATACTAATACGCTAAAGTAGTAGAGTATATTATATTTTTTATATAGGCGCAATTTCTACTATAAATAACTAAACTTATTAAAGATAAAGTAAAATACAGCCTTAATCTTTCTATAACTACTCTATTAGTATAGAAATAGATTGCCTATTAGCTATATACACTAGTTTTAGTTAATAGACTACTTATTATATAGCTATATATTACTACGCTTTATTTATATATAGTCTTACCTAACTAGCGTAATAACTAAGATATAGCACTATATCTTAAAAGAATACTAATTAGTAACTAAAATAATAAATAGAACTAAAATAATAACTATAAGTAGAGCACCTAAAAAAGTCTTTTTAAGTCTAGCTCTATCTAGCGCTCTAAGTATAATTATATAACTACTTTACTAGAAAGATAATAATAAGAAAAGTGCCTAAAAAAGTCTTTTTAGGTCTAGCTCTATCTAGCGCTCTAAGTATAATTATATAACTACCTTACTAGAAAGATAATAATAAGAAGAGCGTCTAAAAAAGACTTTTTTAGGTCTAGCTCTATCTAGCGCTCTAAGTATAATTATACAACTATCTTACTAGAAAGATAATAATAAGAAGAGCGTCTAAAAAAGACTTTTTTAGGTTTAGCTCTATCTAGCGCTCTAAGTATAATTATATAACTACTTTACTAAGAAGATAATAATAAAAAGAGCGTCTAAAAAAGACTTTTTTAAGTTTAGCTCTAATAAGTAAGACTAGCGTAATTCTACTTAAACTACGTATAGAATATATAAACTATACATTTATACTAGCTATTACTAAGAGTAAGATTATAAGCCTTTTACATAGTAACCTTTTATTATTACTAATAGTTAGCAGGCTACCTCTTCTATCTATTATACCTATACTACTTACTCTCTAACATACTATAACTACTCTAGCTATATCTTACGTAATACCTTATCTACGTAAATAAAAGCTTATATTATTATATATTAGTTATTAGTAATTAACTAAAAGTTATAAATAAGTAAATAGATATAGTTTCTACTTACGTTTGTAAATACTAGTAATAATAAGTAGATACTTATAAGGTTAGAACACTATAGTTATAGTATAGTAGAACTAATAAATTTTTAAAAGTGCAGCTTAACTAGTTATAGGTTATCTAGCTCTCTAATATTATATATTAATATTCTACTTTTTATTCTAGCTTCTATAATCTTTATTAAAGTAGTAATATATTATATATTAAATAAAAGTTAGGCCTAAGAGTTTTAGAGCTAACTTTATAACCTATTAATAGTAAGTACTAGCGCAAGGCTATACTAGGTTCTTAGGTACTAGACTAACGCTCTTCTATAAGATAATTGCATATTCTTAGATTAATATAGTAGCTTATTATCTAGCGTAAAAGAGGTACTATAACCTAGATCTACGTCTAATAGGTTAGTGTAGATAGTAATACTATACTCTTTACGTATATACATAATCTTATTCTTAAATTTAGTATAAATAGATTTATATAGTAACCTTACTATTATATTAACTAGTAGATTATTATATTTAATTACTCTACTATTATTATTATTTTAAGACACTAATTAAGGCGTAACGTCTATTTATACCTTAGGCATATTAATTAGATTTCTTTATATAGTAATTTATAGTTTTATAGATAGACTAATAAAACTAGGCATTAAAGTAACTACTAATATATCTATATATTATATAATAATATTAAAGATAGCTATAAGAAAATAAGAAAATAGAGATAAGAAACCTAATGTAATAAGTAAAAGAGAAACTATAAAGTTTATAGAAATATGCTAATATATACTATATACTAGCTAACTAAACTATTCTCTAGTTTTTATATATAGTTACGTATAATATATTTAGCGTTAGAAGCTCTCTTAATTCTAATAACTTTCTTATCTATTACTTCTTAACTATAAAAAGAAACAAATTCTTAATTAAACGCCTTCTACCTCTTACTTCTCTAAAGTTAACTACTATATCTAATAATACTAGTAACTAATATAGATTACTATAGAACTATATTCTATATATAATAACTAAGTACTACTAGCTTACTAAAGAACCTCTATAGGTACTTATACCTCTTCTATATAGTAGTATAAGGTATAAAAAATATACTATAAACCTAGCGTACACTAAAGAACGTAAGGCCTAGTTATATAACGTAAGTAGTTTTATATAATACTAGAAAGCGTACTAGAAAGCTAATTTATATACTTAGTCTATTACTAGTCTTAATACGCAAGTTATAAATAGAAATATTAAAAAGATTACTTATATTCTAATACTTCTAATTAAACTACTATTCTAAGAATATTATAATATACTTAAAGCAGCAACTCTCTATTACCTAAACCTAGATAGACTATACTACTAGATTAACAAAGTTTTAAGTCTTAGATATACTAGGTACTATAATTATTAAAACACTACTCTTCTAAGTATACTACCTATAAGTATAGTCTCTAAATAGCTAGTAGTAGACTTAGTATATATAGATCTAACTTTATTAAAAGCTACACCTACTAAATAATAAGATCTTAGAAACTATTACTTTAACGCTATTTATTTAATCTATTATAATAAGCTCTTTAACTTTATACTAGATATATATAAAATAGACCTAGAAGACGCATATATACGTAGTGTTATCTAACACTTTATTAGTACTATTACTCTTTATATATTTACTAAACTATCTTTTTTTATATATATAACTCTAATACTTTAAGGTACTATCTACTAAGAAAGTTAAATTATAGGCTTATTCTAGTCTCTCTACGTCTTTTCTAATATAAAAGTATATTATACACACTATTTTAAACACTAGTCTAGTTACTATACTACCTACTAAAGAATTACCTTTATAGATACTAATATTTATAGCATAGTAAGAATATTAGATAGAGTCTACTAGATATATAAGATAGCACTAACGTAAGATAAAATTCTTACTAAGAATATACTATTAAATATAATTATATTATCTCTATATATAACTTAGAGAAAAGAAAAGCTTTCTAGATTATATCTAGAGAATGTTAGATAGACTACGCTCTAATATAATTACACTATTTCTATATATAAAATAAACTAGCAATTAAGTAGTAAACCTAAAAGGCTTTTTTTAGTAGCGCCTAGGTACTTATAATATTATTAAGTATATAGCTACTATATATATATAGATAGCCTACATACTTAAGCATAAGTTTAGAAAGGTTTTTATTTTCTAATAATAAAGTATAACTATACTATAGTAGAAAGTAAACTATCTAAAAAAGTAACTATACTTAAATAATATTAATATATATCTTTAGTTATTTACTTTATAATATATTACAAAAATAACGCGTTTTCTTAGCGCTACTTAAATATAGTATATATAGTATATAGATTATTATAATAAAATAGGTAATTAATACGTAAAGAACTATATATATATTATTATTAGTCTAAGATATTACTTATAACTAAAAGACTTTTATATTACCTATAAGTAGAGTATACTCTCTCTACTACTACTAATATTAGAATAGTAGTGCTATAGTTTCTAGCGTCTCTATATACTATTTACTAATCTAAATACCTATTATCTATATATAAATCTAAAATAAGCTAACACTATACTAAGTAGAATTTCTTATTTACTCTAGTAAGTATATTATTATAGTGCTTATATAACGCTTTACAGCTGTCTCTACTCTCTATTCTATTTCTTACTATTTATAAACTTCTATACTACCTCTATATAGGTTTTCTCTAATATATAATACTAGTTATCTATTATATTATAGTAATTAGATATATACACCTAAATAGTAATAGCGCTAAAACGTGCTATAGTTCTAATATTACGTAGTAGTTAGAATAGAGCATTCTTTTCTAGCTTATTATTATATAGAATATAAAAAACTATAATAATTTTCTACTTAGCTATAAGGTATCTTATAGCTTAATATAGAAAATACTTTAATTTAGCTTTAGAGCTACGCACTTCTTTTTTACTTTCTATAGCGTACTATTTCTAAGTTAAATATATTAATTAAATAACTTCTTTAATAAAAGTAACGTTAAAAGTATAGGTAGAGTTACTATTATCTCTACTACTAAAATAGTTAATAGCTACACTAATTAATACTCTATACTAAGTTTCTATATAACTAGTTAGACTATATATATACGCAGCGCTCTAGCAGACCTACATTATTACTATAGTTATCTTAGTGTCTATTAGAATTATAGTAGCGTTAGTACTACCTAGTAACTAGATAGTTAAATCTCTTTAAATAGTCTAATATAATACTAAAGGCTTATCTTTAAGAAACTTAAGTACTTCTATATTAAATTTATTCTAGAAGAGATTTAATTAACGTAGATAGGTATATATATATATTATATAATACTAAACTTTCTATTTTTAGTTCTAGTTATACACTAAGTTCTTATTAATTATTATTATTCTAGCTAGTAAGATAAGATACTTATAGATCTTAAGTTATAATTTAGCTAGTAGCTTTTATATAACCTATACTACGCGCGCTAACTTTGCATAATAGGTAGAAATTAGAGTTACTATAGTCTCTTAAGCATTCTCTAATATAAATTAATAGTAGTAAAAGAGTATATAAGAAAGTAGAAATAAAAGTATAGAAAAGAAGAAGTATAGTTATAAGTAGTAGATATATAATATAAGGTTATACTAGTATAAAAAGAGTAGCGCTGCACGTAGTAAATAGTAGCTTAGAAGGTAAGAGATAAAAAATAAAAAGTAAGAAGTAAGAGGTAAGAGGTATAGAGTAAGAAGTAAGAAGTAAAAAGTAAGAAGTAAGAGGTAAGAAGTAAGAGATAGAAGGTAATAGGTAAAGTATATTATAGCACTACTAAGAGAGACTATCTAGATTATAAATATATATTATATAACCTCTACTTAAGTAAGCTATAATTACTATATTTCTTAAAGTACTACTTTAGCTACTATAAACGTAATAAAGCACGTACTATTAGACTTATAGTAATTATATAGAGTTTAACTCTATATTATAAGTAGGTAACTAAAAAAAACTTTTTTAGTAGCTTTTCTAATATAATAAATCTATAGAATAATTTATTATATTTATTCTCTATTATATATCTTTCTAAAAGAAGTAGTAGTAAGTAGGTAACTAAAAAAGACCTTTTTAGTAATACTCTAAGACAATAGCCTATAAAATAATTTACTACTTTTATTCTCTATTATAGATTCTACTAAGAGAAGTAGTAGTAGATAAGTAACTAAAAAAGACTTTTTTAGTAGTACTCTAATACTATAAACCTATAAACTAACTTAATACTATTATTCTTTATTAGCTACTTTATTCTAGTAAGTAGCGTTTTTAACTATCTATTTAATAGTAGGTTTACTTATACTATAAAGTTAGTTATACTACCTAAAAATAGTTCTATTATATAAGTAGACTATAATATTAATAAGACTATTATCTATAATATAGTATAGATTATAAATAAAGTCTATAAAACTTAAATAGTTCTATATATTACTATATAACTCTACGTTATAGTAGAGCGTAATAGTATAACTAACGCTAAAGCTAACTATTAACGCTTTAATAAACTATTAGAAGTTGTCTTAAAAGAAATAAGATTAATATATAGAAAAACTAACCTAATTTATAGTAATAAGATCTATAGTAATACTAGCGTAGTAGTTTATCTACTTTATATTAAAGAAGAACCTACTCTATAGATAAGCGTTATTCTTAGCGCGTATAATATTAGTAGTAAAAGCAAAATATATTCTAGATATAAACTTTATATATTAAATACTATCTTTATAATATAGTAACTTTCTATCTTCTAGTATATAGTATTTATTATTAAAGTGCGTAAAGTACGTAAAATATATAGTTAGAGCCTTTATCTATATCTTAATACTCTTTTTACTAAGCGCCTTCTATAGGTAAGAATAGAGAACACTTAACTATTCTTTATTAACTATAACGCTAAAACTTTTAAAGTATACTATAGGCTTATATATAGTAATAGTAACACTATTTATAATATTATTACTATCTCTCTTACTTATAACTTTTAATAGCTTAGTTAGTAGCATAAAACTATAGATCTAGTTTTTTAGTTTACTAGGTAACTTTTTAAACTAATACTTACTATATTTAGATAGTAAGTTTATAAATAGAAGGTTGTTCTTCTTTATACTAGTGTTAGATTCTAAGACCTAACTATTATCTATACTACTAAAATTCTAATAGTTCTTATCTTAGAAAGAAGAATTATTATTAATAAACTATAGTTCTTTACTAGTTATAATACTAGTATAGATACTACTCTATTTAGTAAATAAGCGTAGATTATAGTTTATAGAGAGTAGTTTATTTAGTCTATTACTTATCTAGTAGCTTACATTATTATTACGTTTCTACGCTATAATATTAATAACTTATAATTTATATATTATAGTTAGCTCTAATATAACATACGTAAAAGTAGGTATAGTACGTACTTTTTAATAAAGAAGAGATAAAGCTAATATATTATTATTAATAGAGAAAGTGTAAATAAAAGAAAAGAAAACCTAGTTTATAATATATATAACGCGCTAGTTAATACGCTAGTAGATACTAGCTTATCTAAGTACTTCTAGTATAAGAAGTAAAAGATGTAAAGTAAGAAGTATAAGATATAAGATAAGAGGTGCAAGGTAAGAGGTATAAGGTATAAGATAAAAGGTGTAAAGTAAGAGATAAGAGATATAAGATAAGAGGTGTAAGGTATAAGGTATAAGGTAAGAAGTATAAGGTACTAGATAAGAAAGATAAGAGGTAAGAGAAGCTAGCTATACGCGCTATTTATTAATTATACTATATTAATAGTAAATTTAATTCTTAATTATTAAAAAGACTTTTTAAAATATATAGTATATACCTACTCTATAGGTAACTATTTATAGTTATAAAGTATAGCTATTTTTTACTATAATAAAGGTATACTTATTAAGTTTAAGTTAAGTATAGAGCTAACTAAAAAGGTTTTTTAAGTTTACTAGATATAGTCTATAAATACTAGAAAGCTACTAGTATTATTATATTACTCTTTCTCTAGGTAAATAATACATAAAGTAACCTATTTAATAGTACTTCTACCTACACTATACAGCTAAGTATTCTATTTCTAAATATTATTAGTATAAGTATATACTATAATATCTAAAAAGCTATTATTAGTAATATAGCGTAAGTTATATATAATATCTATAAAGCTAATATTACTAGTAATATAGCTCTTAATAAAGAGGTAGACTATAATAGCTAGACGTATACTTAGCCTAACTATTATTACCTCTATAAATAGCTATAAATAATTACTATCTAAGCTTAGCTACTATATACTTAGACTACTAAGTCTATTAACTTCTATAAAGTTCTTAATAATACTAGTAGAGTTATTAATATAACCTATATTAAAAAAGAATCTACTTTATAAGTAGGCGTTATTTCTTACTTATATAATATTAGTAGTAAGAGTAAAGTGTGCTCTAACAACTAATTTAGCGTACTAAACGCTATTCTTATAGTATAGTAATCTACTATCTTCTAGCTTATAATACTTATCTAGAAGCTAAAGTAAATGCTTAAACTATTCTACTAGAGCTTATATTTATATTTCTATACCTATTTTACTAAGCGTAACCTTTAAGTAAGCGCGTAGAATACTTAACTATTTCTTATTAGTAAGAAGACTAAAATCTTTAAGATGTACTATAGGCTTATATATTATAAAAATAACACTATTACTTTTTCTATTACTTTCTCTTTTACTAGTAAATATTAATACCTTAGTTAGTAGCATAAAACTATAAATTTAGTTTCTAAGCTTACTAGGTAACTTCTAAAACCTACGTATACTCTCTTTAGATAATATTTTAGATCTATAAATAGGTCTAATACTATCTAATTAATCTTTAGCTATCTAGTATATAAGATAGGTAGAAGTAGAATTAGTCTTATTATATCTGTTCTCTAACTAATAACTATTAATCTAGAGTTATAGTAGATTATTAATAAATTAGGCTCTAGTAGTAGTAAAAGATAGTACGTATAGAGTACTAGAGTGTATAAAGTAGTAAAGAATTTTATTAATATTTATAGAGTTATTACGTAGTTCTATATTTAGGTAGATCTTATAATTATTACGTATAATTATAGGTACTAGATAGTTAGTAAGTATATAATATACTTATATAAATAATTATAAAAAACTTACTAGTGTAAAGTTATTATAGTAAATAAAATAAAGAAAAGAATAGTTAGAAAAGAGAAAAAGTAGTCTATAGTAAATATATAATAATAAAATACTAGTTATTACGCTAGTTATTACGCTAGTTATTACGCTAACTATAAGTAGTTAGCTTTATTAAAGTTATAGAAAGCTATAAAAGTAAAAGAGATAGGTATAAGTAAGAGAAATAAGTATAAGTAAAAGAAGTAGATAAAAGTAAGAAAGATAGGTAAGAGTAAGAGAGATAAGTAAAAGTAAGAGAAATAAGTAAAAGTAAGAGAGATAAGTAAGAGTAAGAGAAAGCTAGATTATATCTAGCGTAATATCTATAGAAACGCTAGTGTAGGTATATATATAACTATTCTAACATTTCTTTATATCTTATCTTCTATTCTACTTTTAAATGTCTTATCTCTATAAGTAAGTATTTAAAATAAGCCTAGCTTTAGTATCTCTATTACTATTTCTACTTTATTTTAAAGAAATCTTATATAATAATTACCTAGATAATACTACTAGACTAGAGACACTATTTACTCTAGTCTCTATTCTAGTTAGCTAAGTAGACACTATTAGCTATTAGAAGCACCTTATTAACGTTATAGGTACTACTTTAGTAAAGAAAAAAGATAATAAGATGTTAAAAGTATACTATTCTACTACTATGTTACTAAATATAACTAATAAATACTAGTGTATTTCTAGTCTAGAAGCTAACCTATATAAACTAAACCTCTAAAATATTATATATACTATATTCTACCTAGCTTATAAACCTCTTCTAGGCTACTACTAAGCTATTACCTTAAATATTAGTTATCTAGAATTACACTAGAAGTATCTATATAATATATATTATATTACAGCTAAGTTTGTTAGCTATATTAATAAACGCTACTCTACTCTACCTAGAAATCTATCTATTAAACTTATCTACTCTTAGTTATTAGAGATAATTTTTAACTAAGATAGTTAGCTATAAACTTTACTTAAATAACCTAATACTTCTAAATAACTTAACGCTATAGAGAACTACTTTCTTTACACTACTAAGCTAGTGTATCTAAATAAGGTTATACGTATCTAGTTTAATATCTACACTCTTAATACATAAAAAGAGAATATCTAAGATATTCTATATAAGTTTCTTAGATCTTTAGTAATTATAGCTCTAAACAAAATACTTATTTTAGTTTATATCTAGGTTATCTTTAAGAGCTACGCGTTTTAGCAAAGATAAGTAGAAAAATTACTTAATTACTTATATTTTAACTCTCTTAGCAAGATATACTACGCTAAGAAGTTTAAATTTAGCCTTTATAAACCTATTATCTATAACTAGATCTATTTCTATAACCTAGAGGTAAATTACGCTATTAGCGTAGATATCTATCTATATATTATATTTATATAATTAGAGTCTAATTAAGATTATATTATATAGAACTATCTAAAGAGAGACGTTAAGGTAGCTTTAATTATATATACTACTATTTTAGCTAACTTTAAGTTATTTTATCTTTATAATCTATTATTTAGATTATTAGTTACTCTCTAAAAGCAATTTAGTTTATACTTTATAGTACTTTTCTCTTCTACTACTATACTAAAGCATTTCTTTATTTAAATAAGTAACTATAAATAATAAGTTATTTAAGAAATATAATAAATAAAATTACTAAAAATAACTATACTTATATATATACCTATTTATATTAAGTTTTTTTATAAGAAATAAATAGCCTTTTTAAATATATTTTTATTAGTATTTAAGCTAAATCTATAGTAATAATAGTAGCTAGTATATCTATCTTTAGCGTATAACTAAAAAGGTCTTTTTTAGTTCTACCTCTAAGTACACTATATAGCTAAGCTATTATCTAAATATAGGTATTCTATAAATATATACGTAAAAGCGTAGCTAAATACTATAAGAGTAAAAATAAACTAATAAATTAAACTTATATTAAATTAAGATTTATATATTCTTTAGATTATTAAGTTAATATTAAAGTAACTACTATAACTAAAAGAGCTTCTTTAGTAATAATAATCTCTACTTCTTTATATAGTTTATAGTAATAATAGCGTTTAGTATCTAACTCTTTTACGTACAACCTAAAAAGTCTTTTTAGATTACTTTCTAAGTAGATATCTACTAATACGCTATAAACTTAATAATAGTACTTAATATATAAATCTACTACGTATAACCTAAAAAGTCTTTTTAGGTTACTCTCTAAGTAGATCTTTACTAATATACTATAAACTTAATAATAGTAACTAATATATAAATCTCTTACGTATAACCTAAAAAGTCTTTTTAGATTACTCTCTAAGTAGCTCTTTACTAGTACGCTATAAACTTAATAATAGTAACTAATATACAAATCTCTTACGTCTAACCTAAAAAGTCTTTTTAGATTACTCTCTAAGTAGCTCTTTACTAGTATACTATAAATAAAGTATTACCTTACTATAAATAGTTTAGCCTATAGTAATATAGTTAATATATAAATAAAGTATAAATAAAACTCTAAATTTATTATAGATATTACGTTAATACTAGAATATAAGACTATATAGTGCACTAAGCGTATATAACTCTAGATACTAGTTAATAGAATATTATAAGTATAAGTATATTTCTTATTATATATAGTTATAGCAAATCTATTATTAATATAATTATAAAACTTTTTAAATTTAATAAATATTATTTATATAACGTAATTCTAATATAATTATATTATTTAAATAAAAAAGACTTTTTTAGAACTACTCTCTCTAGTCTTACTCTCTTTCTAGCCTTCTATAACTAGTATTACACTATACACTAAAATACTATTATATAAAAAGACCTGCCTAAACTAGAATAATATAAACTTATTATATATTCTAACTATATTCTACTACTTCTACTAAATTATCTCTATTTACTCTATCTTTCTATATTCTTAGTATATAGTTATATTCTAGTTCTATACTACCCTCTTAATTCTATGCTATAGACACTTATACTATTTAGCAGAACTTCTATTATAGAATTTAAACCTTATATATATATTAAAGAATATTTTTAAGTAGATATAATATACGTCTCTTAGAGTGCAAAATAGTTTATCTTAGTCTAGACTTTATTACTTAGGTACCTATAGTATAAGAAGCACTAAACTTATAGCTATTATATAATAACTTATATAGTATATAAATTACTACGTTATAAGCTCTAGCCTAAAGATATTATTATAGTTTTTATAGTACTACTAGTACACTATATTAATAGATGCAACTAAGCTGTTTATATACTTAATATTAAGTCTACTAGGTATACTTAGTGTCTACTCTCTTGCTATTATTACTATAATAGCTAACAACGCTCTAACCTAGGTAAACGTATTTTATATAATATCTCTATTATTTAAATACGCGTAGAAAAGTATAGTCTACTATACTACTATTTCTAGTATTAATAGATATAGATAGTAGGCGTATTATAGAAATATAATCTTCTTAATAATTTTTAATAGCTCTATTTTAAGAGTCTTTAGTGCCTTAAATAGAAACTCTGTTCTATATATATATATTATAGTAAAACTTATATTAATAGTAGAAGTATTATACTTAACTCTACTATTCTTATAGTAACTATCTACGCTATTGTTAATGTTATATAAAGTTTATAGCCTAACTAGATATACGTAGATTTTATACTTTAATTTAGTAAGTAATTAACTAAGCTAATTATTTAAGCTATCTAGTAATAATATTAAAGATACTATAAATTAGTAAGTAGGCGTTATAGATAGGTTAGTTTAATATTAACGTAAATATTACGTTACTAATAAAAATAAGTAAAAAGATATTATAGAAGAGATAGTAATATAAGAGTAGAGAGAGACGTTAATATAATTATATTAGTATAAGACTAGCGTAGTCTAGATAAGAAAGAAATTAAAGTAATAGATAAGGTAAGAGATAGAAAAGATGTTAGCTTAATAGAATAGGTAACTAAAAAGTAAAGAAAGTAAGAAAAAGTAGAGAAGTATAACATTATAGTAATAATAATAGTAATATATATACGTATAAATAAGATAAGAGAGAGAAAAGAAGCTTAAAACCTAGATAATAGAGAAGATATAGATGCTAAGGTAGTAGTAAAGAACTTATTTTATAGTAAGTAAGGCAAGATTCTTAGTAAGAGAACTATAGTAATTAGTAACTAGATATAGGTAAGAGTAGGTACTAAGATAGTAAAAATATTAGTTAATAGAAGGTATATTACGTATAACGTAATAGAATAATAACGTAAATATAATTAGATAGAATATACTATAATTATACTTATAAATAAAACTATAATATAATATAGTTACTAAGTAAGTATAAAGAAGATACTATACTAATATATCTATAATAATACTCTTAAACACTAGAGTAATAAAGCTTATAACTAGTATTACTAGCTTATAAGCTAAGCTATACTAATAGATACTAAGCTCTAGCTCTATTTATAGATAGGCGCAAAGCCTAAAAGTTATTTAATTTTCTATTAGATAATACTAGTTACGTAATTATTATAATAGTATTAATTAAAAACTCTAATAAATAGTATAACTACTATAATATAGTACCTACTCTCTCTAAGAATTAATATCTTCTACTTAAATATAAATAAATACACTAAAGTAGCTATTATTGCTAACGTAGTAAAAGTTATATATTAGATTAAGAATAGCGTATCTATTAACTTATGTAATATCTAGAACCTTAATATATATATATATAGCTAGAATTACGCTAAGGTTTATTATAGCTATTTACACAAACGTAGTAAAGTCTACGCTAACTAGGCGTAGATTCTTAGATTAATACCTACTAAGTCTATTACTAGCTGCTTATACCTTTATAGTAACTATAAAGTACTTTACCTAATTAAAGTTAAAAGCAAATAGAGACTACTAACAGCTATTTTACTTTACCTACACTACGTTAGCTATAACTATAAGATAAAGACCTAATAATAATTTTATATACTAGACACTATCTTTATAGAATAGTAATTACCTATTCTCTAGTATATAATACATATAATTATATAAGCTACCTACCTTTATACTATTATACTATAGAACTATAAAGTAGATACTAAACTTATATTACGCAAGCTACTATTATAAGTGTAGTATAAGTTCTTTTATATATTTCTTATTAGAGTTAACGCTAATATCTTAGAGGCTAACTAGTGTATATTATTAAGTATATTTAATATATTTAGATATATACCTTATACTACTCTAACATATAAGAGTAGTAGATAGTAGTAGTAGTATATAGTAATAAATACAAAGTTATAGATAGAAAGAGAGAAACTTAAAGCTATAACTATATTCTTAACTCTAATCTTAAAAGAGTATTATAGTATTTATTATTAGAGAAGCTAGTTTAGGTATAATCTAATAAGTAGTTAGTTAAGATATAATAGAAAATAGATATAAAGCAAAAGAAAGTGTATAGTAAGTAGAAGTAGTTTATAAAATAGGCCTACTAGACTTACTTATTACTAGCGTATTAGTGCGTACGTAAATAACTTAAATAATTTATATATATAACTATAAGATAGTTAAGAGTGCATAGTATATAGATATTATATTAGTAAGTAGCTAAGCCTTTAATCTTATGTATAGCTATAAGATAAGCTGTTAGACGCGTTACGTTCTACTACACGTATTATAGCTATACTACTAACTACTATATCTTAGAAAGCTAGCTCTAGTTACCTACGTATTTATACTAATAAGAAAGAATATATAGCTAGCGTTAGTAAGTCTAATAAGGCATCTATCTATAAGAGTAGAATAAAGAAGTAATTATTAGCTACTAGCTAAGTTCTACCTATAGGTAAGCTAACTCTACCTATAGTAGTTACACTTAGCTAATACTATATACTAGAGATTAAATAGTTTAATCTAGCTACTATATATACTTAAAAGAAAAAACTCTATATAGTTTCTAGCTATAATATATCTACACTATTAGCTACAAATACTCTAACACTACCTATTATACTATATTCTAATAAGGCTATAGACACGCTTAGTTAAGTAGAGTCTATTACATAAGTTAAAGTATAGCTAAGAGATATCTTTTATAATATAGATAGTAAAGGCAATAAGGTAAAGTTACTAACACTTCTACTAGCTAATAACTATTATTCTATACGCTATATTAGTTTAGATAATAGCTTTATTAATATAATTACTATAGATATACTATAACTAAAAGTAGCTATAGATATAGCTCTATCTAAAAAAGACTTTTTAGGTTCTACTTCTACTAACTACTATATATAGACTCTAGTTCTAGTCTATCTATATCTCTAGAACAAATACTTATTACTCTACTACTATATATAATATTATTACCTAATTTAAACTACACTAATTTTAAGCTATTTTTACTATATAATAATAATAAGAAAGTTTCTACGCTATTACTTACGCTATTCTATATATATATATAATTACAAAACCTAACCTAGACCTAAGATAAACTATTTAGTTTACCTTATAGTAGTTCTACTAGAAATAGACTATAGAGAAACTCTAGTAGCCTATATTTACTATAAAGCTATTTAACTTATAAGGTATACTAGCTACTTACTATAGATTATATTACTTCTATATCTAGATAAATAATACTAGCTATAGAACGTATATAATTAGATATAAACTAATATATAGAGTAAGTAGAATAACTAAGTCTTAGTAATAAATCTAGTAGTAACTCTTTACTACGCTTCTATAATAGTATAGATATATTTAGTATAGACCTAGACGCAATAGTAATTAGTAGATAGTAAGAATAAGCTATTAATGCGTTAATTTAGTTTATAAAGCTTACCTATTCTTATTAGTATTATAAGTATAGATCTTATATAGAATACTTATTATACTAGATAGTAACTCTACTTTAGCGCTAAATTAAATATACGTTATTTACTACTTATACTAACGCCTCTCTAAGTTATATAAAAGTACTAGAAGCATATCTATAAAAGCTAAAGATATTTAACTAGCGCGCCTTAGTTACTAGTTATAGACTAGATTCTGCTAGTTCTAATAAACTACTTAAGCTTAACTTAGATACATCTAAAAAAAAACTAACACGTAAGCTTAGAGTAGCGCCTAATATTAGCTTTAAATTTAATATAGATAGTGTTATTTTTATAGCTAATAGTCTAAGCGTGTTTTATAAAGATATAGAATAGTTCTTCTATCTATTCTATACCTAGTTATAGTAGTAGAACTAGTATATAAAGTTTCTAAGTATAGATATAATAAAAGATAAGTATATATAATATTATTCTACTAGTTAGTAGAAGTGTTATATCTTCTTTAGTGCTATACTATTATACTATAAGAGTTTAAGTAGAGATAAAGTAATAATAATACACTAAAATATATTATTAGTATAGCGCTAATACTATATAGATTACGTCTAGAAGTTAATATTTAGATAACTATATTATAGAGATATAAACTAATTATATTCTTCTTCTATCTCTCTATAACGCGTATAGATAAGAATAGCACTATTACTATCTATAAATATTCTAAGAGATATAAACTAAGTTACGCGTATATAGTAAAACTAACATTAGTTATTATTAGTAGAGTCTAGTTAATACTTATATACTAATTACTACCTATATACTTACTACTTTATAGAATAATATACTTACACGTTTAAAGCATGTACTAAATACTCTATTACTAGCTAATACCTTTACTAATCTAACTCTTATTATATCTAATTATAACCTTAAGCTAAATAGTTTTAGTAAATATTATTTTATAGATGTTTATACTACCTTTATAGTAGACTTTAACGTATAGTAGAACAAAGTTTATATATAATTATAATACTTCTAGCTTAATCTAGAACTAGAGCGCTTTATTATAAGTATATAAAAGAAGCTAGACACTAGAGTTACGCTTCTTTAGAAGACTATATATAATACTTATTAGTTACACTAGTTTGCTAGCCTAGCTTCTATACTATATGTTAGATTTAAAGATACTATATTTCTATAGGCTAGTACACTAGCTAGCTCTATCTAAATAAATATACTTATTAGTAACTCTTTTTACTTTATTAAACTAGAAATAAGTAAGACATATAACGTAATAAAGAAATAATATATATTATAGATAAAGAGTCTATACCTATTCTAAAGTCTAGGCTTAGAAGCGTTATTCTATATAAAGAAGTAACTACTATATTAGAATAAAAAGTAATAAAGCTATAGTTAACAGCGTACAAAGCTTAATACTACATTAATTCTATAGTATCTATAGAATAGTAAAGACTACGTATATAAACTATTATACACTATAGATACCTCTAATTATAGAAATAGATAGAAGTTACGTTTATTACTTAATCTCTTCTTAGCGTTGCCTAGTAATTTAGATTTATAAGTCTAGCAGTCTATTAGTAAGTACTCTTACACTAACTATTAGATGCTTTATATAAGTAATATTAACACGTTTTACGTTACTAAGGCTAATTAATAGCTAATTCTATTAGAAAGTATTACTACTATAGCCTAGCTCTAACTAAGCACTAATAAAAACATATTATTAGTAGATTAAGAGTTAAATAGTCTAATAAGTATAGTAGTAGCACGCCTATTATAATTTTTACTTAGATATTTTAATTCTACCTAGTTTTCTAAGCTCTAGTAGAGTAAACGTTAGGTAAAGAGCTAATTTTTAAATAAGTTTAGAAATAACATAGTATATAAAGATACTATTTACTATAAGTAGTAAGAGTTAAATCTTATAGAATCTAACTAAGAATATAATATAATATAGCTATTACCTAAGTTAGGTATATAAAGCTTCTACGTACCTATCTTTTGCATTTAGCAGTACCTCTATCTAGATATTAATATTAACACTATCTAATCTAGTTTTAGTATATCTATATTAGTACTCTAGGCTAGTAATTATAAAAGCAAAGTGCGTAAATATATACGTATATAAATTAAAGAACTAGTTAAAGTAAACTAGCTATTAGATAAGGCCTATATTTAGCTATATAATATTCTATTATAGTTATATATCTAATTATATAATCTAGCTATATAGAACAAAATATTTTTATAATAGAAGACGTAAGACGTAATATAACTACAAAACTAGATAATATTTAAAGTACTATATAGGTAGTCTAATTTATTAAAATATAGTCTAGAAGTACTATTAATAAACTACCTATACTAGTATTTTAGCTCTAAAGAGGCTATAGTAGTTAAATAATTTAATATAGCATTTATAAAGAGCGTAGCTATAAATATATTAAAGGCGTAGAAACACTTTCTCTTCTAGAATAATACAAGCTAGCAGAGTTATATACTTCTACTTTTCTAACTTATATAAAACCTACCTTTATAGTTTATAAAAATACTTTATATATAGAAGTTAAGTAAAATTACTAATATAATCTAAGTAGTAGCTAGACTAAACGCACTAGCCTATTTAAAAATATACTACGTCTAACTTACTATTATAGCTTTTTATTATATCTAAGCTATTATAAACTATAACTATAATAAAGCTATTACTAGCGCTAAAGCTTTATTATATAATTCTAAATTAGTATAGATATAACGTAGAGTAGGTAATAGATTATTAAAAATAAAATAGATATTTCTATTCTTTAATAACTAAGATCTAGTACGCGTAAACTAAACTAACTATAACTCTAAAGAGAAAGATATAAAGAAAAGAAAAGTAAAGAAAATTATATTATAATAGAAAGTGCCTTTAATAATAGATTAAAAATACTACGCTAATAGTATTAAATCTAGTTTAGATAGCTACCTACTAAAAGCTATTATTATATCTAGATTCTAGTGTAGTATACTAGAGAAGCTAATAGAGCTAATAGTGTATATAGACTAAGTTAAATAATAGATAGAGGCTAAAGTAAGATTAATTAGGTTATAGTAGACTAAAGAAGAAAAAGAATCTAACTAGCTATAGTAACTAGAGAAGAACATTAATAATACGCTTATTAATAGTAGTGCTTTCTCTAACGTATTAAATATAGTAGAAACTTAAATAATTAAAGCTAAATAAACCTTATTTAATAATAACACTACTTGCTAATATACTACTATTATAGACCTATTATCTTATAGTAACGTATATAGATAATATATATAATATATAAGATAAAACTAAAGTATATATTAATAGCTAGATATATAATATATAGTCTATAGGTAGCAAGATTATACTTAAGTATAATATTAGATTAGCTATATTATAGCGCATAAAGTGCTACTAAAGAAGACTTTTATATATAATTATAGTAGAAAGTATTATATACGTAATTCTAGTATATAAGAAGATACTAAAAAAAAAACTTTTTAGGTTACCTAGTAATAAGAAGCTACTAAGTAATAATAAATATATCTAAGAGGCTTACTAAAAAAGTCTTTTAGGTTATCTAGTAGTAATAGAATATAAATTATTTCTATAAGCGTCTAAGATACTAATAAAAAAGACTTTTTAGGTTTTCTAGTAATAGAGACTAATAGAAAAATAAAGACGTCTTAGAAGTTAACTAAGAAAGTCTTTTCTATCTTATAGTATAGTAATAGCTATAATTAATTATAGTATATAAGAAAGTATATAAAAGATATATAAGTATACTTATAGTAAACTATAATTAATAACTTATTACACTAGTTTAATTATATATATATCTACTATATATATATATAGTAGAGGCGTATTATTACATATATACTTTAGATATATAATACTATAGTATAGCTATTACTAATATCTACACCTTTACTATTTTCTATCTAATTATGTAATAGTACACTAAATAGTGTAGTTATATTATATTATAATCTTACTTTTACCTTATTACTTACTTTATCTCTTACCTTATCTTTTATCTTACTTCTTATCTTTACCTTACGCACGTAGTAGTAACGTAGATAAACAACGCTAGTGTCTATACTAGTCTTTTAGTATTAGAATACTTATATTAACTAGTAACCTCTTACTCTTCTTCTCTCTAATACTTATACTCTATATATATTAACGCTATTAGCCTAGTATTTATTAATTCTTTTTCTATTATATATAGTAGTAAGCTCTCTACTTATCTACTAGAGCTAAGCGCTCTCTCTATTAGAAGATAAAGTCTATAAAAATAATCTTTAAGTAAGAATAAAAAAGACCTTTTAGGTTAGCCTCTATACTTATAATATATATAGTATACTTAGTTTATATCTAAGATTCTTCGCTATAAGTATTATCTCTATATTAGTAAGCTAAAAAAGACCTTTTAGGTTAGCTCTTATACTTATAATATATACAGCACGCTTAGTTTATACCTAAGATTTTTTAATATAGGTATTATCTCTATATTAGTAAGCTAAAAAAGACCTTTTAGGTTAGCTTCTATACTTATAATATATATAGCATGCCTAGTTTATACCTAAGATTCTTTACTATAGATATTATCTCTATACTAGTAAGCTAAAAAAGACCTTTTAGGTTAGCTTCTCTACTTATAATATATAGTATTATATACGTAACCTTCTATTTATAAAACTCTTAATATTATTAAGATAGCGTTTACTAGTAAAGTAGATAAGATAATAAATCTAATAGGTAGAATAGAAGTTATACCTAAAGATATAGATATTACTACTATTAATAATACTATATCTAATTATATTTAGTAATATATTAGTAATAGGCCTCTTAATAATAATATAAACCTATAAATTTCTCTAGATAGCGTAAAGAATGTTATAGTTAGGTACCTCTAATAACTATTTACTATTACACTAGATTACTAGAATAAGATTCTATATAAAATGTAGATGCTATATAAAACTTTCTAAAAATATTATAATATAGTAATAGCGTATAACGCTAGCGCTAATAATAACAAGATATTAATATTAAACTAGCGTATTATTCTAGACACTAATAATAATACTAATATAAGTACTAATAATAATAACACTAATCTAAATAAGACCTCTAGTAGATATCTAGGTTTACGTAGAGTTAGCTATAGTAAATACGTCTAAACGTATATAGATAATCTCTAAATATATAACTACTCTAAAGATAAAAACTAGAAATTATAAAATCTAAACAAAATTAGAGTCTACTATTACGCTAGAATAAAAGATGCATTATATTAGAATAAGCTATATCTATCTAATTTAAAACTTAGTTTTAAATCTAAGTTCTATTAGATATACGTATTCTAGTACTTTTATAAATAAAAGTGTTTAGTTAGTAATTTTATAAAATATACTCTACGCTAGTATAAAGATTTAATTAAAAAGAGAATAAACTATATTAAGAGTATAAAGAAGAGAAAGGTTACTAAAGTAAATAAGCTTAAGAAACTAGAATTAAAGTAATATAACCTTAGTACATAACTACTTTATAAATCTACTAACGTTTTAGAAGAGCTAGCTAACTCTAATATAAACTCTAGTAAACTAGTAGAGGCTAATACTATTACTATTACTACTACTCTAGTAGACGCACTAAACGCTAAGAACCTAGATAAGACTACTTATAAGTAGACTAAAGAACTAGCGTAGATTAATACTTAGATAGCTATTATTAGAGCACGTCTTTAGAATATTCTAGCTACTTCTAATAAGCTAAAACGCATAGAAGCTAAAGAAGATAATAGAGTTAATATAGCTCTAAGTAAGAAATATACACTATTAGCTAAGAAGATACCTAATTAGATTATTAAAATGCTAAAGAAGGCTAGTATAAAGCGTAATAAAAGTAATAGTAATACTATAGATAAAGCTACTATTATACCTATTCTCTATAGTAGAAAGAGAAAACCTATTCTAGAAGTAACTCTTATTACTAATAAGATGCTTAAGCTAGAAAAACACGTTTAAAAGCTTAATAACCTAGATATAAAAACCTATTAGTAGGTTCTACTTACTAAATAGCTTTATATATATCTTCTAAGTTATATATAACTATTTTTTACTAACTTTAAGTACGTAGATCTTAATAATATTTATCTATAATATATATTAGTATTTAACCTTCTCTATATAATAAGTAAAAGTATACTTTCTTCTAGTTAGAGTATTCTTACTATAGAAGAGATAGCTAAGATTATTACTAAAGAGTTTACTATATAGAAGTAGCACTAGAAAGCTACTATCTAAAACGTAATACTCTAGTGTATAGCTAACTTAGACGCTTATTATAGAGCTAGTAAAGTAAAGAAAAGTATAAAGAAAATTAATAGTAAAATAGCAAATATATAGTTATCTACACTATTAATACTAGTAAAGTAGAAGTATATTTAAATAGAGCGCTATAATCTATTAAAAGACCTAAACTCTAATAAAAAGGTAGCTTTAACTAGTTAAGCTTTTAAGAAGAAAAAGCCTCTAGCATAAATAAACGCTATACTTTTTAGTAAAATAGAATAGAATAAAGAAAAGTCTAAACTAAATATATAAACTTCTTATAAATTAACTAGAGTAAGAGATTCTATACTCTTCTATTCTGTTTATACTAGTATAAACTTCTAAATACTACTATTATCTAACGTTTATAAAAAGGCTATAATAATAATTATAAAACTTATAGATAGGCTAGAATTTTAGCACTATAACCTAGCTAGAGCTATAAAGTACCTTAGTATTACTAATAGTAACTACCTTTATATAGCTTTCTAGAGCCTAGATATTACGCTAAAGTAGTAGTAGTGCTTAGGTATATACTTTATACATATTATTATCTAGCGTTACCTAACTAAAAGAGGTAGTGTTTTTAACTATATTAGTCTAGGTAAGACATAGAAGTATAGTAGCTATATTTACTTAGTAAGTTTTTATTTATATACTAATTATTCTCTATAGTCTCTTTAGTTTACTCTAATTATGTTATTTAAAGTACTACTAAAAAAAACTTTTTAGGTTAGCTTCTTATAAGCTCTAACTAACGCGTTTATAGAATTCTATTACTACTATAAGAGCTTAGAATAACGCCTCTAATAATAGTAAGCCTAAATATAAACTTTAGCTTATTATTACGCTTATAAGTCTTATTAATAAAACTACTACTACTCTTATAAAGTTTAGCTCTAGTTTTCTTATTATTTATATTTTTTATTTAGATAGTTATATTAAAAGCTAAAAAATTAAAACTATTACTAATAGCTTTATAAAGCTCTATTCTCTCTATAATAAGCGTAACTACCTAAATAATTATTCTATTATTATTACGTTATATAAAACATAGATAAGTGTCTATAGATCTATATCTATATTAGGCTAAGTAAAGAATAATAGAAAAGAGGTATTAATAGACAAAGTTTTACTACCTCTACTTCTAGATTAGCCTAGAAACTCTTAAGAATACTATTATAGTATTATCTATAATAAACTATAGAATTTTCTATAGAATTATAATACTTACTAAACTACTATTAAATACGCTAACGCAGATTAAGTATAGTTATTTAGTAGAAGCCTAGCTCTACGTAGGCTTACTAACTATAGCTTCTATATTAGTTTTATTTTTTATTTTAATAGAAAATAAAAAGTAGTTATATACTTTAAGAGTAGAATTAAGACTATATTCTATAATAGTAGTAAAACGTTCTAAACCTAGTCTAATTCTTTTACGCTTAATAAGAACTACTCTACTAGAGAATAGTATTATACCTAGCGCTACTTTAATTACTTTATTAGTAAACTATTTATAGATACTAGAATAAAGTATAATACCTATAAAGAAATGTCTATCTAGGCTAGAGATATACTATAGCACATTTCTATCTACTATAACTATAACTCTAAACTAAGCCTAACATCTAATATTAAGGTTATAGATAATATTTCTATTCTTAATTATTACGCTATAAAGACTATATTCTTACTATTAGAATAAGTAGAGTATAACGCTAGATATAAGTAGTAGAAGTAATAATTTATATTAACCTTACGTAGTAAAAACAAAGTAGGTAGTAATATATCTACTTTAAGTAGTAATATACCTAATCTATAAACTATTAGAGTACTTAGTTTTATATAATAGTTCTTACCTTTTTAACACTTCTACTTACTAAATAACTAGTATATTACCTCTAAACTAGATGCCTTTAGGCTTATAGAAGAGAATAAGAAATTACTTTAATATTAGAAGAATTACAACTTCTAGTTTTAGAGTAAAAGTAAACTTTATAAAAGTATATCTTTACTAAAGAGTAATAATATAAATATCTATTAATACCTTTTATATATAATTATATTAACAGATACCTACTAGACTAATCTATTATAGCTAGAAGTTTAGAATCTAGAAAATATTAAAGATATAGCAAAGTAGAGTAATACGTAAGTTATTTACCTTTTTATCTAGTACTTACCTAAGCTAGATATAATTCTAGGTTTTCTTATAAAGCATATTGCGCTTAGAGATAAGAAAATTATTATCTAGTTTAAGACACCTAAGATATAAAACTAGTTTACTAAAATTCTAGTATCTATCTTTAGTTTAAAGAAGTACTTTAAGATTATTAACGTAAATATAAAGATAAATAAGTAAAAGACGCTATAGAAGTTATTTAATAATCTAAAGTATAATCTTTATATTTTGCTTATAAATAAAGAAGTTTCTAGTATTAGTATAAACTTCTAGTATAGGTGCTATAGGCAGATTATTATTAAGGTTCTAGCTTTATATAATAAGAAGCTATAGGTTATTAGACGCTACTACTACCTTAGTACTAAATACCTAAATATTATATACTCTATCTACTTTACTAAGTGTATTAATAATTACACGCTTACGTACGTTATTTATTCTAACTCTTTATCTAAAAAAGACTTTTTTAGTTATACTCTAACTAACTTATACTAACTTATATATAGAAATACTATAAACTATACTACTATAGCTAGTAAAGTAGCTATAATTTAGTATAATAACTTTAATTAACATTAAATTCTTATAGAAGAGGCTAATAGCTCTTTTTAGTATATTCTATTTAACTATAATAATAAACTAGTAGAGTAGTTTATTAGTTCTAGAGATTATAGTAGTAAGACTTACTACTATCTATACTAAGTAGATAGTATTAAAGTTATACGCTAAATAGTAGATAAAAGTTACATTAAAATATAGAACGTACTAAACAAACTATTCTATCTAACTTACGCTCTCTAAAAGATAATATAGTCTATACACTTATAAATAGTTATATAGTATAGTAGTTTAGGCGTTTACTATAAGAAAAATCTACTATAAGTATATACGTAAGAGTTATAGGCACGTAAGGCTACTCTTAGGTTCTAACTTACAGTTCTCTAAGGTTTCTCTTAGCATATCTCTTTTAACTAACCTTAACTAGTTATAAATAATACTAAAGCTTTCTAACTAACTATAGAGTTATAGTAGAATAAGTAGAATAATATAGTATATAGAAAGTTCTATAAAACGTATAAGTATTAGACTAGCTATAAGTTTAAGTATAAGCTACCTATAATAGAAGTATATAAAAAAGCTTATCTACGTAAGAATACTAAGGCTACTAGTAAATCTAAGTTAGTACCTAAACGCGTAACGTAGAGTACTACTAAGTAAGGCTAAAAGGCTTCTACTCTATTATATAAGAGCGCTAAGTTTATTAAGAAAAGTAGTTTAGACTCTAAGTTAAGTAAGATAGATAGTAATAATCTTAATAATCTTAAGCCTAATAAAACTAATATTAGGCTCTAGTTTAACGTATAAATAGAAGGTAAGAAAGAATATAAATTAGTAGTTAGATATATAATATATATTTAGTGCCTTTATATACTTTCTATTAGTATTACGCTATAGATAATATATATAGACAGCTACATATCTACTTACTAAGATAAATCTAGTATTATAATATAATATATATATATAAGAAAGTGCTAGTAACTATACTATGTATAGAAATATATTCTATAGCCTAATATAGAGCTACCTTATCTTAGCGCTAATATACTACGCCTCTAGCTAATCTTATATTCTTTACTAACCTAAACCTATACTTCTTACTATTACTTACTACGCACTATATAACTATACGCGTATAGTTATATTATCTAGCTAGCCTTTCTATATAGTGCGTTTATTTTACTAGTAATAACGCGTAGATTTTATTTTTAGTAGTTATAATACGTAGTTTACTCTATATACGTCTTTCTTATACCTAACGTATAATAACTAGTCTACTATCTATCTACTATCTAACTAGTAGTATTTAGTTCTATCTTAGTGTATCTA
Organism: Alternaria triticimaculans; assembly: GCF_023758025.1. Classification (NCBI taxonomy): domain Eukaryota; kingdom Fungi; phylum Ascomycota; class Dothideomycetes; order Pleosporales; family Pleosporaceae; genus Alternaria; species Alternaria triticimaculans. The sequence continues at coordinate 5,154,026 of NW_026055958.1, forward strand.
CTAGCGCTTTTACTAATATCGCAAGTATAGAAATAGACTCTATTTACTTATCTAGTTTTAGTAAGCTTATAGCGCTTACGTAGAGTTCTATATAACCTAGTAGCTATAGTACTACTACTAGCGCCTAGATTAGTAGTAAAGTCTAACGCGTATAAAGCTTTTTTACGCGTTAGAATAGTACTTATTAGATTAGATTTAGAACTAGTTTTAAGAATAATAAAGAAGTAGATACACTTACTAAAAGTAGAAACTCTTTAGGTTCTTTAGGTTAGCTAGCAACACTAATTCTATACCTCTTACTAGTAAGCTTACGCTACTCTTTATTCTTAATATCTTTATATAATAAATTATTACTACGCACGTAGTAACTATTATTTTATACGCTTTCTTAGATAACTATACTCTCTCTAGTATATATATATAGTACTATAGCTACTACTCTAGATATTAAAAGCTAACGTAATATCTATAATAACATACCTAAGCAAAAGAGTAGACGTCTAGTTAGCGTAGATATATTCTATACACTATTATATGCGCTTAATTAACTAGGTACGCTACTAGTTTCTAAGTCTATTACTTATATATAGAAAGAGGCGTTAGATAATAGTTTAGATATTAGCTTTACCTAATAAGAAAGTAGTAGTAAAGAAAATAACGCCTTAGTAGAGAGTAGTGCTAATATTAGTAAGGTTCTAGATATATCTATTTTAGATAGACTTAATAGAGTTAAGTAGAGTTAGATAAACTATAGAGGCGCGTATAAATAAGAACCTCTAACCTTCTACTAGCCTCTAGTAGTTAAACATAGAAGCCTAGATAGTAGTAGTTATAGTTCTAATAAAGGCTGCCTATCTAGTAAGAACTCTAATTATATATATAGCGTACTATACTACTATAAATATTCTTAATCTTATTAAGTTACACTCTAGATAAGTAACTCTATTCTCTATACCTAGCTAGCTAGCTATTATAGTAGAATAGAGAAAACGTGCCTATAGCGCTAGATATAATAAAAATAATTATCTATATCTAACTAGACTCTCTCTCTATAATTCTCTACATCTAAACCTAAATAATCTATATCTAATCTAGCTACCTACTACGCTGCGTAGATTAAATAGAGCTACTATTACAAACTACGCAGCTCTTACTACGCTAGAAAATACTTTTAGTTAGAGGTAGAAACCTATAAGCTTATAAAGCTTATTATAACCTATAGTTCTTTTTAATAGTAACTTCTTCTAGATAAAGATGCTAAGAGCCTTAACGTGCTTAGGTACTAAACTAATACTAATATAAAAGATAAAGCTTATAATATAGCTAGAATAATAATACTATTAGTATATTTATACTACACTATAGATATAGCTAATACGTATAGATCTAGTAAGAAGATTTATTCTATGTTCTAACGTATTATTAGAAAATACACTTAAAAGAAAAAGTAACTATATACACTTATATATTTATAGAATTATCTTTTACCTAGTTTAAGATAATACTTTAACTATAGCGTAATCTTAGTAAATATTCTCTTTATTATTAGTTAGAGAGTAATAATTAATAGAAGTGTTTTTAGTACTACGTAAACTAAAAAAGACCTTTTAGATTTCTCTCTAAGTATAGACTATACTATAACACTATATAGCTTCTTATAAAAGTATAACTAAAAAGATATTTTATTATTAGTTCTACTCTTTAGCTAATAGCTATAAACGTATATAATTACTTATAGCATTATAATATAAAAGGCTTATTTAGAGTTAGTTTTATCTATTCTCTTTTACCTACACTAGAAATATTAGGTTATAGAAATAGAATTTTATCTATAGTGTGCGCTATTAGTATTAGATACGTAGACTTTAAGTTAAAGTCTGCTATAAGTAGTCTATACTACTCTAGTTTTTAGTGCTTACTTAGATTAAAGTTTATAAGATTCTCTAGATAATATCTAGATTAAAGTTCTAAACTTTAATTATCTTATAAGTATTCTATAACTACTAATTCTTTTAACTTTATATAAAGTAGATACACTTCTATATAAGTAATAATATACTTATACGTTCTACATAATTCTAACTATAGAGTAAGATACCTACTAGCCTATAGTTAAAGTGCACGTAGGTACTAAGAACTATTTACTTTTTATCTAAATATAAAACCTTTACTATCTAACTCTAATATTAAACTTTACTATCTAGGCTAGATATAAAACCTTTCTACTTTTGTATAATACGTATCTTTAGTATCTATACCTAACGTAAATCTATTATATTTATTTAAGTAATAAAACTTTTATCTTAAATATTACTATATCTAAGCATAAACCTATTATAAAATTTATTATCTTAGTTTTTCTATTCTATGCGCGTAATAAGTAGGCTAGAGTCTATAATAAGACGTAATATATTATATATATATAATAGTAGTATATTACGTAGAGAGTATATTAGAATAAATAAGTTTAGTCTACGTTAGGTTATTTTGTATATAAAGGTTCTTATAGAAGGTAGAAGACGTACTAGAATATAACTACTATACGTATAGAAGAAAGTCTATATTACGTAAGTATAATATATATTTTAGAATAAAGTTATTATTCTTCTATTCTAGCTACTATATACTAAAGCTTATTAATTATTCTCTATCTTACTATTAATAGTAAGTATACTATTAGTATCTAAATTAGCGTAGTTAACTTTAGTAGTATTATTAGTATTAATAATAGTTCTATAGCTTTTAGTAACTTTATAGAGTATACTCTTACTTACTTTAATATAACTATAGAGTTAAGCTACTTCTACTTTAGCTACGTTAACCTTATTTAAGGCTCTAGCTGTCTTTAGCCTTTCTATTATAATATTATCTTATAGTACTACTACTACTTTCTCTAAGTAGGCTATTTCTACTTAAGTATAATACAACTCTTTTTAATCTATATATAGCTTTTCTACTAGGCCTTTTACGCGCTTAAACTCTACTTTAATTTCTATAGAAATATACTTAAAGCTTAACGTTCTATAGTAGATACATACTAACTTCTTACTATTCTAAACTAGAGTAAAAGTAGTAACGCGTTTTAATAACTACGTAAAGAAGAATAATTAGCGTAGAGTATAAACGTAGATAATATTCTTAATAGATATGTCTTTTAATAGCGTAGTAGTACGCGTAGTATATTTATGCTTAGCTAAGGTAAAACTATCTAGTAGCTTTCTCTTACTTTAGAGAGGCTCTACTATATCTATAGCTCTAGTTCTAGATACTATATCTATTTAGTTATAGTAGACTAGAATATTAGTAAATATTACTAGCGTAGAGCTTTATTACTTATAAGATAATTATAGGTATATAATAATAAAAAAAGATATAGTAGATATAACGTAGAAAGAAACTAGAATAAGAAACACGTTACTATAACTAAGTTTAGCTCTCTATATAATAGTATATAACGCTAATATTAGAGATTACGCTAAACGTATTTAAACTTAGTATAACGCAAAACTATTATATTTACTTATACTCTAAAAATAATATATCTTTACTTAAATACCTCTTCTCTACTATATTTCTAGGCTCTATAGTACCTACTAGACGCTACCTAACCTAAATATACCTATAACTATTATTTAGATTATAAGACTAGAGTAGAAACTATAAACTTTCTAGATTATTATAAATATAGTTTTATTTCTCTACATCTTTAAACGCAAACTATTCTAATAGTAAAAAGTATTTCTCTATTAGTATTATTATTATATTCTTAATTATATTTAATAGTAGTACTATGTATTTATTACACGCAATAATAAAATTATACTACTTTAGAAATATTACCTTCTATAGGCTCTTAACCTAACTATTCTTAACTCTCTTTAGTAATAGCGTAAAAGCGCTAACTCTAAATAATATTTTAAAATAGCTCTACTTTTTTCTATACGTTATAACTTTATTAAACTTTATCTATTCTCTTTTATACGTCTACTTCTCTACGTTCTAACTATATAGTACTTTTAGTAGATATATTTTTATAAATATTATAACTCTCTATTCTAGTCTCTTTCTACTACTCTTATTCTAGTGCTCTTTAATAACGCGTTCTATTTCTAACCTATTTTTATAAAGCTTAGTATATTTAATATAATATTAAATAGTTATATATAACTTTACGCTCTCTATAAGTATTACTCTATTATATTTCTCTTTATATACTTTCTAAGATTATACATTAAGGCTATAGATAGAAACTATGTTATTATACGCTAGTAACGTAGTATTATTACTCTACATTATAATCTATAGTAGCTCTAGTTTCTTAGTAGCTTACTACTACTAAACCTTTATTAGTGCTAACTAGTTCTAAAACGCTTCTTTTAAGGTAATACTACGCCTAGCGCAAATTAAATCTTCTACTATAGCTAGGCCTATCTTTCTTTATCTTTCTACGTACTCTTAGTATATAAGCTGCTCTCTATTTATTTTAACTTTTATATTAGAGTTATTTAGTAGCTCTTAGGTAAAAGCCTAGTACTTCTTCTAGTGCTTTAATTTCTTAACTTAGTATCTCTCTATTACTTATTTTATACTACTACCTAAGCTTTCTCTCTAGCGTTATTATTTCTTTAGCTAGGTTATTATTTTATTTACTACATTCTTAGCTACCTCTAATATTATATTATTTATAAAAGTAGTACTATCTATATCTACTCTTACCTTATCTTTTCTAACTTTAGCTTTATTCTAGACTAATATTAAAAGTACTAGTATTACGCCTATAAGTGCAAGTGCGTTATACTTATTAGAAATCTATAACACTAGATTCTTCTACGTAATACGCTTATATATCTATACTATAGTATAGAATAGTAACTAAGATATTAATAACTTCTAAGAAGTACTACTATTATAAAACTCTAACTAGTAAGTATTAGTATACTCTTTCTTTAGAAATATATTATTTACTATAGTAGTAGATTTATAGATACTATTATTCTAGCTATTTTAGCACTTACTAGACGTAGTAATAGATAGAAGTATAAGTATACTTGTAGAAATAGAACATTTATGTTATATACTAGCGCTTACTAGCCTATAACTCTCTTTTTATATCTAGTAATAATAGAATTATACTAATTATTAATCTATACGTACTAATTTAGTACTTATATTAGACTAGTACGTACTATCTTACGCTGCTAATTACTAGCGTAGCTACTTAACTTAAGTTTTAGACTATAATACTAAAGTTACGCTATTCTTAAACGCATAACTCTTATAGTTATAAAGTTTAGAACTATCTATTTATACTTTAACTACTCTAGCTATATATTTCTATAGCTATATTAGAGTTAGTAAAACCTTATTTCTTCTTTTTCTAAACACTAAGATACTATTAGATAGACTCTTACAACGCGTCTCTTTACTATTATAGTATTTTTTTAGTTTACTTTAAACGTAACTCTATCTATAGTAACTAGCTTATCTATTCTATATTACTTTACTACTACTTATAGTAGTTACTACGCACGCTAATTTATTTACTTATTTACTTTAAAATTAGCGTTATAATTAGGCTACTATTAATATTATATTAAATTCTAGAAATTTTCTTTAAAAGACTAATCTATTACTATAGAAGCCTAGCACTATTTTTATTTACTTATCTACCTCTAGAACGCTTACTATTAATTAGTTATTATACTTATATTTATACTATACTCTCTCTTATTATGCCTCTTTCTCTACTATTACTATAGAATTACTAGAGATCTTCTACTATTATAAGAAATAGAATATTCTTATCTACAAAACCTATAGAATTACTATTCTACTAAATAAGTTAGTAGTCTACCTTAGTATACACTAGAGTCTAGTAGTAGATAAATATTACACTATTATTAACTATCTAGCTTTTATTATTCTATCTTTATACTAATATTACTCTAATTTTATTCTTTTACCTATTCTAATTAAATCTATTAAGTTTATTCTTATAGTAGATAGGTTAATATATACTATAATAGAAGGTATCTCTTCTAGAATATACTAGCATATTACTATAGAAGACACTACATAGAAATACTTATAAATCTATATCTATACCTACTATTACGCTTCTACTAACGTAGATATAGCTAAATTATATAGCTCTAGTATAATAGCTTTCTTCTTAAACTATACTACTACTATATCTTACTAGCGTCTATTTAACTATATAGCGTCTAGTACTACTACTACGTTTTTCTTTAAGGTTATCTAGCTGCGTTCTACTACTATAGTGCTTAGTAATAACGCCTTTAAAGCTATACTAGCTAGCACTAAGAAGTATAAATTAGAAGAGTTTACTAGTATTTATAACATTCTTTCTAAAGAGAGTAACTAGTATTATAATATAAGCTTATAGCTTACTTATATAAATTTTACTATCTATATAGATAGTAAATTTAGCGTAGAGCTTCTTAAGCTTATAGCGCTACCTTTTAAGAAGATAGAGCCTCTTAAGTAGTTTCTAGTAAACTACGTTTTAAGTATAGTATAAATATAGATAGCTACCTATAACTACTTCTTTTACTATATCTAGACTATAGTTATATATAAGAGAGAATTCTATAGTTAGCCTACGCAGCTCTTATAGTTATATATATATAACTTTATTTTATATACTAGCTCTTTCTAAGCTATTATTCTTTATATATAGTGCTTATAGCACTAACTATCTAGCTACCTTTTCTACTTCTAGCTTACTCTCTAATAGCTTATAGCTTTCTAGGCTTTTAAGAACTATATTACTTCTCTTTATACACTTTATCTACTTATTAATACTAGCTCTAACTAGATAACACTTACTATAATAGAAGTTCTTTTTTATAATCTATAGCTCTTATTACTATACTAAAAAAGCACTCTAGATAAAAAGAAACTCTTACTACTTACGCCTCTTACTATTCTAGGCGTTACGCTAAATAGATATAAGTAGACTTAGTTTTACGCTACTAATCTATTAGCTATAAAGAAATTTATACGCCTAGCTTTTATTTACTAGCTATAGTTAGACTTTAAGCTTACTACTACTTCTAATAATAATAATATTAATAAAAAGAAGTCTACTAGCGTATTAACTACAAAAGAATTAGATACGCTATAGAGCTACACTAATAATAAGATAGAAGCTACACTTCTAAAGTAAAGTTATTTATAGTTAATAGTTAATTATATAACACTAATATAGTAGATTATCTTAATAGTAAAGTATGTAAGCTACTTCTAGTATGCTAACTACGTAGATAGATTTATAACGTAGTCTAGTAACTAGCTTACCTACTATAAATTTACGTTAAGTATATTAAATTTCTAAAATATAATCTACTATCTCTAGACTTAGATTAAGAAATAACTATATAATCTTTACTACGTTAATACGCTTAATAAACTTTCTTCTATTATATATACTACCTTTAGTAGTATAGAGTTTATATTATAATATAATAACTTATAGTTAGTATTTAATAAGTCTAATAATAACTACTTTATCTAGCTTAGAAAATAGATTATGCGTTACGTATAAACGCTAGCTACTAATAAGAAAGTAGCTACCTAATAGCGTTTCTCTCTTAACTTTATCTTCTATAACTCTAACTTTATTTATTATATTAGAGACTATATCTAGCGCCTAAACAAAGATATAGTAGCGTTAGCGTATCTAACTTTAAGCGCGCCTACTTATAGCACTAAGTTAATAAGTTACTATATATAGAACACTATAGATAGTAAAATATGTAATATCTTCTTTTTTAATAGGTTAGTATTACTAGCGCTATAGTACTATAAGAGTTTTAATTATAATAAAACTCTAAAACCTATTTACTAATTTCTACTATAATCTATAGATAATATTTTTATTTATTATATATAAATAGTATTACCTTTCTATAGGTATTTATAGTATAATCTTCTAGCGTATTATTTACGCAATCTCTTTATAATAAGTTCTATACTTTTTCTATTCTATACTAGTATAGTATAGAAAATAGCTAATTACTTTAGTAATAGACTCTACCTTATTACTAAAGAAGCGTTAGACGTTAGAATTAAGCTTTATACTATATAGTATATCTATATTACTATTAGGCGCAAGATTAACTATAAGAATATAGCTCTTTATATTATATTAGTAGTAGAAGTCTAGAATATATTTTAGAAAGAGAAGGCTAATACGTTAGAGAAGTAGGCTAGCTATAGAGTATAGATTAGAATATCTATATATACGTAAGAAGTAGGTAGAATTTTTATAGTATAGTATAAATATAACCTAAAGGTAAGTACCTAGTACTATACGTTTTTTAGATTTGTACCTATTAAGATTTTAGTGTATAATAATAGTAGTAATAGCGTAAGCTAGTTTAATAACCTAGCTACTACTACGCTAGAGAAGACGTTATTAGGCTATTATACTAATCTCTACTATAGTGTTAAGCGCAAGTTTAATACTATCTACTTATTTAAACTTTTTATTTATATTTATAGCGTAGCTATATAGTTTTGTAGGTTATAAGAAAAGATTTTACTTAAAGTTATTTAGAGTAAGTTAGCTACTATAGCCTACGTAGCTACTACTAGTAGTAGTAAAAGCTTAGTGTTTAAGCTCTTTATAAAGCTTCTAGAGTATAGTATAATATTACTTATAGTGCTACTTATAGCGCTAAAAGCTAATCTAGTAAACTATCTTTATAGCTTTAGTATACGCTCTATTTTATAAAATACTAGTAATAACGTAAATAAAACTACTAACGTTATTATTACTATACCTAAATAGATTATAACTTTATTTTTACTAAAGGCCTTTTTTTAACACTAATAGTTTACCTAACGTCTTTTGCGTATTATTATTAATAAAGTCTACTATATATTATAGGTAGACTTTACTTTTTACTTCTATATCTAGGCTCTAGGCTATCTAACTACTTATAGTATACTATTAACTTTTCTTATAGCTACTTTATCTTCTAATAATAAAAATAAGATTTAGCGTAAATTATATCTTAACCTATCTTCTATTTACGTATTTTAAGAATTAACTAACTACTTTAACTTAGCCTATTATATATACTATATATATACGCTACTTACTAGTAATAAGGCTATCTAAGAGTATATTACTATAAACGTTAATATTAATAAAGGCCTATAAGGTATTATCTACGTAACTAATTACTCTAGCGTTATAGTAATAAGTGCTAGGCTCTAGTGTTTAGACATCTATAGTAGTATAATATTATTAGAGTAGAAGAGTATAATATAACACTTTCTTACTAGAAATAGCTACTTTCTTATTACTAATACTACTTATAGATATAGCGTTTATAATCTATCTATAGTATCTATCTATATTTATAAGTATCTAGACAATTCTTATAATACTATCTAGTAGTTAGAATAGTGTAGCTACGCTAGCTAGGCTGCATTAGCTATTATTATGCTAGCTTCTAGTTTTTACTTCTTTCTCTACTACGCGTTTCTGCGTAATTAGCGTTAGATAGCTATACTTACGTTATTTATAGAATAGATAGTTATACGCTATTATTATAATGTTATTCTTAAGTATACTAATAGTATAGTTTAAAGCAGCTTAGTATATAGCCTAGATAAGTAAAAATATAACATCTACTTATAGTACTTATACCTAAATAATATTATATTTAATACAATATTAGCTATTATAATATTACTATAGTTAAGAATAGTATTATTCTTCTCTTTTTATACTTCTACTTCTAAGGTAACGTCTATTATATCTTTACTCTCTACTCTACTTACGTTAGTATCTTATAAAATACCTTACTAGATATAAGCTACGCTTTTAATACTATCTTCTACTATTATCTAAACTAGTTTACTAACACTTTTTTATAGCAGCTCTAGTGTACTATCTATAAATAAGTAATAATAATAGCTAGATAACATAGTTACTAGTATAGTAGCCTCTACCTACGTAGCTAGGTTTATATACTACGTGTATATTTCTACTACTATAGTCTACTAGCAGACTTATTATATAGCCTACTTTACCTAGAGCCTATCTTAGAATTATATAGCTAGTAATTCTATAGCGTTAAGTAACTATAGTAGAATTTAGTAATAAGTAAAAAAGTTTAAAAAAGATTAACTTAGTTAAACTAACTTTAGTAGGTATTACTTCTATTACTAGATACTTTTCTAATATTATAGGTAATAGGTAAAAGTAGTTACTATAAGTTAGAACACTAAGGTATAATAGTCTCTAGGCTATAACTTTTATTATACCTATATAGACGTTATTATACCTATATTTATCTTTCTCTAGACTTATAATAAACGTTTTACTAAAGTATAGTATAAGCGTATAAAGGTAGTTAACTTCTATAGTAGGCTAGATATATATCTCTAGCCTAAATTCTAGGCAAGATACTTTTTACGCGTATAGAAAATAGACTAAGATTACTATATTTACTAACTATGCGTAGACTAGCTATACTTTATAGAAGAGTATTTTCTTAAGAGCTACGTAGATAAGTTATAAAACTCTATAGGTAATTTTAATTTAGATAAGTAAGCACCTAATAACTTTACGCCTATTCTACGCCTATTCTATATATATAGCTTTATAATCTAGATCTTACTATAAAAAAAAAGTATAAGATAGAAAAGTAGTAAGCGTAATACTATCTTATATTATTTTAGTTTACTTTAGTAAAGAAGAATTCTATCTATAGAAAAACGTCTAGATAGATATACTTATAGGTAACGCACTATAAGATTATAATCTCTTATACTCTACTATTTAGATTAACTCTTTAGTAATTATTAGTTATATTCTTAATCTCTTATTACTATATTTATTACGTAAATTTTTTAATTTAGCGCTTTACTACTATAGCTATATCTTATCTCTAGATAACTTATTATTTAAATTACTTTTTTATAAAGCTATAGCTATAACTACTTTATACACTATCTTCTTATTACTAATTAGGTTACGCCTTTTATAAGTAATACTTATAGCTTTAGCACTAACTATCTTACTTCTACCTCTTAGATTAACTCTTTATAGATAGATAGTTACTTATATATTTTATCTATTTTATCTTTAGTCTATAAATTACCTACTTCTTAGAGCTAGATTTTGTTACTATAGAGCTATATATTCTTTACCTAATACGTAGACCTATACGCGTTTTATTACCTAGTTTAATATTATTTTATTAACGTAGTCTTTTTCTTCTAACTATAATAGAATCTTAAAGTAATAGAATCTTACTTTCTACTACTCTCTAAGTAGTAGACGCGCTTTCTATAGCTAAAGCGTTTATATTATCTTTTACTTTAACCTTTACTATAAGCTAATAAGATAGTATATAGCGTATAAAGCTGTTTAATATCTTAATCTTACCTTTTATCTTTATCTTAACCTTTCTTATTAGCGTTTTACTTACCTAGCTAGTATAGCGTTATATCTAAAGAATATTATTTACTTCTATTAGTCTATTCTTCTATCTTCTACTCTTTTTTAACTAATTTTATTATTAGTCTATTAGTTATCTTTACTATCTACTCTATCTATCTATTAGTATTAGATACGTAGACTTTAAGTTAAAGTCCGCTATAAGTAGTTTATACTACTCTAGTTTTTAGTACTTACTTAGGTTAAAGTTTATAAGATTCTCTAGATAATATCTAGATTAAAGTTCTAAACTTTAATTATCTTATAGATATTCTATAACTACTAATTCTTTTAACTTTATATAAAGTAAATATACTTCTATATAAGTAATAATATACTTATACGTTCTATATAATTCTAACTATAGAGTAAGATACCTACTAGCCTATAGTTAGAGTGTACGTAGGTACTAAGAACTATTTACTTCTTATCTAGATATAAAACCTTTACTATCTAACTCTAATATTAAACTTTACTATCTAGGCTAGATATAAAATCTTTTTACCTCTACATAATACGTACCTTTAGTATCTATACCTAACGTAAATCTATTACATTTATTTAAGTAATAAAACCTTTATCTTAAATATTACTATATCTAAGTATAAATCTATTATAAAATTTATTATTTTAGTCTTTCTATTTTACGCGCGTAATAAGTAGACTAAAGTCTATAATAAGACGTAATATATTATACGTATATAATAGTAGTATATTACGTAAAAAGTATATTAGAATAAATAGGTTTAGCCTACGTTAGATTATTTTATATATAAAAGTTCTTATAGAAGATAGAAGATACACTAGAATATAACTACTACACGTATAGAAGAAAGTCTACATTACGTAAGCGTAATATATATTCTAGAATAGAGTTATTATTTCTCTATTCTAGCTACTATATACTAAAGCTTATTAATTATTCTTTACCTTACTATTAATAGTAAGTATACTATTAGTATCTAAATTAGTATAGTTAACTTTAGTAGTATTATTAGCGTTAATAATAGTTCTATAGCTTTTAGTAACCTTATAGAGTATACTCTTACTTACCTTAATATAACTATAGAATTAAGCTACTTCTACTTTAGCTACGTTAACCTTATCTAAGGCTCTAGCTATCTTTAGCTTTTCTATTATAACGTTACTCTATAGCGCTACTACTACCTTCTCTAAGTAGACTATTTCTACTTAAGTATAATGCAACTCTTTTTAATCTATATATAGCTTTTCTACTAGGCCTTTTACGCGCTTAAACTCTGCCTTAATTTCTATAGAAATATACTTAAAGCTTAATATTCTATAGTAAATACGCACTAACTTCTTACTATTCTAAACTAAAGTAAAAGTAGTAATACGTTTTAATAACTACGTAGAGAGAGATAATTAGCGTAAAGTGTAGACGTAGATAATATTCTTAATAGATACGTCTTTTAATAGCGTAGTAGTACGTATAGTATATTTATACTTAGCTAAGGCAAAACTATCTAGTAGCTTTCTTTTACTTTAGAGAAGCTCTACTATATCTATAGCTCTAGTTCTAGACGCTATATCTATTTAGTTATAGTAGACTAGAATATTAGTAAATATTACTAGCGTAGAGCTTTATTACTTATAAGATAATTATAAGTATATAATAATAGAAGAAGATATAGTAGATATAACGTAGAAAGAGACTAGAATAAGAGACGTATTACTATAACTAAGTTTAGCTCTCTATATAATAGTATATAATACTAACGTTAGAGATTACACTAAATATATTTAAACTTAGTATAACGCAAAACTATTATATTTACTTATACTCTAAAAATAATATATCTTTACTTAAACACCTCTTCTCTACTATATCTCTAGACTCTATAGTATCTACTAGGCGCTACCTAACCTAAATATACCTATAACTATTATTTAGATTATAAAACTAGAGTAGAAACTATAGACTTTCTAGGTTATTATAAATATAGTTCTATTTCTCTACATCTTTAAACGTAAACTATTCTAATAGTAGAGAGTATTTCTCTATTAGTATTATTATTATATTCTTAATTATATCTAATAGTAGTACTACGTATTTATTATACGTAATAATAAAATTATACTACTCTAGAAATATTACCTTTTATAAGCTTTTAACCTAACTATTCTTAACTCTCTCTAGTAATAGTGTAAAAGCGCTAACTCTAAATAATATCTTAAAATAGCTCTACTTTTTTCTATATATTATAACCTTATTAAACTTTATCTATTCTCTTTTATATATCTACCTTTCTACGTTCTAACTATATAGTACTTTTAGTAGGTATATTTTTGCAAATATTATAACTCTCTATTCTAGTCTTCTTCTACTACTTTTATTCTAGTACTTTTTAATAACGCGTTCTATTTCTAACCTATCTTTATAAAGCTTAGTATATTTAATATAATATTAAATAGTTACGTATAACTTTACGCTCTCTATAAGTATTACTTTATTATATTTCTTCTTATATACTTTTTAAGATTATATGTTAAGACTATAGATAGAAACTATATTATTATGCACTAGCAACGTAGTATTATTACTTTACGTTATAATCTATAGTAGCTCTAGTCTCTTAGTAGCTTACTACTGCTAAACTCTTATTAGTGCTAACTAGTTCTAGAATGCTTCTTTTAAGGTAACGCTGCGCCTAGCGTAAATTAAATTCTCTACTATAGCTAGGCCTATCTTTTTCTATCTTTCTATATACTTTTAGTATATAAGCTACTCTCTATTTATTCTAACTCTTACGTTAAAGTTATTTAGTAGCTTCTAGATAGAAGCCTAGCACTTCTTCTAGTACTTTAATTTCTTAACTTAGTGTTTTTCTATTACCTATTTTATACTACTACCTAAGCTTTCTCTCTAGCGTTATTATTTCTTTAGCTAGGTTATTATTTTATCTACTACGTTCTTAGCTACCTCTAATATTATATTATCTATAAAAGTAGTACTATCTATATCTACTTCTACTTTACTTTCTCTAACTTTAGCTTTATTCTAGACTAATATTAAAAGTACTAGTATTACGCCTATAAGTGCAAGTGCGTTATACTTATTAGAAATCTATAATACTAGATTCTTTTACGTAATACGCTTATATATCTATACTATAGTATAGAATAGTAACTAAGATATTAATAACTTCTAAAAAGCGCTACTATTATAAAACTCTAACTAGTAAGTATTAGTATACTCTTCTTTTAGAAATATATTATTTACTATAGTAGTAGATTTATAGATACTATTATTCTAGCTATTTTAGCACTTACTAAATATAGTAATAAGTAGAAGTGCAAGCATACTTATAGAAATAGAATATTCGCATTATATACTAGCGCTTACTAGCCTATAACTCTCTTTTTATATCTAGTAATAATAGAATTATACTAATTATTAATCTATATATACTAATTTAGTACCTACGTTAGACTAGTGTATACTATCTTACGCTGCTAATTACTAGCGCAGCTACTTAATCTAAGTTTTAGACTATAACACTAAAGTTACGCTATTCTTAAACGTATAACCTCTATAGTTATAAGGTCTAGAACTATCTATTTACACTTTAACTACTCTAGCTATATATTTCTATAGCTATATTAGAGTTAGCAAAACTTTATTCTCTCTTTTTCTAAACGCTAAGATACTATTAGATAAACTTCTATAACGTGTCTAGGGTTAGGGTTAGGGTTAGGGTTAGGGTTAGGGTTAGGGTTAGGGTTAGGGTTAGGGTTAGGG